>NW_024543219.1:0-600000 GCF_018167655.1 Microtus oregoni
ACATCCCCAATCAGAACAATACCTTAACTCATTTCTTGAGATGCACACTCCCCTTACCTTCCGGAGTTCAACTGTCACTTCATTTCTGTGTCTTCGCATTGTCTACAAATAAAAATAAAGATCACATTAGTATCAAAGTATTAGTACTGCTAATATGCAAATTGTTTCTTTTTAAGAATCAACTTAATCTTCTTAAAAGTTTTTGAGGTTTATTTTATATGTACGTTTACCTGAATATATGTCTCTGTATCACATGTATACAGTGCCTACAGAGGCCAGAAGAGGGCACTGAATCTCCTAGGACTACAGAAGAATGCAAGCCACCAGGTGATGTCAGGAATTGAACCTGTATCTTCTGCAAGAGCAGCCAAAGCCCCTAACTATAAGTCATCTCTTCAGCTCCCAAATTTAATCTTAAAAATTAAAAACTATTATTTATTTAATCTGTTTGTTTTTAAGACAGGATCTCACTACATAACCCAGGCTGGCCTTAAATTCAAACTCCTCCTATTCCAGCTCCCTTCCAAGTTTAAGATCATAAGCCTGTGCCATTGCATCTACCTGATCAATTCTTTTTTAAATAATAAACTGCAATTAGCTAAAAAAGATGACAACTGAGCCAGGCAATGGTGGCGCATGCCTTTAATCCCAGCAGGTGGATCCCTGTGAGTTCAAGACCAGCCTGATCTACAAAGTGAGTTCCAGGACAGCCAGGGCTAAACAGGGAGACCCCTGTCTTAGAGTGGGTGGGGGCTGACATTGTTTTATCAAACATCTGTTGATTGATTTGTATAAACTGAGGAGTAGATTGGCTATTAATGAACTACTATTCTATCTAAACTGCATGTGTATGTTTTGTTGCTATTGTTGGTAGTGGTGGTGATGGTTGTGGGGGGGAAGGTGAGCGTGTGAGCTGTGTCCTCGCTTCTGTATATTTTGCGTAGGAAATCTAAACTGCCTTACTCTCTCCTATCTTGTCTCTTGACAAATACCACAGAAACGATCACCTGTAGTAAACTCGTGGGTTCTAAGCAAGGGGGTGCCGTTAAATTCCCTAGGAAGAAAATGGACATAGAATCAAGAATGCCCACACCCTCATCCACAAGCTACCTCATTCTTCCAGTAAGTTATAGTTTTGCTTAAGGCAGTCAGACGAGGCTTATAACCAATGAAGTGATCTCTAGTGATTCATATTTCAAAGTATCGTGCAATTTGCACTTGATTACAGCCTGGTCCTGTATGAGCAGCTGCCACATGCTTCTGCTACCATACCTTCCCTAACACGATGGACGCTACCCCCTCCATCTATGAATCAAAATAAATTCTGCCACCTTAAGTTACTTCCTTCAGGTACGTGCTCACGGCTGCTGTAACGACCCATGCAGTGCAGACAGGCTGTTGGAACTGGCTTGCAGGAGGAATGTAAAAGAGTTTACAAACAGGTACTAGGGAGCAAGAGCGCATTCTGTTAGGAGCCAGGGAAGTCAGAAATTATGATGCCAGCAGAAATAGAGGTAGTAAACATTGTGTTCATGAAGTTCCATAGGAAAACAAAGATTCTATAGGAACTAGACCAAAAGCTAACCATGTTACATTCTGGGGGTAAAAAAATCTGGCTACATTCTATCTGAGAATTTTAATGAGGTGGAATTCAAAAGTAATGAACTAATTTGTTTGGAGAAGGAAACTTCAAGATATCCTATCATTCAGGTTACTGCATGGGTGGTGCTCATTGCCTTTAGCCTGCTTTATAGCAAGAACTCTAAGCAGAAAACAGAGAATATGTAAAATGTGCAATTTGATAAGGAAAAGGGTGTTAGAAGCAGCAGACAGACATGACAAAGCTGCTGCAAATGTTAAGGAAGTAAGGGCAGTAAAGAAGAAACTGCACACTGTAATGACACACTAAAAATAGTTTTTGTCAGGCTTAAGAGTTGGCTCATGGGTTAAGAGTGTTTGCTGATCCTTAAGAAGATGACAATTTGGTTCCTAGCTTGCATATTGGGCAGCTCATGGCCACCTGCAACTCTAGCTCTAGGAACGCAAACGCTCTTCTTGTTTCTGAAAACAACTACACATCCATGGTGTTTTAATGGCAACATCCCATCTATAAAAGACTCAGCATTGTAAAACTAAACATTTGTTTGAAAAACTCATTTGACAGCAGAATGTCTGAAAAACGAGAATACCTCTGTAAGAGCCCTCTGCTCAAAAAATGGCTGCCTGGAGAAGTCTACTGCCTGGGTTAAGCTATGAAGACATGTGGCCACTACAGCCACAGCAGAACTCGGAGTCCAATTTTGCAGGAATGAAAAATACAAGGGTTCAAGGGTCATGAAGACTTACACCAATGTTTCAGAAGAGGTCAAGCAATGTGTGGCAAGAGCAGATTCACTGCAAGGAGAATCTGTGTGGCCACTGTATAAAACTAAGGTAAAGCCTAAATTTCAGTGATGACCCCAATGTGCTGAAAATGTCAGCAATACAGGATGTCTACAGAGAGAAGCTGGTCCAAAAAAGAGGCCATGTGTGCTGCAAGGAATAGAGGTGTAGAGTGAGGTCACCTCAAGACCAGTGGGACCCACATAAGGGTTCTGATGCCAGACATGGGATACTGGGCTTGGTCTTTCCATGTTAGGTCTCCATTCCTCCCTTTGGAATAGGAGTGATTATTCTCTGTCACTGTAGACTGAAACCTGATTTCTTTTTAATTTATAGGGACTCACATTTAAGAGATTGCCTTGAGTCTCAGAAAAGGCTGGATTTTTAGACAAAGCTGAAACTGTAGACGTTGAGCTGTATGTATTTGACCATAAATTTATGGAGAGCCAGTAGCAGAATGCCATGGTTTGAGTATGAAATGTCCCCTACAAGCTCATGTGACTGCTAAATTCACTTTCTCACTAGTTAACTTCCCAAACAAGTAAGAAATTGGCAAGATGAACTTTGAAAATCTTCCAATTATATACCTCAAATGACTCCTTCAGATTTAAAGACAAATGCGTTACTTACTTACTTACTTATTTATTTATTTTTAAGCAAGAACTGCTAGACTGGGGGTTGGGGACCAGACAAAACAAGGAAGAAGTAACAAAGAAAAGAAACTGATGGTTCAGTGGTTAAGAACACTGATTGTTCTTGCAAAACAAACAAACAAACAAACAAAAACCCATATTTGATTCCTGGCACCCACACAGGGGCTCACAAATATCTGTAACTCCAGGCCCAGGGGGATCCAATGTCCTCTTCTGGCATCTGCTAGCGCTGTGCACATGTGAACACAGATATGCAGGCAAAACACTTATACATAAAATGAAAAACAATTTTAAAAAGAATAAAAGTTGATAAAACTGAAAAAAGGCAAAACAATGAAATTCAGTTCTCGATCTATCTGAAAGCAAAATCAGCATAAGTGACAAAACACAGAAAAAAAATAAACACAGAAAGAAAAACAAAGGAGGTCACAAACTTCTTATACTGGAAATCAAAATGGCAGTAACACGGTCTATAACATAACAAGAAAAAGAATAACTGGAAATATATAAATCTGTTAATTTAGATTACCTGGTTGAGCTGAAAACCAAATTACTATGCCTTAAACAACAGAAGAAGTTAACAATACTATAACTAATGATGAAATTAAATTTCATCATTAAATTAAATTTGTAATTTAAGTGTTTTCCTGTCAGATTTAAATGGAGAAATTTTCTAATGTCTGGGGGAAAAATCATAACATCACCTCTTTTCAAAAATAAGACAAGGTAAGTAACAAGAATACTACAAGCCAATATTCCCTATGGCACAGATGTGGAAACTCTTAAGCAAAAAAATTACAAAATAATATTCAATATATAGTAATTCTTCCCTATCAGGAGCTTTTCTTTCCAAGCTTCTACCCACTGTCAACTGCAGTGTAAAAGTATTAAATGGGGGCTGGGGTGATTGGTCAGTGAGTGAGAGTGTTTGTTGTGCCAGCATGAGGACTTGAAATTAAAATCCAGATGTTACTCCTGACACACACACAAGCGCGCGCGCACACACACACACACACACACACACACACGCACACACACCCTGGCATGTCCATGCATGCCTGTAGTCCAAGCATTAGAAGGTGGAGAGAGTCTGGCCCCAGCAACTCAATAGCCAGCATAGCTGAAATGACCATGTTACAGGTACGGTAAGAGACTGTTTCAAGTGAATAAAGCAAAACATGCCAAGTCCTTCTATAGCTCCCACTCATAAGCCAATAAGTACACACAATATATACAAATTCATATAAAGCACACAAATTCAATGAAAAAACACACAAAAAAACTATTCTGTACCATTCTGAGCAGCATGATAAATGCCACCTTCTCATCCGACAAAGAATCCCTTTGTTCTGTTTAGTAATTACTTAACACCATGTTAGCTCTCTCAGTAGCTGTGTAGCATTGGACTGTGTTCAGGTAACCCTCATGTGGCATTCCAATGCTATATTAAAATGCCCAGTTGTCTTCATTCACCCTACCTCACCTCATCTAATCTCATCTTGTAGGCAGTGAGCCACCTCAAATCATCATCACAGGAGTACAATATGATAAAGTATGTTGAGAGAGAGAGATAAGCCATGTAAACGTTATTATAATTTATTGTTATAGCTGTTTAACTTCTGCAAATCTCTTACTGTTCAGTTAAACAGATTATCAATATTTATATATAGGGGAAAGTTAGTTATATACACAGTATAATAGTATAAATACCACAGTTTCAGATACCAGTAAAGATCTTAGAACATAGTTCCCGAGGGTTGGGTGGGGGCACGTGGGCAAACAATGACATACTGTACAAAACTATACACCATAACCTAGTGAACTTTACTCCAGAATCCAAGACTGTTTCTGTACTAGAAAACTAATCATTGTGAACAAAAAAGGATAAAATATTCGACAAAATTCTATAGCCAGCTGGGCATGGAGGCATACACCTTCAATCCCAGTATACAGGAGTCAAGGGGCAGGCTGCTCCCTGGGAATTCCTGGCCAGCCATGGATACATACCAAAACCCTGCCTTAAAAACAAAACAACAAAAACTAAACCCATGCATAATGAGAATCTTTCAGAAAAATAACAAAAGTGGTTCTTCAAATCAAACAAAAGAACTACAAAAAACAAAACCAAAAAAGACGTAAAAACTGTTAATAACATATCTGAGAACACAAGTCTGAGTATCTTCCTCAAAAGACTGAGAAGACAAAGATTTCACTTCCACAGTTCTTAATACTATAATGCCAGGAGCTCTTGGCAGTGAGGGAAGGTAAGAAAAGGAAGCAAAGATACACAGACCAGAATGCAACAACAACAAAACAAAAACAAACGAAATGGTCCCCATCTAGAGTCAGCACGACTGTCCATAGAAAACCCCAAAGAACCTACCAATAATTTCTGTATCTAACTAGTACGTTCAATGAAGTCACAAAACAAAAAATAAAAACACAAACTATACTTCTACATTAGCAATAAAAACAGACAACAGCATTTACAATAAAATTTTACCCTTTGAAAAATTTACATATTTAGGATTACACAAGCTACAATTTACTGGAGATTCAGAGAGAGGCACATTTTAAATTGCAGTAAACAGCAAAACAAACAACAACAACAAAAAAAAACTAAAACCAATTCCTGCGCCCTACGATAGATGTTCATATGCTAAGCCTGACAAAGCTGAGCCACAGACACTGGGCGTGTACCTTTCTCAAAAACATATTAACAAATGTGATGTTAGTTAAAAAAACCAAAGAGGTGCTGAGGAGACTCCTGAGTGGATACAAGTGCATGCTGTGTCAGCAGGCCGACATGAGTTCAGATTCTCAGCACCCACATAAAAAGCCAGGAGTGGGTCCCTGCATCTGTAACCTCAGCACTTCAAAATGGCCCCAGCAGGCTGTTTCTTACACAAGCAGATGTGTGAGTTTACTACAGAAAAGCAGTCTCCAAAAATTAATCATGTCCCTAGACATTAGAAAATAAACCACAATAAACAGAACCATAATCAGAATAAGAATGAATGGCAAGAACTGGAAGAGAATGTAAGCTCCTCCTTTTCAGATCTGAAATACCAGATTTAAGTGATAAAACGTAAACTGATTACTATAGCAAAAATTTAAAGTAAAGACAAACAATTTAAAATATCAGGATGTGCCGGGCAGTGGTGGCACATATCTTTAATCCCAAAACTCAGGAGGCAGAGGCAGGCTGATCTCTGTGAATTCTAGTCTAGCATGGTCTACAGAGCAAGTTCCAGGACAGGATCCAAAGGTACAGAAAAATCCTGCCTCAAAATAAATAAATAAATAAATAAATAAATAAACTTAATATCAGGGTGTAAGAAACGATCAGAAATAATTCTGAAAAAGAGAAGAACCAAAAAATGCTGAAATGCAATAATAAAACACAAAAGTATAAACTATTAGTTTCTATAGATTTAGTGTGATTTATTTACCTATTTTGTTAACTTTAAAGTAAGTCAGAAGAGGGGCATGAGATGGCTTGACAGGTAAAAGTATTTGCTTAACTAAATTCAATCCCTAGGACCCATAGAAGCATGATGTCACTGTGCTCACAGATAAGCATTGGGGAAACCAGGAATGTTAAACACGCAGAGATGCCTCTTCAGAAGAAGAGATATATAATCTGTTCACCCAGAAGGCTGGGAATGAGTGAACTCTGCATTGCCTGTTTGACCAAGGCCACATCTGGCTCCCCCAGACTTCCCTAAACAGGACCTGAGATGGTGCATAGCCTGATGACCTCTGTACCATCTATCTACATGACCAAGGCTGCACCAGATCCTGCCCTAGGCCCTTAAGGTGACACATATAGTCCATCTACAGAACCCATCTTTATGGAAGAGCTGACATGTACTTTGTTTGAGATGAATTTCAATGAAATTATGCCTCCAGTTTTCTTGTGTAAAGAGGATTGTGTTACACAAGAAAATTTTTTTCAAATTGTACTGTACTTAAAAATGCCTAAAATAAACTGCCCGGTGTCAGACTCCACAAGTTTGAGCCAATACCAGCTACTGAGTAATGATGAACCAGACTTCATTCTTGCCTAATGCAGATCAACACTGCTGGCTGTGGGGTCTGCTGAAACCCCTCACAAAGACCCACATGGTAAGAGACAACCACACTCTCGACTGTCCCCCTGATACACACACACACACACACACACACACACACACACAGAGAGAGAGAGAGAGAGAGAGAGAGAGAGAGAGAGAGAGAGAATAAATAAAAGTAAAAAAAAATAAGTTAGAAGAAACAGAAGTTTAATGTAGTGATACATGTCTATAATCCAAGCACTTTGGTAGCTGCATTGGGAGGATCCTAAATTCATGTGCAAAGTGGATTATTGAGATTCTGTGAAAAGGGAAGAGGAGAGGAAAAAAGAGAAAGGAGATGAGAGAGAATGAATAAACAGAAAGAGAAAAGAAGAAAAAGAAGGGAGCAATAACTAGTAAAGACAATGATAAAAATAGAAAAGAAAGAAATTAGCAAGTTTAGTAAATTACAATATCCTCTTTACTCAAGATCCAAAGAGATAAAGGCATTGACAAAGCAACATTTAAAGAGATAACAGCTAAGAATTTATAACAGGAAAGGGAAGAGGAGGAAAGGGAAAGCCACATTCAAGAAGTCAGGCCTGCTGGATCTCTGTGAGTTCAAAACCAGAAAGGTCTACAGGGTGAGTTATAGAACAGTCAGAGATCCACAGAGAAATCCTGTCTCGAAAAACCAAAAAGACAAACTCCCAGTACAAAAACAAAAAGCAAATGCACGTGGACAGATCCATGCACCAAAGAGAAAGGACCCTAAAAGGAGCTTGGGTGAAACAAACTGTATCCAAAAAAGCAGTCATTTGCTTCTGAGCGGGCTTTATACATTTTATTTTATATTTTATTGATCTAGTTTATTAACAATTTTATCTTTTAAAAAGCAATAGCCCAGCCGGGCGGTGGTGGCACATGCCTTTAATCCCAGCACTCAGGAGGCAGAGGCAGGCGGATCTCTGTGAGTTCGAGACCAGCATGGTCTACAAGCTAGCTCCAGGACAGGCTCCAAAGCCAGAGAAACCCTGTCTCGAAAAATCAAAAAAAAAAAAAAAACTCAAAAAAAAAGCAATAGCCCTTAATGGAAAGTGGTTAAAAAATAAAATGAGAGTATCAACTTAAAATAAAATGACAAACCCAGCCTAAGAATCTACACTGACAATAATAAATACAGATTGCAGCAGGAGTCACACACGTGTGAGCAAACCACAAATCAAACTGATACTATAGTCCACAAGTTGCATGAATAAAAATATACCTCAATAATTAATAATAGCCTCATTATACTTGTCCCTTGACCTATCAACTGTCTCCCAAGCATTGTACCTAGAAATGGAGTGTTTAAATTTTACTTGAGGAAAGGAAGGAGAAAGACAAAATTTCCAGACTCAACTTGGCTTTGTAGACTGTATAAGAACACAAAATTGCCTTCGTCTCCAGTAGTGACAGATAGAAAATTATTGCATCTTGTGTTGATGCCCTTTAAGGACTGCCAAGTAAGCATTCATGTTTCATGGTATTTACGGCAAAGCTACTTCTATAATGCAGTAAAAGCCATAGGGCAATGAGGCATCAACCTCCTGAAAGAACAAGATGTTACCCTCAAAATCAGAATTGTGAAGCAATGACAGAATTCTGATGTCATCACAACTAAGTAAATTCATAGGTCCAGGCAATAGTTATCAGTAATTTCTACCATCACAAACACAATCTGACATTATATACCTTACAACAGAATTATATTCCACTCCCTTAAATTGGGAGGTTTGTATAAATCTAATAGAAGAAACAATATGTCTTTAAAGCTAACACTTAGTAATAAAAAGACAAATTACACTATGAAAGCATGGCAGATATGCTAGGTAGTAATTTCTCCAAAGGGAGACAATGACCAGCAAACATATCAGAGAAATAAATACACATGAAAACCACCTGAGATGCTGCCTACAGGATGGTTAAAAGGAGGTCTAGTGTTGCAGCTCCGTGGTAGAGCACTTGCCTACTTGTGCAAAGCCCTGTGTTTGCTATCTAGTACAAAAATTAAAAAAACAGGTGTGTATAGAAGGACTATGGGAAACTAAAACAGATCAACAAATACAATGTACTCTATTCATTAACTATGTAGCAACAACAAGGAATAAAATACATATTAGTAACATCTAAGAACTTTGAGCCACATACAGTTCTTAACTGCTGAGCCAGCTCCCCAACCCTTACTTACTAAAGGAATTCTATGTTCCTTTCCTCCTCACTCCCTCTTTCCCTCCCCCTCTTTCCTCTCCCTTTCTCTCTGTTAAGAACAATTTCAGTCCCAGGGGATCTGACAGCTTCTTCTAAACCACTTGGGCACCAGGCAGTCTGTGCCTCATAAGGGACTCTGTGTCTCAAGAATTTAAACTCTTAGAGCAGCACTATGGAATAATTTCATTCAAGAATGCTAATCAAATTAGAAAAAGTACAAAGTGTGATTACTAGAAACACAGAGATGACTCAGTGGTAAAAGCACCTGTTGCTCTTACAGAGGACCTGAGTTCAAGTCTCAGCACCCACATTAGGTAGCTCATAATTGCTTATACCTCAGATGAGGGGTGGAATCTAACTCCCATTTCTGGCCTCCCTCTTAGTCCCTACCCCTCCCACCTCACATACACACAAATAAAAACTAAAGAATTAAGAGTATTCCTGTCATCTTGATTTGGTGACCACTTCATGATGTACACATATGACAAACAGGCAGTTTATCATTACTTTAATTATCCTTCAATAAAGCTACTTGAAAATAAAATTAGTGAATGAAACCTGATTCAAATTGGGAAAAAAAAACCCACATACCATGCAGGCTAATTTTATGTCAACTTGACACAAGCTAGAGTTATCTGAAAAGAATGAGCTTCAACTGAGAAAATGTCTCCCTCCATAAGACCCTGCTATAGAACATTTTCTTAATTAGTGATTGATGGGGGGTGGGTCCATTGTTGGTGGTGCCTCCTTCCATGTTGATCCTTGGTTCAATAAGAAAGCAGGCTGAGCAAGCCATGAGAAGCAAGCCAGTGAGCAGCATCCTCCACGGTCTCTAAATCAGTTCCTGCCTCCAGGTTTCTGACCTGCTTAAGATCCTGTCCTGACTTCCTTCAATGGCGGACTATGATGTGGAAGTGTAAACCAAATAAACCCTTCCTCCCCAACTTTGCCTTTGGTCATGGTGTTTTATCACAGCAATAGAAACCCTAACTAGGATATATACCTAGTACTTTCTTAGACATTAAAATCCTGACAGTGGACAGATGCCACAGTTCAGCAGCAAGAAGATGGTGACAGTGGGGTGACTGGTATTGAGGAGCGTAAGTGGTGTGAATTCTCACTGAAATAGGCCACAAAGGCCTTCTGCACCCCACAGTATATTTCTGGACCCTTTTACATAATCAATTCCTTATGACATCATTCTTCAGCTGAGTGTTCAAGTAATGAATGAATTTACGAACATGCCTCTATACCTGTAAAACCCAAAAGCTCTCAAGAAATCATCAGAGCTGTCTGCTATGATGCTTCATTTTAACCGATAAGACTTTTATAGATTCCTGATGATTGTCAAGTTAAGCCTTTTGGAAAAACTTTGAGAATGTACAAAAAGAAAGCACTGTCTTCTGGGGTCTGGGTAGAGTTTTTGAAGCAAGGTCTCCCTACACAGCTTGGGCTGGCCTCAAATGCGGTGACCCTTCCTCCCCCCTGTCTCGGACTCTCAAACATGGATTACAGGTCTTCAATATTGGTTCAGCAAAGAGTAATGCCTTTTGCTCCAATTTGTTTGAAGAGAGCTGGTCTCCTCTAAACAGTTAAGTACTCTTTGACTGTGGAGACATCCCTCCAGCCCCACAAAAGCTCTTTAATAAACATATTTTTAAAATGCTAATTGCTGTAAAGTTGGACATATCTATCTATACAGACCATTCAACTTGTACCTTATCCTTGTACTCATTTACACTATGAATACCAACATCAAATACATGTAGCTTACATACAAACTCCTGACGCAAGGTCCAGAATGTACACACCACAATGAACCTGTTTCAACCTTCAGACCTCTTTCACTGAGGGCCTAGTGTGGTGGCACAAGCCTTTAATCCTAGCATTCAGGAGGTATATGTGTGTATGTATGTATTTATATATGTTATATATAGGCAAGCATGTGTCTCCCACCCTCCAAATAAATGAATATTTTTTTAAAGATTTATTTATTTGTTATGTATTCAGTGTTCATGTATCCCTGCAGGTCAGAAGAGGGCACTAAATCTCATTACAGATGGTTGTGAGCACATGTGGTTGCTGGGAATTGAACTCAGGACCTTTAGAAGAGCAGGCAAAGCTCTTAACTGCTGAGCCATCTCTCCAGCCCAAGTAAATATTTTTAATTATTTTTTAACTATCTTTTCTCATTTTACATACCAATCCCAATTCCCACTCCCTCCCCTCATCCTCCTCCCTCCACCTTGCCCCCCACCCCACCCCCATCCACCCAGAGAAGATAAGGTTTTCCATGAGAAGCCACCAAAGTCTAGCACATTGATGAGCAAATATTCCTAACAATGTTTTCAATCATATCAAGCTTGGGATGCAGCTCAGTGCCTCGAATGCATGTACAGGGTTTCAGACTCAATCTGTAGCACTGGATGGGGGTGCAGCAGGTGTAGAGATCAGGGGTGGATCAGGGGTGCAGGAAGACTGTGGGGCCTCTCTGTAACCCCAGTGTTTGGAGTCAGGCATATGAGGAGAACTGTGAGCTGCAGGGCAGCAGGGCTGCCATGTGAATCAAGAATAACAGCAGAAGAGATCAGATCTCAGTTCTCATGAAAGGCACATAGCAAGAGTGCTTTGTTTGTGGCAAAAACAAAAACAAATACTCCCCTTGCCTGGTGGCCACACAGCACTGGGAAGAGGGGCAGTCTACAGAGAAAGACCCTGAGAAAAGAGGGTCAGGGTACATAAATCAAGAAAGAGAGAAGGAAGGATCAAAGGAATGTAGGAAGGAAGGGAAAGAGAGAAAGTGGGGGAAGAAGGCAGAGGAAAGAGGGAAAGGAGCCAAGAAACAAAACTCAGCCAGGGAACCACTGCTACCTGTGGACCAGGAGTTCTGGGTGATCAATCTGAAGATCCTGGTAACAGCAGCCATTCTCTCCAACTCTCTCTCTACAGCCCAGGGATGGGGGGGACAGATGTGCTGTGGTATGTATTACAGACACGTTTGTAGCCCACGTTGTGAGACGGAACCTTTGTGTGTGTTATTAACAGTTGAACATCCACACATTAGAAATGGGTTTCTTGTTCTGAGTTAACCCCTCCCTGCGCTGGAGGAGTATGAGCTATAAACAAGCAAAAAACAAAAAGACTCAGCATCCTGGGAGTGCCTGGGTCAAGGCATCTACAGAATGAGGGGTGAGCACAAGGGATGGTGAGGGATATGGAAAGTCTCAGGCTGTCCTCCAGATCATGTTCCTTGAGTCCCAGTCTCCTGATTTCTGGGATTACAGACCTGGGACCCCATGTTTGGAAAGACATTTCTATTTTAATGTCTATGACTTCTTGAGATTTGTGGGGAGGGACCGCTGATAGGCCAAGCTGGAAGCTGACAAAAGACCAAGGAAGTGTGGATGCAAGGTACCAGGGGGAGGAAGGGAACTGCACCAAGTGATAATGAATCTGGGTTATCTTGCCTCTAACAAGCACCCGTGGAGCATGGAGCTGCCACTTCCCTGGGTGTGTAGACAGCAAAGACCCAACCGATGGAGACACACATAACTGACAGGCCGGCCCTGAGCATCCCTTCAGCCTGGCCCCTCTCCAGCTCACAGTTTTGATGAGTCTCTCCACTGGTCACTGGCCTCCTGGGATACAAAGCAGGAAAAATAAAGCTTTAGAGAAAAATCAGGCTGGGGTGGGATAAGTCAGTACAACTGTGAAGTTAATCGGGGCGTGCTGGTGTGTGCCTGAGCAGCCAGAAGGAGCAGCTGTGGTCTTCAAGGGGGAAGCCTTGTGTTCCTGACTGTGTCCTACACTTCCAGAGTAGCTCCTCTCAGGGACAACAGAGACAGCTCAACACTGCCACCCCCAGCTCAAGGTCTTCTCCCTCCCCCGCCCCCTTGGACCCACCACACAGTAAAGCTGGACTATACCACAGACAAGAATTTTAGGATGAGGCAAGGAAAGCTTTTAAGATTGAAGAGAGATTTCAGTATGTAGAAGGAATGGGAGGGGGAAGGAAGGGAGGAAGGGGGGGAGAGGAAAGGTAGAGAGATTATAGTACCCATCAAAGCTATAGGTGTGGGTTTCTTGAGAAAGATACTCACACGTTACAATAACTGTATATGTGACCCTCTGGCTAAGTTATGTTCTTCAAATGATATAATGCACAACATGTTTTAAAAATTAAGCAAGCCGGGGGCTGGAGAGATGGCTCAGAGGTTAAGAGCATTGCCTGCTCTTCCAGAGGTCATGAGTTCAATTCCCAGCAACCACATGGTGGCTCACAACCATCTGTAATGGGGTCTGGTGCCCTCTTCTGGCCATACACACAGACAGAATATTGTATACATAATAAATAGATAAATATTAAAAAAAATAAGCAAGCCTTAGGATGTAAACAGGCATGAGCACACTATGCCAGCAACATAGAGATGTTTAGGTCTTTCTTCAGGGTCAGACTTTGAATGAAAATGAGGACATGGCCAAGGCCAGGTATGGTTGAATGGAAGGTTTTATTGTGTACACGAGGGAGAGAACAGCTGATGGAATCTGGAAGAGTCCAGACTGACCAGGGCCAGCAGAATATACCAAGTCATGGGGGAGGGAGGAGTGGGAGAGAAGAGAGAGAGAAGAGTAGAGATAGCAAGCAGGCCCTGAGGATCAAGGAGTGGAGCCAAGACAGCCTGGGGCCAAAATGGCTGTTAGGTCGGAAAGAGAAGCTGGGGAAAGGAAATGAAGTTTGCTCAAGTGCTGGAGAAGTTTAGGGTAGGGCACAGGGTGATGGTGGTGATGGGGGCGGAGTTGAGGAGTGCTGACAGCAGCCAGGACTCTGTAAGGGGTACTTGAGATTCTGAGAGCACCTGGGGCCAGAGACTGCTTTGATATGTTAAATGGGCATCTCAGTCTTTCTTCCTGAGTTTCTTTGAGACCTAACTGGGTTCACAAACTGCATCGATTTCCTTGGTTACAATCTACCCCTTCCTTACTCCAGACTTCACAACCTACCCCTTCCTTACTCCAGGCTTCCCTTCTGAGCTATTGGAAAACACAGATTTTTCTTTTCCAATTTTATGGTGTTTGTTTGGTTGGTTTCTGTTTGTTTGGAATTGAGGAGGGTGCTCAGGGCCTTGTACTTGCTAAGCTCTACCCTTGAGCTGAACCTCAGCTCACACACCACATGTGAATTATGCTCTGTATGTTTATAGGTTTCAGAGTGATTGCAGAGGGAATGAGGGTTTCAAGGATGCCTAACTGGAGACAGAGGCAGCTACAGCCACCCAGCTGGAGAGTTCCTGAAAGGGCAGAGTGGGGCTGCAGGGTCACAGGGTAACAGAGTAGAGTTATAGATGCAGGGGGCAGGACTTCAGCTCTGCAGAGGAGGTGAGGTCTGGGTGAGTGGGCAGATGGACAGACAATGAGCAGTGGGGACAAGCTGAGCTAGAGCCCCAGAGACAGTGGGGGGTTCTCTACCCTTCTGTCCCTTGATGCACACAGCAAGTGGTCATTTGACAGGTCCAAGGGACCATCACCATCAGACCATAGCACACCCTCATGGTGGGATGTGCAACCTTGCTCGGTCAGGTGTATTCCGGAAATCCTTGGTTCTGGTATTTCTGGTACGCCATATGTGCCTGTGCTCCTAAATGACTTTGGTAAATTTACAGAGATTCTTTTTTAGCTCCTAGAATAAGTTACTTCTCAGCCTGTGCCTCACAAGTGGTACCTATGCGCATGGTACCACACAGAGTCTTCCTTCATCCACATTATTGCTCTACATGGAGCCAGGCACTGTGGCAAAATGGAGTCACTCAGGGCAAAGCTGAACATAAAAATCACGGTTACATGCAATATGCAGTCACTTCATGAAGGATGCAACCCGGTCTTTCTATAAGGTTTAAACATTCAGGAAAAAGCCACTTTACCCTTTTTTTCTGGTTAATGAATGGCAGTGTGAAAAATACTGATCTCACTCAAAAGGGATACAAGATGATTTTTTCTGAAGCCAAAAATGAGTGACCATAGCCTAGGAACACAGATTGAGGACACCACAAAGTCCATGTTCCAGTGTGGTAGCAGTTTGAAGTTTTTATAAGAACAGTTGCAAGTCAAGGCACTTTTCTTTTTTATTTATTTATTAAAGATTTCTGCCTCCTCCCTGCCACCGCCTCCCATTTCCCTCCCCCTCCCCAGGTCAAGTCCCCCTCCCTCATCAGCCCGAAGAGCAATCAGGGTTCCCTGCCCTGTGGGAACTCCAAGGACCACCCACCTCCTTCCAGGTCTAGTAAGGTGATCATCCAAACTGCCTAGGCTCCCACAAAGCCAGTACGTGCAGCAGGATCAGAAACCCCATTGCCATTGTTCTTGAGTTCTCAGTAGTCCTCATTGTCCTTTCAAATATATTGGTGGGCCCATCAGGAAGTTGGGTCTCAGCACAGCCATGGGCTTTAGGTGTTGACAGTGTTTCTATCCTTTGGACTTGTGGAAAGAAGCAGTCTCTCCCGGTTAGTTTTCTGTTCAACTTGACACAAGCTAGAGTCAACTGGGAAGAGGAACCTCAAGTGAGAAGATGTCTCCACCAGATTGTCTGTGGGCATTTTCTTCATCAGTGACTGGTGTGGGGGGAGCCAGCCCACTGAGGGCAGTTCCACCAGGGCAGGTTAACCTGAGCTGTGTAAGAAAGATGGCTGAGCAAGCTACAGGAAGTGTTGTGAGGAGTGGCAGGCCACTTCCGCCACCCGGCTAGCTTTACCGGAAATAATTACACGGAAACTGTATTCTTTTAAACACTGCCTGGCCCATTAGTTACAGCCTCTTATTGGCTAGCTCTTACATATTGATCTAACCCATTTCTAATAATCTATGTAACACCACAAGGTGGCTTACCAGGAAAGATCTTAACCTGCGCCTGTCTGAAGTGGGAGAATCATGGCGACTGACTGACTAGGCTTCTTTCTCCCAGCATTCTGTTCTGTCTACTCCGCCTACCTAATTTTCTGTCCTATTAAAGGACCAAGGCAGTTTATTTAACCAATGAAATTAACACAAAACAAAAGACTCTTCCCCCATCAAGGAAGTGAGGCAGTAAGTGGCCTTCCTTCATGGTCTCTGCTTCAGCCCCTGCCTCAAATTCTTGGCTTGGCTCAACAGACTTGTAACCCATAAACTCTTTCCTCCCGAAGTTGCTTTTGGTCATGGTTTTTATCACAGTAACAGCAAACTAAGGCAAGGTTTGCTTGTACATTCTAAAGGATTTATGACAGCAGATATTGGCTCAGATACAGAGGAGGGCAATGAATGTCTCTTTAGGAGGGTAAAATACCCCAAGATCATCAGGCCCTGGAACTGCAACATTCCAAGGTCTCCACATGACAACAGTTCTATTCAGCCAATTAGTCTTTGTAGACACAGCTTCTTTTTGTTTTTTTCAAGACAGGGATTCTCTGTAGCTTTGGAGCCCGTCCTGGAAATAGCTCTTGTAGACCAGGCTGGCCTCGAACTCACAGAGATCACCCTCACCCCTCCCCCACCCCCGCCCGCCTCTGCCTCTGCTGGGATTAAAGGAATGCACCACCACCACCAAGCAACACAGCTTCTTTCAGTGAGTCTTGGTCATAGCGCCCCTGCTGGCTTGGCATTGTGACATTATGAGGCACATCAAAAGATCTGGGGATGAGAGTTGTATGTTAATCGCATAAAACTCGAGGTTACAAACATTTTAGCCCTGTGGAAGCAGAGGGTTTGTTTTGTTTTGTTTTAAACAGAGTCTCATGTAGCATCAAACTTGATGCGCAGCCGACATTCGTCATTGTTAGCATCTTTGTCTGGGGTATCGTTAGGGAACGGCACATTGTCTCTGAAGGAAATTTTTGGTTTATCAGTTGAGTCGAAGTTTCTAGACTCTCAGTCACCCTGAAAGGCAAACCAGATCTTTGCATTCTCAGACCCTCTTAATTCCCTTATTCTTTCTGTCTTCCTTCCATGACCCAGGCACAAGAACGAGCACACCACAACCCCCTCCTGTTAGACAGGGTGGGGTCAAATCCTCCAGAGCAGTGAGATGGTATTTGCTGGAGAGAGTCTGTTGGCTGTTTGCTCAGTCACAGCTAGGTCACAAGGTTTTTACACAAGTGTGTGACCTCAACCTGGGCCTGGTTTCCTTTGAGGCAGGAATGACTAAGCAGCTTTGGGAAGACCTCAGGGTCACTCCCCTGCAGGTCCACCTCTGGCCCTTTGTGATGGGCATGTAGATAACCAAATCCAATTCTGAGGCTGCAGGACAAACACATGGTTATTAATGCTAAAACTAATTTGGGGTATTGTGGGGTGTCTTCAGGGAAGCCAAAGACAGGAGGCTATTGAGTTATTAGCCTAAGTAGTGACGTGTATACACACATTTGATTGTATGGGCTCCCCAAACCTCAACAGGCAGGCAACAGGGGAATTAAAAGAAGGGAAAGAAAAGAAGAATGGAAGAAAAAAATGAAACAAAATTTCATAAAAGCCAAAAAGCAGAAGAGAGACTCACAGGTTTGAGATGAACATTGAAACCATGGCATGTGGAAACAGTTCACAGGACAGAGTCAACACTGTGTTGGTCTGTGCAGCTTGGCAGGTTTCCTCTCCAGCACTCACCAGTCCGAGGGAGGCAGCATCAACCCCTCTAATGTGCCCAGACTTAAGAAGTTTCTACTCTGGTTTAGAGACAGGGCACAGGACACAGAGTGGGTCACACACATCATTTGCGCTTCAGAGCATGTCTCCAGAGTCCACACTTTCACGTGACACAGGACTTAGGCTCTAAAATCAGGAGGTCTCAGGACATGCCACAGGAAGGACCAAAGTGCGATCGAAACCAGAGGCAGTGGAGAGTGTAGGGGGAGAATGACCTCAGCCCGACCTCTCACCTCACTCCAGCAGCAGCTGCCCCAGTTCTGAGCAGAATGTTATTATTTCTTCTCTGGTGGCCTTGCCCAATGAGCACAGGGGAGACACATAAGAAACTGGAGATTGAGAGGAAGTTCGTGAACTGAGCAGAGGCTGTGGGGACCTCTCTGACTTAGCTCTCATGTGTGACAGAAAGCACATGTGCCCCACACCAGGACTGAGATGCTGACCAGCAGAAGGTCAGCACTGTCCTCAGATGACAAGCCCTGGCCACATCCACAGAGTTCACACCATGCTTTCTTTCCGCTTTTCCACTTTCATTTTTTTCATACAGAGAGATATGTAAATATCAAAATAACAGCAAGGTTCTCTATAGCAATGACACTGAACTCCAGAGGATGGTATAGAAGGCCTGAAAAATTCTAGGGGCAGTGTAAGCAGTAAGCCTATATTGTAATCGATTCTGAGTCAATGCTCGTCAATAATTGAGTGACTAAGTCCATAAAGGGAAGGGACAGCTCCACCTTACAAGAGAATTTCAGTTCATAAGTGTAAAAGTACAGAGAGGAACAGAAAAATCACCCTAGAATATTCTAGCAATCACTGCTGCAGGTTAGCTTCATCATTGGATGCTTAAATTATGTGGTGAGAATTTGAGACTAGCCTGGGCTACATTAGGCCTATGTGAAAAACAAACAAATGTTTAAGGGGAGCCCACATGACATGACCACTCAGACACAGTTTATAGCCAGTTGGAAATCTTTATTCCAACTGTCTGGAACTATACCCAGGTATTCAGGACCCAAGTATAATGTCAAGTGTTCAGGGTAAAAGATTTTAAAAGGCAAGACCATACCCTGGTATCTCGCCCTGTAGCTGCAATAGTTTAACAGATACTAAGATAAACAGTTACTTGAAGGGGCAGTCTGGACAAGCAAGCAGGTTAACAGAAGCTAAGTTAGCTGGGGCATCTTGACCTCAGGTTCCTAGAATAGAGGTGGGTAGTTTTCCATGGGTTTCTCCATCAAGGAGATAAAATTTTGGAACCTAAGTGGTCTCAGCAAGAACACAAGATGGGGAAACCTGTGCACTATTTTGCCCTGTAACAAAATTATATTGGGAAAATGCAGAAATGCAGAAATCACTTAACCATGTGGACAGGTCAGCATCACTAGCATCAATAAAAAACAAAAAACAAAACAGAAAAAAAAGAATGAAAGATAAAAGAAGAAGAAACAGCTCTCACCTCAAAGGAATAAAAGACATGGTTTATTTTGGAGCTAAATATGAATGACCAGGGGGCAAAACCATAGATTTCAATCTCCCAAAATTCTCCAGGAAGGTAGCAATTTCATGAACCTTTTATGATAAAAGAACACAGTCATAAATCAGGACGATTTTCAAGCATATTGATGGGTACATCAAGTTGGTGGGTTATAGCCAGCTACGGAAACTGCTATAGGCCTTGGATTGTGTCTGTCAACACTCTAAGCCCTTCCATTGGTGGGATACAAAGGTTTTGCTAGTATATGCTAAAGGTATCTGTCAGGTATTAGGTCTGGCTATGTCTGTTAGTCATGGGATACTAAATCTGATACAGCGCCATGTAAGGAATGGCTATTTAGTCAGTTACAGGTGCCCCAAGAGAAACTACAGCTAGGTTGTGGATCTACAACATGCCAGGCTCTCCCCATCACTGAAGTTTTCGTCAGTCACTTGGCTTTGCAGACACAGCTTCTATACAGGAATTCTCATTCACTCCAGTAACAAGTCCGACAAGCTTCATGCTCCCTGACTTGATGCTCAGAGAAAGGCATGCTCCTTGGAGCGTCCTTGCCCCAAGCCTAAAACTCACTGTAACCATGAGGAAAGCTTCAGAGAAATCCAAACTTCACAACATTCTAAGGGATGTCAAGGTTGTGAGAAACAGAAAGACTGAAGACTTAGCCCAGAGTAGAGGACTCAACAGTTACATACAACATAGAATCCTGGAAGAACAGGATGACATTTGTGGAGACCCTGGTGGAACGTCGCTGGTAGAGTAGGAAACCACAAGGCATGAAGTTAATTTCCTACTGCAAGACATACTGTGTCTGTGTGAGACGCCAGCATGAAGGAGAGCTGGGTAAAGCCATAGGGCAGAACTCTACACAACTCGATACTTCTCTGTGAGTATAAAACTACTTTAAGATAAGAACACACACAAAACAGTGAGCTTATGTAGAATTGCTTTTGCCCTACAATTTTATACCCAATCAAACTATGCATCCACTGTGACGACAGAGCAATGACAGTTCTCAGACATGGGAGTCACACGTGATGACAGAATGGTGGTTCTCAGACATGGAGGTCGCATGTGTGTGATGACAGAATGGTGGTTCTCAGACATGGAGGTCACATGTGTGTGATGACAGGACAATGGCAGTTCTCAGACATGGAAGTCACATGCTCCCTCACCTCCTCAAAGAATAAACCAAGCTGAAGATGGAGATTCAAGTAACACTGCGGTCAACACTAGAGAAAGTCAATGTGTTTCCAGAACATGCTATGGAGAGGCCCCAAGGCAACCAGTATGGATGGGAACCTAGGAACTAATGTTTCCTCAGAGGCTTCTAACTTACCAAACACTTACTCATTTAATTATACCAGTAAATTTTCAGTTTGATTTTTAATATTTATTTTAAAATGTGTGTTTGCTCACATGTATGGATGTCCAAAATGTGTGTTTGCTCGCATGTATAGATGTCTACCACATGGTACATGACCACAGAGACTAGAAGAGGGCACCGGGACCCATGGAACTGAAGTTATATATGGTTGTGAGCGGCCGTGTGTGCTGGGAACCGAACCTGGATCCTGAGCATCATGATTAGCCAGGGCTCTTAACCATTGAGCCATCTCTAACCTTACTTTGATTTTTGAGACAGGGTCCCATTCTATAGACCACCCTGTCTCAGTATCCAAAGAGCTGGGATTATAACTGTGATTATAAAGCCACCAACTTAGATGATTTCTTTTTTTCCAATCCTGGGAATGAACCTTATACATGCCTCCTTGCTGAACACAAGTGTTCAGTACTGAGAGTTTAAAGCTGTATTATAGAGACGCACGTAGAAAACAGGGAGGGATGGAGGGAGGGAGGGAGGGAGGGAGGGAGGGAGGGAGGGAGGGAGGGAAAGGGAGAGAGGGAGAGGGAGAGGGAGAGGGACAGAGAATTGTAACCTGCAACCTGCAGGGAGAGAATTTCACTAAAGAATTACAGCCCCAGTACCCTAAATAGCTTGTTGTAAACAACATTTGCACAGTCTAAGAATGTAAACACTAAGTATTCATTTAACCAAATGCCCCTTTGGGGAGAAGGGAAGGAGGGAAGTTTGTGGTAGAGAAGGAAGGAAAGTTAACTCTTGTCTTTCCAGGAGGGAAAGCAGGGAGCGAGGAGTCACCATCCTGAGGGTCTCGGCTGGAAGGTGAGCATGGCTTCAGCATGTCGTTCTGGAATGACAGTGAGGATGGCTGTGACGGGAGCACCTGAGGGATTCATTTCCCTGCAGTCATAGCAAACGAGTGGGAACTGAATGGCAACCACTGTGGAGGGGACACAGGCCAAGCACATGGACCACACTGGGCTGACTCAGGAGGAAATGGGCTCAAGTTCCATGCCAGCAGGGGTCAATCCAACTCCATGCCAGCTAGAGCAAAGTGCAGCCCCAAGTCAAAGCAGCTGACACCATCCTGAGGTGGCAGTGGCCTGGTTCCGTGAAACCCGTGACATAGCAGTGCTGACAGACATGAATTGACTTGGGAAGCAGGTTTCAGGTTCCCAGAAGCTTGGGAGATGCTGGGTTGACGGACATAAACCAGATTTCTCCAGTGCAGGACATATCAGAGCTTCCCATATGAGGGTGGTCATGGTCACTGTAAGAGAGTTAGGGGAGATGATGCGGTGTTGATCATGACCATGAGACTCCATGGGAACAGAACACTGGACCAGAGAATTGACAGCACTTTCTAGATGAGGGATGCAGCATGAGGGGCTGGCGTTGGCAGGAGAAGGATCTGGGTTTTGTTTTGCTTTGCTTGGTTGCTAAGCAAGCGCTTTGCCAACCATTGAGCTGCAGCCCCGGACCTGGCTCTTATATTTTGATGCCTTCACCACCAATCACAATGCCCTATCCAGCTGGTTGGGGGTGACTGCCTGTCTTGTACTCGCTCTCCTCAGGGGCTCACACTTCAGTTTCCAGGTTCTAGGGCCTCTAGTGGGGTTCCTGGACTGGGCACTTCTCCATTCAGCTGAGGAAGTCCCACTCGCCTGAATCAAGGACAGACTCCTTAAGACACTAACACGGAAGGCTGGCAAGGTGGCTCAGTGGGTAAAGTCTGTCCCAGAAGAATAAGGTCCTAAGCATGGATCCCCAGCACACATAGAGGAAAGCAGCCATGCTTAACTGAAGCTGCACGTGTTCTAACAGCCGAGCATCTCAGCAGCTCGACACAGGGACTTTCCCTTTCTTATCTTCTGCTCTCTAACGTGCCCTTCTCTGAGGTGCTACCTTTCCACCCATAGTTCTAGCAACTTCTGTCCTTGCCCTGCAAACCCAGCATGCTTTCATTCCATGGTAGTGAAATGCATTGTCTACTGATCTTATCCCATGGTAAAAATCTTCTCATCCCTATATTTTACCCCAATATCAGCTTCCTAGCTGGGCATAAGAACCCAAGGTCCTTACCCATTGGCCATGTCGGAGTTATCCCTTGGTTAGAAATGGAGAAGCCACCAGGTACTTTGTGGAGAACTCAAAGTAAGCAAGGTAGTCACTGAGACCCTTCAGGGTGGGGGCCTTCACCCCTTGATCATGGGCCACCTCTATCTCCCTGTTATCTGAACAGGAAGAGGAAAGTCTTCCAGCATAAGGTCCCGTGTTTTGGAAGCACTACCTACACCATGTGGCATTTTGCCAACAGGTGGCAGTCTGCCAGGATAAGCTGACTGTCACCCAGATTTCCCTTGAGAGCTGCCTTCACCTTCACCTCATCGCTGGCCTCATCCACTTCTTCTGAGAGGGAGGGTGTCGAGTCATTGTCGGAAACCTTCAAGTCCGCAGGAGCCTCTCCAGATTATCTTCGAGTGTTGGGTTTCAATTCTTGAAGTAGGCACTAAATTTGACAAATAACTCCACCTGCCTGTGTTGCACACTGCGCTTCTGAGCCAACTGTGAGTACCTGGTAGGGCACCAGGAACTCCTCAGTCTTGCTGGTGTCTGTACTTCAGGGCTGCACAACAGGAATGGGAGCCTCCTGCCTGGGCATGACTCTTGGTGCCCACAGAAGTGATGGTGAAGGTGGCTCCCTTGGGCCAGAGCACCATAAAATCTCTAGGAGATGGGTGGCCCTCTTGGTCCCATCATTGCCAGCTTTCATGGTCAGTGTGGCCTGTGGATCTTCAGATACGGTTATTTTGGGGGCCCCCAGCTGGGGGCACTCAGAGGAACCAGGACCAGGGAAGAAGGCTCTCCCAGATAGGGATTCTCTCCTCCAAACTTAGGGCTGTCCCTGGTCCTCCACTGAATGGATCAGGGAGCCACAGACCCCTCCCCTTACAGCTCTTCTGAGTTTCCCCCTCAGAGGAAGACAGTGATGATGGAGTTCAGGGCCTATTCTGTAGGCTGAGTGAAGGCCAAATGACCGCATGAGCTGCAATGGGAAAGCCCAGCGCAGTGAGGGGTTTGCTGTGCCCATCCTCCCGGGAGCACATGCCAAGCACTGAACCAACCATTCTGGAGAAGGCTTAGAACCAGTGAACCAGGCCTCTTGCAGGGTCTCACTGGCAGACAGTTCCAAACTGGTCCCACTGAGCACTCAGCCAGGCCCTAGCCCTGTGGCTGTGGTGCCTCAGATCCACCTCCCACACCCATGTCATCAGTCAGGCCTCTCAGCTTTCATTTTCTCGTTCTTTGATAGCTAGAATAAGATCGTCGTTCTTGGGGTTCATGGGATTACTGAGGGCTGGGCAGTACCGTGAACAGAAGCTCTGAAGAGGAACAGGTCAGTTTTGCTTTGGGTGCCTGCCAGGTTGGCATCCCAAAGCCGCCACTTTCCCTCCCCCATTTACTAACTGCCTAAGACATGGAAACGGCCAATGACTGGATGAGCGTGTGGCTTTCACAGTGGACAACCTGTACCCAGAACCCAAGAGCCTGTGAGGTGCTGGGGAAAGGCCCAGTCTCTGGAGATTTTTGAACTCAGGTCTTGGAGGAACCAGTGTCCTTGGATCTCACTGCCCTTCTACCCTCACCCTGGCCTTTCCCTAAAGACTCCAAAGGCTAAAAATACCCTGCCACCTGCTGCCCAGGGAGACAGTCAATCACCCGCCTTCTAACCCCAGAATCCCAGCCAGATCAGGCTCACAGTGGCCAAGGGCACAACCCCGGGGGGGGGGGGTGTCAAATTCACTTCTTCCCACCAGGTTTTCCCTACTGCCTAGGAAGAGGCTAGGGGCGGGAGGGCAATGCCCACAGCCAGCAGGACCAGCTTGAACTTTCTGGAGCCCAGGTGCCAGCTGGGTGTGGGGCAATCTGGGAGAGGACCACTGGGGAAGAAGGCTCCAAAGAAAGTAGTGGATGAGGCCACAGGAGGCAACTGTATTAGAATAAAGTCAGCACAACCACAAGTTACCACCGTACTGTCTTGTTAACCTGCGGCCAGCAGATGTCACTATTAACAAGGAACACAAGGATCTGTGGTGAGATCCCTGGGCAGGAAGTGGATTAATGGAGACAGCTCTGGCTTGCCCTGGGCACTCAGGGGCACATGGGAGAAAACTGCTAAGTGCTTCCAGTTCTAATGAAATTCCACTCAACAAAAACACAACCAAGAGATGTCAAAGGTCAATTCACTTGCAGTCTTAACACAGGGCCACAGACAAGAAATGAGGAGCAAAGGAAGAAATTTTTTTTCTTTTTTTTTTTTATTGAGAAAAAGAAGAAAAAAAAAAAACAAGTTTCCACCTCCTCCCAGCCTCCCATTTCCCTCCCCCTCCTCCCACCCTTCTCCCCCTCCTCCCATCCTTCTCCCCCTCCTCCCACTCCTCTCCCCCTCCCTCTCCAGTCTAAAGAGCAGTCAGGGTTCCCTGCCCTGTGGTAAGTCCTAGGTCCTCCCCCCTCTGTCCATATCTAGGAAGGTGAACATCCAAACTCGCTAGGCTCCCACAAAGCCAGCACATTGCGTAGGATCAAAACCCCGTGCCATTGTCCTTGGCTTCTCATCAGCCCTCATTGTTCGCCATGTTCAGAGAGTCCAGTTTTAACCCATGCTTTTTCAGTCACAGTCCAGCTGGCCTTGGTGAGCTCCCAGTAGATCAGCTCCACTAAGTAAGAAGTTGAACCAAAGGAAAAACATATAGTTATCCTCTTGGCTATGGGAAGTAGACAAAATTGCCGGGGAGAAAATTGGGATCTTGGGGGTGGGGTGGGATGGGGGTAAGGGGAGATGGGGAAAGAAAAGGGAGAAGGGGAGGATGGGGGAACTTGGGGAAAAAGGAAGATTGGGAAAAAGGAAGGTAGGATAGGGGAGCACGGAAGGAAGAAATTTTAATGGACTTCTCAGCAAAAGGCTTCATCAACAAAGACACTTGTGGGGGCTTGACACAGGATGTGCAGATTATATTTGAAAATGTGAGGATCCCTGAGAATGTTCTAGGAAAGCAAAGTATTATAACTAACTGCTGTCAGGCCAGCTGTTATGGCGCTCACCTTTGATCCCAGCACACCAGAAGCAGAGACAACCAGATCCCTTAGTTTGAGTCTAGCCTGGTCTACAGATAGAGTTACAGGACAATAAGTACACAGAGAAACCCTTGTCTCAAACAACAACAAAAGTACAAGTAACTGCTGTCACTCAACTGCATGGTCCAATCAGTAAAATATTAAAGACAGAACAGTATATAAGCAACAAGCCAAGAGATAAAATTAAAGGCTATTCATGTATAATGAGAGGACCCACGTGGTCAGAAATTACTCAGAGTGGTGGTTTGAAGGAGAATGGCCCCCTGGGCTTGCAAATTTGAATGCCTGGTCCCCAATGCTAGAACTGTTTGGGAAGAACTAGGAGGTATGACCTTGTTGGAGATGTGTCACTGGGAGCTGGCTTTAAGGTTTCAGAAGTCAAGGCCATTCCCAAAGTGTTGTCTTCTCTCTGTCTTGTGTTGATGTGGGAGTGTCATATATCAATCTGTTGATTTCATTGGTTAAGCAATAAAGAAACTGATTAGCCCTCATAGGTTAAAACATAGGTGGGAGGAGAAAACAGAACAGAATGCTGGAAGGAAGAGGAAGTGAGCTCAGACTCAACAGCTCTGCTTTCTGGAACAGAGATGCCATGCTCCCCTCTCCTGGGACGACACGGGGATAGCTCTGCTCTCTGAGGCACATGTGATGAAGCTCCAACCCAGGATGGATGTAGGCTAGAATCTCCCTGGTAAGCCACCTCGTGGGCTACACAGATAATTAGAAATGGGCTAGTCCAGGTGTGAGAATTAGCCTAGAAGAGGCTAGATAGAAATGGGTCAAGCAGTGTTTAAAAGAATACAGTGTCCATGTAATTATTTCGGGGCATAAGCTAGCCAGGCAGCCGGGGTACTGGGGACGCAGTCCCGCCACCCATATTACTGCATTGTGTGGATTATACAAGCTCTTAGCTACTGCTCCAGCACCTATCAGAATAGCTAAAATAAAAAACACCAATGATAGCCTTTGCTGGAGAGGTTGTGGAGAAAGGGGTACACTCATCCATTGCTGGTGGGAATGCAAACTTGTGCAACCACTTTGGAAAGCAGTGTGGCAGTTTCTCAGGAAATTCGGTATCAACCTACCCCTGGACCTTGCAATACCACTCTTGGGAATATACCCAAGAGAGGCTCTATCATACAACAAATGTATATGCTCTACTATGTTCATAGCAGCATTGTTTGTAATAGCCAGAACCTGGAAACAACCTGGATGCCCTTCAATGGAAGAATGGATGAAGAAAGTGTGGAATATATACATATTAGAGTATTACTCAGCAGTAAAAAACAAGGACTTCTTGAATTTTGCATACAAATGGATGGAAATAGAAAACACTATCCTGAGTGAGGTAAGCCAGACCCAAAAAGAGGAACATGGGATGTACTCACTCATATTTGGTTTCTAGCCATAAATAAAGGACATTGAGCTTATAATTCACATTCCTAGAGAAGCTAAATAAGAAGGTGAATCCAAAGACAAACATATAGGCATCCTCCGGAATATTAACCTTCATCAGGTGATGAAAGGAGACAGAGACAGAGACCCACATTGGAGCACCGGACAGAAATCTCAAGGTCCAAATCAGGAGCAGAAGGAGAGGGAGCATGAGCAAGAAACTCAGGACCACGAGGGGTGCACCCACACACTGAGACAATGGGGATGTTCTATCGGGAACTCACCAAGGCCAGCTGGCCTTGGTCTGAAAAAGCATGGAATAAAACCGGCCTAGCTGAACATAGTGGACAATGAGGACTACTGAGAACTCAAGAACAACGGCAATGGGTTTTTGATCCTACTGCACGTACTGGCTTTGGGGGAGCCTAGGCAGTTTGGATGCTCACCTTACTAGACCTGGATAGAGGTGGGCAGCCCTTGGGCTTCCCTCAGGTCAGGGAACCCTGATTGCTCTTCGAGCTGATGAGGGAGGGGGACTTGATCAGGGGAGGAGGAGGGAAATGGGAGGTGGTGGCGGGGAAGAGGCAGAAATCCTTAATAAATAAATAAATTAAAAAAAAAAAGAATACAGTTTCCATGTAATTATTTCGGGGCATAAGCTAGCCGAAATAGGCACAAAAAATCCCAAGAAATTAAAACAAAACAACAGAAAAAACTCTTGGCTTCTCTTCCTTCCCCTTCTCTCCAATACCTCCTCATTTGTCCTGGTGGCATCGGGAGCAGTATGCCACATGATACACCCTTTTGTCCAATCAGCTTTAGAAGCAATTGTTCATAGCAATGAGTGGTTGGTCTGGATCAAGGGCTCTGGTTTCTGGTACACCGTCTTCACTGGATCCTCACCAGAACTCCTCTGGGCTACCCAAGGACTGCCCATTCATGCAGAGACATTGAGTTTTGTTTACACCTACACATCATAGTCCATTACTGAAGGAAGTCAGGGCAGGAGCTCAAACAAGGCAGGAGCCTGGAGGCAGGCGCTGAAGCAGAGGCCATGGAGGAGTGCTGCTTCCTGGCTTGCTCATCATGGCTTGCTCAGCCTGCTTTCTTACAGAACCCAGGACCACCAGCCCAGGGGTGGCACCACACAGAGTGGGCTGGGCTCTTCCACATGAATCACTAATTAAGAAAACGCCCTACAGGCCTGCCTATTGCCCCATCTTATTTTCTCAATTGGGGTTCTCCCTTCTCAGATGGCTTTAGCTTGTGCCAAGTTAGCATAAAGTTAGGCAGCATGATAAGAAAGCACTTACCAACTGAGCTACATCTCCAGCCCAGGATTTATGTTTTAATAAAAAAAAAAAAACCAAGCAATGGGTTTTATTTTGACATCTTGAAACATACTTTGCCCTTATTTGTCTTCTTCCCCACGGTTCCTCTTTTCTCCTTCAGCCTTCATGTCCCACGTGTTCTAATTACCCCCTCGCTTTCCCACAACTGCAAAACTGCTTCTTCCACTCCCATGGTTCCTAGGTTCTTTATCCTCCACACAACAGATATGATGAGAAGTCAAGCACAGGGCAATTGATTCCTAAGCAAAACATAAAATGTCCATGTTTTATTTATTCATTGTATGTGTCTGGATGATTAAAGCATGCATGCATGTCTATGCAACTTGTGTGCCCGGCATCTGAAGAAGGCACTAGGCATTCCTGGGAATGGAGTTACAGACAGTTGTGAGACAGTGTGTGGATGCTGGAAATCAAACTCAAATTTATAGGTAAACATTAGCCCGAGGCGAGCACAACCCCTAAGGGGCGGGACTTATCCCTACATTTCCCCTTTTTGTCTAAATAAGACAGAACTAAACCAAATACAACTATATACAATAATAACAAATAATAAATATAACAAACAATATTGAGAACAAAAGTTTTGCTAAACATTCTACCTCAAGGAGTCTAAATATGTAGAGAGTAACTACAATTATATAATCTTCAACTCCGTCAAAGATCTGAGAAGGGAATAAATATTACTTAACAAATGAGATATATCCAAAATGTGCAACAATTGACAGAGACAACTGACTACCTGGGCAATCACCAAAAGTTTCGTTTGCAATGTTGAGTCAACCAACTTTGGCAGCAATCTGTACAGATGGTCCTCATTCCCATAAGAAAACAGGCTGAGAAAGCCATAGGGAACAGGCCAATAAGAAGTAATGCTCCTTGGCCTCTCTCTCTCTCTCTCTCTCTCTCTCTCTCTCTCTCTCTCTGTGTGTGTGTGTGTGTGTGTGTGTGTGTGTGTGTATGTGTATTTGTGAAAGACAAGAAAGATATGTAGAGGTCAGAGACACCATCTGGGAGTTGGTTTAAATCTCCTATCATGGATTCCAGAAATGGAATTCAGGTTATCAGACTTGTATGGAATATGGTCCTAGGTGCAGAGCCATTTAATGGCCCTTTCCCCATGTTTTCTTTCCATTAAAAAATAAAAACAGAAGTGTTTTTTTTTTATATTTCTCTCCCACTCTAAATAAGCAAATGCTTGTAAAATGCTAGCTAGTAAGGAAAACATAGGGCTGTGCATGAGCTTGGGGGTAGTGTGAGCTTGCCTCATACATGGGTCCAGAAGAAATCATTATATATTCCCTGCTCTTTGATTTATTCTCATGTGTTGTATATAACCATATATAGGCCTATAGGGAATTTTCTTCAGAATTTAAGATTTCTTATAACTTAACACTAGAACGACAGCCCAGTGACACAGAGGGAAATAAATGGATCTGAAGAGAAATTTTGTTAGTATTCAGGCACACCCTCACACAGCACCTCACACCATCTGCCTGGCTGTATAGCAAATGGTATCCTGTCCCTTTAAGAGACCCTCCGTTCACTCTCAGTCTCTCTAGTGCTCTCCCTCCCTTCCCTCTCTCTCTTCTTCTCTTTTTCCCCCACTGAGGAAAGCAGGTCTCAGCCTCTTTTCCGTCTCCCTCCTCCCTCTCTCTCTGTTTCTCTTTCTCTCTGTCCCTTCCTCCCATCCCTTCCACACCACTACACCACCCCTTTTAATAAAACTTTGCACCCATTCTTCATCTACATGGCATATTTGTCTGTCCCTTACCAGCCGTGGGTTGAACCTCACCCACATGCCATGGGACCTGGAAAGATTTCCAAATGTCCCACTGGCACACTGGAAGATGTTCAACACCATCAGCCGTCAAGTGTTGCAAATCAAATTTCAATGAGATGATACTTGTGAAAATACAAAAGATAAGTCAGTCCTGGTTTCACAGCTCTGCAATCCCAGCACTTGGTAGAGGAGTGTGTGTGTGTGTGTGTGTGTGTGTGTGTGTGTGTGTGTGGTGTCTATCATATATGAGTTTGAAGCTGGACAGCAAAATATGGTCTAAGAATTGAAAAGTACATGTTGCATGCTGAGGATATAAGTCACAGGGAAGGCACTTGTCTAGCATGCACAGGTGCTGGGACATATGTGAGAGTATAAACATACCAGAGAACAGGAACCTGCTACATTACTGGTGGTGCAACTACTAGCAACTGAGCGTTTATATATAGAAAAAAAGGAGATACCCCAATTACCTACTGCTTGATGAGTAGGTAAACAAAGGGTGGTGTGTTAATACAGTGGTCTAGTTTCTAGTCATGGAAAAAGGTAGAGAAAGGATACATCCTATAACATGAATAAATATCACAAATATTAAGTTCATTTGAAAGTAGCCAAAGGACTGAAGAATGGGACACTTCTTTATTAGATGATTTGATTTCTCTTTAATACCCAGAATGAGACACTTGAAACAGAAAGTTAGATTGGTAACTAATAGGTGGTGGGGGTCTGGAGAAATGAAGAGTAACTGCTAATGAATAAAGTGATTTTTCTCAAATGACAAATTATTTTAAAAGTAAATAGAATAATGGTTGCGTTATTGTAAGAACATAGTAAAAAAATACCTACTGGGTTATATACTTTAAAAGAGTAAACTTACTACATAAATGTATTACTTCTCAATATCTACAGATCACATTTCATGTCTATGTTTTGTCTGCATATATGTATGTTCACTGTGTGCATGTCTGGTGCCTGCAAAGAGACAAGAGGGTGTTGGATCCCCTAGATATAAATATCTGTGAGCTTCCTTCCATTTGGGTGTGGTTGTAGGTTGAAGGGTTTGTGCTGAGAGGTAATGAGGACTACTTTTCTCCTCCAGGGGCATGTAGAGTACCTTCCAGTACAGTGAACTGTGGTTAGTAGGTGAATAATGTAGTTAGACACCAGCTCAACGTCTCCATATTCAGTGATAGAAGTGTTCCCTCCAGAAACAAGACCTTAACATCAGCTTGTGTGAGCAACCAAGAGCCTTGGCAATAGCCTGTGCTATTTGGTGGTTTCCATGGGTCCCTTTGGTGAATGACTCAACAGGCTGTAACCTGTTCCTGGCACTGGAGGTTTAATTTGGTGGCACAAGATATCTAGTTGAAGTCTTCTCTCCCCTGTTGTTTTTTGTCTCCCTGTGGGTTCCTTTCACATATGTAAAGGAAGATTTTAGGATAGTCAGTGTCCATATAGTTTTTCAAAGGACCTTTAGTATTGGTTGTCCCTCTCCATTTTCCTTCCTTTACCTTTCTGTCCCATCCCCCTTTCATTAAACCATCCAATTCTAGTTTTCCTTAATAGCTAAATAACACTATAGACTTTTTTCTTTCCTTTCCTCTCCTTCCTCCTGGTCCCTTACTAGGTTCCATACCTCTGTGGGTATTCAGATTGAAGTTCCCATATCAGAACCATAAAATCCTTAAAAGAGAAAACATACAATATTTGTCTACATGTACTGAGCACTGTATGCTTTTGATGCTGAAGTCTGACATGGGCACACACAGAACACAACCTCGGTGCACAGCTGCTGAGTACCATTGTGAGCTCATAGCGCATCACTATGCCCCTAGAACTGTGTTGCTAAGGGTGAATCAGAATTCAGCTCACACTGAACTAAGGATCTGCCCAAGCAGGACGCTTATTTGGTTCAGTGGGGAATTTTAACCAGATTTTGAACGTTTACTACTGGGTTTGGGAGGGTGGGGGTGGTTAAAGGGGAAGGAAGGGAGGGGCAGTAGGCCCGGGAGGGCCAGGAGGGCCAGGAGGGTCGGGAGGGCAAGGAGGGCTGGGGGGGGGGCGGGGTTGTCGGGAGGGCCAGGAGGGCCTGTAGAGCCTTAACATGCAGGAAGATATGGAGTATGATGCCCTAACCATTCGGGCCCCTCAGCAGTCTCCCTGGTATACCCACCTGTGGCCCGCATGCCTGGGTCGTGGGTGCTTGGGTAGAAGACAGCAGCGATTTCCTTTGTACCTAATTGGGTACGATCCCGTGGGCCGATTACAAAGGGCGGCCAGTGTGGGTGATGTCAAATTAGTCGAGAGATTGATCAATGCCAGGGAACACCGTGTTAACGAGTGCGACAGAAGGAGCAGGTAATGGGGCCTGAGGAGGGGCGAGGGGCAGGAGGGGCAGAAACTGTTGGGGACAGTCAGGGTCTACTAGGGAGAAACATACCTTCCAGATCTGCAGCCTGTGGGAGGGCAGATGTCATGCTTAAGGCTCTTCTTTCATGGAGACCTCTGGGTTTGTACCTGCTTTAAGCTCCTAGGCACCTGAAACCTGCACACCTTGGAAGGGCAGCTCCGAGGCTTTCTTTAAGAGAAGCAAAACAAAGAACTTCAGTTAGTTTACAAATCCCTTTACATTGTCTCTTTTAGAGCACTTTACTGAGGGCTTTAAAGGAATTTAGCTAAGGAAACCACATACATCTTTTTATGTGTACACTTATAATGTTTTAGGTTTGAGTGTTTTGGCTGCATGTATTTTCAGTGTACCACACAAGCATAGGAAGAGGGTGTTGGATCTCCTGGAACTGGGGTCATGGACAGTTGTGATCTGCTGTGTGGGTACTAGGAATCAAACCCAGGTCCTCTGCAGGAAAAACTAGAGCTTGTAAATGCCAAGCCATCTCTCCAGCCCTTTAATGTATATGTTTTAATGCTATGTTATATGCAACACAGAAAATTGTATCATAAGATAAATTTTCACATAAAAAGCCAACTCAAAGCCAAAAAAACCCAAAGAATTAACAAGAAATCTTATGTCTGTTTTATGCTTGCTGAGGGATTTCATAAGGAAATTTTCAACTTGAACTATAACTCTGTCCCCCGGCCCCTTATATACATGTTGTGTGTGTTTTGGTAAATACTAGAAGGCTAACGGTTGACATTCTCTTTGAAAATTTCTTTTCATCTCATTAAAAATTCATATGTGTGTATGCACCTGTGCCTCACACATGCCAAGCAAGTGTCTGAAGGTCAGAAGAGAACTATCGACAGCTGTGTTCTGCCACGTTGTGGATTCTGGAGATTGAACATAGGCCACTGGCTCTGCCAGTAGGAGCCCTCACCTAATGAACCACCCTGTGGTTTCTCCACCTCAGCTTTTTTTTTTTTTTTTTTTTTACACAAGAACTTATGTTTATTGCAAACAAACAAACAAAAAGAGAGCGAGGGAGAGAGAGGATGGTGAGAGGAGCGGAACGGTAAGGCTAAGAATTGAAAAGCGTCTTACATTCTGCCCTAATGGCAGCATAATTAATAGCAACAAACGGCCGTCTCGCTGCCTGCCGCAGCCGCAGGGTGTTTTTGCAGACCTGACGAGCAATTTTTGTGAAATATGTAGTATGAAGGAAGAAAGCTTGGCGGGTCTTCACTGCAGACTTGGGGCTCCCAGTGTTCCGGACCGGCATGCCCTGCATGGCCTGCCGGGACAGGTGGCTTCTCACACGTGGGTCCTCTGCAGTAGGGCTGGGAGACTTCTGTTCTAATGACTGGGTGGGCATTTTCAGACCTCCATACTTTTTCCAGTACAGCCAACAGGTCGCACACAGTCTACACTGCATATTAGGCGGGCCCCAGGAGTATCACTGGTGAGACTGTGTGGCAAAGCAGCTCTCACAGGCTCGCCCGAGGAGGGTGTTCTGGGGCTGGATGCAGTGTTGCCCTGCTGAATGAGACAGAGTCGGTGTTGTCGTACCTTGATAAAGAGGATACCTTCTTTTACTCCTTGGTGTATGACCCTTCAGTGAAAACATTATTAGCTGACAAAGGGGAAATCAGAGTGGGACCAAAGTACCAGGCCGACATTCCAGACATGCTACCAGAAGGAGACTCAGATGAGAGGGAACAATCAAAATTGGAAGTTAAAGTTTGGGATCCCAATAGTTCACTTACGGATCGACAGATTGACCAGTTTTTAGTTGTAGCCCGTGCTGTTGGGACGTTTGCCCGCGCCCTGGATTGCAGCAGCTCCGTGAGGCAGCCCAGCTTGCATATGAGTGCGGCTGCGGCGTCCCGAGACATCACCTTGTTCTATGCCATGGATACACTGTACAGGCACAGCTATGACCTGAGCAGTGCCATTAGTGTCCTTGTGCCACTTGGAGGACCAGTCCTGTGCAGAGGTGAGATGGAGGAGTGGTCGGCCTCCGAAGCCAGCTTGTTCGAAGAGGCTCTGGAGAAGTATGGCAAAGACTTCAATGACATCCGTGAGGACTTTCTCCTGTGGAAGTCCTTGACGAGCATCATTGAATATTACTACATGTGGAAAACTACTGACAGATACGTGCAGCAGAAACGCCTAAAAGCAGCCGAAGCCGAGAGCAAACTGAAACAAGTATATATCCCAACTTACAAACCAAATCCCAACCAGATATCCACCAGCAATGGCAAGGCTGGCACTGTGAACGGAGCTGTGGGGCCGCGTTCCAGCCCCAGAACATCCACCTCAGCTTTTTAGACAGATTCTCTCACCCAAATCCCTGCTGTGTTTGACTGATTGTCTTGGAGTATACTGATTGACCTAGACTTGCTGGCAAAATAGATTTGGGGATCCTCCTGTATCCACCAGTATCTCCAGCACCAGTTTCTCAAGGTGCTGGGGATTCTGAAGTTGGGGTCTCAGGCTTGCAGGGTGAGTGATTTTCCAACTGAGTTGTAACAATCACTGCAGCCCTCTTTCCTAGTCCTTGTTTCCTGTTTCTCACTAGATTATAGGCAGGAAACAATGACCCTCAATAGTAGATTCTCCATAGCTCACATGCTTCTTGATCATGTCTGTAGTTGTGAGGTTATTTAGTCTATAGTTATTCAGTCTTCCAAATTAGAGCTTCATACAAATAATAGAACAGTAAATTATTGTTTCAAAGTATTTTTGCTTAATATGTATATTCTTTAGAAACACTGAATTTTTCAGCTGTATTTATCCATTCTGCCAATCCACTTATTCCCTGCACATAACTTAGATATCTACTGTACAGCATACAAATCTACTAGCTCTCAAGACCCTCTCATTCATAAGATATTACATTTCTCTGTTCAGTCAGCTTTCCTGACGTTCTATAAATTTAAATATTGAAAACAATGAATGATGCTCAATTGAATCCCTAGTAATTTTTGTCTTTAAACTTTTTGAAAATCAAAGCAAGGGAGCTATGATACCATGGGTTATCTCCTTCTGGATAGATTTGCTCAGTTTTGGTGCTAATTCATGGAGGTATAAGGCAAAGTCATTTGCTACCACCTGGTGTCTATATTAACATGGACATTTTGTCTATTGACTGAGGACTATGCTGTGTCCCTGTTGGCAGCAAATATAGAAACATTAATTCTGGGCAAAGAGAAATGAAAAAAAAAGTTTAAGTATTGATGACTGAAATTTTAGATTTTTGTTTGTTGTTATTGCTATTCTAAATAGTTTACATTTCATAGTCTTAAGAGCAGAAATTTACATAGATACATGTGACCTTTAGAAGTGTCATGGGCCTGTGGATTGTGTCATATTTCATTGGATGTCAGGCACAATGGACTGCATGGTGACCTTTTATTTTGTATGGTAGCAAAGTAAAAAACATTGCCAATTATAGTCATAAAATATCATGAATTATAAGTGGCAGACATCAGGGATTCTAAAGTGTGAAATAAAGAGTAAGGTGGGTGCAGTGGAACTGCCTGCATTCCTACCTACTGGGAGGATTACCAAATCAAGGCCAGCTTCGGGAATATAGTTTTAAAATATTGTAAAGATACTTGAGTAAAATCTTTCACCTCTGCAGTAGGTATAATTCTGCTATTTCTCTTCATTGAAATATTGTGTTTGTTACCATTAGGAACAAATTGTAATTGTATCCAGCAACACTGAGCTGTCAGGTGCTGGAAGCACTTGTACGTGCTCTTGAAGATGTGAGTTGAAGCGTCACAGCAGCACTGTGTAAGAGAGCTGCAGTGTTGAATCCCCATTCTACAGATGGAGAGATTGATTTGTGGAGCTCATAGGAGGTCTATGTTCTAACTAGTAACACTCGGTGATTAGAGTAGGATTCAAATCCAATCTGAATTCAATCTACTGGGCATTCTCCTGTTATCCAGAGAGGCTGCTCTGAGGAAGGGTGAAGCTTGTGATAGAGCACTCACCTTGAATGGGACAGCCATGCGCTATATACCTAGCACAGAAAATGAACACCTGAGTAGAGAAATAAGTAAATAAGAAAATTTTAGTTTCTTCTTTTACATCAGAAGGAAATGCACATTGGTGTCTACTTGAGTGTGCCTTTACATAATAATCTGTAATTTCCTAAAATGTCCTCTCAATTTGTAGGAGTTCACTGCACTACGCCTCTGCCCATAATCATCCTAATGTAGTAACATTGCTATTATCCAACGACTGTACCGATATTAATATGAAGGATGATGAAGGCTGCACTCCCCTAATAAAGGTAACTATCACGAAACACTTTTGGTACAAAATGGATTAGAAATTATCCTTGTTTGGTTTTTGTTGCTGTGATGAAACACTGGCCAAAACCATCTCAGGAAAGGAAAGGTTTATTGGCTTACAGTTCCACATCACAGTCAGTCATGAAGGGAAACCAGGTCAGGAGTTCAATCAGGACCTGAGGCAGGAAATGAAGCAGAGGTCATGGGGGAATGATGCTTTCCCATGGCTTTTTCCAAGGCTTGCTCAGATATCTTATACTACTCAGAATAACCTTCCCAGTCATGCCACCACCCCTAGGAAGCTGTGCCCTCCCAGATCAACCTCAATCAAGAAAATGCTATACACGCTTCTCAGAGTCCAGTCTGGTGGAGCCAGTTCTTCAAGTGAGATTCTTTTTTTCCAGGTGTCTTCAACCTGTGTCAAGTTATCAAAACAAGCAAATGAACAAGCAACCTCCCCCACTACAAAAATAGCCAAACGGTGCTAGTGAAATGCTTTAATATCTAGGTGTGGTGGCACACCTCTGAAACTCTACCACTTGGAAAACTTTGGTGGGGAGGTTATGAATTTAGGAAAGTCTGGTTACTTGAGAGGGATAATATGCATAACCTAAACAATTGGTCTGATCCAAGGGTAACTAGTCAATGGAATTGTTGGAATGCTTATTAAAGTTCTTGATTTCAGTGTCTCTTTCTTTATCCAATACCCACAGGCCGCCCAGCGGGACAATGTAGAATGCATCTCTATTCTCCTCATGCACGGGGCTGATCCCCACATTGTAGATGCCAATGGCGATGCTGCCCTCCACCACGCCATTTGCAGAGGGAACATACCAGTTGTCAGCAAACTGCTGGAGTATAATGTAGATATTAAAGCCAAAACAGAGGTAAGAATCATTCAACTTCATTCACAATGTACTTCTAGCAATGACACTCTGATCACTTTCCACATTCGGAAGCTCAAGCAGTCTCACTCAATCTGTTCAGAGTAAAGCATTTTTTCCAAATCTGATTTTCATAGTTTTGTAGGTAACTTAAAGGAACTAGGCACAGCACATTTTGTTTCAGATTTGGGCTTTCCTTTAAAATTCAACAAGTAAAGGACTTGGGCCCACACATACTTCACATACACACAAACAATAAAAAAAAATAATTTTAAGATAAATGTCTGTAGAAAAAACAGAAATCTGTTGCAATTAAGAAGTTACTGATGTGACTTGTCTCTCAGAGATGAGGCTAGAGTGGGAAGGTCACAGGCACACAGGTAAATGTGGAAATTTGATCATTGAAGAAAACATGCTGAGAAGACATTTTCACTTAACTTTTTCAGATGTTACATGTACATAACAAAGGGGCCAAAATGGGACTCTATCTTAGACAAGGAGCAACTCCATTGTAATTAATGACCTAAGCCTGAATCCAGGATGTTCCCCAGTCAAGTTTAGCCAATTGGCTAAACAGTTCCAAACCTGGCCTTATAAGGCTGGAAGACCAGAGTTGCAGGATCTGGCTGCTACTGACTATATGTGTCAGAAAAATCCCACAATGGATGAAACTGTTACTAATTCTGTCCAATCAACATGCCCCCCATGTAACTGCTCCCTGACTGCCCAATTATTGAAAAAATATTTAAAAGATTAAAAAGATAGAATTCCCCACGTCCACTTTAAAAGGGCCTGTATGTCTTTGTCTGTGGTCCTCATTATCACTTTATATGGGTGATGGACTGTTGCATGCTGGCTATTTCTGAAGAATAAGCACTCTTTGTGTTTACATACCATTTGAGTCTGAGGTCTTCCTCCAGCATCTTTTGGACCACTACAACAGGAAACGATGTTTGGTTTGGGAGAAAATTTTTAGGTTAGGGAAAATAGTTTTGAAAAACAGGTTGAGAAACTGCTCCAGAGATGCCACTTGGGTTCACTCATTCAACAGAGGCATACCAAATCCATGTTTTAGGATTGGGGCAATTGAGCTCTCTATGGAGCTAAGAAACTTGGAACCAGCAAGCGTTTGTGGGAAGTTCTGGAAATAGTGGTGTTCACGGGCATTGTTGGACAGGGAAAGATGTTTCAAAGGAAAGGGAAGCCCTGTGTGTGTGAATCTGCAGCAAGGGCTGAAGGAAAATCTATCCTTTTGTGACTCATTTTGTTTTCAAAATCTGTGATACATTTTTCATTTGAAAAGCATGTCAATTTATAAAATGAAATTTTTCCTTTACAGTATGGTTTGACACCCTATAAACTCGCTTTGTTTGAAAATCAACTTAAAATGGCGGAGTTTTTAATTGAAAACGGTGCAGATGCACCTTCGGAGCTTACACCAAATAGGTACCATTTCTTTTTTACAATCTTAGTGCTGTTCTTGAGGGTCTCATTGCTTAAGTAATGAACACTAAAATGGTAGAGGGAAGATGGCTTCAACTCATAAGCATATATTGAGAAAGACTAGCTCACAGGGAGTGTGAGCTGGAAAAGAGACTGTTCCAACAGAAAAAAAAGGAACAGTGTGTACCAGGGCTCAGCTTCCCATTCAAAAACAAGTGATCATCTCTAATCTGATTTGATTGGCAATTTTCTACTTGTTAAGGCAACTTCACATTAATGTTGTTTACTTTGAAAAGTGTCAAGTTTATTATCAACACTGAAATGTATAATTTTATTATTTTTAGCCTGTTCCTTATATATTTTCTTCTTATATATGTTCAATTTAAATATTTTTTTTCAAATCATGTTGTCTCTTTGATCACTCACTTTGCTTTAAGTGAATTTGAGTAAGCAAATAGTTTAGGGTATCCATCAATTAGATGATATTACCAGATGCTATTATTTTCCCCTGTCCTGTCTGAACTATCTTGACACTGTGTTAGTCAGATGTGAATCTGTACACCCAAACTCCTGAAACAGCTAATCTGGATAGGGACACTTGTCCAAAATGAGTACAAAGAACTAAGACTCCATTGAGAAAATGCCTCCATAAGATCTGGTTGTAAGGCATTTTCTTAATTAGTGATTGATGGATAAGGGCCCAACACATCATGGGAGGTGCTGTTCCAGGGCTCATGGCCCTGAGTTCTATAAGAAAGCAGAATGAGCAAGCCAGTAAGCAGCTCTCTTCCATGGCCTCTGTAAGCTCCTGCCTCCAGCTTCCTTCCCTGTTTGAGTTCCTGCCCTATCTTCCTTTAATGATGGACTATGGTGCAGACATATAAGCCAAATGAATCCTTTGGTCCCCAAGTTCATTTTGGTCATGGTGTTTCATCACAGAAATAGCAGCTCTAAAATGGACACTTGGTATTTAAGATGATTTCAGCATTAAAAATTAAATGATTACCTTTTTTGTTCATACATGCAAGTTTAAAGTCAGATGAATTAAAAAGTAAAGCCTGTGTGTTGTGTATTTTATATTGAAAATACACTTTGGACATACCATATATTCTAAACATGGTTTAGCATCCCTCATCTTCATGTACTTGTTTTTGTGTCAGAGGACATGCATGCACTGATATTCCCAACCAAGACACAGTACAACACTGTGTGATGGCTTTGTCTTCCATCTTATTTGAGGAATTTTTTCTATTTTTATTTGGCACTTGGCCACTTACTCCAGGTAAGCAGGTTGGGAAGCCTCTTTGGTATCTTACTACCTCCACTTCCTTTGTACTATAAAAGTGCTGGGATTATAGATACATTACACAGTGTCTGACTTTTTGTTGAATTCTTGGCTACTGTGACAATATGTATACCCACTGAGCCATCTATCTGGCTCTAAAACACTCAATTTTTAAAAGAAGACTTTGTGTCTAAATTAAAGAGGTGGCTATAAGTGTATTGTTATTAATTATGGAACTAAGGCTTCTGAGTGCAGAGCACTTTCAATTAAACCTCTAATCCAGTTAGACGGCCTGTGTTTCCCTCTAAGAAGAACCATTTGAGGTCATTTATTCTTCCTTCAATACAAGATAGACAGAAATTTGTAAAGCTGGTACTTTTGAAGCAAATGAAGTATGCTTGTTACTTTGACATGGAATAGCACAGTTTTAGGAATTCACGACTAGGAACATGTCTCAGGAATAAAGTACTTATCACACAAACCCAAGATTTCAGAGTTCAGCTCCTCAGAACACAGAAAGGGCCTCATGTGCTGTGTGCATCTTAATCTCAGGGAACCTTGAGGGACATGGGAGATGGAGAGAGGAGACTGTCTGGAAAGTTATACTTTAGATAGTCTTGCTTTGTACAGCTGTTAACAACAAGAAACTCTGCCTCAAAACTAAGTTAGGAGGCAAGGACTGCCAGTCAAGGATGCCTCTGACCTAAAAAACATGCACTAGGATCAACAGACACAAATGCAAACACAGATGTGAACAGGAATGCATATCAAATATGAAGATGAAAAAGTAAGTTTAGGTTGTTGATCTAGTAAGACTGGGGATCATTATCTGCTAAAAAGACATTGGAAATAGTGGTCAAGGTTGAAGGTTTTCTTAGTTTTCTGCAGATCACTTCAGCAGCAGTGCTATTTTGGACTAGCTTCACACCACAGGTGAAAAGTCCCCATGACAAGTTCCAAGACTGTGATGACAGCCAAAGCAGAAACTAGGAAAATAAAGCTGCTGGTCCAGAATATCCTGGAAATAGGCCCTGAAGTAAAGCAGTCTTAGCTGTGACCTGGGAAGAATATAGCTGACAAAAGAGTGTTGCTTTTCTTGAGTTTGGAAGCTGGTCGTGAGTTACAAAGACTCAGGATTACACAAAAAGGCTTATGAACAAAGAAACAGCCTGGCGGTGGTTTCAGCATTCACACATGAAAGAACTGTTAAAACAATTTGAAGGTGCCACAACTGTCATGGCTTCTAAGAATGCAGGCAGAAGGATGCTTAGAAGCAAAAAAAAAAAATACTTTTTCATATACTGACCATTGAGAGCATAGAATTCAACAAAATACCTCCAAAGAGTTCTGACAGATAGGACTGTGGGGCCTTAGGGATAAGCAGGCAGATGAGTGGAACAGGAACACTGACACCACGAGCATATAAATACAAGGTTACTGGAGCATTCAAGCAAGTCTATGGAAAAAGCACTGCTATCATTCATGTGTGTGTGCAACAGAGAGAGAGAGAGAGAGAGAGAGAGAGAGAGAGAGAGAGAAAGAGAGAGAGAGTAGAGAGTGTGTGTTTTTTATCAAGAGCTAAATTTCCTCTGTTTCTTCTCTATGAGGGAAGGTGGGAAGGACAGCAGTCATTAATCATCACCAACTGTTGAAGAATTAGTTTAGAGTTATTAGGCTGGGCCTTGTTGCCCATGCCTTTAATCCCAGAACTTGGAAAACAGGAGGCACACAGGTCGCTTTGATTTCAAGACCAACATGATGCATATAGTGGGTTTAAAGTAATCTGGACTGCATAATGAGACCTGTTTCAAAAAATTATTTGTAAATATCTAATGAGAGATATATTAGGAACTCAAAAATAAAGAATTTAGAAAACATGCTAGGTATTTTTATATGAATAGTTAAATGCTGATCACTTTTAAACATATGTCACAGTGGAGGAGCAGCTGCAGTAGAATCAGAACAATCAATGAAAACCTGTGCCAACTCCAACGAAGGTAAGAATGACTCCAACTGCTCCTACCTTCCCTAAAGAAAATAAGGAAGAGTAAAGATTTTAGATCCCCAAAAAGGAGTTAAGGAAATCCAGTATAAATGCAGTTCTGTGGTTTTCAAATATTCTGAAAAGTCAGAATTAAGAATTTATTTCAAAGAACTTTCAACTGTGAAAATATATTGTCAAAACATTGCTTATTTTATATTAATGCTGATATCTGTACTGCCTTTGAATAAAGGAGAAATCAACTTTACACACGTGTCCTCCATAGTCACATTGCAGCAAATAGGATTATTAGAAATACATATTCTACTTGAGTTTTATGACAAAAGTCTTGTATTTTGTACTGCATAACAGTACACAGGTAGGTGTCACTAGAATGTAATTATGTCACAAACCAACCTCAGTAATCAATAACTTTCATTAAATAATTTCCTACCTTATGACATAATTAAAATCTTCTGACCTCTTTAATGTCTGTGCAATTTCTCAATTTGGACAGTTTTGTCCTACTGTATAATTGTTTTCTTTAGAAATCTCCCATTTAGGGGTGAAAGCTTCATTCTGTAATGAATGTATTGAGTTTATGAAGACTTATCAATCCTGACATGTTTTCCTTTTCTTTTTCTTTCTTCCTTCCTTTCTTCCTTCCTTCCTTTCTTCTCTTCTTTCCTTCTTTTTTGTTTTGATTTGGTTTTCTGAAGAGCTAGACATTGAGCACAAGGCTTTGGGAGCACTCTAGGCAAGCACCCTACCCATTATCCCTACCTTCAGTACTTTTCTCTTTAGTTTTTCTTATAGAACATGGTAAGGGTGAATATCATTTCCATGCTGCAAAGCATGATTCAGGAATAAATATTGGAAAAAAGCAGAGTGTAGAAAATGACATCATTCTGTATTTCAAAGAATTGTCTGTTTCTCCATTGAGTCTGGAGAGACTTTGTGGCAGTGGCAGGAACACCACATAGTATTTACTTTCAGTAACTGACATCACAGTGTCTTTTATACCTCAGTTGTCAGTGACAACCACACTAGGTAGTGAATCCAAAACCCTCTTCTCCCTTCATCTGGTGATGGATGGAGACAGAGACAGAGACCCACACTGGAGCACTGGACTGAGCTCCCAAGGTCCCAATTAGGAGCAGAAGGAGGGAGAAAATGAGCAAAGAAGTTGGGACCACGAGGGGTGCACCCACCCACTGAGACTGTGGAGCTGATCTATTGGGAGCTCACCAAGGCCAGCTGGACTGTGACTGAAAAGGCATGGGATAAAACTGGACTCTCTGAGCATGGCGAACAATGAGGGCTGATGAGAAGCCAAGGACAATGGCACGGGGTTTTGATCCTACTCAATGTGCTGGCTTTGTGGGAGCCTAGCCAGTTTGGATGTTCACCTTCCTAGAAATGGACGGAGGGGGAGGACCTAGGACTTACCACAGGGCAGGGAACTCTGACTGCTCTTTGGACTGTAGAGGGAGGGGGAGAGGAGTGGGGGGAGGGGGAGAAGGGTGGGAGGAGAAGGAGAAGGATGGGAGGATGGGAAGAGAAATGGGAGGCTAGGAGGAGGAGGAAACTTGTTTTTTTTTCTCCTTTTCTCAATAAAAAAAAAGTTTTAAAAAAACAAAACCCTCTTCTCTCAAGAGGTAAGATGAAGAGAGTCAATATTTTTGTGATGGAGACAGCTTTGTGTCACTGTATTATGAAGTTTACTGTTCATGGCATTTATGGTGGTGAGAACTGACTGAGGCCTCCTGCATAATAAGCATAGGCTTTCCTACTGAGCCGCAATCCCAGTCCACTAGTTGGTGGTTCAAATGACCTTCCTGAGTCATGAGGAATGCTATGAAAGCACATTAAGTTTCTCTGACTTTAATCAAGACAAAAAAATAAATCAAAGTTTCATTTCATTTTTATTTTCTTATGTTTATTTTGGTTTTGTGAGACAGGGTTTTCCTGTGTGTTGACTTTGAGCCTAACCTGAAATTCATTCTGTAGACAAGGCTAAACTTGAAATTACAGAGATCTGCATGTCTCTGGTACCAAGTGCTGGGATTAAAGGAGTGTACCATCACTGCCCAACTCAAATGTTTATTTCTAAAAGCAAGCTGCAAGTGTCTAGGGAAGGATTCAGTGAGTTTATTGTTTATATATGTAAGCATGTACAATGATCCTATGTCAGAAGTAAGCCCATGGAATTTGCTGCTCCAGTCTCACAGCTTCTTCTCTGCTGCTCTCTCACCTGAGATAGAGCTCGGGGTCATTACTACCAAGGGAGGGATCTTTCCAATAATTCTTTTCAGGGGAGATGATGCCTGCTTTCATGAGCATCCTTTAAGCTGCATATAAGGCTGGGAACACAGATAAAACTAAGGAACTTCTTCCCTCAACAGGGATGAGGAGAGGAATCCTGTTGCACTCCCTTGAGCTGTTAGGTAAAAGTTTTTGCCCCTCTTCTCTTTCTTTCTGTTAGGTTATACCCTGATACAAAAGGCAAAAGCCATACATGTAGTCCCAGTGGTAGCAGTATGTACCATAAAATGAACAATTTTAACTAAAAAGCTGAACAAGATTCTTAGTTTCCCTGAAGAACAAAAATGTGTATAGGATCATGGATTTTTTTTCCATTTTGAATCTGTTGTTTTGTTTGTGAGACACCATCTCATTGTTAGGTAGTTCTGGCTGTCTTGGGAATCACAGGGATCCACCTGCCTTTGCCACCCATGTGCTGGGATTAAAGTTGTGTGCCACCATCCAGACTCTAGAATTTTTCTCAAGTGTCATTATCCCAAAGTCAAACAAGAACCACAGAAGCTATTTTGTGACACAGTCAATTGATGCTTATACTGGTAAGGATGCTACTCTCCATCTGTCTGAGAGAGATCATTTAGGATCATCTCAATTGTTTATGGGTGGGTGTTTAACTTTAGGTATTATGCTTGTTAAATTTAAGTCTTCTTTTATTTGAAATATTAAGAAAATGAATGAATTCCCCATGAGGAAATTTCTTACAAAGGAGTATTTACTCTAGAATAATCTAGATTAATCTCAAAAAATTATACTATTTGTCTAATAATTTTATGTGTTATATTTCTCTAGCATTGTAATGAATTAATTTTGATTTTTTTAGAAGAAAATTTCAGCACTGACATAAAGCCTTCTTGCAGGTAAGGTCTAACAATATATAAAGACTAAGGAAATTCAAAGATAACAAGCTAATTATTGGTTGTATTCTCAGATAGATACTGATTTATACACTCAATTTTTGTGTTGTCTTACAACCCCACAGTTTTTTCAATGTATTTTTAGACTGAAAATTTATTGTTTTTAGATCGTGGACATGAGTTGTATACTCAACCATCATGTCCTGTAGTAATAGGGGGCGCGGCGGGGCTGCCTCCCCGGCACCCCGTCTGCCTGCTCGGCTAGCTTTACCCGAAATAATTACAAGGACACTGTATTTTTTTAAACACTGCTTGGCCCATTCTCTTCTAGGCTAATTCTCATATATTAATTTAGCCCATTTCTAATCATCTGTGTGTGGCACCCTAAGGTGCGCTTACCGGGAAGATTCTAGCCTATGTCCATCCTGGGTCGGAGCTTCATCCCGGGAGCAGGGCATGGCGTCTCTCTCAGGCGTCTGCTCCAGAGCAGAGCTGTCGAGTCTGACCTCACTTCCTCTTCCTCCCAACGTTCTGTTCTGTTTACTCCTCCCACCTATCCTCTAACCAATAAAATGGGCCAAGGCAGTTCCTTTATTAGCTAATGACCAATGACCTTCCTCCATCATTTCCCCATTTTCGGTTTAAACAAAAAAAAAAGGCTTTAACTTTAACATAGCAAAATTACATATAACAAAACAGTTATCAAGTAAAAGTTACAATAATCTTTATCATAACTAAGGAAAACTATAACTAACTATTCTTAACTCCATCAAAGACTCCAGAAAGATACAATACTATATAAGCAAACAAGAAAAAAGCAACTTTTAAAACTCTAGAAATGACAGAGACATCTTGCTGCCTGGACAATCACCCAAAGTTCCTCTGTACCGTTGGGGCATCCATCTTCAGCCTTCAGGCCCATGGTATCCAGCAGACATTTCCATAAAGCAGGAAAATTCAAAGTCAGTTCAGTCACTATCTGTTGTGTCCTGCAGAATGTCTCGCAGACTCTTTCATGAATCAGGAACCCCGAAAGATCATCTCACCTTAGGCAAGTTCAGTAGTCCTCTCTCTGCGGGTTCTCTGTGTCCAGTTTATACAATAGTCCAGGCAAGAGCAGTTTCTTGCCCAAATGGCTATCAAACTCCATAAGGTGCCTCTTAGATGCCCATCTTCCTCTTGAAGTAGATTGGTGCTGCCAGGAGCAGAGTGTCTCATTGTCATGAAAAGTCCTCAGTTATTAAAACATTAAATGTCCTATTCTATAATCTTTGAAAGACATGAAGAATGTCTATCTAAAATATATCTCTATATATCTAGAAAATCTAACTAACATGACTATAAGCTTTACTATTATCGATGATTATCCATTAACAACCTATATTTCTTAATTATACAGTACATATTTAAATGAACTACACAATCACAATACCTTAATCAAAATCAGAAACACTTATAGATATAACAAAATTGACCTTAAATCTCTATCAATAAAGCAAAATCTATACTAATGCAAATTATTCATATCTATATCATATCCCCCTTTAAATGTAAAAGGACGTTTATAAACCATATTTGGGAACATGGGCGCAGTTTTTTCTCTCCAAACTGCTTCCTGCTGAATGGGGGCGTTGTTAATTAGGTCTTTCATGGTATAACCTGTGTGCTAGTTTCATCTCAGTTAGCAGTTGAGCGAAGCAATTTTTTGAAGGCGTGCACAGGAACCATTCAGGAGGACGTGGTCCATCATACCAAATCGGAATAGAAGAAATGAACAGCGTCTCATCCTCTGTGAAAACAAAATAAGAAACTCCTTTCCAAAGTATCATATCCTTAGATCCAAATTCAAAATATCTATGTTGGATTAGTTCAGCAGCATTTATAAATAAATATCTTTTAGCAGCTCTTGCTCCTTCCTCAGGATTCAAACAATTCAAAGAGAGCATAATAGCATACAGTATCAAGATTCTCTGTGTATTTTCCATCTTTGTTCGTTTTATTTTAACCTCTATTTTGTTTATTTTTACTTTTAACTTTTTGCTTTTTGAGATAGGTTCTCTGTATCTTTGACCTGAAGTAACTCTGTAGACCAGGCTGTCTTTGAACTCTCAGAGATCCACCTGTCTCTGCCTCCCAGGCATTCGGGATTAAAGGTGTACACTACTACACCTTGAACTCACAGAGATCTGTTTGTCTCTGCCTTCTAGGCACTGGGATTAAAGGCGTGTGCTACCACACACAACAACTCTCTTCCTTTTTTTATGTTTTTTACTTTAAGAACTTCAACTTTTAGTCTGCATATATTTTTAACACACTGTAAACCATTTAAAAATTTTCTTTGTCTTTGAATCTCTCTTTACTGTATATCTCTCTTTTTCTGACCACATGAGTCTTTAATTTACCAAGCAATCTCAGTAGGACTAAAGGCGTGGCTTTGCCAGCTAGATCCAGTCCATTTCTTAGCTTTCCAGCCTCATGGCGGATATACAGGCTGTAGCTATGTTTACTGCAACAACTGTATGGCATTTCAAGGTCCCTGCCAGCAAGTGAGCTACAACAGACAACACTCAAGTCCTCTCTCGGTAGCCGGCCCTCCTGCCTCAAACAGTCAGAGTTTGCCCTGGCAGGATGGCCCAGAAAGCCGGCATTTTTAAACGGCGCAGCTTTTTTCCTGCTATGGCTGAAAACCGAAAAGCATGCGTTCAGCTTTTAGTCAACACTGTTTAAGTGTTTCGTGGCAGGACCTCTTAATGAGCTACAGGCTTTGCAGCTAAAGCTGAGTCAGGAAGCCTCTCTTAGATGAAAGCGCATGCTTGCCTCTAACAAGCAGAGCAGACCCGAGAACACTGCGAGTCTAGTTGCCATCAAACAAATCGTAGCACTTTACTCCAAATGCTCTATTCAAAAGCTCTGTCTCCCGCAGGAGCCAGACAGAGATCGCAATGGCGGCACAGCCCCAGGAAGTCGCGCTTTAAAATGACACAGCGTTTTTTCTGCTACTGTTGCCTAATCAGGAAATCTCTCTACAGCACGCCACCAACAGCAAAAATCTGTGATAAACTCTCTCTCCCTTATTTTTAAGACTTCTCAGGTTTTTTAAGTGGGTTTAGTCCATCACCTGGGGTGCCATTTGTAGTAATTGGGGCGGCGGGGCTGCGTTCCCAGCACCCCGGCCGCCTGCCCAGCTAGCTTATGCTCTGAAATAACAACACAAACTGTATTCATTTAAACACTGCTTGGCTCATTCTCTTCTAGGCTAATTCTCATATATTAATTTAGCCCATTTCTAATCATCTGTGTGTAGCACCCCAAGGTGCACTTACCGGGAAGATTCTAGCCCATGTCCATCCTGGGTCGGAGCTTCATCCTGGGAGCAGGGCATGGCGTCTCTCTCAGGCGTCTGCTCCAGAGCAGAGCTGTCGAGTCTGCCCTCACTTCCTCTTCCTCCCAGCATTCTGTTCTGTTTACTCCTCCCACCTATCCTCTAACCAATAAAATGGGCCAAGGCAGTTCCTTTATTAGCTAATGACCAATGACCTTCCTCCATCAATGTCCCAAGTACCAATTCTACGTTTTGGAAAATGAGCCTACTGATGATAACCACACTCACTATGTCCATCTGACACTTAGTGCCTTTTCAATTTTTTTCTGAAATCAGCTAGTGAACTAGGTCTTCATCGCATTTGTCATTCTGAGAGCTGACAGGATTTGGGATCATTCTGCATTATCACACAGTATTACAAGAAGCCAACAAATTACTTTCTTCCTTTGACACCATCTCCACATGCAGAGGCCCTTTAGTTCTGTGTAGGACCCTTTTATAGATGGTGGAAGATCCCATGCCTTCCTCCTACCACAGTGCTCCATCCATCACTTGTCCATTCCTGTGAGCTGTTTTCTACAGTAATGAAGTCTCTGGAACTCAGTAGATTATCTGGATGTAGAGAGCCAAACTGTGGCATGTTTACTCTTTATGTGTCTATAAAAGGGGCTTTGTCTTCCCCATCAGTAGGACATGAACATAGAGTAAAAGGCCCCTTCTGTCAGTGATCTGCTATCTCAGACACTGATTTGGCAGAAAATTAAAGGTGGTATGTCAAGCTAGTTCTGTGCTCATCTTAATTGATTACTTCCATAATAGAGGACAATTGTGTTATCATTTGTGGGAACATGTATCATAAAGCATTCGATACACATCAGTAAATTGCTTATTACTAATTATTTATTAATAAATTACTCCAAGTTAAAAGGTCCAAAGTGCAGATTCATAAATTACAGTAGCTACAACTGTTCAAAGACACACCTTGTAAAAACTATGTTCTCTTCTACTAAGAGTTCTAAACTGTCTCAAACTGAAATTATCCACTGAGTTATATTGTTGTTTGTTCATATTTTTATCTCGTTAAGTGAATAGCAATGCTCATTTGGCATAGAAACAGGCCGATTGTAGTTTCAAGTCCACTCATGAATGGACTACTAAGGGACAGCCTGAGCATATCCTAGGCCATGGTATCTTGTCAGAGTGCTAGCAGAAGCAGGAATCTATTCTATGGTCCACAAACAAACCTTGTGCGAGATAGCATCACAAGCATTGAGAGCCCACAAAGTAACCTGAGAGAGAGGGGTTCTGTGATGCTCTAGGAGCAGATGATGACATAACAAGTGGAATCGGGGTACTAATTACATTGAGCACAAGAGTGACCATCAGTTACTACAGCATTAAAAAAGTTCTGTGGAGAAACTAGTGTCTTTCTTCGTGTGTGTGTGTGTGTGTGTGTGTGTGTCTTTCTATGTTTTTAGTGGACTAAATTCTTTTTTCACATGAGAAAAAGTGTTAAGGAAATTGTCACCAAACCTAATCAACTGATTGAAGGACAATTTAATGGCTAATGGTAAATCTCTAATGTATTTTAGGAAAACATTTGGTAAATGTTTTTATATGAATATTAAAATATTGCTTTTTAAAATATGCCACAGTGCAGTAAGACCAGCAAGACAGCTAAAATCCCTATTGAAGAAGTCTTTCCTGATTAAGAGAGGTAAGAGTAATGGTGAATACTTGACTACCAACTCCCTAATTTCAAAAACAGCTTGGTTTTTTCAAAATATGAACAGAGGAAATAATATAGAAATGTAATTCCATCTTCTTTTGATCTGCCTTCAAATGGGTTTGCATTCAGAATTATTTAAGTAGTTTCTGAGAAATTGTCAGTCTCAAACTTTATCATCTGAAACATGTTTGTTTATTTAATGTGAGTCTCTGATGTACACGGTATCTTTGTATAAATAAAAAGATCTCTAACTATTCCACAGTATGTGTCCTCTATGGTCATGTAACCACAAGTTGGCTTGTTATAAATGGATTTTTTATTAAAACCACATTGTGTTTATGATACATATTATTATATACATCAATGTCAATAAGATGACCATATTAAAAAACCAAAAATAAAGCATTCAATTATTTTAAGTTTTTGGAGAACTAAATGCTAATAAGTTTTTCTGGGTTTTGCTCCTTCTATAATTTCTCAATTTAGACATATTAGACAATTCACATATGGTATTATGTTTATCTTTAATTATCTGTTATTTAATCTGAATATATCTTGACAAAAATCTTGACCTAAGAAATAATAGACTTGCCCAAAATTTAAAGAAATAAATGGACTTTGAGTCCTGTAGGCAGTTAGGGGGATTGAACACTGCTCTTATAAACATTCTCCGGTAGCGCACGCCCTATTGACTATATTGCCAGCACCTTTTTCCTTTGGTTTTATTAGTTAGTTTAAGATATGATGATACTTGGTTTATATGATGATAGACATAATTTCCAGAGCAATTTGCCACAATAGGAGGAAGGCTGAGAAAGTGCATCATTCTACAGTCGACAGCACTGATTGATGCATTGAGTATATGGTATCTATCTAAAAAATTGTTCATTTCTTTTACATTTTCCAATATTATGTAGTACAGGTTTTGTAGAATGACCTAATGATTTTCTGAATTTCCTCAATGTCTGTTGTTATGTCCTTCTTTTCATTTCTGATTTTGTTAATTTGAATGATCTCTCTCCATCTTTTGATTAGTTTGGATAACGGTTTGTCAATCTTGTTGATTTTTTTTCAAAGAACCAGCTCTTTATGTCATTGATTCTTTGTATTGTTTTCTGTGTTTCTATTTTGTTGATTTCAGCCCTCTGTTTGATTATTTCCTGTCTTCTACTCCTTCTGAGTGAGTTCTTTTTTTTTGGGTGAGGGGTGGAGTGTTCTATAGATATCTGTTAAGTCCATGTGATTCTTTACATCTGTTAGTTCTCTTATTTCTCTCTTAAGTTTCTGTCTGGTTGAACTGTCCATTGGATAGAGAGGAGTGTTGAAATCTCCTGGCGATGGTGGTGCACGCCTTTAATCCCAGCACTCGGGAGGCAAAGGCATGCGGATCTCTGTGAGTTCGAGACCAGCCTGGTCTACAGAGCTAGTTCCAGGACAGGCTCCAAAGCCACAGAGAAACCCTGTCTCGAAAAAAAAAAAAAGAAAGAAAGAAATCTCCTACTATTAGTATGTGTGGTTTGATGTATGATTTAAGTTTTAGTAATGTTTCTTTTAGTAAGAAACATTCTTTTAGTAAGATTTCTGTGGTGTTGTGGGTGTAGTTAGCTTCCTTGGGTGGAAGTTTTCCTACTAGTACTTTCTGTAAGGCTGAGTTTTTGGATATGTACTGTTTAAATCTGCTTCTGTCATGGAGTATCTTGCTTTATCCATAGATGGTGAGTGAAAGCTTTGCTGAGTATAGTAGCCTGGGCTTGTATCCATAGTCTCTTAGTGTCTGCAACACATCTATCCAGGACCTTCTGGCTTTCATGGTTTCCATTGAGAAGTCAGGCATAATTCTGATAGGTTTGCCTTATATATTACTTGACCATTTTCCTTTGCACCTTTTAATATTCTTTCATTATTCTGTATGTTCTTTGTTTTGATTATTATATGGCTAGGGGATGCTATTCTTTTGATCCAGTCTATTTGGTGTTCTGTAAGCTTCTTGTGTCTTCATAGGGATATCCTTCTTTAGGTTGGGAAAGTTTTCATCTATAATTCTGCTGAATATGTTTTTTGTGCCTTTGAGCTGGAGTTCTTATTCTTCTACTCCTATTATTCTTAGTGTTGGCCTTTTCATGGTAGCTCAGATTTCCTGAATGTTTTGTGTTAAGAATTTGTTGGATTTAATGTTTTTTGACCAATGAGTATTTTCTTTATAGTATGTTCAGCACCTGAGATTCTTTCTTCTATCTCTTATATTCCATTGGTTATACTTGTCTCTGTAGCTCCTGTTCATTTACCCAGATTTTCCATGTCCACAATTCCCTTGGTTTGTATTTTCTTTATTACATGTATTTCAGTCTTCAAGTCTTCAACTGTTTCTTTCACTTCTTTGATTGTTTTATCATGGGTATTTTTGGGTGTCTTTGAGGGATTTATTCATTTCTTCCAACTTTGTTTATCTTCTCTTCAATTTCTTTAAGGGAGTTTTTCACTTCCTCTTTAAAGGTATTCATCATTTTCATAAAGTTATGTTCAAAGTCGTTTTCTTCTACATCTGGGTTAGAATGGTCAAGTCTTTCTTTTTTGTGTCTACTGGATTCTCATGTTACCATGCTGTGTTTTAGGATATTGGAGGAATTTTTGCATAGGCACCTACCATCTCTTCCTTCAAATGAGGCCAGCAGAGTCTTGGCATCTTGGTCCAATTTTTGCTGTGGCTGTCTCGTAGGTCTCCTCAGTATTGGAGCAAGCTATGTTTCAGAATTCCACGGAGCTCGCAGGCTCTTGGGGCCCGTCAGTGTTGGAACAAACTGTGTTTTAGGGTTCCACAGAGCTTGCAGGTGAACAGGCACCACCTTGGATTTTCATTGTGGTAAAGAGGGTTGATGGAGGTCTCCCACATGCTAAGCCTCATTGGCAGTCCATTTGTTGGTGGGGCCAACACTCTGCTTCAGCCATAGGCAATGCCAAGGAAGTTATATTACAGTTTATATACTGTGAATAAAATAAACAAGAATTTGCTTTATTCCTTTTCAGAGGGCGGGCTTTTAGCATGCAGTGGAGCTTGATACATTGTCTGTGGGAACTCTGATGTTTCCTGTAAGGTACTACTACCATGGAATTGCTGCTTGGTCCCCATGTTTTTCCATGCTTCTCGCCCTAGAGATACAGTTCAGGGTGCATAACTACTGCAGGGGGCTTTGCAATAGCTCTTATCATGGGAGGTGATAGCTACTAATGCTGAACTTCTTTGCACTGCCCATTAGTGAAGGACCAGAAGCTAGAACTGAGGGGCTTCTGCAGTTTCCTCAGAAGCACTTAAGGAGAGTACACACCTTGACCCCTCTCTGGAGCTTTGCCAACCTATCAGTTTGAAATTCTTGGCAGGGGCCATTGTCCTTCGTCTGCTTGTGGTTTTGTTTTGTTTTGTTTTGTTTTAATTTTGCGATGCTGCAAAGGGCAGTCACCATAGACTTAGCTTCCTTGTGTCTGGAATTTTCATCTTCAATGGAATAAGGTCAACTCAAACCTTAGAGAAACTCTTTTCACTTCCATACAAGATGAGTATACTCACTTACAATTCTCCTACCACCACTAGTCCAGAGACAAAGCAACAGCAGCAACACTGTGCTACTGCTTTAACACTTCAGCTTGTGATATTGATTCTGGCTAAGATGTCTTATAGTGCTCAAGATCATAGGTGTTTTGTACACCAATTTATTATAAGTAGTAACTTTTGATAATTTTGTCTCTATTTGAAACATATAAAGAAGTCTCAATTAAGAGTTATCTATATTTGTTGTCTATAAATCAATATTCACTTTAAATTTTAAACTCATTTGGGGACAAAGTATATGTAGTAAAAAAATATTGGCCTTGGCATTTAATGCTCTTATATTTTACAATTGATTATAACATATTTTGGTTTTCTACTTTATAGGTAGTCGAAGACTAAAAGATGAGGTCTCACTCAGGTAAGAATGTCTGGATTTTAAAATACACAGAGCATGTAGCGAATATAAAGTTTAGAAGCTGCCACCATGTTTTCCTCTGTGTAAGGCAGTTTCAGCTTCTTGATTATATGCTAATCAAAGCTGAATATTTATCTATGGAGAAGCATATAGTTTTAAATAACTGATTATTCCTCTGATACAGCATGAAATGCTATTAGGACTCCCTGTCTGTGGAGGTGATTCAGTGGGCAAAGTGCTGGCTGTGTATATGGGAAAATGGGAGACGGATTCCCAGGGTCTATATGAGGCCTGTTGGTCTTGTGCGCTTTTAAAATTCTGGTGAGCTTATGGTGAGATTGCAGGTGGAGACAAAGCATCCCTGACATTTTCTGGATTGCTTGCCTGAGGTTTGCATTCATGAGTGAGAGACCCAGCTAGTAAACTAATGCTTAAGGTTAGGGTCAACTCCCAAGTCTATATTCCAATCACCACACCTACACACTGGCATGTATTTATCTTAAATCACACATACATAGAAATACACAGCATATAACATATTTTGCACATATATGTAAAAGGATCCATTTTCAAGTCATTAATCTTTTTCACTAATTTGTTTGTTTGAGTTGTCTGTGGGAAGAGTGTGAATAACATGGCAAGGTTCAAAACTCTCCAAGACTTTGCTAAAGATTACCGCAGAATGGCCTTATAGACATGCTTCTGTCCAGCAGGTTAATAGCTCCCTTAATGAGTTACCCAACTGTGGTGACTCACAAGGTAGGTGAAGTTAGAAAAACAAACTGGTTGGTCCAGAGCTTACCAACCAGAAGCCCTGAAATTTGGAGCTCTTAGCTGTAGTTCGGATGGAGTAGAGCTGAGGGTACTGTATTGCTCTGCAGTGCCCTGTAAATACTCAAGACTTGTGCAGGAAGTACTGGCCATTGCGAACAAAGAGGATCCTCATAGATCAACGTGGTTTTGGTGCATGCTTTTAATCCTAGCACTCAGAAAAGCAGAGGCAGGCGGATCTGTGAGTTCAAGGCAAGCCTGGTTTACAAGAACCAGTTTTAGGACAGGCTTCAAAACTACAGAGAAACTCTGTCTCAAAAAAAAAAAAAAAAAGAATTTCATCATGTACTTGCGCACAGACTACCAATAAAGCAGCTTCAAATCACCAAAATATGGTGAATTCTGATATTGTTGGCAGCTTGAGGTTTAGATTTTTTGATGTTTGATGTTCAGATCAAGATGTTGCTCCCAAAGCAATTTCTTGGAGAGAGTGAGTGACTAAATGTAACGCCTAAAAAGTTTCTTGACAGAAAACAGGACAAGGTGCTGTAGGTTTAGGGGAAGAAATGAAATAGGAGCATTAAGTACTTAGAGCACAAAACAGTCAGTTACTGCAACCATCAGAACAAAGTGTGTGGAAAAACCGCCATTCCCCTGTCTTGTGTGCTTGGATGTGTGTGTGTGTGTGTGTGTGTGTGTGTGTGTGTGTGTGTGTGTATGTGTGTGTGTGTGTGTGTGTTGTTTTAATCAAGAGCTAAATTTTCTATGTTATTCTCCATGAGGAAAGGTGGAAAGGAGAGCAGTCATTAATCATCACCAACTGTTGAAGAATGAATTCAGAATTATTTGGCTCGGCCTCTTTGCCCATGCCTTTAATCCCAGAATGTGGGAGGCAGGAGGCATAGATCTCTTTGATTTCAAGACAAACACAAAACATATAGCGTATTAAAAGTTTGCTGGAATACATAATGAGATCCTGTTTCAAAAAAATGTTTCTGTAAATATGTAACGTAAGATGTATGAGGGACTCAAAAATAAAGAATTTATGTAATATGTAATATAAGATGTATTAGGGACTCAAAAATAAAAAATTTATAAACATGCTAAGTGTTTTTATATGGATAATTAAATGATGATCACTTTCAACATATGTCACAGTGAAGGAACAATGACAAGAGAGCCAGAGCAGAGAAAGAAAAAGTGTATCACCTTCAACAAAGGTAAGAATTACTCCATCTGTCCTACCTTCCCCGAAGAAGAAGGAATAAGGAAGAGTAAAGATTTTTAGATCCCAAAAAGGAGTTAAGGAAAACAAGTATAAATCAAGCACTTTCAAATGTGAAGTATTTTTGTCAAAACATTGCTTATTTCACTTTAATGCTGATATCTGTACAGCCTTTGAATAAATGAGAAAACATCTTTACACAGCACATGTCTTCCATAGTCACATTGCAGCAAATAGGATTGTCAGAAATACAGATTCTCCTTGAGTTTATGACAAATGCCTTGTATTTTGCACTGCATATCGCTAACACATCTCACTGCCACTAAAGTAAAATTAAGTCACAAAAAAACTTTAATCAATTATTTTCATTAACTAATTTCCCACCTTATGATGTTATTAAATCATCTGAGTTCTTAAATGTCTGTGAAAGTTCTCAGTTTGGAAAGTTTTGGCATAGTGTATAGTTGTTTTCTTTAGAAATCTCCTACTTTAGGGTGGAAGTGTTTCTTTTACAGTGAATGCATTGATTTTAGGAAGACTTAACAATCCTTATATGTTTTCCTTTTCTTTCTTTTTCTTGTTCCTTGCCTCCCCTCATTCCTTCCACCCATCCCTAAATCAATCCCTCCCTCCCTCTCTTTCTTTCTTTCTTTCTTTCTTTTCTGTGAAGTGCTAGAGGTTGAGCATAAGGCTTTGGGAGCATTGTAGGCAAGTACCCTACCCATAATCTCTGCCTTCTGTTTTTGTTAAAAAGAACATGGTAAGGGTGTATATCATTTCCATGCTGCAAAGCATGATTCAAGAATAAAAACTGAAACAAGGAGCTGGAGAGATGGCTCAGAGGTGAAGAGCACTGGCAGCTCTTCCAGAGGTCCTGAGTTCAATTCCCAGCAACCACATGGTGGCTCACAATCATCTGTAATGAGATCTGGTGCCCTCTTCTGGCCTGCAGGAATATATGCAGACAAAACACTGTAGATGTAATAAATCTTAAAAAAAAAAATTGAAACAAAAAGCTAAGTGAAGAAAATGACATCATTCTGTATTTCAAATAATTATCTGCTTCTCCGTTGAGTCTGGAGAGACTTTGTGGCAGTGGCAGGAACACCACGTAGTATTTACTTTCACCAACTGACATCACAGTGTCTTTTATACCTAAGCTGCCAGTGGCAACCACACTAAGTAGAGAATGCAAAACCCTCTTCTCTCAAGAGGTAAGATGAAGAGAGTCAATATTATTGTGATGGAGACAGCTTTGTGTCACTGTATTATGAAGTTTGCTGTTCATGGCATCTGTGGTGGTGAGAACTGACTGAGGCCTCCTGCATAATAAGCATAGGCTTTCCTACTGAGCCGCAATCCCAGTCCACTCGTTGGTGGCTCAAGTGGCTGTCCTGAGACATGGGGAATGCTAAAAAGGCACACTAAGTTTCCTTGACTTTAAACAAGACAAAAATGAATGATTTCATTTCTTTTTTGGTTTGTTTATGTTTATTTTATGATTTTTTTTGAGACAGAGTTTTTCTGTATGTATATTTGGAGCCTGCCCTTTAATGTATTCTCTACACAAGCTTGCCTTGAACTCCCATAGAGCCTCCTGCCTCTGTTTCCAAGCACTGGGATTAAAGGTGTGAGCCACCACTGCCAGCCTCCAATGTTTCATTTCTAAAAGCAAACTGCAAGTGAACAGTGAAGGATTGAGTGAGTTTATTGTTTACATATGTGAACTTGTACAATGATCCTATGTCAGAAGGAAGCCCATGGAATTTGCTGCTCCAGCCTCACAGCTGCTTCTCTGATGCTCTTGCACTTGAGGTCGAGCTTGGGGTTATTACTCCCAAGGGAGAGATCTTTCCAGTAATTCATTTCAGGGGAGATGATGCCTGCTATCATGAGCATCCTTTAAGCTGCATATAAGTCTGGAACACAGATGGAACTAAGGATATTCTTTCCCCAAAGGGGATGAGGAGAGGAAGCTTGATGCCTGCCCTCCCTTGAGCTGTTATGTAAAAGTCTCTGTCCCTCTTCTCTTTCTTTCTGCCAGGTTTCATCCTGATACAGAAGACAGAAACAATACATATAGTCCCAGTGGTAGGAATTTGCCTGATAAAATGAACAATTTTAACTAAAAGGCTCAACAAGGTTCTTTGTTTCCTTGAAGAACAAAAATATGTATAGGCCCATGGATCTTGTTTTCCATTTTGAATATGTTGTTTTGTTTGTGAGACACAGTTTTATTATTATGTAGTTCTGACTGTCTTGGGAATCACAGGGTGATTGTTTATTTTTAGGTATTGTGCTTGATAAGTTTAAGTCTTGCTTGATTTGAAATAAACAAAATGGATTAATTCTACATGAACAAATTTCCTAAAAAAGAGTATTTAGAATAGTCTAGATTAGTCTCAAAAATGGATACTATGTATCTAATCATTTTATATGTTATATTTCTCTAGCATTGTAACAAATTCATTTTGATTTTTTTAGAAGTACATTACAATACCAATAAGAAGAATTTTTGCAGGTAAGGTCTAAGAATACAATAATACTAAGGAAATTCCAAGATAACAAGCCAATTATTGGTTGTATTCTCAGATAGATACTGATTTATACACTCAATTTTTGCTTTGTCTTACAATCCCCATAGTATTATCAATGTATTTTAGCCAGAAATATTGTTGTTTTTAGATCGTGGACATGAGTTGTATACTCAACCATCATGTCCCAAGTACCAATTTTGCGTTTTGGAAAATGAGCCTACTGATGATAACCACACTCACTATGTCCATCTGACACTTAGTGCCTTTTCAATTTTTTTCTGAAATCAGCTAGTGAACTAGGTCTTCATCGCATTTGTCATTCTGAGAGCTGACAGGATTTGGGATCATTCTGCATTATCACACAGTATTACAAGAAGCCAACAAATTACTTTCTTCCTTTGACACCATCTCCACATGCAGAGGCCCTTTAGTTCTGTGTAGGACCCTTTTATAGATGGTGGAAGATCCCATGCCTTCCTCCTACCACAGTGCTCCATCCATCACTTGTCCATTCCTTTGAGCTGTTTTCTACAGTAATGAAGTCTCTGGAACTCAGTAGATTATCTGGATGTAGAGAGCCAAACTGTGGCATGTTTACTCTTTATGTGTCTATAAAAGGGGCTTTGTCTTCCCCATCAGTAGGACATGAACATAGAGTAAAAGGCCCCTTCTGTCAGTGATCTGCTATCTCAGACACTGATTTGGCAGAAAATTAAAGGTGGTATGTCAAGCTAGTTCTGTGCTCATCTTAATTGATTACTTCCATAATAGAGGACAATTGTGTTATCATTTGTGGGAACATGTATCATAAAGCATTCGATACACATCAGTAAATTGCTTATTACTAATTATTTATTAATAAATTACTCCAAGTTAAAAGGTCCAAAGTGCAGATTCATAAATTACAGTAGCTACAACTGTTCAAAGACACACTTTGTAAAAACCATGTTCTCTTCTACTAGGAATTCTAAACTGTCTCAAGCTAATAACCTGAAATTATCCACTGAGTTTTATTGTTGTTTGTTCATATTTTTATCTCATTAAGTTAATAACAATGCTCATTTGGCATAGAAACAGGCCGATTGTAGTTTCAAGTCCACTCATGAATGGACTACTAAGGGGCAGCTTGAGCATAGCCTAGGCCATGGTATCTTGTCAGAGTGCTAGCAGAAGCAGGAATCTATTCTATGTTCCACAAACAAACCTTGTGAGAGATAGCATCACAAGCATTGAGAGCCCACGAAGTAACCTGAGAGAGAGGGGTTCTGTGATGCTCTAGGAGCAGATGATGACATGACAAATGGAATCGGGGTACTAATTACATTGAGCACAAGAGTGACCATCAGTTACTACAATTTTAAAAAATGTGCTGGAAAGAAACTACTGTCTTTGGTGTTCTCTCTCTCTCTGTGTCTCTCTTTCTCTCTCTCTTTCTGTCTTTCTCTCTTTGTCTCCCTCGTGTGTGTCTATGCTTTCGGTGGACTAATTTCTGTGGACTAAATCTTTCCATTCTTTCACATGGGAAAAGTTTTAAAAAAGTGTCACCAAACCTAATCAACTGATTGAAGGACAAGTTAATGCTTGACTGTAAATCTCTAATGTATGTTAGGAAATCAAACAGCAAATAATCAAAGCATTTGGTAAATGTTCTTGTATGAATATTAAAATATTACATTTTAAAATATGCAACAGCGGCATACGACCACCTGGAGAGCTGAAACCAATACTTAAGAAGTCTCTTCAGATCAGTGGAGGTAAGAGTAATCATGAATACTTTGCTGCTACTTCCCTAGTTTCAATAGCAACTTAATTCATTCAAAAAAGGAACAAAGTAAATAAGATATAAACGTAATTTCATGTTTTAAAATTTGCCTCCTAATGTTCTTCACATTCAAAATTATTTCAGAAATGATTTTCTGAGAAATTTCAGTATAAAACTATATTATCTGAACCATGTTTATTTATTTAACATGAGCCACTGATGCACACAGTATCTTTGTATAAATATAAGGACCTCTAACTAGTCCACAGTATGTGTCCTCTAGAGTTATGTGACAGCAATTTTGCTTGTTATAAAATGAATTTTTCTTTCATTTTTATAATAAATATATTACATTTTTGCTACATATATATTAGTGTCAATGAAAGGTGATCATGTAAAAAACAGAAATACAGTATTCAATTACTTTCATTAAGGATTTTGAGAACTAAATTAACTACATTTTATGGGTTTTGTTCCTTTCTGTAATTTCTCTACTTAGACATATTAGAAAATTCACATATGGTTTTATGTTTATCTTTAATTATCTGCTATTTAATCTGACTATTTCTTGGCATACAAAATAATAGGCTTGGTCAACTTTTTTAAAAAATGGACTTTGAGTCCTGTAGGCAGTGCTGCGGATTGAACATTGCCATTCTAAGCATTCTAGACTAGTGCTCGCCCTAATGGCTATACCGCCAGCACCTTTTCCTTTGGTTTTATTAGTGGAGGATATGGTGATACTTGGTTTATGTGCTGATAGACATAATTTCCAGAACAATTTGCCACAGTAGGAGGAAGGCTGAGAAAAGAGCATCATTCTGCAGGGGACAGCACTGACTGGTCCACTGAGTCTGGATAAGATTCTAAGAGTGGAAGGAACACTGCAGAGTTTGGGCTCTCCGCTGTCACCACAGTGTCTTTCACACCAGCCTTGCCTATAGAGAGCACAGCATCAAGTGAATAGGAGTACGTGGAGTGTAGAGGGTCTGAAAGACTTTATTGAAAAGAGTCAGCATTATTGTAATGTGGGTGACTGTCCTTTACATTATTTCCACACTAAATTTCCTTTGTGGTGACGATGGTTGATGGAGGTCTCTCACATGCTAAGCCTCATTGGCAGTCCATTTGTTGGTGGGACAAATGCTTTGCCTCAGCCATAGGCAATGTCAAGGAGGTTATACTGCAGTTTCCATATTGTGAATGAAATAAGCAAAAATTTGCTTTATTCCTTTGTAGAGGGCAGGCTGTTAGCATGCAGTGAAAGCTGCTCACTTGAAGCTGTGTATGTGTGGACACAAACGTTTCCTGTGAGGTACTACTCCCATGGAATTGCTGCTTTTTCCCCATGTCTCTTTCATGCTTCTTGCCCTGGAGATACAGTTCAGGGTCATAACTACTGCAGGGGGCTTTCCCATAGCTCTTACCATGGGAGGTGATAGCAGCTAGTGCTGAGGTTCTTTGCACTGCCCATTAGCAAGGGACCAGAAGCTAGAATTGGGGGGCTTCTGCATCTTCCTCAGAAGCACTTGAGGAGAGTACACACAATGCCCTCTCTCTCTCTGTATGTAGCTTTGCCACCCTGGCATCTGGAAATTCTTTGCCCTTGGTCTACCTGTGTTTCTTAACTTTTGCTATGCTGCAAAGAGCAGTCCTCATAGACTTAGCTTCCCTGTGTCTGGAATTTTCATCGTCAACGAAATAAGTTCAACTTAATCTTTAGAGAGGCTCTTTTCACTTCCATGCAAGATGAGTATGCTCACTTGCAATTCTCCTAACACCACTAGTCCAGAGATAAATCCAGCAGCAGCAACACTGTGCTACCAATTAACACTTCAGCTTGTGATATTGATTCTGGTTAAGATGTCAGTTTCTCTGTTTGATAATGCTCATGATCATAGGTATTTTGTATACCAATTTATTATTAGTATCGACTTTTGATAAAATTGTCTCTGTATTTTAAACATACAAAGAAGTGTAAATTAAGAGTTATCCTTGTTTTTATTGTCTATAAATCAGTATTCACCTTGAAGGCTACACAGATTCAAAGTATATGTAGTAACGAAGCATTGGCCTTGGCATTCAATGCTCTTTTTTCTACAGTTGCTTATAACATATTTTGTCTTTCTACTCTGTAGATAATGGAAGAAATCAAGACCAAATCCCACTCAGGTAAGAATGTCTGGATTTTAAATACAGTATGTAGAGAATATAAAGTTCAGAAGCTGGCACCAAGTTTTCCTCTGTGTAAGACAATTTTAGCTTCTTGATTATTTGCTAATGAAAGCTGATTTATGCCTCAGATACAGCGTGCAATGATGTTAGGACTCCCTGTCTGTGGAGGTGATTCAGCAGATAAAATGCTGGCTGTGCATATGGGAGAATGGGAGATGGATGCCCAGGGTCCACATGAGGCCTGTTGGTCTTGTGCGCTTCTAAAATCCTGGTGAGCTTTGGTGAGATTGCAGGTGGAGACAGAGCATACTCTCACATTTTCTGGATGTCTTGCCTGGATTGCTAGCCTGGGGCTTGCATTCATGAATGAGATTCAGCCATATAACTAAGGCTGAGGGTGAGGGTCTACACCCAAGTCTGTACTCCAATCACCACACCTATACATTGGCACATATTTTACTGCAATCATACATACTTACAAATACACTGCACATAACATGCAGTTACATATATGTAAAAATATTAGTTTTCAGGCTGTTAATCCTGTTTACTAGTATGTTTGGGACACGGTGTCTGCTGGGAAGAGTGGGCAAAACTCTCCCAAACTTTGGTGAGAAAATCACCTCAGAATGGCCTTATAGACATGCTTCTGGTTAGCAGGTTTATTTCCCTCTTAATGAGTTCCACCTCTGTGGTGAATCCCTAGGTAGGTGGAACTTACAAAAAGAAAGTGTTTGATCCAGAGTTTGTCAATCAGAAACCCTGAAATTGGGAACTTTTAGCTGTAGATACGATGAATCAAAGCTGAGGGGACAGTGTTGCTCCCTAGTGTCCTATAAAAGGACTCAGAAATACCCTTGAGTATAAAGAGTTTCAACATATGCATGTGGACACACTATCAAATCTTCAAGGCCCCAAAATATGATGACTTCTGAGACTGATGGCAACTTAATGCTTAGACATAGAGTCCATTTCATGTTTTCCCAGAGCAACTCTTTGAAGAGAGTGCTATGAAATGAAATGACTAATTTTTTTTTTTTTTTTTTACAAAAAACAGGCCATGGTACATTAGGTTTAGGGGAACAAATGAAATAGGAGCATTAAGTGCTCAAAACCATCAGTTACTGCAACCATCATAACAAGTGTGTGCAAAACTCGCCATTTCCCCCTCTTATGTGATTGGATGTGTGTGTGTGTGTGTGTGTTGCATGTGTGCATGTGTCTGTGCCTGTTGCATGCTTTGCATATTTTTTTGTGCAGACATGAGGGAAAGAGGAGGATATTGGTGTCTTGCATCATTCTCTAACTTATCCACTTGACATAAGATCTCTGACTGACCCTGGAGCTGGTCTGGCAGCCAACAAGCCCAAATGGTAGCCTGTTCCACCCACAGTACTGGGGTACATGTGCATGTGTCCATGCCCAGTTTTTTATGTGGATGCTGAGGATTCAAACTCAGGTTGATCTGTGTTGGCAGCAAACATTCTTATTGACTGAGCCATCTCCCAAACCACTGGCTTTTTAAATTTTTATTTTTAAATAGAACTATGACTGAGTCTTCACTGAATGTTACATAGATTGAGACAAGTTGAAACTGCCAAAGTAAAAACTTTTTAAAACCTGGGTCAACGTTGAATTACATAAATGCAAAAATATAGTGCACAGATAACAAATCTTTCAAGAGAGATGCTCTAAGGACCAAACTCACCCCTCACTGCATGCTTTTATTCTAAAGGCTCTCTGAAAACCCTCATGTTACAACAGAGGAAACGGCCACCACCTCTGCTATTAAGGTAAAATTCTCCTTTGTGAAATTTGTTTCCTTATGAATTTTGTTAAAATGCAGCAGTACTCTACCTATCACAGTTTTATATGGAAATTTGGTCAGAGAAAAGTGTTTGGTATCAGTGAACCATCCTTTCTATAAATTCCAGTGAGCAGTAAGTCCTTGCAGATAGCGGTGGCCCAATAGGAGAATGAACTGGAAACACAGGGAGTGGAAGATTGAGTGCAGTTCTCATATATTAGAAGATGCCTGGTGCTTGATCAAGGATGGTTTGCAGAAATAGATACACATTAGACTGATTTTTAAAACAACTGTGGTGATACATCTGAATACATTTTAGAGGGTCCGGTTATTGTAGTGGTCCAGGCATCACCCAGGTGCCTTTTCTCTCAGCATAATTGCAGGTAGGTTGTCTCTTCCCTTGGATAGTCCTATTTCAGGATCACAGATAAAAGCATCTCCTCTGTTTGTCTCTTTTCTTCTGTGTTTATATTAGCAAGAAATTTTGGAAATTTAGCTATTTGTAATCTGTTCAACCAAGTTTTCATTATGAAGAGATTACAGACTGTTTTCTATTTGATTTCACTAGGAGGATATTGACAACTCTTCCTCCAAGTGCACAGTAAGTATTTTTCCCCAATTAGCCAGCAATTGTAGATGTGAAGATTCAATTACCATATAGTAATACTTTGGTTTCTGGATATTTGCTCTGTACTTGACAATAATATACACTCTGATTCTTTGTATCATGTTTTTTATTTATTTATTTTACTTTTTCTTTTATTCTTTAAGACAATCTTTTTTATTTTACATACCAACCCCAATTCCCTCTCCCTCCCTTCTGCCTGCTCTCCCAACTCCCCACCACCCCACTCCACACTACCCCACTCCCCATTCATTCCTCATAGAGGATAAGGTCTCCCACGGGGAGTCAACAAAGTCTGTCATATCCCTTGAGGCAGGACTAAGGCTATCCTCCCTGTATCTAGGCTGAGTAGAGTATCCCTCCATAGGGAATGGGTTCCAAAAAGCCAGTTCACATACTAGGGGTAAATAAATACTGGACCCACTGCCAGTGGACTAACAAAACTGACCAAACCATATGACTGTCACCCACATTCAGAGGGCCTAGTTTGGTCCTGTGCCAGTTCCCTAGTTGTCAGTCAGGAGCCAGTGAGCACCTACAACCTTGGGTCAGCTGTTTCTGCAGGGTTTTTTTTTTCTATAATCAACCTCATATTTGATCACAAAGCAAATCTCAACAGATTAAAAAAAGTGGAAATAACCCCGTGCCTTATTGGATCACCTATGGGTTAAAGTTAGAATTCAACAAGACTAATTGCAAAAATTCTACGTATTCATGGAAACTGAACAATTCTCAACAGAATTACCCCTGGATCAAGGAAAAATAAAGGAAGCCTTCCTAGAATTTAATGAAAATGAATGCATGACATACCCAATTCTTCGGGATACTTTGAAAGCATTACTAACAGGAAAATTCATAGCACTAAGTGCCTACATAAAGAACCTGGAGAAATCTCACACTAGCATTTTAACAACACACCTGAAAGCTCTAGAACAAAAAAGGGAGTCTCACCCAGGAGGAGTAGATACCAGGAAATTATCAATTTGAGGACTAAAATCAATAAAATAGAAACAAAGTAAATGAAACAAAGAGTCAGTGGGACAAAGAAATGGGTTTTTGAGAGAATCAGCAAGATAGACAAACCCTTATTCAAACTAATCAAAAGAAAGAGAGACAAAATCCATATTAACAAAATCAGAAATGAAAAGGGGGACATAACATCAGACACTGAGGAAATCCAGAGAATTATCAGGTCATATTTCAAAAATCTGTATTTGAGAAAAGTGAAAAATGTAAAGGAAATGGACAATTTTCTTTTGTGTTTTAACCCTTCAGAAGGTATAAAGCAAACAGAAGAGCTTGCTCTGTTTGTATACCCTACTTAACATTACAAATGGCTAACAAGTAGCTAATTACCTTGAACTATCTAAATTCAACATTAGGAGAGACAGGGGAAGACTTGACATAATTATGACACTTAATAAAACCATTAGTAACTGTAATTTTAATATTGTCAGAACCAAACTCAAATGCTCTTTCTTTTAAGCCTAATCCAACTTGGTTTCTGAATTAATATTAGCTATTATGTATGATCAAAGTGAGTCATTGCTCAAGGGAGGTCTTAGCAGGGAGACAGATCTCAAGTGATTTTAATAAACAGACATTCAGTTGCCAGACATCTTCCAAGATTTCAGTGAAAAATCATTAGCATATAAATTGACATGATTAATACAAATGTAAATTTTAGACTAATGTCAAAATTTTAGTTTGATACAGAAAGTAAATGGTAATGTGATGAGTGTGGCAACCATGGAGTGTTCCCCTTGGCGTGAAGGGACCAACATCTTGGATATGCAAAGGATTAGAATACAAACCACAATATACAAACCACAATATCACTAATAGAAATGAGATCTTAGCACAGAAACATTGCGAGACCCTGTCTCACCCAGTGAAAGCAGAGAGCTGCCTCCTGAAAGTTATCCTATGCCCTTCACACACACACACACACACACACACACACACACACACACACACGTGCACGCACACATGTATGCATGCACGTATACACACACGCACTAGCATAGCACAAACAGGCATATTAATTCAAACACACAAGCAAACACACACTCCAATAGTAATTTTTAGGATGATACAATATTGATTATTCAGATAATAAATGGTATCTATATATTCATTGGCACTCCTGTTGTGTAACTAACATATAAGGAAAATATTTTCAGGGTCTTCTCTGTCATCTTCAGTGTTTCTAACTTCCATGTGACATGTGTCCTGGAAAACTATACTTGTACCATGTGGCCCTTTCATTCCCTTTTTATAACTGGCTTAAGCATATTTAGTTAATGATGAAGCAATGAGTGAAACATATGGCGTGTGAAAATGTGTCTAAGGCTTACAAATCTCTAGCTTTGATGTGTTCACGCTCATCATTCTCAAGGAAACCAATGAACTGAACATTTTCACATGATGCCCTTGAGCAGTTTGGACACACATGTAGTATGTGTACTTCCTCATCTGCTTTCCTTTACAAACAATGCTTCTCAAGCTATTTTGTTTACCATCTCCACGTTACATTGTTTGATCATGTTGGGTAAGCTCTGGAACGTTTGAGTATTTCACATAAGTAGCACAAAACCTCCTCAAACCTGGTACAGAAAGGTAAACATAGACTGCTAAGTTAGGAGTCTCCCTGAGATGTCATGAATGATTAAGGCCTAGCATCATTATTTGTAATTGGAATAAAAGTTGGGGAGGCTCTCCTTCTGACAAACAGCATCAATTGCATTTTCAAAACTGGCACTTCCTAAATATATTTATTTATTTATTAATTAAAGATTTCTGCCTCCTCCCCGCCACCGCCTCCCATTTCCCTCCCCCTCCCCCAGTCAAGCCTCCCTCTCTCGTCTGTCCGAAGAGCAATCAGGGTTCCCTGCCCTGTGGGAAGTCCAAGGACCACCCACCTCCATGCAGGTCTAGTAAGGCACATGGTTCCAATGGGATACATACAATTTCATCACCACCGTGATTGAGGCCGGCAGGCATGGTGCTGTAGCAGCAGCTGAGAGTTACATTTAAATCTATACAAGGAACCAAGAGCTCACTAGAAATGGCACCAGTCTTCTGAAACCCAAGACCACACAACTCCTCCAACAAGGCCACACCCCCTATCCTTCCCCCCAAATAGTTCCACTACCTGGAAACCAACATTCAAATATACGAGCCCATGAGTCTGTTCTCATTCAACCCACCACAGAGATGCTGGAGCAGGCCATCGCATTCATCAGCCACATATAAAAACAGTCATAGCTAAGGAGTAAGAGTTTGGATGGCATCTCCCAGAACCCTTCCTTCAGCCCCATAGTTTCCATCCGCTGTGGGAAGTGGCACACTTTATTCATGCATTTCAAAAGTCACCCTCACTATTCTGTTATCCCGGGAACCTAATGGGCAATTGTGAAAGCCATGGGGAAAGCAGTAGTGTGGTGCAGAAGAGCGAGGTTCTTTTTGTTTCCGAAGCCCCCGATTGTCACATTCTCTTAATCTGGATGGAATGTAAAATCCTTGTCATAAAGACAGGAGAGGACACATTGTGTCTTTTTTTCCATCTTTCTTTTATAGAGCGGTAGCAAAGAACAGTAGAAAAGAAGGCATAAAGCTGAATAGATCCCCTTTTAAGATTCTCAAACTCTGGGCCTTTGACTAAACCAATGGAAGCAAAAGTTTCAGGATATCAGCGGTTATGTGATAAAATTAGCCTGAGAAAACAAACATTTGGGGACTCTAAATCAAGACCCTGACATTAACAGATAAGTTCTAAAATGAACAAAAATAAGTGAGATTTTCAATGAAATCTAACATCTCAAAATTTCCTTAAAGGTTGAAACAAAGAAGGGAGAAGATTTCCTTCCTCCACCTAATATGCATGACATCGTGCCCCAGCCTCCTGCCCATGCCGATGCCACATCAACTTCTCATGTTAGTGAAACAGGTGACAATCGTCAGTCATCGGAGGAAACTACTGTTAACACCACCAGCGTTAGTGAAAGAGGTGACAATCTTCAGTCATCGTCATCTAAGGAAACTACTGTAAACAACACCAGCGTTAGTGAAAGAGGTGACAATCGTCGGTCATCTGAAAAAACTACTGTTAACACCATCAGCGTTAGTGAAAGAGGTTACAATATTCCATCATCTGAGGAAACTACTGTTAACAACACCAGCGTGGATCACACACCTCCTCTAGGTACTTATACTGGGCATGCAAGGGGGAGAACACATGCTGTCCCTGACCTTGCTCCTGGTAGCCACACTGGTGACACCATGGACCCTGTGCAACATTCTGACCCTGTTCTTGATACCTGCTTAGAAGAGAACACAGTGTCTTAGCTTCACTACTGACCAGAAATCTGCTCTTGTTTGTATCCCAGGTGACACGTTGGACCCTCAGAATGCTCATATGCGGGTTCTTGCTTCACGTCCTGCTCACGGCACCAGCTATGCAGCAAATACTCCCGTCATGGTTTTTCCAATTTGGGCAGCAACCACATCCTTGCTCCTCCTAACATCGTCAATGTGGTTGCTGCAGTTGGTGGCTTTGACGATGCCGTGGGTATGGAACCTAATTTAGAAATCCTGCACAGTTAAAGTTAAAGGAGCTTAACAAGGTAAGTTAGACCACACCAATGGCTTAAAATAGATAAATATTTCTGTGCGGGAAATCCAATTCTCTTTGGCTCTAATATGCATGATGATAAATAAATTTCATACTTTGTATAGGACTCTTTAGATATTACCTATAACTAGAAAAAAATGATTATCTTTTCTAGTCATATTGAAAATGCATCACATAAAATTAACACAATCAGTTTAGTCCAACCAAACTGACCAAGTAAAGTTGGTAAGCACACAGTTGCCTCCCATGCTGGAATGAGGAAATGATTTTCACTCTTAATGTGAAACTTGTATTTTCTGAATGGCGAAGCAGGGAAATGTAACTGTTAGATATTAGTTGTTATTTTTCTGTGTCCATACACTGTGACTTATGTGGACAGCATTATTTTGGAAACAAACACCCCAAAAGAAACAACCTCTGAGAATAAAACCAGTGAAACAAGACTCCACATTCTCACCATTCTCAAATACAATGATACTCATTGTGACATGACACTACATAGGATTCTATGGGTGATGCCTCTGTTATTGCTTATCTTGACGATGCTACCAATGATGTTCTTGATACTACTGATAATTCTTGCTTTTCTTTTTAGTTTCTGCTGAACAACCTATGAAGAGCTCCTGTTGTCAAGTGTCAGAAATATTTTTTGAGGTTTTTTTTTTCATTTTATTGTTTGAAGAATATTTTCAGTTTACTCTTTGACATTTTAATGTATGTAATTCAGATCATCCATGTTGCTCATATCTTCCCCATCCCTGTCCTCTGCCTCCATCCCATCCCCTAACTTGTCCTCATCCCATTTTTGTGTCATTTATCTTAAGGAGTAAGACTTCCAGTAGGATCCCCCACAGCCAAGTGCATGTGGACATTATCAGTTGGACTAAGTGAGTTATTAAAAAAGGGAGGGAGACATAACATCCATCTTTCACCAGTTTTGCAGATAAATTACATATAGTGTTTTGTTCCTTGAATTACTGGCCAGTTTAAAACATTAACTCTTATCTAATTCTATAGACCTTATTATGCTTTCAGTACATGTAAAGCTTGCTAAACTTTCATTCACCTATTTAAACATGTACTGTACATGCATCCCCAGAGAAAGAACACAACTCAAGGGGATACACAAGTCAATAGGAATTTGACTTTATCTAGTGGAATACACTGATAAATTCTGAAAGATAAACAAAAACACTTTGCTACTTGGACTTTCTCTCTTACTCCTTGATCAGAAGCCTCCTAGTTGTGCGGAATTCTAAGGAGGTTAAGGAACTGTAATGGAGAGTTGAAAGGAGCAAAGGGTCAAAAGTATTTCCAAGAGGTCAATAAATTCATTATTCTGCCATCCGATAAAATATTGAAATCAATTTCTGCCTAGAATGAATTTCATGAGATTTCCAGAAAAGGAGTAGAGTTGTTCATTTGTAACAAAAGATGACAAATATTAGATGCTGAGTTTGCCACATCTTTATGAATACAAATATAGATATGTATGGGTTCCTTGGCACCCTATTGTTCAACATTCAGGAATGAAAAATTCCACTGAGAGTTGTTGAGGCTAAGCGGCCCAGCTAGGGCTAGAATATAAGAATCAACATGGCTTATGTGTGTGGGGGTTTATATATTTATATATGTACAATTAAAATACCTGGTCTTTTAAATGAGCTCAATATTTTCAGAATGCATGATTTTAAAACTCTTTTTGAGGAAGCATGTGGAATGTACTGCAGGGGATGAAAGAATACTATAAAAATATATAAAAAATAAATTATAATGTATTTCTGGTTCCTTCATATATATATATGTAATCTAGTTCCTTCTTAGTCCACCTCCTTTTTGGTATTCTAAAAAAAAAACTATTAACCTGTTGTACATTATTTTGAAAGATTAAAGATATAAGACACCTTTAAAAATGATGTTGTTATGATATTATTACATTGGCTTTCAAGTGACAATCTGTCAGAAATATTTTATAAAATTTAGAAATTTTCCTCAATTGGACCTTGGGAGCTCAGTCCAGTGCTCCAATGTGGGTCTCTGTCTCTATCTCCATCCATTGCCAGATGAAGGTTCTATGGTGATATGCAAGATATTTATAAGTGTGGGACAGTTCAGGCGTCCTCTCCTCAGTTGCTCAAGGAACAAGCTGGGGACATCTCCTTGGACACCTGGGAACCTCTCTAGATTCCAGTCTCTTGCCAACCCTAAAATGGCTCCCTTAATTAAGATATATACTTCCCTGCTCCCATATCCACTCTTCCTCCATCCCCACCATCCCATTCCCCCAAACTCTCCCCATCCTTCCCTTCTCACTTCTCTCTCCCCCTCTCCACCTCACCCATCCCCCAAGCTCCCAATTTTTGCCTGGCTATCTTGTCTACTTCCAATATCCAGGAGGATAACTATATGTTTTTCTTTGGGTTCACCTTCCTATTTAGCTTCTCTAGGATCACGAAGTATAGGTTCAATGTCCTTTATTTATGGCTAGAATCCACTAATGAGTGAGTACATACCATATTCATCTTTTGGGGTCTGGGTTACCTCACTCAGGATAGTGTGTTCTATTTCCATCCATTTGCATGCAAAATTCAAGATGTCGTTGTTTTTTACCGCTGAGGAGAGAGAACATGAACAAGAAAGTCAGGACCGCAAGGGGTACACCCACCCACAGTGACGGTGGGGCTGATCTAATGGGAACTCACCAAGTCCAGCTGGACTGGGACTGATGGAGCATGTGATCAAACCGGACTCTCTGAACATGGCTGACAAGGAGGACTGACTGAGAAGCCAAGGACAATGGCACTGGGTTTTGATTCTACTGCATGTACTGGCTTTGTGGGAACCTAGTCTGTTTGGATGCTCACCTTCCTAGACCTGGATGGAGGAGGGAGGACCTTGGACTTCCCACAGGGCAGGGAACCCTGACTGCTCTTTGGACTGGAGAGAGAGGAGGAGGGGGAATGAGGGGAAGGGGAAGAAAATGGGAGGAGGTGAAAAATTTTAATAATAATAATAATAAATAAAATCTGTACTTACTCTCAGAAAAAAAATAGAAATTATAATGTTAAATATTTCTCTGAAAATTGATACAGTATATATTGAATTTTGTATATAAGTTTTTAGTAGCTTTTCATTAAAATATACTATGAAAATATTTTAAACTATTTCTTTGTATTGTACAAGCTGATGGCATGACCTCTTGGTGACACGTTAAAGGAGAAAGCTTCTATTATAGCTATCAGAGATAGAACAGACAGTGGCACATCAAATCACTCAGAGCAGAAATAGATGTTGGCTGAACATAGTCAACTGCACCTGCCTATGATAGAAGCAGAAGCAGAGCAGAGAGGCAGATGGAGAGAGACAGAAGAGGAGACACAGAGAGAGGGAGAGGAACATAGAGACAGGAGGAGACAGAGAGATAGGATTAGGAAGAGAATGAGAAGCTGGGAGAGGGATGCTTCTGAACTAGAGGGAGTTTAGGGTAGGGAGCAGGGTAGAAGACCTAGAACACGAGCATGGACTCTGACATGTCCAGTGGGTACTGGTGCTACTGAAGGACCTGGAGGCTAGTCTGTACCTTGTTATAGTAATAGATAATGACCACAGATAGTCAACTTTTCCTACTGCCAGTGAGAAGAGAAATGACCCCTTTGAGAAGAGGAAGTAGCTTCACAAGTTTTTAAGGAATGTTGGATTTATGTACCCTTCAGAAAGCCTCCAAAAGTCCAGGTTGAGCCCATTTCTGGGTATCTGGGCCTGCAATTGCAGTTTTGGAAACTGGAGTTCAATGAATTTTAGTGGATTTTCCAAGGCACAGACAAGTCATGTTGAGGTTTCCCTTCTCACACTGCTCTCACATGAGTGAAAACACCACTCGAACTACTCTATTGGCCTTAACATCCATAGATTTAAACTGTGGCTGCTTACCTGCATTCCCTCTTTACTTTTTATGACATTCCATCACCCAGCACATATTAAGTGAGCAAAGTCCCTCACTGAGGGTGGGGCCTTATGAGCCCCTTCCTGTGTGTGATTACCATTGTGTCCTGGACACCATTTCACAGAAACAATCTTCAACCTCTGCCTCTCACTTCCAAAGCAGTCCCTGAGCCTTGCAGCGTGTTGTGGTTCAGGTGTCCTGCTGAGGTCTGAGAACTGCACAGTTATGTATTCTCTAAACTTTGGCCAGGTGTGAGTCTGTGCAGTCAGCAGAGCCCACTTCCTAAAGAAGCCTCTCTCATTAGGGATCACAGTTGCTCAAATGAATAGGTGTCAGGGAGAGTACGTAGAAGGCAGTTTGATGCCATGTAATTTTAACAAATCAACAACAGAGGGCCTATTGTGTGGATTCATCACATCAGTGATTAACTCAGAGTCACCAATACTGCATCAGCATGGCAGTAAAGAAATAAAAGCACTTCCACTGGGAGTCATTTCCAGGTTTGAATTTTCTCCATGTTCCCTGTCTTCCTTCCAAATCTGTGCCTTTCGGAAGAAGTGTGCCTGTCCCTTTGTCTGGTTGTGTGTGTGTGTGTGTGTTTGTCTGTCTGTCTGAGTCTTTGTCTGTCCCTATGTCTGTCTGTCCCTACATGTGTCCCTATGTCTGTCTGTCTGTCTGAGTCTTTGTCCCTATGTCTGTCTGTCCCTACATGTGTCCCTATGTGTGAATTTGTGTGTCTGCCCCTTTTCTTGCTCTCTCTTTTATTGAATTTCCCCATAAGAATCACCTGGGGAAGGAGTGGGGTACTTTACAGAAATTATTCATGGAGTCTTACAAGGGATTAAGGTAGTGAGCACAACTGAACCCAATTTACCCAGCCTTAAAAAGAAATTACAAATACCATGATTGCCCAGTAATGCTGTTGTGCCCAACTGTTTTGGTGGATACTCATTTAGAAGTGTTTTCAACCTCTATGTTTGCTCTTTTATACAAATGATAAACATGAATTGTTCTGGATCAGGGGCACAGAAAAAGACATAATTGATTTCCAGAAAACTCCGTTCGGCTGGAAGAAGCCGCGCTCTTCCGGGAAAATGGCGACTCCCGCTCCCGCACCAGAGTCGCCGCAGGCCGCGGAGCCTGCGCCCGCTGTGGGCCCCGCCGGGGAACCCTGCCCGCCGCGCCAGCCTCAGCCCGTGCACAATGTTCTCGCTGCCCCGCGGCTTCGAGCCCCCAGCTCCCGAGGACTTGGGGCAGCGGAGTGCGGCGGAGCTGCGGGAGAGGTTGAGGCGCCAGGAGAGACTTTTGCGCAACGAAAAATTCATTTGCAAATTGCCCGACAAAGGTAAAAAGATCTCAGACACCATCGCCAAACTGAAAGCTGCCATTGCAGAACACGAAGAGGTTAGAGCAAGAAGTGAACTGTTTCATCCTGTTAGTGTAGACTGTAAGCTAAGGCAACAAGCAGCCACAAGAGTCGATACCGACGTAGACAAGGCCCAGAATTCTGACCTGATGCTTGATACTTCATCATTAGTTCGTGACAAATCATTCAGAACAACCTCAGAAACACAAGGACCTGCACATCTCACTCCCAGAGGCAACGAAGAGACTTTGGAGGCTGGCTGCACAGTGAACCCGGGTGCAGCTCCCGGCAGCAAAGCCAGGGCACCCTCATCTGAAGTTAACGAACATCTCCCCCAGCGCCCTGTTTCAAGTCAAGCAGAAGACATTTCCAGCAGCATTGACAGTCTGTTTCTCACTAAGTTGCAAAAGATCACAATTGCAGACCAGAGTGAGCCCGCAGAAGAAAACACCAGCACTGAGAACGTGCCAGGGCTCCAGAGAGAGACTCCTAAGAGGCCTCATTACATGGAAGTGCTAGAAATGCGAGCCAAAAACCCAGTGCCCCCTCCTCATAAGTTTAAGACCAATGTATTACCCACTCAACAGAGTGACTCACCAAGTCATTGTCAGAGGGGTGAATCTCCTTCTTCAGAAGAGCAGCGACGCAGGGCTAGGCAGCATCTTGATGACATCACAGCAGCACGCCTCCTTCCGCTCCACCACCTACCTGCACAGCTGCTCTCCATAGAAGAGTCACTGGCCCTGCAGAAAGAACAGAAGCAAAATTACGAGGAGATGCAGGCAAAGCTCGCAGCACAGAAACTAGCTGAGAGACTGAATATTAAAATGCAGAGCTACAATCCAGAAGGGGAGTCTTCAGGGAGATACCGAGAAGTGAGGGATGAAGATGATGCCCAGTCCTCGGATGAATTCTGAAGATGAATGAGCACCGGGCGAACTCTGAACCTGACTGTTGAGCCACCATTGCCTCATAGCAAACTTCCTAACAAGTATCAAGATCAGTGTCAGACCTTGTTGAGGGACAACAGTTTTTAAAGTTACACAAAGGTAGCTACAAATAAGAACCCAGCTTGTCTTTCCGAAGATGATCTTCATGTGCTTGAACAGTTTCATATTTGACATTGTGTTTGACCGTATTGTATTACAGTTTTGCAGTATGTTGTGCATTGGTCTGATACTTTAGTGTGAGTAGAGCACACTTTTCTTTAAGATAGCTGCTTTCTCCTTATTCTTACTCTTATCAAATAGCATTGCTTATATCCCTTCTGGTGAAATACTTAGTTTTCCCAGGCACCTAAAATCAGTTAGGAAGACCTGGTTCCCTTTCTTGAGAAATGAAGGGAGCAATCTAGAAAATGGTACGCATGCTTGCATGGAGTTCCTGAGATGCTGGTGTGAAATACTGTGGAAGACACTCAGATTTTACAACAATGTTTATTTGCTGCTCCTGTCTTCTTTTGGGGTGACCGCTATCTTCCTGTGATGAAGATGGAGCACCTTGAGGAGGTACTGGATGGGGAGGGTCTTCTGAGCTGGTGTGAGGAGCTGCTCTTGGCTTCCCCCGGCACCTTGCTGTCTTTGATGATAGGTCCATGTACAGGGCGCTCATGTTTGGTCAGGAAACGTGTTTTTCTGAGAGTTGCGGTTGAATTGTCATATATTGCTTTTTTTCCTTTTTAAACCCAAAGAGGTGTTTATAGGCTGCAGAAACCTCAGTCTCTTGTATGTACACATTTGTGTTGTTTAGAATGATCATATGATCATCTCCAGCAAAGATAACAATATGTTATCAAAAAACCTTTGTCTATTATGTGGAACCTGTAAAGGAGAAATAAAATACCAATCAGAGCAAAAAAAAAAGACATAATTTAACATTACAATTAAGTATTAGTTTAGTTTGTAAAAGGCAGCTATTATAAAGACCAAGGAAAGTGGTGGTAATTGTTACATTTTTCTCTTAAAAGTTGGCTAAACAATCAATTTGAGTACACAGTAGGATAGCATCCTTATGTTTTAAGTGACCTCAAGATATGTTATGAACTCTGCTGTGATGTCAAGCAAATGTTTCAGTCTCTAGAATAAGACATATTGCCATATTACATCACCATGGCCTCAGTCATTGGGCTCTTAACCAAGTTTACAGAACCAGCCAAGAGTTCCCTACTGTGTGGCAGATCTAAAATTAAATCACAAATTTCATTGTTCCTATAAGAGTCAACACACAGAGAATATCTTGCCAGGCAAGTTGTCACACGCAGGGTCTACAGATGGGTAGAATCATTGCCAACTTCCCTCATACAGTAGCTTGCATAGAAGTTCTAGTACTGTGAAAGCTAGCCAGCATGGACACAACATGACTTCTAAATGTCCTATATCCCAAGTGTGCAGTGTGTTCAGAAGAGTCCTACAATCTAATTCTTATGTGTAAATGAGGACATTGGCAAGAGCATGTAATGTTTGACAGTTGCCCCCCCTTGCTTCACACCTCAGAGGGAACTATCCTATAGTATTGGGGTCTTTGTTTGGTAAACTTAATCTTCTGAGAGGAACATTATCCATGCATGCAGGGCTACTTCATTCAGTTGTTTTACTTAGGCTTCCAAGGATGCAGCTTCATTCATTAGGCTTGGTGGCAAACCACGGTACATGTATGGAGGTCAGAGGATCATTTTCTGGGTCATTTTCTTACCTTTTACTATGTGATTTCCCAACATCAAACTTAACATTATATGGTTGGCATCAAGAACCTTAACATGCTAAACTTAAACAATTTAAAATGTAATATTTGTCTAAAAGGATTTTTTCCTCCATGCATACTTTTGGTTACCCCTTTCCCCAACACCACACTTCTTCCATCCCTGGTTAAACCTTTCCACTTGCAAGATTCCCTCACCCCGTCCACAGTGCATTTCTTCTGCCATCCCACTCCCTCCAGGCCTGTTCTCCTCTAAGGGTCCATTTCATGCTTTCTGGCTTTAACAGGTACTCTAAATTAAAAACATTAATCTGAGAATTCAAAGCTTGGAACCACATGTAAAACAGAAGGGACACAGAAACGTTCAGTCCATACAAAGATCCAGGGACATCATTGGCAGCGTGGCAGCTCCCTAATTACCAAGGCATCTGGGGCAAGCTTAAATTCAAGGACATTTGAGCCACACCCTCACCTCATTTGACCTAGAACAATCCTAACCACAAAGGGACCAGGACCACAGCATGGCATGAAGCAAGACAAGGACCCATTTTAATGACCAAGAAACATGGCCATGCCTTAATACAAAGAATGTGTAGGGTGCTCCAGATCTTATCCTGACATCAGATGATATTTTTTGTCAAATAAGATGTATATTGCTTGAAAAAAACTTTGGATATCTAAGCTGTGAAGAACAAAGAAACTTTGGGGCATCAGAGGAAAACCATGAGAGAAGGAGTTAAAATGGGCTAGAAGAATAATAACATCATGCATGAGAGAATCAGGAGCGAAACATCAAGAATAAAGACAGAGTTAGAATGAGAGATGGAGAAAGCAGGGAGGGTAACAAAGGGGCATCATGAAAGCACTGTGAGAGAATAAAGAAGGAATCCCTCAGAACAGGTCTGAGTGTACATTTCCTAAGCCCTCAGATAAAGAAGTGTCAGTTTGTGCTACACTGTGGACTTTCCTTCAGTGCTGTCAGCAGCCTGGAAGCTGGTTCATAAGACTGTTGCACGCACCTTGCAGTGCACGCGCCATGCTTGCTGGTACAAGTGTCAGTCTCACACAGGATATGCACCATGAGTGCTGCTGCAGCTGTGTCAGCCTCCTGCAGTGCATGCAGTGGAAGTGCTGGGCTACTGGTTTGCATTTGGGGCAGTGCAGTCACAGTGAGTGGTGGGATATAGACATGAACTTCTGACGTACCTGCCCCATGAGTGATAGGTTAGCTATGTGAGTCTCCATCCACACATAAACCATTAGTTCTTCAGTCTCGCTCAGTACATTCACATTATTGCTGGAGTTTAGGCATGATCCTCCCACAGCACATGCACCATGAGTTCTGTGAGACTCATCTAAGTCTCCCACAGTACATTCACATTCAGTGCTGGTTTCCACCCATAAGCCCACAATAATTCACGAACAATGAATTCTTGGTTTTAAGTAAGAGCTTCCAGCAGGACATGAACCATGAGTGCTAGATACAACCATGATCCCAGCACATTAAAAGGAAACTCATGCTTAAAATCCAGCACTCATTGTGAATATTATGTGTGAGACTCAAACCAGTAACTGAGCGCAAGTCGTGTGTGTACAGCAAGGGTCTCATGCCTATATCCAAGCCTTCATGGTACAAGCACTATCGTGGGCTCGTGGTTGTATCTCAACACTCAATGTGCATATACTGTGGAGGGCTGACACGTTTCCAACCATGCATGGTGGTGTACTGTGACAGGGTCATACATACATCCCAGAATGTACTGTGGTGCTCTTATGTCTAGCTCTCAGCATTAATCGTGCATTTACAATGGTAACTGAACAGCTGTATTGCAGCACTTCTGGTGATCTGCTGTATGAGACTCAAACCATTAAACCATCATTCTTATTGAAAATAGTGTAGTGGACATGTGTCCTCAACCATGTTCTCATTGTGAATGTACTGTGCCATAATGAACTCCAAACTCAAGCTGCATACACTGTGGATGGATCATGCCAATAACCTGGCCTCCATTGTGTATATACAATGGTAGGCTTATAGCTGTAACCCAGAACTGATAGTGTATGTACTTTTGGAACAGATTTTCTATTACCCAGCATTCATGGTATAGGTACTATTGCGGGCACATGGCTGTAACCCAGCTCTCATGGTACATACTGTGGGATGTAACGGTGTAAATGAATGCAGATAGATTGGAAAAATATGTACAGTTTTAATGGGGAAATAGACTTACAAAACCACCTTTCTCCCGGAGACCAGGAAAGCAGAAGTGACAGCTGGGTGCATGCTTGCCAGATTTATAGGTAAACATTAGCCCGAGGCGAACACGCCCCCTAAGGGGCAGGACTTATCCCTACATCTCCCTTTTTGTCTAAATAAGACAGAACTAAACCAAATACAACTATATACAATAATAACAAATAATAAATATAACAAACAATATTGAGAACAAAAGTTTTGCTAAACATTCTATCTCAAGGAGTCTAAATAATATAGAGAGTAACTACAATTATATAATCTTCAACTCCGTGAAAGATCTGAGAAGGGAATAAATATTACTTAACAAACGAGATATATCCAAAATGTGCAACAATTGACAGAGACAACTGACTGCCTGGGCAATCACCCAAAGTTTTGTTTGCAATGTTGTGTCAACCAACTTTGGCTAAGGCCTAACATAACTGACATAACATTATTAAAGGCAAGGAACTTTCTTAGAACTATCCTACCCTGTCTTGGCAGGATAAGACAATCCTGTTTCATTGTCAGAAGTTGAGGTATGGGCTTTTCTTAACCCAAAGGCCAGTTCTGCCAAGAAGACAAGCTCCCAGTGGAGTGTCTTTGGTGCTCAACATTCTCTCAGGAGTAGAGTGGCATTGCCAGGAGTAATTGTGTCTCATTGGCACAGAATTCTAGGTTAGATTAAAGGCCATTTTCTACAGCTCTTCGAAGAGGATGAAGATTATACTATCTATCTTGAAGACTAAAAGAATAAACAACTGTGCAATATATGAAGACAATGATCTTCAACTGTAAACAATGTCATTACATATCAAGTGTAAACAATGTTATTATATAAAAAGTATCAGAGGTAGAAATGTATGTTGTAATATGGTAGATGTATCAATACAATATAGACAAAGTTATAAGCACACTCTTATACAAAAATAGAGGTGGAACACTCACATTCAATATTCAATATATCAATATACAGGAAACAGTACCAATACAATTTTCTAAAAACAGTAATTCACAAATACCAATCATCCCATCAAACCAGTTAATCCCCCCCTTTTTTTGAAAATACCCCTAATTCCATAAAATATCTCCCCATCCCCTCAACCCTAAAGCAACCACTAAAAGATGTCCCTAACCCTGAGGGCAAACTCTGTTGGGAGAGGGGACATCGTCCTCTAAAATTGCTTCTAGCTGACATGGGGGCGACATTCTTCTTAGGGGCTCCTGTGAAAGCAAATGACGGTAAAATTCCCAAATCAATGTTTTTAAAATTGCAAATAGTCTCTGAGTATTTTGTGCAGGTCTGGCCAAAATGTTGTATAAGATGTGCACCATTTCAGCTAACCAAGTTGGAACTGTCTTGTGCAGCTGGTACCTAAAGCAGATCTTGTAGTAGCGCTATCAGTATCATGACGTCATATCAACCAGGTGGAGTTGTTGTTATGGGGCCCCATCTTCTTCCTGGAAACTTTAAATATTACTGTAGGGAAAGTTGTTGTTTGTTATGGGAAATTTAAACATTAACAATAAGGACATATACTGACATATAAAGAAAGACACAGATATGAGGAAAAACAAAGAAAGTTTATCAAGTACATAATTATTCTTATTCTGTCCCATTTCATGGATCCTGACCTGAGACAGAAACTCTGAAATATCTCTTATCAACAGGCTTGGGATTGAAGAGGGACTGAGCCATAGTCCAACTCCAAAACCAGCTCTACATATTTATAAAGAAATGTTTAATAAGACATATATATACATATATATATAAAATTAATATTTACAAAATGTGTCCATCCATCAGTAATTAAATATTCAGGGTCCCTTAATTTCTTTGAAGATGAGTATTTTCCTGTGGAGATAAGAAAAGAACCCTGCCCTCAACCTATCTGTATTTCTTGCCATCAGTATGCTCGCCATCCTTGTAAATGAATTGTTATTTATCTTTTCCAAGTGGCTTCTCTTCTTCAAACTGAACCTTTATTAATTTTGACGGTATCCACAATTTTTCCTCACCTGTGGAGATACGAGCAAAACCCCTTCCCCAACGCAGCACATCTCCTGGCTTCCATTGTGAGGTCAGCACATCCTTGAAATAAACTGGTTGATTTAGTTCAGTAGACTTTTCCATTATCCAACGTCTTTATGCAGCCGTTGTTCCCTTCTCATTAGCGTTGAGAAAATTCAAGGTTAACAAAGCATTATGCAACCTATTTCTGGGGGTGTTTTCCACCCCTTTCTGTTTGTTCAACATATCCTTTATAGTTCGATTTGATCTTTCTATGACTGCTTGACCTGTAGGATTGTATGGTATACCTGTAACATGCTTGATATTGTAATAATCAAAAAACCGTTTCATTTTCCTAGAGACATAAGCAGGACCATTATCCATCTTTATTTGTGTAGGTATACCCATGATAGCCATTACTTCTAATAAATGAGTGGTTAACTGAATCCGCTTTTTCTGAACTTAAAGCAGTTGCCCACTGAAAGCCCGCATAAGTGTCAATGGTGTGATGAACATATTTTAATTAGCCAAATTCTGCAAAGTGGAACACATCCATCTGCCAGATTTCATTCCTTTGGGTGCCCTTTGGATTAGCCCCTGCAGGCAGTGGCATTTGGTTATAGAAAGAGCAAGTAGGGCATTCCTTTACAATCTCCTTAGCTTGTTGCCATGTAATAGAAAACTCTTTCTTCAAACCTTTGCTATTAACATGATGTTTTTTATGAAATTCAGAGGCTTGTAGCACACTACCAATCAATTCTGCATTACCTTGTGCTAGAGGACCTGACAGACCCGTATGGGATCAGATGTGTGTTATGTACATAGGGCAAAGCCTGTTCCTGATCAAATCTTGAACCTGGAGAAACAATGAGGTTAGTTCTGTGTCATCAGGTATAAATTCAGCAGTTTCAATATGTAAAATAACTCTTTCTGCATATTGTGAATCAGTAACTATATTAATAGGTTCTTTAAAATCCCTTAGCACCATAAGAATGGCATATAATTCTGCCTTCTGGACAGAATCATAAGGACTTTGTTCCACCTTATCCAAGTCTTCTGATTTGTAACCTGCCTTCCCTGATTTATTGGCATCAGTATAGAATGTACGGGCTCCAGTTATTGGAGCATCACGGACGATTCGAGGAAGAATCCAAGAAGTTCTCTTTATGAAGTTAAGCCGCTTGCTTTTTGGATAGTTGTTATTAATGTCTCCCAAAAAATTAGCACAAGCTCTTTGCCATGGTTCATTATCTTCCCATAATTTCTTTAGTTCATCAGCAGTGAAAGGCACTATAATTTCTGCTGGGTCTATGCCTGCTAGTTGACGAAGTCTCAGCTTGCCTTTTATAATTAACTCAGAGACTTTCTCCACATAAGTTTTCGGTTTCTTACTTGGTTTATGTGGTAAAAAGATCCATTCCAAAATAATATCATCTCTCTGCATTAAAATTCCTGTAGGAGAAATTTTTGATTGTAGTATGACGAGAATACAATCGAGCTCTGGATTCACCCTGTCCACATGTGCCTGTTGTAATTTTTCCTCAATCATTGTCAGTTCCTTTTCTGCTTCAGCTGTTAATTCTCTGGGACTGTTTAAATCTTTATCACCATCCAAGGTTTTGTTCAAATGAATTATTAGATCAGGTGTTATTCCAATAGCTGGTCGTAGACTGGAAATGTCTCCTAACAGTCTTTGAAAGTCATTAAGAGTCCGTAGGCGATCTCTCCTAATTTGTGCTTTTTGTGTCTTAATTTTTTGCAAACCTATTTTATAACCTAAATAATTAACAGAATTTCCCTTCTGAATCTTTTCAGGAGCAATTTGCAATCCCCATTTAGGTAAAAGTATCTTTATTTCTTCAAACAGTCTGTTCAAGGTATCCATGTTTGAATCGGATAACAAGATGTCGTCCATGTAATGATATACTATAGATTTGGGAAATTTCTTGCGTATTATTTGCAATGGTTGGTTCACAAAATATTGGCACAGGGAGGGGCTATTATCTTACCCTGGGGAGGACGGTCCAGTAGTACCTCCTCAAAGGTTGAGAATTGGTATAAGTAGGCACTGTGAAGGCAAATTTTTCTCTATCTTCTTTTAGCAAAGGTATAGTGAAAAAACAATCCTTTTAATCAATAACTATGAGAGGCCATCCTTTTGGTAATAAAGAGGGCAAAGGAATTCCAGATTGCAGAGGGCCCATAGGTTGAATAACCTTGTTGATGGCCCTGAGATCTGTCACCATTCTCCATTTACCTGATTTTTTCTTAACCACAAATACAGGAGAATTCCAAGGGCTGGTACATTCTTCTATATGTCCAGCATCTAATTGTTCTTGTACCAGCTGTTCTAAAGCCTGTAACTTTTCCTCAGCTAAAGGCCATTGCTTTGTCCATATTGGTTTCTCAGTCAACCATTTTAGAGGCAAGGCTGTTGGTATCTCTGAAGGTACATCAATTGCTTGTTCTTGTACAGCCCAGATGGCCGGTTTTCTCCGTTTGTAATATCTTTTAATATTATTCTCAGAAATATAGGCTCTAGAATTAGCAGGAATGTTAATTTGGGTATTCCATTGTTGTAATAGGTCACGACCCCATAAATTCATTGCGATATTGGCTACATATGGCCTTAATTTTCGTATTTGTCCCTCTGGCCCTATACATTCAACCCATCTTGTGCTCTGCCTTACTCGAGATAGGGTTCCAATTCCCAGGAGCTGAACATTTACATTCTGAAGAGGCCAATACGGATGCCAAGATTCTGGGGTAATGATATTTACATCAGCACCTGTGTCCAGCAGGCCAGTAATAAAATGCCATTTACACACACTCTCAGTTTAGGTCTTTGATCATTTATAGAAGTTTGCCAAAACACACGTAACTTATCTTTCTGATCATTATTGCTTGTAACAGTAGGCATGGGGCTTCCTAATTGTCCTGACGAGGCACGTTCTCTGCAGAAACTGGAAATGACTGAACCATATTTGCCATGGGGGCCTCTGAGGCCCCCCCTCTCATGTTTCCCATCTGTATCAGGTTACCTTGTCTATCTCTTGTAAACCTGCATTCATTCGTCCAGTGTCTGCCTTTTCCACATCTTCTACATAAACCTGAAGGCTGAGTCCTCCTATTTCTGTTATTTCTAGAAGATGCATTATTATTATTATTTCTGAAAGATGCATTATTATTATTATTATTATTATTTCTGAAAATCTGTTGTCTACAATTCCTTTTCATATGACCCATTTTGCCACAATTAAAACATTTGGTATTCTGGTGTCTCTTTTTACCATTGGAAATTGCTTCTTCTACCCATGCTTCAGTGCCATAATCAAATGTGTCAACATTGAGTGTATGCAAAACCCATTCTTCCAAGGGCGCTGATCTGAGCTTTAAAGGGTCCAAAATCCTTTTGCATTCCACATTTGCATTTTCATAAGCCAAAGATTCAATCATTATACATCTTGCTTCTGGGTCAGATATCCCTATTTGTACAGCCTTAGTTAATCTTTGTAAAAAGTCACTAAAGGGTTCTCTCTGAACCTGTTCAACTCTGACAAATGATTCCATTCTCTGTCCTGGGTCTTGTACCCTGTCCCAAGCCCTTAAGGCTGCTGTAGTACACATGGAGAGTGTGTTTTCATCCAAATTAGCTTGTTCCTGAGGGTCAGAAAAGAGCCCTTCACCTAGAATTTTATCTAGGGAAATGTCAATTCCCTTCACTTTTTCCTGCTGTTCTAAAAGTCTAGCCTCTTGCCTGAATAAGCATTTCCATTTCAATTGCGGTCCACTCTCAAGTACCGCAGAGCTCAGCTGGAGCCAGTCCGAGGGGGTTGCTCTGCTTGTCGTGGTCCAAGATCTTAGCATCTCTTTAACAAAAGAGGCTTGCACCCCAAAAGTCATGACAGCCTGTTTTATTTCCTTGAGATCATTCATACGGACAGGCTCCCATGTATCCTCCTTGATGACCCTAGGGTTTTTGGAACCAATCACCTTCTCTGTTGTTATTACTGGAAAGGCAGATAGAGCTGTAGGTAGAGCTTTGTGGAATTGTCCCAGAGAGATTTACCCACAGATGTAGTTAAAATTTGCCTTTCTACCCTTTGCTCTTCTTCATCAGAATTTAGAAATTCCTCAATCTTTTCAATTCTATTCACCATTGCCTTCTGCAATGTCTGAATCTCCTGTCCAGAATTATGTTCCAAAGCCTTCATTGAGGATTCTTTTTTTTTTGTTTTTGTTGATGTTGTTTTTGTTTTTCGAGACAGGGTTTCTCTGTAGCTTTGGAGCCTGTCCTGGCACTAGCCACTAGCTCTTGTAGACCAGGCTGGCCTCAAACTCACAGAGATCCGCCTGCCTCTGCCTCCCGAGTGCTGGGAATAAAGGCGTGCGCCACCACCATCCGGCTTCTGCTCAGGTTATTTTTTTTTGTTTTGTTTTGTTTTGATTGAGGATTCTAAAGTATGAAGTTTGTCCGTTAGAGATAACATCTCATCTTTGGACATAATTTTTATGGCATAAACCGTGCCTTCTTGTATTGACAATCTCTCCATCAATCTGTCATAAGCTTTAGACAAAATCCGATTGTCACATTCAGCAGTTTTGATTCTCTCAGTTAATGTTTCATTTCCTACAGAAAGGGACTGAAGCTTACGATCCAAATCAGCTGTTCCCTCTTCCATAGTAATGAATTTCTCCTTAATATCAGCCACTAATGTTTCATTTCCTACGGAAAGGGACTGAAGCTTAGGATCCAAATCAGCTGTTCCCTCTTCCATAGTAATGAATTTCTCCTTAACATCAGCCTGGAGAACTTCAAACTGATTCTTGAGAAGATTGTTGTCATTATCAGTTGTTTTTAAGTGTTCAATCTCTGCCTTAAGAATCCTGGATTCGTCTCGTAAAGACTTTATCATATTTCTATTATCAAACCATTTAGTGCCAATGAAAACTACGAATCCGAGAAGGATCCATAGATGTGGGGTGATAGACACCTCTTGTAAAATCATGCTACAATTAAAAAAACTGTTAAATTCTTGAACAGTAACATGTTCAGACATTTTATTTATAAAATAATATTTTTTTACCTGCAATGATTGGTTCCTGCCAGTGGTGGTCTCTGTGTTTTTGGAGCCTGTCCTCATACTACCTCTTGTAGACCAGACTGGCCTCGAACTCACAGAGATCCGCCTGCCTCTGCCTCCCAAGTGCTGCTATCAAAGGCGTGCGCCACCACCGCCAGGCCAGGTCACTTTGTATCAGACCAAATCTGCCGTGTGGTGGCTTTTGTTGCAAAACCACAGGTACTTGAGCTTCTGCTAATTCAGGCAGTGGGGTTCCGCTGCAAACTTAGCCAAGGCAGGCAGAATGGGCAGGCAGACTGAGTGTGTCTCGGACTCCGCACTGGAGCCAGAGTCACGAACTAAAAAACAGCACCCGGGAGGGTGCTGTGTTATCTAGTGGGCTACCTGCTTGTGTCGGGGGCAAAATAGCCCGACATTGGATGCCAAAATGTAATGGCGTAAATGAATGCAGACAGATTGTAAAAATATATATACAGCTTTAATGGCGAAATAGACTTACAGAACCACATTTCTCGCGGAGACCAGGAAAGCAGAAGAAACGGCTGGGAGCACGCTTGCCAAATTTATAGGCAAACATTAGCCCGAGGTGAACACGCCCCCTAAGGGGCGGGACTTATCCCTACAGGTTCATCTTAGATCTTCAGACCAGGAGGTTTCACTGTGCAGCCCCATGCAGTTCACACTCACAGTCCCACAGCTAGGGAACAGTTCTCCCCCTAAGCATCTCTGATACAGGTTAGTCAACTTGTGTGAAATTTACATACATGAAATCGCACACTCTGCATTCTCTTGGCACAGCTTTCCCACCTTGTGATGTCATGAGCATCAGTTTCCTCTTCTTTGTTTTCAGTGCACTTGGTTCACTATATACCCATCATAGAGAGAACATCTGCTTCACTGTGCATCCATCATAGAGAGAATATCTGGTTCACTGTGTGCCCATCATAGAGAGAACATCTGGTTCACTGTATACCGATCCTAGAGTGAACATCTGGTTCACTGTGTGTGCCCATCATAGAGTGAACATCTGGTTCACTGTGTACCGATCCTAGAGAGAACATCTGGTTCACTGTGTACCCATCATAGAGAGAACATCTGCTTCACTGTGTACCCATCATAGAGTGAACATTTGGTCATTGTGTACCCATCAGAGAATGAACATCTGCTTCACTGTGTGTGTCCATCATAGAGAGAACATCTGCTTCCAAACACTTGTGGTGAAAAACAGCCACCATTTCTGGTGCCCACATCAGACATTCCGTGAGGTCTATGAGATTTCTATCTAGGGGTCAAATCTCTGAGTTACAAGGTACAACTTCTAGAGATGACTTCCAACCCACAGAGAGGACTCTGCCACAAGAGGTGTGGTATGACCAACAGGCCAACTCTGGGACTACTCACTTCTTAGTCTTGCTTCTGGATGCCCCACCTCCACAAAAGCTCACCGAGCATAAAGCCACATTTGAGGAGTCGGTGAAATGGCTCAGAGGGCAAATGTGTCTGCCACCAAGCCTGACAACCTGGGTTCAAACCTGGGACCCACATGGTGGGGAAAACTGATTCCAGCATGTTGAAACATAACATGGGCCTGTCCAATCCTGGTACAGAACACAGACACCAAGTTTGCATTCTACTTCTCTCAGTCACCCCAACTGTTAAGGTACAAATCGCACCGTGACAAATCTATTGAAATTTATTTTATTATTATTATTATTATTTTTGGTTTTACGAGAAAGGGTTTCTATGTAGCTTTGGGCCTATCCGGGAACTAGCTCTTGTAATATTGTTAAGGTTTACCAGTCAGTTGTGGTGGCACACACCTTTAATCCCACTGCTCAGAGGCAGAAGCAGGAATATCTCTATGAGTTCAAGACAAGGCTGGACTACAAAGTGAGTACCAGGACAGCCAGGACTACACAAAGAAACCATTTCTCAAAAAAACTTTCTTTCTTTCTTTCTTTCTTTCTTTCTCTTTCTCTCTCTCTCTCTCTCTCTCTCTCTCTTTCTCTCTCTCTCTTTCTCTCTCTCTTCTTTAGCTAGGATCTACACTATGTCAACCAGACTTGCCTCAAACCCATGAACTGCCTTAGCTTGCCAAATACACACAAACACCACTGCTTCAGGTACTGCTACTATTTTCTCCTGGTGCACAAATTTTAAAAAATTTAAGTACAAGACAGAATCATTTCTTTTACTTCTAGGTTTAAACCACTAACCCAAAGAGACCACTGAGAAGAATTAAAGCTGAAGGAAAATATATTTTTGGAATAAAAATTTATACCACTTCTTACACTATTCTGCAATATTCATTTACTTTTATTGGCATGACAATTATGCAAGTCATAAGAGTATCTTGTTAAACATGATCTTATTACAAGTGAAACCTTACCCGCCACCACCTTCTGTTGCTGAGAGGGCAACTCAGGGCCTTGTGAGTGCCAGGCAAGCACCACACCCCACAGCCCCTCTTTTCCTTATATTATCGTGTAATAAAGACAACAGCAAACAGCAAAGTTGCCACCTTCCAACCCATCTGTGATGGCTGTTTGGAACAACACTGAAAAACAAAGTATTTATTGGAATATCTGATCAATTCTGACTCACAAAGCAGAACTTCACATGGAATGTTTTGAGAATTTACAAGTGCTTTTTCCCTAAGTGGGCCCTTTGGTAATGTGTCTCCTTCAGCTCCATCCATGACTGCCACAGCAGCAGGCCAGGGATCAGAACCCACAAGCCATTAAAAAACAGCAAGTAGACCCAAAAGTAGAGCCAGCTCTTGGTGTTGAGGTTGGGGCTTCCAACAAGCCACTCGGGGAAGAAGGTCATCCAGCCACCGTAGAGTTCACACACACACAAGGTGATCTGTATGAAATGCCTGTGGGAGAACACACGACATGAAGCAGGTACAGCTTGGGACTCTGAATTAAGGCATCTTTTATTTAGTCTTTACTACAGAAACGTGTGGGCTCCTGGGTGGTACTTCTCCGATGGGCCAAGCCAGCCTAGAGAGCCAAGACACCACCCCTGCTTGCAGAAGCAGTGCCGCCCCTCCCAGCACTTAGAGTTCTAAGGACACTTGAGTGCCCTGTACTACTCTCAGGATTTAGTGAGGTCACCGCTGACCCTCAAAGAGACCTGGATATGAACTTGACCCCAGCCAGCTGCATCTGCTGTAAAGGTGACAACTGTCCTTCCTCAAAGGGCACTGCGGAGAGTAAATGGACTATGTAGATGAAGGGTCTTCATTACCTGTGGCTGACACAGGTCATGCACATATTATCAGTGCTGGAGACAACACACATGTAAATTTGCAATGTGTCCACAAATGTGGTCATGGAGCCAAAACAATGTTAAAGCAGTCAAGAAAAATCACTGCTAACTATCTGTGGAAGTGGTGGGGAAAGGGGATTAAAAGCTGGAGGACTCTCTCAAATCTGAGATTTCATGACAAAGCTTTACATCTTGAAGTCTTACATAAAGCTCCTGTCTTGCCGGTAAACATGCTTGCAACTGCATCCAAACGTGGCGCGGGCACTGGGCAGCTAATATCCCCCCCTTCCCGCTGGATGGCAGTGAACTTACCGGTAATATTTCTCCTTGACTATGGCGTAAATGAGAACCAATGCCAGAATCCCATCCAAGACAACAGTCAGAATTTCCAAAGACACAATGGTTGGGTCAAAATACAGCCATCTTGCATCAGCCTTGCCGTATTCTTTCCCTAAAGACAAAATACCTGTGTTTAGTCTCTCAGCTGGCAAACATTTTGTGTTGTTAATCTTTTAGGGAGAAGACAAACAAATGGGCTGCATCATGACAATTTCAGACAAGCCATCGGTTTATTCTGTTTATTCATGCGCGCCACCTCGTTACCCCCCTCTGCTGCTCTCTTTTCTCCCCTAAATGGCTGCTTTCTACTTCCATGCCCTGTATACCTCCTAATCTCTATTTGCGGAAATGTGGTCCTTGCCCATTTATTGATTGGATGATTTGGTTTTGCCCCTTTATTTGTTTGTTTGCTTGTTTTTCGAGACAGGATTTCTTTGTGTAGGCTCTCCTCATTCCTTACTGAGTAGGAATCTTTAAACTTCCTGCAATCCCATTTGCTAATACTTGCTATTATTTCCTGTGTTATTGGATTTTTGTTCAGAAAATCCTTGCCTGTGCCGATATCTTGAAGAATTTTCCTTATATTTCTCTCTATTAGTTTAGTATTCCAGGCCTCATGTTAAGGTCCTTACTCCGTCTAGAGTTGGTTTTTTTTTTTTTTTTTTTTTTTTTTTTGGTTTTTCGAGACAGGGTTTCTCTGTGGTTTTGGAGCCTGTCCTGGAACTAGCTCTTGTAGACCAGGCTGGTCTCGAACTCACAGAGATCCGCCTGCCTCTGCCTCCCGAGTGCTGGGATTAAAGGCGTGCGCCACCACCGCCCGGCTAGAGTTGGTTTTTATACAATGTGGAAGAGGGGCTAGTTCCACTCTTCCTCATGGACTATCCAGTCCTCACACTCTTGTTGAAAGGTTGTAACCTTTTTTCCCAATGTGTGTTTATGTCAGTTTGCCCAACATCTGGGAGCTGTGCCGTTGCATGGGTCTGTTTCTGGGTCTTCTATCCTTGTCCACTGCTCTGTGACTCGTAAGCCTTTTTATGACAGTTAATGAGAACGACCATTGTCTTACAACCCTCTCAACGCCTGTGGAGGGCAAGGACGATCTGGGGCTACTGTGCCCCTCACCCTTGACCTAAGGCACAGAGCTGCTCTACTTGTAAAATACAAGCACATCCACGTATGTGACTCTACCCTTGGCCCTCTTGGTTACAAGTTGCAGGAGTTGAAATTAGTTCAACACAGTCAAATTTTGCAAGCACAATATTTAATAATGATGGTTCTAGAGCCTGGGGAGACAGTTCTGTTGCTAAAGCTCTGGCCTCAGAAGCATGTGGACCTGAATTCAATCCCCAGCACTCATGTAAAAAAAAAATGTCAAGCAGGCGACACACACTTGCAATCTCAGCACTGGTAAAATGAAAACACGTGAAGCTTACTGACCCATCAGGCCAGCCATTAGCAATGAGTCTCATCAGTGAGCTCCAAGCCAAAGAGATACCTTGTGTGGCAGGAGGTGGATGCCATTCTTGCGGCTACCTCAGGTTGTCCTCTAACGTACACAGGCAAGCATGCACACCTACCTCGCAGTGTATTGTGGAATATTATTTTAACTGGTCAAAGATGTGTTATATATGTTGATGCTGTAGAATATTGCTTTAACTATGTAAAGGTTGTTACATTTGTTTCTGCTGCCTTTGTTAATGATATAACGATGTGTTACATTTGGGCACCCTGCATTTGTTTAATTATGTCAGAGACATGTAGCATTTGTATCACCTTGCCTGCCTAATTGCACCTGATTGGTCTAATAAAAAAATGAATGGTCAATAGTTAGTCAGAAGAGGGATAGGCGAGGCTGGAAGGCAGAGAGAAAAAATAGAATTCAAGAGGAGAGGAGAAAGAGGAGCCTGGGGAAAATGAAGGGTACAGGCCTGGGGCTGCAGCCAGAAAGCCAGACAGAGTCAGCAGAAAAGTACAATACACAGAAAAACAGAAAGGTAAAAATCCCTCAGGTGAAAAGAAAAATAAAGAGAAACAGATTAAAATAAGATCTAAGATAAGGCCGAACATTCATAACTAATAAGAAGTTTCTGTGTCATGTTTTGGGAGCTGGTTGGTGGCCCAAAAGAGAGCCTGGTGTGTTTCTTTTTTTTTTTTTTTTTAAATATTTATTTATTTATTTATTATGTATACAATATTCTTTCTACGTGGATGCCTGCAGGCCAGAAGAGGGCACCAGACCTCATTACAGATGGTTGTGAGCCACCATGTGGTTGCTGGGAATTGAACTCAGGACCTTTGGAAGAGCAGGCAATGCTCTTAACCGCTGAGCCATCTCTCCAACCTAGGATCACATGGGAGATGGGCATCTGGGGCTGGGGCTGCTTTGCTATCACTAATGGAGGCGGGAATCCTGCCCACTGTTGGCACCACTCCCTGGGCAGGGAATCCTGGACTGTGTGAGAACTGAGAGAGCAAGCTGAGCATCGTGTGCGTGCGTCAACCGCTCTCTGTTCCCGTGGTTGTGAAGGGTCAAACTCCTGCAAACTCCCACCACAGTGACTTCTGGGCCACGAGGGACTGCTCCTGAGCTCTGAGCTGGGCAAACCCTTCTCCTTCAGGTGGCTTCTGTCATTTTATCACAGCGACAGGAACAGAAAGTAAGATACACATGCATGAAAAAAGGCAGGCAGGATGGCTCAGTGGGTAAAGGCTCCTGCTGCCAAGTCTCACAAGCTGTGTTCCACCCCAAGGACCCACAGGGTAGAGAAGAACACTGACCTCCCATGGGATGTTCACACACACACACACACACACACACACACACACAAATTTAATTTTAAAAATTAACAATCTTATGAAAGCATTGCAGTTACTCCGAATATAAAGTTTCAAGTGTAATTTAGATGTGGGAAGTTATAAGGAAATATTTCTTAGAACACATTCTGAGGGGCTGGAGAGAGCGCAGTGACTGAGGGCACTTACTACTACTGTAGAGGGCCCAGGTTCTGTTCCAGCACCCATCTGGAGACTGCCACCCCCGTAACTGCAGTTCTAGGTGATCTGAAGCCCTCCTGCTTCTGGCTTCTGCGGGTAGCAGACCTGCATGTGGTGCACATATATACATATACATTCAGGAGAAACATTCATGCACATAAAAACAAATAGATCTTATATAACAAAGCATATTCGTGCCTGGACATAGTGGCCCATGCCTTTAATCCCAGCACTTAGGAAGCAGAAGTGGGTAGACCTCCATGAGACCCTGTCTTCAAAATCCCATTTTGTGATTTTTGAATGTTTACTTAGTCTTACTAGAGAGAAGTTTCTGCCATTCCACCCAGGCTAGCCTTGAGCTTGCGATAGCCCAGCTCTGCCTCCTGAAGACACCCGCACACCTGCCAGCTGAAGACTGAGTGCTGAAGGCCTCAGATGACGCAGGCTGAACTCCAGGGTGAACCCCAAATGGACAGTGTCCATCACCCCACCCTGCCAGTAGTAACTGGACAGCAGTTATATTCAAGAATCTTCCAGACCCATGGTCAGGACGTCTCTTCTAGAATGCACCATGAGTCAGGAAGTCTTTCCCCAGTTTGAGAAGAGGGTCTTCTACTTTAGAGACCATTTTTATTCCCTCTTTAATTGTTACTAGTATTTTTAAAAAGAGAAAGAGAATGTGTGTGTGTGTGTGCATATGTGTGTGTGTATACACATGTATTTAGATCCAAAAGAGGGTGCTGTGTACCCTGAAACTGGAGTTACAGGCAATTGTGAACTGCCCAGTATGAGTGCTGGGAATTGAACTCAGGTCCTCTTTAAGAACAGCAAGTGCTCTTAACCACTGAGCCATCCTTCCAACCTCTGACAACCTGAATTTGATTTCTAGGAAACCACAAGGTGGAAGGGGCAGACTACTTCCTGAAAACTTTCCTCTGCCCTCCACATACACACACATTAAATAAATTAATTAAAAACAAAAATCATAAAAGAATGAGAACTTGAAACACACATAGAATTGCATATACCATACACACAGATGCTTAATAAATGAAGATAAAATAAAGGCAGAGTAAAATAATAAAATAAAGAAAAAAGGGGAAAAAAGACATAGTGGATAATGCAGACTTGCAGATGCCAAACCTGAAAGCACTAAGAGATGCTGGCGCCTGACTCTCTGACTTAACCACACTGATATAGAACACACTGGGAAGCCAATATCAGTTGACTAAGTGCTGGTCAATTTATACTGAGTGTAAAGAAGATGGCAAAACTACTTGATAGCTCTATAGGGTAGGAGGGATTTGGAGAATTATTTAGAAGACAGGTATAGACATACAATCAAGGGCATACTGAGGGCTGGAGAGGTGGCTCAGCAGTTATGCCTTTCCAGAAGACCTGAGTTCAGTTACCAGCATCCACACTGGGCACTCACAACTGCCTGACTCCAGCTCCAAAGGAGCTGGTGCCCTCTTCTGGTCTCTGAGGACACTGCTCACATGACAAACCCACACAGACACACCTGCAGAATTAAAAATAAAGTTTTAAGACACCATGACCACAGCAACTCTTACAAAGAAAACATTTAACTGAGGGAGTGGCTTACAGTTTCAGAGGTTCCATCCATTACCATCATAACGGGGAGCATGACAGCGTGCAGGCAGACATGGAGCTGTGATATGGGATTCCCTTCTATAGTCTGTGAATACCATTGATTAATAAAAAAAAATGTTTGGGGCCTATAGCAGAGCTATAGGAGCTATAGAGGAACAGAGCGAGGTGGTGAAAACTAAACTGAATGCTGGGAGAAAGAAGGCGGGGTGAGGGAGACACCATGTAGACACTGCTAGAGACAGACGCCAGAACACGGTTCACACAGCAGGACAGAGTAGGAATGTCTATTACATGCAGGCTACAAATCATCAATCAAGAAAAGGCCCCACAGACCTGCCTACAAACTGATCCTAAAAGGCATTTTCTCAACAGAGGTTCCCTGCTCTTAGATGGCTCTCTGGTGTGTCGAGTTGACAAAAACTAATCAACACAATTGTCACTGTGTTTTGCAGAGAAACACGGTGTCATTTATTTGTAGCCACTAAAGGAGGGTGCTGGGGTTTGAACACGGGAGTCCACATGCTCAGTAACACTATTCCACTCATTTTGGAGAATTACTGAGGACCTTTGAGTCGTCCTCTTGAGGAATGTCATCTACAGATTTACTGCAGAGGCTGCTAGATCATATCACGTACAGGTCTGTCCCTTCCTGGTCCCTGTGTTCAAGTGGACAAGTGTGAGAGGTAAGAGGAGGGTTCAGACAGGGAATGTTAGCACCCTGGAGAGGACAAGCATGTGGTCATGTAAAATTCTGAACAGTTGTACATTAGCGGTCTATTTGGAAGGAAAATGTGTAGATTTTTGTTGAAGTGTGGGCTTCTGAGAGGAAGGACACCATCAGAAGACTTAAGACTTACTTAGACGCCAATGTCATGTGCGATTGTGGTAAGCGTTGAAACTCTGCAGTCCTGGTGTCCCCATGGCAGACACTCTGCCAGTTTCTCTTGAAAGCGAAGTTTCGAACCATGTGCAATATTGTTATTATTCTGCTATTTCAATAAACCTTGGTCTTTCACAGAAAAGGCCCTTGAGGTCTAAATTTATGAATTTGAATGCGCTGACTTCAGCGTGTTCTAAGCACACAAGAAAGAGACAAGAAATAATAATGGATTCTGAGGCACAATGCAAAGTCAGCAGCCAGAAAGACGTGTGAGGACAGTGAGTTAGTTTCCTAGTGGAGAAAGTAGAAGTCACTTGTTGGCTCAGACCAGGTGCAGGGTGAAGCAGTTAATGTCCCATCGGCAGCTCACCTTTGAAGACAGTCATGAGTTCCTGTCATCTCACTGGAAAAGCACGCATTGAGATGACGAAGACCAACCCTGAATGGAACAAATAACCTCAGGCAGCACGGAGCCCAGGGACAGATGGTGCGTAGGTAAGATGTGTGGTCCAGCATTGGAAACGATGGTGACAATGGGAAGTAGAGGTGTTGAACAGGTTGGGGCTGGGGTTGTGATGGTCAAGCAGGGAGCGAGGTGCCATGGAGAAGGGGTGTGTGACTAAGCATCCAAGGGCTGTGTAAAAGTGAGGGGAAACTATTAATAGGTTATAATAGGAGGACCCCTGGGGTTCTAAATCCAGCAAGAGAGCCAGTTTGCTCACCCCCAAAGACAGGATGAAGCATGGGCATAGTGGTTTGGGCTGAGTAAGGCAAAGCCCTTGAATGACTTGATCAGTTTGTGTTGAAGGAGTCTTGAGTACCCATTTGACTTTGGAGTTGGATCCTTTGAAAAGATTATGAAGATAAACAAAGTCACAAAGGATAGGGCCTGATGCGGTTTAACTGTATCCCCAAAATTTATGTGTTGAGAAGTAAGAACCTCCAATAGGTGATGGGTACATATGAGTGGATTTAAGATGTTTTGTGGGATGAGTTCATTATCATGGACATGACACTTGGGTAAAAGGTGAATTTTCACACAGCTCACCCTGCCTCAGAGCCACCCACAGGGAGGTGACTCAGCAAGCAAACCCTTGTGGAATTCAGATCCCTCACCATTGATGGTGATGTCCTTTGTGTCAAATGATGACGTGTTTGGTGCAGTTGTAATAGTGGAGCAGTCTTCCAGCAAACTGACTGGGTATCTTAAACTGTGATCTAAAAATTGTAAACATCTGGGTTGCAAACCGTAGATGTTTCCATTTTATTACAAGAGAAACATTTCAAATGCCTCCAGAAGCTTTATTACCTGTTTGCTCTAGACAGCATTTTTTCTTATTTGACATCATAAAGCTCACTAGCACGCCCCTTTCGGGAACTGGGATGATCAGCGTCTTCAGCACATCCAGGGAACATCTCCCCATACCCGGGCTAGCCATAGGAAACAGCTAACAGCAGGAGGCTCTCCCGCAGTGCCCCGAAAATGTGTATGTCGTGGGTAAATACACAACACACTCAGCACCAATCACAACTCTCAGCATCCCACCCTGCCTTGAAAAAAATTACAATAAAACCACTTCTTCCAACTACTGGATGAGCAGCCAAGCCTTCGCCACCCTCGCCTCTCAAGCCCGAGGGCGTCCCCTGGTGGCCGGTCACCTGACCTTGCTGAAGATCGACCTCTCTGAAGGAGCTTAAACTATGCTGTGCTGATGAGGGATGTGGAGTTCTGGAGAGACCCGATTGGGGAAAGACTGCAAAAGAAGATGCTCGGGCTCCTGGGCCCCTTGAGACCCAGAAGAGCTGAGGTTCGTGCAGCGGATCATTGCACGCGGCCGAGATGGCTCTGCAAGTCGTCAGTTGAGCCGCCAAGGGGACCTAAGCTAAGAGTCATGCCCCCTGAAGTTACCACACTATGAGATGAGGAGCCAGGCAGCGCGACTCAGGGAGGAGAGTCAGCTACAGCCTGGGAACCCATGCGGGGCGCGGGAAGGGGGGGGGGCGGGTAGGACGGGCATAGAGGTTCTCTGGTGCTGGAGTTCCTGGCCAAAGTAGAAGGAGTTCAGAGTTGCTGGAGAGAAGGGCGGTGGTGGACCTGGAGGAGGCACTTGGGCTGTTGGCTTCGGGGGAGCGCTGGGGACCTCTGCAAGTGCCAAGTGCAGCGTTGGTGCCTAGGAGTGGACAGGTAGAGGAATTGTCGGGGACACAGGCGGGGTCTTGTGCAGTGCGGGGACTTAGAGGAGAGTAGAGGTTAGGAAAGGAATGATGGGTCACGCGACCGCCTTGTGCTGCGGGCTGGGTTCCCAGTGACCCCTGACTCCCCCATCCTGGGGCAGCTGCTCCTAGAACCTGCTGGATGTGCAACCCTGTGTCGGGACAGCCCCACCTGGAGCAGAGTTATTGGGTAAGGAGGATCCAGTCAAGATTCAGGTTGGTCTGGAGCAAGAAAAAGTCTGTGTCTGGAATACAGCGGAATCTGGGGTTGTTTGAACCCCAGACCCCCGAAGCACAACAGCATCAAAAAAGAACTGCCACCATCCACCGCCCAGTACAGACAGCCCTCTTCTCCAGCCTCCTAACCATCCACTAAGGTAAGGGTCCCAGCCTGGCTTTAGTCTTCCCCAAGACCTCCCACCACTTCGAGTCCCCCCCACCCCGTCCCCCCTAACCCCGCTCCCATGCTGCGCAGCCTACTCTGCTGAGACCTCAGAGGACTGGGCACAGTCCAGCAGAGAGGCTTAGACTGGACTTGCTTTGCCTGTAAGACTGCTGTCTGGCATGCGCTCTGAGACAAGACTCGGAGTGCTGTGTCCCGTGAGAGAATAGGGGTGAATCCGTTCTCTGTGCGTGGATTTTACACAGGAGCCAGCAGGTGATTTGGGGGAAGCAGAGAGTCTGTGCTAAGTGCAAAGGTCCAAGAGGTTTGTTTGCTTTGGGGTCTTGGAAAGAAACCAAGGTCCCCAGAGCCCTGGTGGCCACTGTCATCTCAGGCTCAACATCGTCTCCCAGTCATGTTCCGTTACTTCTGAAGTTTGATGTTTATGGATTCGCAGGCTCCAATAGGAAGATGCTGATTTTAAAATCCTATTGGAAAGACATCCTGATGGTTACAAACATTAGTGTGATCTTAGTTTATCAGAGAAACAACCACTCCTCAAGTGATATTGCTAGGCGGATTCCATAGTGCACCCGGGCTCAGTGTCCTGTCTTGATGTTTCTAAAAGGAGATAAGCCTGTGTGTTTGTGGCAGGCTGTGAGGATGATCCATGCTGTAATGAACTGTCAGCAATACTGCACACTGTTACTCCAAAAAGGCACACTCATGCTGAAGCCGTGAGATGGGAGAGTTTACCAAGATGCGCAGCCAGGCTTGGGAGTTTCCTTTTTACAATATACCTCTAAATCAGTGGTTCTCAACCTGAGGGTTTAGACTTCTTTGGGAGGTTGGATGACCCTTTCACAGGGGTCACCTAAGACCATTGGAAAACACAGATTATTTATATTACGATTCATGACAGTAACAAGTTTAAACTTATGAAGTAGCAAAGATAATTTAGGTTGGGGCTCATCACAACATAAGAGGTGGCATCATTAGGAAAACTGAGAACCTCTGCTCTAAATGGTGTGACTGACTGAGAGACACGCCCTCCACAGGTGTGAGATCACTTGGGAACTTTGAAAATCCCACAGCTGACTGCAGGCATTTTGAACTCCCTGAACCTGCATTCCTGTTACTTTTAATGACTGTGCTGCAGGATAAAACATCAGACTCAATGGTTAGCAGATGCCACACACAGATTCTAACTTGTGTGGCACACAGAGGGGGTTCTGACTCACCATTGTCATCTATGAGATAAACTCTCTCCTTAAGAAAAAAAGCTCACCATGGTGATCCACTGAGCAAAGGCTCAGAACTCCACAGCTGACTCTGGGAGAGAGAAGCAAACTCTTGTGTTTACCAAAAGGTTGGCCTCCATGAAACTATCAAAATACCACTCAGAGAGCAAGAGGGTAGTAAATCCATTCTCTTTAAAGAAACACCTAGATAATTATGGTTATAAGAACATTTAAAACCCCTTAGTTCTCACATGTTTGCAGACTATACACACAAACACAATTCGAATCAGCAGCGTTTTGTTACCTTGGGAATTTCTCTAATTTACCGGAGCACCATTTAGATAGCAACCATGTCAGGCTGTCCCACACGGGTTGCTGTCCTGCCCTGCAGTTAAGTGAAACAGATATAGTTTCAATGAAATGAAAAAGATAAACCCAATTCTGTTGCCTTTTCTGGAATTGTATTGACAGAATGTGACCTGTATAGACAGGGTAATGTTGGCCCAGAGATCTCAACAGTCTGCAATCTGAAGGTGGGAACAAAAGCTGTGTCCCAGAAAGCCCATCTCCCTGTAGCTGAATTGATGGGATGTGAACCCAACAGACATGTGTTGGCGATGGTACAAAGCTTGATCTCTCTTCCAGGATCAGTTTGATGAATTCCCAAACGTTACCTTCCTGGACCTGACAGTTAAATTAGGAAATGAAATTACTGCATTCCAGCTTCTGTTTTTTCATGTCTTTTTGTTGTACGTAAGGGAAATAGCCCACTGAAGTAGGAGATGAGGGGGGGGACAGAAATATAAACTCAATGCTTCTTCATTACTTAAGGCTACTTAAGGGAACAGATAGTTCTTCTATCTTCCCCCATTAAATAGCGTGGCCCTAATACTTAATTTGGAAACACTGGCTAATCCCTTTTTCTAATTTAATTGTTCATTTACAGTAATCGGTGTCCCGAGAAAAGAGAACGCAGCAAATATGAAACCACGCCCGTCCCCACGCTGGGGTTTAAATTGGTGTGTCTCAGTCCTGAACAGCCCTGCCGGGAACTGGACCTAAATTAAACTTTAGCCTAATTGAAACCGGCTGAAAGCAGCGCAGCGCGCTTCCCCTCCTCCTGCTGGGCCAGACTCTCCTGCCCAGCGGCAGGCATTTTAGTTCCTTCCTCGGGGGTGCCTGTGAGACTTCCTGACTCCGTTTTTATTATAGTATTTTATTGTAGTATTTATTATGATGCACGTGTGACAGGCATGTGGTGAAGGGGAATGTGCCGGGCCAGATGCCCGTGGGGAAGCTAGAGACAACTTTCAGCAGGCAGTTCTCGAGTTCACCTTTGCTTCCGGTTTGGGATTAACTTCAGGTAGTCAGGCTTGTACAGCAAGCACTATCTACAGAGCTATCCCACAGGCTCCTTTACTCTTTCTCTTTCTTTACAAACCACCCTCGGTTCAAACGATCCAATCTAAATATTCAGTCCGTTTCCAGATGACTTCTCACGTGTGTGTGTGGGGGGGGGGGGCTTCGTGCCTTTTCGTCTATGTGCCCCACACTCCCTAAAAGGAGATGCTGTGTAGATCACGTTGCCCCAGCTTCTCCGTAAAGCCATGTACCCTGGCTATTTCATTTCATCCACCTGCCCCTGCCCCTGATGGAGAACCTCCTTCAGCCAATGGTCTTTGAGAGGTTGGGCGTGGCTTTGGGAACCAAAAGGCCCGCCCTCTCGCTCCCCCCTCGCCACACCGGCCCGGATATTTCTTTCTATTCCTGTTTCCTCGTTGTGATCTGTGAGTTCTCTTTTTAATAAAGAACCCATTTACATACCATATTAGGAGCTTAGCTCCAAAACTTAGCTTTGGACCCCAGCATCATACAAAGGAAGCTGTACCAGAGCCTCTGGTAAGTTTCAGAGCTGGTACTCAACATCCTTCCTGATAGGGTACAGCATCCTAGACAACTGCCATTCTTCCTGTGAGTGCAGACTGCCACACATGAGTGCTACTAACCCGTCTGAATCCAGAGGAAGGAAGGCCTCACGTTCAGGTGCGCAGCTAAGTGGACGGGGGGGGGGGGGGGGGGGGGGGGCGCTGTGCAGAAAGGGCTCGCAGACAATTCCATGGCCAGGGTTTGATCCCTGGGATCCACATAGAGGGAAGGAACTTACTCCTGCGAGTTGTCCTCTGACCCCCGACACCTGCCATGACAAGAATGTGCTTGTAAACACACACATACACACTCACTGAATAAATAATAAATATAATGTCAAGAAATGTTAGCATGTCAAGCATAATGAATGGAAACCAGTAACCTAAGATCCCTCTGAGCAAATCTGAGCATGATGGCACAGTTCTGGTCCTAGCACTGGGGAGGTGGAGAAAGGACGATTTGGAGTGCATTGGCCAGCTCGTCTGTCCAAATCAGTGAGCCTTGGGTTTAGTGAGAGACCCTGCCTCAAAAATCAGGTTGAGAGTGATTGGGGTAAATACCTGAGGTTGGCCTCTGGTTTCCAGACACACATGTGCACATGTGCATACACACCCATATACAAGGATGCAGACAGGTTACATAAAATGCGTATGCCACACACACAAATTTTTAATAAAGTACATGTAATTTATAAAAATTAAAATTAACACAAAGAGACAGATCCTATTCTTTTTTGGAAATAGAATATTTTCAAAGAATCATCTGTGTGAGGTTTTATGCACTATGCTGTATTAGATCATCCTTCAAGCTTATCATCAGAACTACATAATAACTCAAAAAGAAGGAAGCTATAGATATGCATAATCTGTATTTCAAATGTGTCGTTCGTATTGTTCTATCAGTAACCATAGTCATTTGCACAGATATTATTTTATCATTTTATTACTGCTTCACTAGTTAAATGAAGTGGGCAGAGAGGTCCTTAAGAAGAATACACAGAATGTATGTATATGAGCTAGAAGTAAGGTGAAAAATATGAAAATAGTTCATAAATTGTGCTCATGATTGGAGAAAGATTTTTCAATTTCTCTAAACTAAATTTCCTTGGTTTCCAACTAAGAGGAGTTGAACGCTTTCCTCTGCTGCCTAAATTTAAAACCCTTAACTGCATATTTAAGGAGTAATGTTATATTTTTCTACCCATTGAATAGTCTGTATTTTTCAAACTCTGGACTCTGGTTATTTGTAGCCCTGCTCCCCTTTAAGTAGAATAAGCATCCCAGATGAAGGAGAACCTCTACACACACAATCATTAAGACTGTTTCCAGTAGTTAACTACTTTTGTCTTTGCTTTTGCATTTTAGATAGGGTGTCATCATGAAGTCCAGGCTGGCTCTCAAATTCCTAGCAGTCTTCCTGCCTCTGCCTCCCAAGTACAGGTATGGACCATCTAAACGTTTTTATTAGATGTAGAAAGTGAGCCCAAGGTGGAGGTGACGTCCTGTTGCTTACTGGATGGAGGTAGGAAATGTTTACTGTGTGTATTATGAAGAGGCAGACTCAGTGTCTGGTGAGAATCTAAAGTTTGATAGACAAGGTGTTTCACCAACCTTGAGTTAAAGAAGTAACATTAAACTGTAAAGGCTGAGCACAATAAAAACAATTCTCTTGCTATAATTATTTGACACAATTTCTGCTGTGTTTCTGAGATACAACTCACATTTGCTAATCCCAGCATCTATCAAACAAACAGAACCCCCCATTTCACTATCATTTTATGAATTGCATATCTGTGTTCTTAAGACTTCTGGCCGTAACACCAAGCTGCCCACTCCCATCTCCACCCAACAGTTCAGCCCAATCTACACCCTGTGTGTCCACAATGGACTCTGCCATCATTTATTCCACATCTTCCCTGCTCTGGGTGAAAAATGCTGCTGTTCCTTCCATTGTTGCTCCCTTAGACACAGGGATAATATCGTGTCTATAAACATCAACCCTGGGCTACAGTTTGGACCTTGACTGTTCCTCAAAGACCCGAGTGTTCAGGGTTTGATCATAGAGGAATGGGTGGTGGGAACCATTAGGAGGTGGTTCTAGTGGGAGGAAGTTAGGCTGTTGAGGACACAACCTTAGAGGATTCTGAGACCCCAGAGTACATTACATGTATGAATTAGTTCAGGGCTAGGTGTATAGATGAGAACCACATAAAAGAAAGACTTATTGGGAGCTCTTTCTCAGCCACCAGGACCACAAGAAAGGTTGTTGATAGAGTACCCAGCCTCAGGCTTTTAACTATGTGGGGGAAAAAAAAACCAAACACAAACGAAATCCCTCCAGTAAGAAGGATTCAGAAAAGAACACAAAAGGTAACTGTAACAAACAAACACCCCAGTGACCTCGAATATCCCTGTGACAAAGCATGGGAGGGAAGATTTCAAGCAAGGGCCTACGATGTGAAATTATTTACACACCAAGTTCCCATTCAAATCAATAGGAAAAACAAATGCAAAATGGACGTCTACTGTCCAAGGACACACTCTGAGTCCAAGAAGAATCCAAGGTCCTGCTGGAGGTTGAAAAGATGGAGGATGCCCGCCCTTCACAGGCAAAGGGCACGTCCTGCCCAGTGTGGAGTCTGAGTAGCTTCTTGTGACACAGAACTGAGCATGAGATTTAAGAGCCGACAGCTCCAGGCCCAGGAGGTGGCAAATGAGGAGCCACACTGAGAATCCATCTGTCCGTGGGGCACTCTGACTGCAGCAGGTAAACACCCCCCCCAAAGAAGGGAAACAGCCAGCAGAGAAGTGAAGGTTGGCAAAGTGGAAAAAGTCAGGTCATGAAGAAAATGTCGGTCAACTCATAGCATATTCTTCCCTGGCATAAAACGAAAACTAGTTGGTGTCAGGGAGCCACTGTCGAGGAAAGGGAGCCCAAGGAGAAATGAACAGTTTTCCCTGACAGAGGTAGTCCCTTTGCTTTGTTTCCTCAGGCGGTCTCTGGGACAAAGCCTGCTCTTTCTCATGGACAGCAATGTCTCACGCCAGTGGCCGATGCCCCTGGCTGACCCTTAGGACAACCAGAAGGACTTTAAAGAACAAGGACCGCATCGATACAACACAGCAGAAGGTCTGGTGTAAATACAGGCCACTCTGTTGCTTCCCCTCATCTTCCCATTGCCATTCACCGCTGTCCTCCTTGCCCCATGTCAGAGCATCCTTAGATGGCCATCATCTTTGAGGCATCATCTTTGAGGCACCACTGTTCTCCCTGCCCCGTGTCAGAGCATCCTTAGATGGTCATCATCTTTGAGGCACCACACTTCTATGGTCATGGTACCTCTGGTACCCAAGTTTAGTAGTAAAAGATCTTTTGAGCAAAAAAAAAAAATCTGAAGACTGTTAAAGGGATGTTATAATTCCATTGAAAATACATCACATGTGAGTTTCAGACTTAAGGTAGACCGACATTGGAAATATAAAATTCTTGTTACAATAATTTCAATTACTCTATAAAATCAGACCCACCTCTGAGTCATTCTCACCTGGAGTACTGGATGTAGACACCGATAACATAAAATTATGTTAAGTGTGAGTGGAAAACACACATGATACTAGACATGAAAGCCATTCCCAATGTCAAGAGCATGATTACAAACCCAACATACTGACCAATGAAAGGGACGATGTTGACCTTCAACTGTCACGTTCAATCAGAATACAGAGTTAGGGCTTTCAGACTTGTGTTTTCCCATCCGTGTCTGTCTGAAAGGTGAAGGCGGCATCCTTGGCACATAGGTTAAATATTTTGATTAAGAACTGATTGCTGTGCTCTGGTTTTCAGTTTGAATTGTCATAGCAGACAACTGTGTGTGGAGGATCCATGAAAGAGCTCCAGGTGCCCTAGAAATACAAGATTGGTGGATACTGTCCTGGTTTAATTAAGGCCTGCAGCTGTTGCTGCAGGGAAGCATCAGGTTTCAAACAGTTACAAAGACACAATGAAAATAAATAGAAAGGAAGTCTCCCGAGGACAAAGTAGAAATTAACTACGTGTCTGTGTGACGCTGCCCGTCTATGCCATGTTTGCTGGTATGACACAGATCCCAAAGCATGTAATTTAATCTGCCTTAATTCATGCTGCTCGGCAGCATACCAATAACTCAAAATAAAGATTAGGATGATCCAAAAGTTGATATATGTGTACCTGATAAAAATTAAATGAACCAATTATTTTTTAAATGAAGACAATTTAGCACCAGATGGTTACATCCACAGAATTTGTTAAATGGATGTATTATCTTTCTTGAAAAGCATCTTTTTAATATGGAAAGTTTGTTTAGATTCTGTTTCTTATGGTAAGCATGATGTAAATTTCTTCTCAAATAATTTTCACTGACAATGGGACTTAAGGAAAGTGTTTTTCAAAGACAGACTGTTTGTTACTGGATAGTTTCCCATCTCTGGGTAAGAAAAGGGAACCCGAGCCGGGCGGTGGTGGCGCACGCCTTTAATCCCAGCACTCAGGAGGCAGAGGCAGGCAGATCTCTGTGAGTTCGAGACCAGCCTGGTCTACAAGAGCTAGTTCCAGGACAGGCTCCAAAACCACAGAGAAACCCTGTCTCGAAAAACCAAAAAAAAAAAAAAAAAAAAAAATTGGAGCTCACCAAAGAAGCCCACTTACTCTTCTTCCTCAAGACAAAGACGCTTTTCAGAAAGTGGGGCAGGGTTTACCTGTCTGGGTGCTGGCTTTGCAGGAATGGTTGGAATTCTGTGTGGCTCTGGCTTGGGTTTGGCACACGCGAGTGTGCAGGCTGAAATTGGTTCCCAGTTTTAACAGAGTCCGAGCGATTGAGGTCACCGGGTAAAATTAGATTCGCCTGTTGCTACAGGAGGGGCAGAAACCTGAGCCAAGAGTCTTTTCTCTGGGCAGAGCCAGAAGTCAGTGTCCCCTCGCCCTACACAAATGGGAGTTTAATTCTTTCCGTTCCGCAGAGCTCGGGTCCTCATCTGGAACCAGTTCATCAGTGTGGTTTTGAGTCGCTAAGGTAAGTAATCAGTTTCCACTTGGATTTTATATGATTAATGTGTAACTTATAAATCAAATAGATACAAGATTTCTAACTTCTTTTTCTCCAGTGGCATAATCGTTAATCATCTAAAATAAAGCTGAATAAATTCTCTCAATTTTATTTTCATTATTAACAAAATCCAGTTCCCCTCGCGTTTCGCCCGTGTTAGTGCCAGCAACTTCAGGGACTACCCTAACCCTAACCCTAACCTTAGCGTGGTCCTGTTGCTGACAGTTGCAGACTCGTCATAACAATGTGGCTGTGTCATGGGATGTTGACTCTGACAGTTGAACAGAGAAGTATGCTCTTTAAAGTCACCTTCAACTCCACCCAAGCCTTTCTGGTAAACTGAGTCTGACGCTTCAGACCTTCTGGGTGCTTTTCTTAGAGACACTAATAGGTGAAAATGGGAACAAAAGTCAAGGTGTTTTATAAACTGATAATCAACAGCACAACAGCCTAGTGTCAAGCCAGCTCCAGAACTGTTCTTGGACTGTTTCCCTCACAAGATTTGGGGGGAGAAGAGAAAGTGCTATGCACAGATAAAAGCCATCCTGTGGGGTAACTCTAAAGAGGACTGGTGCTTTCGACAGCTCAGATTAGGGTTGTGTCTTTGTTACTAAGTTACTATGTGGAGGTTGGAAACTATGAGTTACTTTTAAAGGAACTGAAGAAGGCCAGGGAAAAACCAACAGGACTGGGAGAAGGTGAGTCTGGGTTCACAGGAACTACAAAAGCCTGGCCTGTTTGCTTTTTGCTCTTTTCTTGGAAATATCTAGATACAAGGAGATCAACTTTGGGAATTTCAAAACTAGAAGAGTTAATTTTGTGGGTTCTAAAATGGGTTGAGATTTTCTTTCAAAGCCAAAGGGACAGCAATATCTCAGACTGTGATTCTGAAGATGGTCACGTCCAAGTTCCCAAGTCACCTTGACAAAGATGGTTGTTAAATACTGAAAATAACACCTTTCCATCTTGTCCTATTAAAAATATATTTCCTGGGGCTTGAGATACAGTTCTGTGTTACAGAGCTTTCCTAACATGTAAAGTCCTAGGTTCACAACCAGGTAGATGATGATGATGATGATGATGATGATGATGATGATGATGATGATGATGATAGACAGATAGATTAGATAGATACATAGATAGATAGATAGATAGATAGATGATAGATAGTTATATAGCTAGATAGGTGATGGATAGATAATAGATGATTGATTGATAGATAGGTAGGTAGATAGATAGGTGATAGATGGATAATTGGTTGATAAATAGATGATATGGATAGATAGATAGATAGATAGATAGATAGATAGATAGAGACACCTGGTCTTCCAGCCATTAAGCCAAACTGTTATTAAAAAAAAAAAAAAAACAAGGACAGAACCCTGAGGCTAATTCTGCCTCTTCTCCATTCCTTCAGGACATGCATTCTTTCTTTCTACCTTCCCCTCCTCACCCAATCAGTATCTGTGTAGCTCTGTCCTTCTCAGGCCCTGTGACAAAGCCCTACAGTTCGGTTCTTGGGTCTGGGTTCCACTCTATCAGCTGCCTCAGCATCTCCAGCAGAGGAGCTGGTCACTTGACCACTGAGGAGCTTCGTCCCCACCGCATCAGCTCCCATGTTGCCTCCCTGTCCTCTTGGGAGATCCTTCAACTCTGCAGTGGCTTTTTTTTCAACACATTGTAGACAATCTGTAGTGTGTGTGTGTATGTGTGTGTGCGTGTGTGCGTGTGTTTACTGTTTGATGCAATAGGTATGGCTTGAGATTTATCATAAGTAATTAAGACTGGAGAAAAAGAAACTGTATTTCTGGCTGTGAAGGAAACAGACTATTGGCAAAAACAAAGCCAATGAAACTGCCTTACCTTCAGCTCTGTGGCCTATGACAGCTGTAAAACCTTTGCCACACTTTGTCATTTCTTCCCCTTCAGAGGCCTTTTAATTTTGTCATGTTGTCATGTAGGGAATTTCCTGGAGAAGATCATATAGGAGTCTTTTATATTTGTTAGGAGTAAGTAAAGTCCTGAGAGAATATGTATTGTTTGATAATGCCCACCCATATCAATGACCCTAATGCCTTAGACCCACAGTAAAAGGCAAGGCCTTTCTGGGCAAGGCTCAGAGGAATGGCAAAGCCTTGCCCCAGTGGTCTCTGCGTGGGTATTGATAGTGTGTGAAGAAAATGTCCACCATAGCTTTCTCTGCCTGCCCTTGGCTGTCTCTACTCAGCCTTTTCACTGTGTATAACAGCTCCTTATTTATCTGTGTGTAATAATCCTGCCCTGCCTCACTGTCCAGCTGCATGCAATAACCCCATCTCTGTCCAGCTGCATACCATAAACACACTCTCTTGTGTGAGAGATGCCTTTATGAAGAGGAGGGTGAGCATAAGTCAAGGATGGTTTGAGCCCAGGTTCCTCTTTCTAGGGAGATGTGCCTGTGAGTGTGGTGATCCTATATATATTTCTCAGGCATATTTCTAGCTAGCTCTTATATCTTGAATTAACGCAATTCTATTAATCTGTATATCACCATGACGCTGTGGCTTACCAGGTAAGGTTCTGGCTGGTGTCTTTCTCCTTCATTAGATACTTGGCATCTCTTTGATGCAACCCACTCTTTCTATATATCTCTGTTCAGATATCGTATCTACATATCTCCACATCACCTATATACATACAAATGAGACAACTCAGACCCCTCACATTCTATTGTTCTGTATCCAGCTACAATTTCAATAAAATGTTCTGGGGGTTTGTGTATCTAATATAGCTGGCTTATTCAACAAGTATTTATTGAGTTCATACAATAATGGCACATGCTGTTCAGGTGCTGGGGCACAACAGAGTGGCCCAACAGTTCGGAACCCTACCTTCTTGGGACTCATATGTGGTGACAGAATCAAGTACAGAAAAATACCCAGGTAAAATACACAGCATCACTGATAGAACTAAGTGATGTGGGACAAACTTCAGCAGGAAGGAGCATAGCGCTATCTCAGCTGCCAGAGCAGGGGCTGCAGGGAGGTGCTGTTACCTGGGAGACCTTCTGAGCAGAGGACAGCAGCTGCCGAGGCAGGAGTCACACTTAGGGTACACATTCACTAAAACCTGTGGGGCTGGAACAGTAGGGGTCAGGGAGAAGGCAGGAGGAATCCTGTTGGTGGTAGTGAAGGCATGGCGGTGTACTCCCAGGTAGAGTACTGTAAGAGACAGCATAGAGACAGAAAGTTGTGGAAGGCCATCTCAGGGCTGGGGCAATGGCCATGCATGCACGTTGACTGGAGTTCAGATCTTGAGAATCACAAATGCTTTGGTGAATGTTGGTTGTTTTTTGTAACATTTATATTTAGTGTGGGCCAGAGTTTATATCTGTGTATGTGCATCGGTCCACTGGAACTAGCATTACAGGGAACTGTGAGTCATACAATGTGGGTTTGGGGGATCAAGCCCAGGTCCTTAGTTAGCAAGGGCTCTAAACTGCTGATTCCCTCTCAGTTTTATATCCTGAGCTTTGTCATACTTTATGGTAGACAGATTAATAACCTCCAAACATGTCTATGCCTAACCTGGGAATTGCAGGCAGAGACTGTTCATTCATTTCCCAACTGATAAAACCTGAATAATCACACAGAAACCATATTAATTATAACACTGTTTGGCCAATGACTCAGGCATATTTCTAGCTAGCTCTTATATCTTGAATTAACGCAATTCTATTAATCTGTATATCACCATGACGCTGTGGCTTACCAGGTAAGGTTCTGGCTGGTGTCTTTCTCCTTCATTAGATACTTGGCATCTCTTTGATGCAACCCACTCTTTCTATATATCTCTGTTCAGATATCGTATCTAGCTTTGCTCTGCTAAGCCATTGGCTGAAACAACTTTATTTATTAACCAGTGGTAATAAAACATATTCATAGCATACAGAGGGGAACCCCACATCAGGGAATGTCTCAACCTTTCATGGAAAGAGGAATTTAGTATATGTGATAGTGTTGGCTCTTGGGGTGGAAAAGTGATCTTGAGTTCTCCAGGGAGTCCAAAGCCAACACAAGGTAGGATTTAGGGTTTGGGCAGGGATGGCGAAGTCAGAGAAGATGTGTAGGAGGAAACAGCATGGAGGTCAGAGATTGGGGCAGATTCTCAGCTAGATCCTCCAGGTCACATTGAGTTTGGTCTTGCAGATACATTTTCTGAACTTCTGACTGCAAGAAACAGCACATATATAAGCCACTCAGCTTGGGATAATTTGTTTCATCAGAAATGGGAAAGAATGGCAGGGGTATTAGGCAGGATTATAAGGAAGACTGAAGGAGATCGGAGAACTGAGCTAATAGCACCCGGTAAAGCTGCCAGCACTAGGTGTCCAGAGGATGCAGGGTCAGTCCTGAGGACTTGGAAATTCTTTGTGACAGAAACACACTTCCGCATTGTCACTACATGGGGGAAGTGCCCACCACTAAGTTACACACAGACAGCGAATTATCTGGACATCTTTCATTTTCAGTATGGCTGCTTCCAAATCACCCTAAAAATGAACGGACACCCCATGCACGAGGTGTCAGGGAGGAGACCCGCTTGAGTGCTATGCGCATGCGCCGTTTCCAGTCTGAGTCGTCATCACTCACGACTTTCATCGACCTCTTCCCTAACATTTTCTTTTATACTTGGTGTAAAGGTAAAATAAAGGATTTATTTTTAACCAGAACTCTTTTGTTTATAAAAATGATATTTGTAAACATTCACTCTCACACATATTATAATCTATCTTAACATATGTCAGTTCTTGGCAAAGACAGGTGTCACAGGCATCCTGTTTAAAACATCATTCATAATTCTGAATCATTTAGGTGAAGGAAAACATAATTTAACTACTCAGAGTCAAACTGAGTAATTACGTTAAAAAAATCTGGATACCACCTTGATTTTTGTTCCTTTTTTGATAACTTGGCTTTAAGGTTGATGTTTCAATGTCAAGTTCAGCTCTGTAGCATTTTGAAAGCCATAGGTGTGTGTGCGTGTGTGTGTGTGAGAGAGAGAGAGAGAGAGAGAGAGAAAGAAAGAGAGAGAGTGTGTGTGTGTGTGAGTGTGTGTGCACACATGTGTGTATGAGAGTGTGTGTGCATGTGTGTGCACACATGTGTGTAAGAGTGTTGTGTGAGCGTGTGTGTATGTGTGTGTGAGCGTGTGTGCATGTGTGTGTGTGAAAAATTATGGCCATTGGATTTTAAGTGAATTGGTCACATCCAAATTATTTTAAATGACAAGTTAAATATTTTCCTGTTGTTGAAACAGTATGACATGTTTCAAAGTAATAGTACACCCCTCCTCATTTGTTCTTCCTTTGAGACAGAGCTTTATGAATCTGATTTTGAGCTCCCTATATAACCAAGAATTCATCTGAATCCTGCCCCCCTGCACTCCTGAGCCCTGGCCTTACAGGTGTGCACACCATACCCAGCTTCTGGTCTCTTTTTAAAAATTATCACTTCTAGAAATTTAAGTCTGGGCTAAATTTGTTTTCTAGACTCATAACAAATCAGTCCTGGCAACTAAGTTCTCTCTCCTCCCTCCTTCCCCCTCTCCTGTCCTCCTTTACTCCCCTAGAAGATGGTACGAGAACAGTACACCACGGTCACGGAGGGCACCCACGTAGAGAGACCCGAGAACCAGCACGTCTACAAGATAGGCATTTACGGCTGGAGGAAACGCTGCCTCTACCTATTTGTTCTTCTCTTGCTCGCCCTCCTTGTTGTGAACCTCGCTCTCACCATTTGGATTCTGAAAGTGATGTGGTTTTCTCCGGTGAGTTCTGTCTTTTCCTGAGCATGCTCCAGATATGCTGGATCATTGCCTTACTAGTGCATAGATAGACACTTCCTGTCTTTCTCAGGATTTTCATAGCTTATTGGAATTGTTCTCTGCATACTCTAAACTACAGTGTGCTGATTTTTTTCTTTTGGGCCCTTATTGCATTATATTTTTCATTAGTTATTTTCTCTATAGGGTAGGAAAATTCTACTCTTGAATTTGTGGTTGATTGAGTCAAGATATCTTAAAGGCCATTTGTAGAATATGGTCTATAGAACTATCTAAATCACAGATTTTCCTAATGTCATCAGTCCTCTGGGCTTAGTGTTTCACACCTGCCCTCACCTACTTAATTACCAGAATGAAATACCTGAGCAGGAATATGTTTGCTTTAAAGAAGATAATTTTTGTTTTTCATTCAGTTTTTTGTTTCATTTTTTCCTTTATTCTTGATAACTTTATGTATGTATACATTAGAATATGATCATATTCTTCCCATCTCCCCCCTCCAATTCTCCTCATATCTCTCTTAACAGACCCAACTCCCAACTTCATGTCATTATTTTTATAGCTCACTAACTCCGATTAGTGCTGCGCACACATACAGGGGTTTGGGGAGCATGGGAAATCTGCCTACCAATAGCCACATGCAAAGGAAGAGTGATTCTCTCTCCCTCTGCAGTTTATCCACTGCCGTAGTTCCTCAGGAAGGGTGTGGCCCCGAGGTCATCTATCCATCCATGCCAGACTTTTGGCTGGCTTGGTCTCGTACAGATAGCTACAGTGGTTGTGAATTTCTCCGTGCTCAGCACTCCTCCCCATCCTCCAGCTCTTCCCTTCTTCCAGCCACCCCTTCCCTGATGATGCCCAAGCCATTTGGCGGAGGGACTTTATAGAGATGGACCATTTAGAGCTGAGTCTAAAGAAAACTCTTCTCACACTTTGGGAGGTTTAAGGGCTTAGATTCAGCTCTAATGGGGACCTGAAGATGTTTGGTGGGAATGCAGGAATGCATGTGACAGGAAGCATCACATCAGCAGGCAAAAGCCAGCCAGGCTGGGTGGGGCCCAGCTGGGGTTTTATCACAACCCTCCTATGGAGCTAACCAAGGGCTCCAGACAAATATCTCAGGTACAAGTTGCCATTGACCCCAGAACCTTCCATGTGGACCCACCCCTTAAAAGTCCAAAAAGCTGCCACCACAATTGCCAAACTTCCCACAAAGGAAGCCTTGGAGAAGTGGTTCTCAACCTTCCTAATCCTGTGACCCTTTAATACAGTTCCTTATGTTGTGATGATCCCATCCATAAAATTATTTTCATTGTTACAAGTAACTTTGCTACTGTTATGAAACTTAATGTAAATATCTGACATTTCTGATAGTCTTAGATGACCCTTATGAAAGGATCATCCAACCCCAAATGGGGTTGTGACCCACAGGTTGAGAACTACTGCCTTGGAGGGACACACTTACACCATGCCCAAGCCAGAGCAATGCAACGTCTGCATGTTTTAAACACTCTGATCCAATGTGCATGAATACTGGACAAACACTTCAATATTCACAGCAGATTTAGTAAATAAAATACTAGCAGTCTGAAGGAATTTATTTTATTCTAAGCATTCTCATTTGTTAAGAATAATGGCATAATTTTATCTGCCTTGATATTTCAGGTACACTTTGTTTTGTAGTGCTGAGAGTTGAATACAGGGCCATTTGCATGTTGGGCAAGTGCTCTACCATTAAGCTATGTCCCAAGAAGTCCTTGTTTTGAGAATCTGGGGATGGGATTCTATAAATTAATGTAGAACCCATTAATTTAGAATTAATTAATTCATGTAGAATACATTAACTTGGCAAGACAGATCCAGTGAGATAAAAATACTACTGCCAAGAACTTCACATTTAGTCGGAGTGCTCTTTCCAAGAAGGGCAGCTATGTCTGCGGTTCAGTGAGACATGCACTCAGGGAATCCTGCCTGTTCTGTGCCCTTATGTCTGTCCTACCATGGTTCCAGTCAATACCATTGCTCTTCTCACATAATAAACATTTGTGTTTCTATATTGTGGTAAAATACTCATAAAATTAAAATTGTAGCTTGAAAAACATTTTTGAATAACATTTAGTAAAGAGTACTATAAGTATATTTACTATAAATATATTAGAAATTATTATTATAAATTACATGTAAGTCGACATTACAAATATCAGTGTATTTAACATTAGACAGTATAGGATATGATTTCTGGGTCAGAATTTGTAAAGATAATATCTGTGTAGCAGCATGATGGTACTGGGCACCAATGCCAAGTCATGATGGTACTGGGTACCAATGCCCAGCCATGACGGTACTGGGTACCAATGCCCAGCCATGACGGTACTGGCCACCAGTGCCCAGTCATGACAGTACTGGGCACCAAAGCCCAGCCATGACAGTACTGGGTACCAATGTCCATTCATGATGGTACTGGGTACCAATGCCCAGCCATGACGGTACTGGGTACCAATGCCCAGCCATCACGGTACTGGGTACCAATGCCCAGCCATCACGGTACTGGGTACCAATGTCCAGCCATCACGGTACTGGCTACCAATGCCCAGCCATGACGGTACTGGCAACCAATGCCCAGTCATGACGGTACTGGGCACCAATGCCCAGCCATGACAGTACTGGGTACCAATGCCCAGCATCCCTTTATGCAGGCAGGGCATCTGGACATGTACTAGTTACTTTTCTAGTACTTGCTATGATAAACACCATGACTGAGGCTGCAGTTGTATGTTTTTATTCTTTAACTCTTTTGCTCTTTACTTTCTGGGAGCCTGCCTCCCAGCTCCCAAATAAATACACATAGAGACATAATTCTTTCTTATGAATGCCCGGCATTAGCTTGGCTTGTTTCTAGCCAGCTTTTCTTATCTTAAATTACCCTGTCTATCTTTTGCCTCTGGACTTTTATCTGTCTCTATTTCTGTATACCTTATCTTTCTTTCTTATTCTGTATCAGCTGTGTTTCTGGGTGACTGGCCCCTGACACCCTCCTCTCCTTGCTCTCTTGCTTCTCCCTCTTTTCCAGATTTCTCCTTCTATTTATTCTCTCTACCTGCCAGCCCCGCTTATCCTTTCTCCTTCCTCGCTATTGCCTGTTCAGCTCTTTATTAGACCATCAGGTGTTTTAGACAAGCAGGGAAGCACAGCTTCACCAAGTTAAACAAATGCAGCCTAAACCAAAGCAACACATCTTTACATGATTAAACAAATGTTCCGCAGCATAAACAAAAGTAACACATATTAAAATAATAGTCTACAGCACAGGGAAACTTATGGAAGAGTCTGGAGTAGCCAGAGTCTAACTTCAGCTAGGCACGAAGCACTGAAGGTTGCTTTAAATGCTATAGCACACAACAAAACACCCTCCAGATGCACACTATCGCTTCACAGTTGTGCAGTTTGTAGAACTCATTTGTACAGATTTCTACGACAACGCACGTCTTGGACAAAGAAGACAGTAGTGACTTCAGATCCACCTCATGCGGGGCACAGGCTGCACTCTCAACCACGTTCGATGTATGGGGTGGCTTTCCTCCCACAGGAATGCGTTACTGGAGGTGTGTGAACAGGGTCTTTAGTGCTGACCTTAACAGAGTGAGACAAGCTACCATTCACATTTGTGGGCTCAGAAGATAAAAGACACAAAGTCCTAATCCACAAAAGGTGCTGGGCCCTAACCCAGAACTGTTGAGCATTACCTGGCCTTTATACCTGCAGTGGAGTGGCATTCACCATACGGGTTGCGTGGGTATAAGCTTGAGTCTTTGCTTTGAAATATCATAGCACTGAGACTACAAATTGTTTATTAATTCATGCTTTAATTTTTTCTGCCTTGAAAACTTTTAACATGATATTTCTGCTTTGAAATTTCATTTGATTGTGGTAAGAAAGTATTATCGGTTCTACTCATGAAATTTGTACATAGAATCTCACTAACAATAGGTATGTTTGAGTTAGCACATCTGTAGGCATTATTTCCTATTGCTCACTGATCTGAAAATTCATAGGTTTTTATCAGTCATCCCATTCCAAGTCCCCAGCCCCTGTAAGAACCATTCTAGTGCTCAGTCTCTTGAGCGTGCGTGTTCAGAGATCTCACACATATGTGACAGTCATACCCCATGTGTCCTTCTGTGTCTCCTAGATGGATAGTTTGTTTCCACATCCTTGCCACCCTGGGTGTTGCTAAAACTGACATGAGTGCACAGATAACACCCCTCGGTCCTCATTTCTACCCTTAATGACAAACTACCTGAAAAGGAAATCAGAAAACAATCTTATTTTCAGTGGCATCTGAAGAATAAAATATCTAGTGAAAAGCTAAGGAGGGGTAAAAGCTTGTTCACTGCAGTTGTAAAACATCGATGAAACAGATGGGAGGAAATCAGAGATCATGTTCACGGGTTTAGAAAAACTTAATACACTTGGGGCTTGGAATGTTGGCAAGCACCTGTAATCCCATCACCAAAGTGGAAGCAAAGCAGGGAAACCCACGTATTCCTATTCACAGCGATGAAACTCATGCTTTCCACCTCACACACAGAAATCAGCACACAGTCAAGCAGCTGAAATGGTAAACAAGCCTCCATCTCATTTCTTTCGAGACTTAGCTCATCTTCCTGAGCTTGAGACCCAGAATAGCAAAACTGCTCCCCACCAGAACTCCACAATATATTTTTCACCCTGGATATTTCAGTTGAGAGTCATTCTCTTCAGTGAGCCTGATGGTGGAAACTGAGCACAGATGGACCCCATCTTGGGATGGAGCCCAGTGTAGCGCCTGAATCACGGTCTCCATGACACTTGGCAGTAGGGGGCAGCCATTTCTCCAGCACACGTCAAGCCTGAGCCTCTTCTTTGCTGATATTGAAGCCCCTCAGAGGCCCTCTGGGATCCTTCACAATAACTTTGTGTCCCTTTAGAGTAATGATGACATGTTCTAGAATGGTACAGTCAGAAGGAGATGCAGCGAAATTCAAAATGCTCTCTAAAAGAAAAAACATTGTAAAACTCAGTGCAAAGCTTGGAGTGTTTATCTCAATGCCCTTTGCTTCTGCCTTAGTTACTTTTCTATTGCTGTGATAAAACACTGTAACCAAGGCAATATATAGAAGGAAGAGCTTATGTGGCTTTATAGTTCCAGGTGGCCAGGGCTCTACCATCATGGTGGGGAAGCATGGCAGCAGGCAGGCAGAGAAGGAAACAGGCAGCTCACATCTTCAATGGCAAATGCAAGACAGAGAGAATGAATTGGAAGGAAATGAGGCTGGCTGTAGACTCTCAAAGCCCATCTGCCGTGACATACTTTCCTCCAGCAAGGCTACACCTCCTAGACCTCCCCAAACAGCGCCACCTACTGGGGACCAAGCATCAGCTTCCTGAACCTGTTGGAGTGCCTCATTCAAACCACAACTTCCTTCTTTTCTACTGCCCTTGATGTACAAATGGTTCTGGGGTCCCTCCTGGTATAAAATTGATGGCTTTATGCCCAATGTACTTTGCTTGTGAATTTTAAGTAAGTGCTAGCCTTATTTTTGTGGACCCAGATTCATAGTCACATAAAATATTCGTTGCTTACTAATGCAGTACCGAATCCTAACTTTATAATGATCTACACTGTTTTCTAAAATCAACTGGATGATTATCATAATAACCACAAATGCGTTTATATTGCTACGAATCTTTACTTTTAAATGCCCCTGTTTCCTTCTTAATAACCTACTTGGCAGAATTCTAAGATGTCTCCATGATGTCCACCCACTGAGTGACATGCCCTGTAGCCCCGCCTTTGAGTATGGGCGGGCCTATAGTTTGTGCCGTCCAATAGGAGATGGTGAAAGTGATGGAGCATTCCTCCAGTTACCTTATAGGATGGAGGAGTCTGCAGGTGTAATTAGGGCTTCACATCAGTTATTTCTGAATTTGTGGAAAGGACTATATGAGCGAGATGGGTCTGGCCCTTGTTGGAAGGACTTTTATCCCTATTGTAAGGACTGTTATAAGGCAGTAGTTCTCACCCGGTGGGTCACAACCCATTTGGGGACCAAGTGACCCTTTTACAGGGGTTGCATATCAGATATCCTACATATCAGATATTTACATTATGATTCGTAACAGTAATAAAATTATAGTTATGAAATAGCAATGAAATAACTTTATGGTTGGGGGTCACCACAACTGTATTAAAGGGTCACAGCAACATGAAGATTGAGAACCACTGTTGTAAGGGGTTCTCCATTGACCTTGTGTTGCTATGCTTAGGGGGTTCCTGGAGCGACTTGGCAGCTTCATCTGGTCTCCACACAGAAGGATGCTCAGTCTGCAAAGGGACTTACTACTAAGCCTGACAAACTGTGTTGGATTTCTAGGTACCCCCATTGTCAAGGGAGAGAACCAATTCCTGAAAGTTGTCTTCTAATATCTACACAGACACTGTGGCACATACGTGCCCACATGCAATCCATCCGTCCATCATCCACGTCTTTAAAATAAAAGAAAGGCAGTAATAATAAGATTTTATTTCCTTTTATATGGTCACGGTGTCTTAGATGTTTATCATAACATGATTTGTTAAATCGTATATGCATCTCCCGAATAGACCTTTGTTGCTTGCAAAAGGTTTTTTTAAAAATGAATAAAAACAACTAAAGTTTCAAGTAGACATTTAGGAGAAATACAGAACAATGAAAGGAATATGTAGAAAGGCATGTGTAGTTTTAGTTTGTCCAAAAGAAACAAAAAACAAAACAATAGAAAATTTCATGTCTCTTTTTCCTTAACAGATAGGAATGGGTTACTTGCATGTTAAGCAAGATGGACTTCGTCTGGAAGGGGAATCGGAGTTTTTATTTCCACTGTATGTCAAAGAAATACGCTCCAGAGTGGTAAGAAGATTGTGTTTCACTTTTGAAAAATAAGTAATGGTTTAGCACAGAAATTCATGGTACGTCCTATCTAACACATTCACGGTATGTCCTAACATATTCATGCTATGTCCTATCTGACACATTCATGCTATGTCCTATCTGACACATTCATGCTATGTCCTATCTGACACATTCATGCTATGTCCTATCTGACACATTCATGCTATGTCCTATCTAACACATTCATGCTATGTCCTATCTGACACATTCATGCTATGTCCTATCTGACACATTCACGGTATGTCCTATCTGACACATTCATGCTATGTCCTATCTGACACATTCATGCTATGTCCTATCTGACACATTCATGCTATGTCCTATCTGACACATTCACGGTATGTCCTATCTGACACATTCATGCTATGTCCTATCTGACACATTCATGCTATGTCCTATCTAACACATTCATGCTATGTCCTAACACATTCATGCTATGTCCTATCTAACACATTCATGCTATGTCCTAACACATTCATGCTATGTCCTATCTAACACATTCATGCTATGTCCTATCTAACACATTCATGCTATGTCCTATCTGACACATTCATGCTATGTCCTATCTAACACATTCATGCTATGTCTTAACACATTCATGCTATGTCCTATCTGACACATTCATGCTATGTCCTATCTGACACATTCATGGTATGTCCTATCTAACACATTCATGCTATGTCCTATCTGACACATTCATGCTATGTCCTATCTAACACATTCATGCTATGTCTTAACACATTCATGCTATGTCCTATCTGACACATTCATGCTATGTCCTATCTGACACATTCATGGTATGTCCTATCTAACACATTCATGCTATGTCCTATCTGAAACATTCATGGTATGCCCTATCTAACACATTCATGCTATGTCCTAACACATTCATGCTATGTCCTAACACATTCATGCTATGTCCTATCTGACACATTCATGCTATGTCCTATCTGACACATTCATGGTATGTCCTATCTGACACATTCATGCTATGTCCTATCTGACACATTCATGCTATGTCCTATCTAACACATTCATGCTATGTCCTAACACATTCATGCTATGTCCTATCTGACACATTCATGCTATGTCCTATCTAACACATTCATGCTATGTCCTATCTGACACATTCATGGTATGCCCTATCTAACAACTGAACCATGGATCTTACTTTACAGAATATGTGCTATAAAGATTTTATTCTTAACTGCTTCAGCTCTGAGTTAAGTAGCCTCAGCATGCTGGGCTGTTTGAACACACACACACACACACACACACACACACACACACACGCACACATTGGATAATATTTAAATGAGGTCAGACATATTTCCTCCAAAATTTAGCATTTCTTTATTGTGGAAACATTCAAAGTGATGTCTTCTAGCCTTTGAAATGTGCAGTGCATTGCAGTCAACTATGGCCCTGCTGCCCCACAGCACTCCCCAGTGTCTTCTTGTTCCTGTTGGGCTGTAACTCCTACCCACTAGTGACCCACCTCTCCCCTCCCACGCCCCTCCACCCCCAGCCTCCTCCCCCTCCCACTCCACCACTAGCCTCCTCCCCCTCCCACCCCACCTCCAACCTCCTCCCCCTCCCACTCCACCACTAGCCTCCTACCCCCTCCCACCCCACCCTCAGCTTTCTCCCCACTCCCACCCCACCCCTAGCCTATTCCCCCATCACCCCATGCCTAGCCTCCTTTCCCCTCCCATGCCACTCCCAGCCTCCTCCCCCCTCCCACTTTACCCCCAACCTTTTCCACCCTTCCCACCTTCTAAATGACCAGTTTTTTCAGACCACACAGCTGAGGAGTCCTGCAGAACTTGACTTTTTCTGTGTTAGACTTTTTATTTTTATTGCAAGAAATCTTTGCATTTTGAAAATAAACAGGTGGTATTCTTGTAGACTATCTAACCATTCTTGGATTTATCCCTGACAAATGCCTTGAACATAAATAACAATGACAACAAAGACCGTGAATGCCTTGGCAAAGATAAAACACTAATTAGAACCTATTTTCCTCGAGAACTGATTAAAATATTAAGAGCATTATTTTCAAACATAATAAACTCAAAGAATGATTATAATCTATTCATAAAAGTCAATGCATTTATACCCTGAAAATAATATTATTCTGGTTATTTAGTTTTGGCTGCAAGTGTCGAGGATCCCAGGATCTGACGTAGAGAGTGTACATATCAACTATATACAAACATAAAGGTAGATCGTGCTAATTTTGGAAGTCCTTTTCAGGACTCATCTCTGCTTCTGCAGTCAACTCAGAATGTGACAGTCAGCGCTCGCAACCCAGCAGGGGAGGTCACGGGCCGGGTGAAAGTGGGTGAGTACAACATCCTTATAGCACCTCACTTGTTTCAAGTCCATGGAGGGTGTAAGCAGATGGACGTTTCTTCTAAAGAGTTGTGAGCTTATTTATAAGTAATAAAACATGAGCTTTCCAACCTTCATGCTGTGCACGGAGGACAGTTAGCACTAAGAGGCAGAAAGACGGTGTAAAGGTTTGTGTGTGTGGAGGGGGGATAGCGTTAAACTTGAAAATAGTGAGGAGAACGATAATCCATGATTATCTAATTAAAGTAAGCTTTATTAAATATTGGCCAGGAAATGAACATTGGCCAGGTTCATACCCAGGATTCCCAGAGAATAGCATGGAATTAGGTTAGTCAGGTGCTCATAAAGGCAAAGCCCACAAGGTTATGTATTTCCCACCTTCATCCAGTAGGGGGCAATCATCCATCCTGATGTATTTCCTGTCTAGACACCTCCTGCCTCTGTGTGATCAAGCACATCCTGTGCAGTTGGAACAACCTTGTTTACAAAAGTGAAAGCCTGTGGCTTGTTATCTTACCTGAACAACAGGTCCCAGCATTCCCCGATGTTATCTGTCCTTGGGCAAGTGGAGCTTGCAGGTTAGAGACGGTTTTGCTTTACAGATCTCTTAAACACAGTCATTTAAAGTTAATACAGAACTTCAGCTCTCCCCCCCTTCCCCCTTGAGTTGTATCCTGAATCAAATCCTTGACTCTGTGGTGGGTGCCTGCACATACTGAGATCTAATAACCATCAGTTTAATAGCACCCAAATAAAAATTTATGTGTGCAGGTAAGGCATTAATAATGCAAGGGCCATTGGGAGTTAGCAGAAACCGAAGGGCCAAAGGCTCTGTGATGATTGGCATCATGGTTATCGTGAAAATGGGAACTAGTCATTTTTCATCCGGGTTTGTTTTTTCTGCAAGTTTTTGGATTTTGTTTTGTTTTATTGTTGTTTTTTGTTTGTTTGTTTGTTTGTTTTGAGTACAGCCTGATTATCCCTAATGAGTCCTGAGAGATTTGCATAGAAACAACATTTTTCTCTTAAAGTCACATGATCTCTCCTTGCTCTACATAGAGAAGGTTGAGTGCCCTATCATATGGTAGAATTATTCCAGAACCCACCTTATAAAGTGGGGACAAACTCAGTCCTACTCAGAGAAGCCCCAAATGGAAACGCCCACATTGCAATCAGTACCACAGATGGGCAGGAAATCAGTGATGTACCTACCTTCCTTCACTCAAGGAGTCCATGTTTGCCAGGAGGACGAGACTAACAACAGAATGATCAGAAAGAACAGCTAAAGAGGTTCTGTGGAGCAGAAAATAAAAATGCGTCCATCTTCACTCTCACAAATAGAGAAGAATATTCCTACACTGCATTGTTTCCAGAATGTGGGTGCAAGGAAAGTATTGTTTTTTTTCCAGAGGAAAGCCGCTGGTACATGATGCCTGCTTTTAGGGAAAACAAAATGAAAGCAGTTAATAATGACATAACAGATGGGGGTATTTTCCATTCCCAGGACAATGCTGAGCACTAATCTTTCATGTTTAAAAGTTGAAAGAGCTGGAAAAATTGCTCAGTACCTAAGAGTACTTGCTGCTCTTGCAGAGGACGTAAGTTAGGTTGCTAGCACCCTCATCAAGTGGCTCACAACGTCTTGTAACAGTTTTATGGGACCCTACACCCTTGTTTGGCCTCTTTGGGAACTCACATACATGTGTGTATGCACAGGTGTGCACGCACACACACACAAAACAACAACAACAACAAGCAAATATTTTTTAAGCTGAAAGGCAATATATTTTGGAAAATAATAAAAGTGACACACAGGAATTTAAATGACAGAGAACATAATGTTTCAATGGATGTATGTAGCTATAGAGTATGAGCCGTGTTTCTGTGGCTTGCAGAGACACCTCAGAGCAAGCATGGTTCTGGTCATATGATGACTAACGCTATGTTGACGGCTAACTCCATGTTTCAAAGTCTAAAATTACTGTACTTAAGAGAACTGTAAAGCAAAATTGGATTCCCAAATGTTAAGGGCTGTTAAGGGTTGATTTTTGTAAGTGCCTGGTCTTGTCCAATTTTAACAAAATTATTGTTTATACAAGGTAATAGGTCATAAGGTCAACCACTCTTTCTGCTTCTGTAAAGGAACACTTGTTTTGCTCAAGATGACCTTCTGCTCGGCAGAACATAACTCAGTGCGCTTTGCCTTTATAACCTCTGAGGAATGTGATTGATTCTACATTTGGGCATCCCGAGTCCTGGTTGCAGACCTGGCACCAGTATACAAATGCAAGTCTCTTCTTGTAAAACTTATTCATGGTTAGCCTGCTGGGTCTCTGGATGATGCAGGCCCACGACAGTAACGGTAGCTTCCTCCTCTGCTCAGTTCTTCCTTTCCACTGCCTGTGGGGAGCCGGGAACCCCTTTGCCTTCAGTCTCACCACGGTTTCTTTTCATGGAAACTAGTGGATCCACGTGCAGTGCGTCCCATCGTTCTTGCATGACTGAAGCGGTGAGCCTGCACTGCATAAGTTGCCCTATTCCCCCATGTTTTTTTTTAAATCAGAAAATGTTATGTATCATTCAGAGTCAATATTAATATAACATATATAAGAGATGCGAGTGACCCTGGATCTCAGGATAAAAATATATATATATACCCAAAAGTAAAACCACATTTTCTTTTTTCTTTGTTTTTTTGTTTGCTTGTTTGTTTTTTTGTTTTTCAAGGCAGGGTTTCTCTGTAGCTTTGGAGCCTGTCCTGGAACTAGCTCTTGTAGACCAGGCTGCCCTTGAACTCATAGAGATCCACCTGCCTCTGCCTTTCGAGTGCTGGGATTAAAGGCTTGCGCCACTACCACCCAGCTAAAACCACATTTTTTTTTAAGCAAAAGAAAAGAAAACTGAGCAAACTGGGAGCTTTAATCCCTAACTATATCTGTCAACAAAATATTTATATTCATTATATTACAAAACATTATTGTGGTAGGATGGGGAGGTGCACGCCATGGTTTGCCAGTCATGTTCCGTGGCTTGGTAGTGCCAGGGCAGTTGTGAAAACAGGGAACGTATGCTGCTTACAACAAACACTTCTAATACCCTGTCCTGACTGGCCCTTCAGGTGCACAAATGGTAGACGTTCAGAGCCAGGGCTTTCAGATCCTTTCTGAAGATGGCAAGCCACTGTTCACCGCCAAGGAGCAGGATGTCATGGTCGGCACGGGCAGGCTACGGGTAACGGGTACGTGGAGACAGTGGGCTGCAGCTGCACGCATAGCTCTGCGCCGCACTCTGTGCTGCACTCTGTAAGGGAAAGCATCTGGCTGTTGATGTTCTTCCTGGCGTTTCCTTTGACATTCTGTTTGTATTTGAAGGACGATACCCTTCCTCATAGAGCTTTGCCCACCTTTCTCCTTTGTCTCTTTTCTGGTCACCGTAGCCAACAGCTTACACATCTTTCTGTACAGTTCACATACCTGCTTGATCCCCATTATCTCAGATACTTGAATACCCCATGTGCATACAAAACAACCTTTCCTCTGGTTGATTCAAAAGTGGATTTACTGGATTCACCTTCAGTATAAAAAAATTCAGTGACAAACATTTCCAGAACCTCATGCCAACTTGCTTTTTATGCTTCTAGAAGACGAGAGGTGCAAACAGACAGGTGTGTTCGTCACTTCCAGAACTTTTCTCTACTAATCAGATCAGCAATAGCATCTTCTCTCACACAGTGTTACCAGGATGTAGACTCGAGCCCTGACATACTATTTTATGTGACATATGCATCTTTCCCAAGCACACTCCAAAGTGATGTCCTAATGTTGCAGACTTTGCTAAGGAAGCAGCAGCTTCCTTTCTTTACAAACGATACTGGGAAAACCAGAGATGAGCAATTGAAGCCAGTGGGGGGGGGGGGGGAGCCATGTGCCTATAGTCTAAACACTCAGAAAGCAGAGGCAGAGGATCACGAATTCAAGACCCGGGCTGCATGGTGAGACCTGTTCTCTCCCTCTTCTTTTCCCCGCTCCCAACACTTACTGCTTAGTAAGTAAAAGAGCAAGTCACTAAGTATCTGACTAGTCCACTAGTATATATGGTTTGACTCGTGTGCCTTGGAATGACGGAGACATGACACACGGTTAGTAGGAACCAACTGGAATATTTAATGTACATGTTTTCCTAGACTAGCATTTCGTCATCCCATCCTCATGGCCTGACAGCTACTGTGGCCAGTACTACAGCTCCTCCTCAGTCCTTGGATCACACACAACCGAGCCTCCTCATCTACAGTGGGCTGTGCTGCTGAGACAGCACGGTTGATAGGCAGGTAGACGTTATCTTCCACTTGGGATATTATCAGTTCATGACATGGTTATTGGAACATAGAACCATTATGAGTTGAGGGCTAGCTGTGTAGGAAACATTGGCTTTCTTAACCTCAAGGCTATTGCTGGACTGGCTGCATGCAAGTTGTCAGTAGGTCTGTCTCCTGATGTGTACAAGTTTGTTGGCAACACTAATCTACTCTTGTTGATAGACCAAGATTAATGTGTGCAAAGTCAGCATAACTTTTGGAAAAGTGTCACTGCATTGCAGGGTGTAGAGAAAAGAGTAAACAGAAACTTGGATTCCATCCCTCCCAAGCCCCATCACAGAGGATGACCCACTCCCTAGCCTGGGGTTCCTTTCAGATTGTGGCATTGTAAGAAAAGCAGATGGGAAACCCCATGGGCAGTTGCAGTGTAAGTTACCTGCCTTCATGAGAGCCACCCCGGGGGCTTGTTATGTCTGTATTTATTGGATTCAACCCTAGAATGCCTGACATACTAGTGCATTGGCTCCTTTTCTTGTCTCTGTGAAAAAGCATCCGCCAGAAGCCACCTGACGGAGGAAAGGCTTACTTGGCCTCACAGTTCAGGAGATACAGTCCACTGTGGGAGAGAAGGCACAGAGGCTGGACCTGCTTGCTCCATGGCTGAGGGAGCTGATAGTCCAGCACAGCTTACGCATCTCAGAGGTTCTCCAGAGACAGCTCAGATCAGAAACAAGACAAGCAATGAACCTCAAGGTCTGCCCCTAGCAGCCACTGCCTCCAGCTAGCCCAACCTCCTAAAGGTTCCACAGCCTCTGCAAACCGTGCCGACAGCGAGAGAGCTACTCCTAAAACACATGGACCTGGGAGGGCATACACAGGCACCGCTAGACTATTGCAAGAACATTTGCTTGAAGGCAAGGAGCAGTTTGAAGTGTTTACATTGGGAACAGAGTGAGAGGTAGTATGGGTGCCATGCAGTGTGACAGTGATGGGAACAATAGGATTATTACATCATCTGAGAAGCCTGGGACCCTTCACAAATGCTCAATGAATCTATAGAATTGACCTTAAACACTTAGCGGCAAAGATGCAATAGTCTAGCGTGCACATCCCCTACACAAATAGAAGTGTTAATATTGCATTCTGTGTATTGGAGGGATTTAAAGAGAGCCTGTCGGGAAGAATGGAGCCACTGGAAACCACCAGTACTGGGTTCAACACAAAGTGTCTGAGGTCCCAGACACTTTGATTTGGAATATCTGTCTGTGAATAGACACAAGAGGGATGAGAATTCACTTGCTCTGTAGCTTGGATCATCCCTATTATAGAGGTTTCAGGAACTTGCATTTTGACTAGAGCCCACCACATGAGGCCAGTGCTGGAACTTTCCACTCTTGAAGGTTAAGCCTACCCTCAAAAACTCTGGATTCTGGGATTAGGGATGCTCAACCTCTAGGCTGGACTGACTGTTTAATTTGGCTGATTCCATTTCTTGTATTTTGTTCTGACACATCTTTGGGCTTTGTTTAGGGCCGGAAGGAGCTCTCTTTGAACACTCAGTGGAGACACCCCTTGTCAGAGCTAACCCGTTTGAAGACATTTGGTAAGGAGTTTGCTTCCAATATAAACAAGCTTTCTGATAGCAAACAAAGAGGTGTGCCTGCAGACAGATGCTCACAATGTCCCCATATCACTTCTTCCTGCTTTAGCCACCTTTACTGCCAGGGCTTTCAGCATATAACTAACTTGTCATTGCTTATTAGAGCCCAAGGCAAGTCCAAAGCCCTGGCAGGTCTAAACTTTGTTGTGGTTTCAAGGCTCTTCCTCTCTTGTCCACACTGCCTCTGGTCAGGCTCCATAGGACCACAGGAATCTGCTGGTCACACTTCCGTCAGAGGGGTATTGTTCAACGGACACTGTTTAATACACTCTGCTGCTTCCGCATCAGGGATGGGATGATGGATGGGTGCCCTGGGCCCTATGTGGGCAGGACTGGGCCTGGCACTTCTCTCCCTTGCGTGCCTCCCAGACTTGAGCATCTACTACCCTTCCCACCCCAGGCGTTTGAACAAACGCTTTCCTCTGAGGGGTCCCTTCTGTTACACCACCCATCCCTACCCTACCCAAAAACAAGCCAAAGCCTCATGGAAGAGGACAGTGCCCCAAACAGACTTTGAAATTTGAAATAAGCACTCTTGAAAGTGTCAATTTAATCCAAATTGTAGGTGCCCTTCTTCCTGTGTGCATGCACGTGGGTGTGTAAGTGCACATGTGTGTGTGTATTATATCTCACATGGATACTATTCATTAAGGAAAGAATGGTATAAATGCAAGTACAGGATAAATTCATATTTGCAAACCATGTTAGAAAGCTTTGGTATCTGTATAATTTTCCCTATCAGCCATTTTTAGCGCGCAGTTCAGTGAACTGAACATCCCAAGCACTTTTGAACGATTGCCACAGTCCATACCCAAAGCCTTTCTTCTCTTTGAACTGAAAGAACTTTAGTAGTCCTTCATCTTCCCCTTCCCATCTCAGCCTGGACCCACCACACCACTTTCCACCTCTGTGGACTTGACTATTCTAAGCACCTCATGCAAAAGGGAGATACTGTGTTTCTCTTGTTGTGACTGCTTCCCTTGGTCTAAAGTCCTCAACTTTTGATGTATTTGCACATGGTGACTCTGACAGAGCCCCCCATAATTCTAGACTGTTAACCATCATGTATCCACTGTTAATTCCACTAATACATGATTTATGTCAAAGGTTGAATGGTATTTTTTTAAATAAATGGCCTATTATAATAAGGATGTAGAATGTCCCCTACAGGCCCGTTTATTTGGGCAGTTGGTCCCCAGTTGGTGGCACTATTTGGGGGAGGTATACAAACTTCAGGAGGTGGGACCTAGCTGTCGGGAATAGTTGGAGAGCATGCGGGTTATAACCAGGTTCTGACCCAAGTACCCCTTACTTTCTGGCCTATTAAGAAGTGAGCAAACCATCTCAAGCTCCCAGTGTCAGAGTCCTTGCTGCCCTGCCATTCCCTCCATGATGGACTCTACCTCCTCAAACCACAAACCAAAAGAAATTCTTCCCCTTAAGTTACTTCTTTCAAGTGTTTTATCACAGAGAGGAAAAATGTAACCCAGAACATCCATGTCATTGCTTACACATGAGGTCATCACTGGGGTAATTTTACCATCGGGTTAGCACCCTTTGGAACCAGTTGTTAAATACAAAAATAAATGTTCCTACAAGCCAATGAAACCCTAAAGTGCTACACACAGAGTTGAGTGGGTGGTTCTGGTGAAGATTCAAACACTACAGAAATGCAGATAGAAAAGATGGATTATGAAGTTTCAGACAGGCATGGGGATTCTATCAAAACTGAGCTGAGGCCATTTGTGTTATATTCTGGTAAGGACTCTGACGGCATTCTTAACTATACATGGATAATCCTAGCTCCTTGGCCAAACTAACTTTTCAATATTATTCCAACATTTTATCCATCTAGAAATATTTGTAACAAAAACATCAATAGTGATGATAATTGAATTGTAATAATGTTCATTAATTCTATAAAGGGTCATGAGGTCAATATTAAAGAATTATCATTGAGGATGAGGAATATTTTCTTAAAGCATAAAATTATTTAATATTTTGTAAAGAAAATTTATTAAGAACCTCTTGAAATAAGAAATTTTAGAGATTCACTTTAAAGAGAATGCTAACATTTTAAGAAACTAGGCATCTCAGAGTTAAACATAAACCGCGGCGGCGGGGCTGCGTCCCCAACACCCCAGCCGCCTGCCCGGCTAGCTTATGCCCCGAAATAATTACACGGACACTGTATTCTTTTAAACACTGCCTGGCCCATTCTCTTCTAGGCTAATTCTCACATATTAATTTAGCCCATTTCTAATAATCTGTGAGAACCGGTCTTACCGGGAAGATTCTAGCCTAGTTCATCCTGGGTCGGAGCTTCATCCCGGGAGCTGGGCATGGCGTCTCTCTCAGGCGTCTGCTCCTGAGAGGAGAGCTGTCAAGTCTCTGAGCTCACTTCCTCTTCCTCCCAGCGTTCTGTTCTGTTTACTCCTCCCACCTATCCTCTAACCAATAAAATGGGCCAGGGCAGTTCCTTTATTAGCCAATGACCTTCCTCCATCACCTATTGGCTTACTGACTCAATTTCATTTCTGTGGCTGTGATAAAATACCCTCACAAAAGCAAGAGAGAGGGTTTGTTAGCTCACAGTTCTGGGGGACAGTCTATCATTTTGAGGAAGTCATGATGGCAGGAACTGAAGCAGCTAATCACATCCACAGTCAAGAGCAGAGAATGAACAGACACAGACTTTCACTCAGCTCACTTTCTCCACTCATAGAGTTCAGGATCGCTGCCTAGGGAATGGCACCACTCATAGCGGGCAGTCTTCCCATCGCGGTTAACACATTTTCTTCCAAACTACCATAGGTTTTGACAGGGATTTTTTTCTTTTATTACTATACAGGTCTTTTGAAAATTTATTAAGGCTTCCAGTTTTGTGTTTTTAGGGGATTTCTGTGTGTATGAATATATGTGACTCTGTTTCTACATGTGTATCTCATGCTTATTCTTTGGCTCTTTGTCTTCTGTTTATTTTGTCCTATTTCAATTTGTTTGTTTTTGTTTTATCTTATTTTATTAGTATTCTTTATTTGCCTGTTGGTTTTATGATGAGAGAGAAAAGGTGTGGATTCTGATGGGAGGGAATCTTGGAGGACTTGGGGGAGAGGAACCATAATAAAAATATATTGTATTTAAAATCTACTTTTAATAAAATAAATAGTTTACTTATGACATTTTGATATATCAATCCCAGTGCTCTTGGCTGCTATTTGCCCTTTACTACCTTCCCCATCTCCCCTTCCCCTCACACTGTCTCCCTCCCTCCTTAGTTCACTTGTTTCTGTATCATATAGACAGATGAATGCACATGATATAAAACATGTCTTTTAATCTTTCTTTTCCTCTCCATTGCTCTCCTTTGCTGTCCCCATCCTCTCCCAGCATCCTCCTCCTACTGTCATGTCATGGGAGAGAAAACATGACCACTGTCTTTCCTAGTCTAGCTTTTCCCACTTACATGATAATCTCTAGTTCTATCTATTTTCCTGCCGATGTCATCCCTGCATTCTTTACAGCTGAGTAAGGATCCCCTCTTCACTTTTCTTCGTGTGTGTTTTCTTAGTGTACTGAGCAATATGTGGGCATGTGTGTTGCAGAACGTGTGGAGTAACAAGATATCAATCAATACATCTGCTCTACACACTATGGTATGGTCCAGGAGTCTCAGGCAAGAGACACAGAGACAAACAGAGACACAGGGACACGTGTCATCCTTGATACAAGAATGCCAACTTTATTGTGCTCCAGGGAGGCTTATATAGGGATCCTTAACTGATAGCCATGCCAGCTCTCGGATCTTTCAGCTGCAGGCCTCATCAGAACCCACTCCCCTGCCATCAGGGTCTCGTGCTCAGAGCAGCTGCAGGCTCAGGTAAACAAGTTGTTTTGCTCAGTTCACTCCAGCAGGCAAAGGGTCTGAGGCAGGCAAAGAAGGTCAAGGAGCTAGGCAAGATACTAAGCCTTGGGTGCCTTGGTTCTAGGCTTCTTACCATATTTATTTAAGGGCTTTCAGACTACATGCTGGCAGACATCACCTCAGAGAGACTGAAGAGTTTTCAGATTCTGCTATATCTTTTGGGGCCCAGCTACTGGTGGTCAAGAAGGAGATATTCAACTATTCAACTTTTTTTTTTTAACACAGTGGAAGCACCATGGAAGGAGAACTTTGTTTACTTTGGTCACTGTTCTGGCTGGAATCCTATGTAGCTATGATGCTGTTTTAATTCGCATTTCTCTTTGAGTGTTGTCTTAGTTTCTTGTCTTGTTTCTGTGATAGACTATCCTGACAAAATTCTCGAGGAAGAAAAGGTTTATTTCAGCTCATTGTTAGGGAAGTCGGGGCCACAGACACCTGAAGCAGTTGGTCTGTTTGCACCTACTCACAATTAGGAAGTGGAGAGGGATGGATGCCTGTGCTCAACTTTCTTGATTTGTTTTGTATGACCACCCCCCCCCCTGCCCTGGGAATGATGGTTTGCTCAGTGATCAGATCTCCCCACCTCCATGAACCTAATGTAGATAGTCCCACAGGCATGCTCACAACCGCCTGTAACTCCCAATTCCAGGGGATCCAATCCCCTCCTCTGGCCTTGTGAGGAAACCACACACATGGTGAACACAGACAGACAGCGCTCTCTCTCTCTCTCCTCTCTCTCTCAGCTAAACATTTTCTGCTCTCATGGGAACATGTAGCAAATATCTTTGACCTTAAATCTGTCTCTTTTGTTACTTCCCTGTGAATTTGTATATTAACTAAATTCTTGTTGGGGAATATTATTTTAAGGTGTGTTGCCTTTGTTTATGCTGCATTTGTTTAACTCTGTGAAGCTGTGATTCTCTGCCTGTCTAAAACACCTGATGGTCCTAATAAAGAGCTGAATGGCCAGTAGCGAGGCAGGAGCAAGGATAGGTGGGGTTTGCAGACAATATACAGAGAAGGAGAAATGAAGAAAGGAAGAGGACAAGGAGAGGAAGACATCAGGGGCCAGCCATCCAGCTATACATCAAGCCATGGAGAAAAAAGTAAAGAAAGGTACACAGAAATGGAGAGAGATACAAGCCCAAAGGCAAAAGAGAGTTGGGATAATTTAAGTTTAAAAAAAAACTGGCAAGAAATAAGTCAAGCTAAGGCTGGGCATTCATAATTAAGAATACGCCTCTGGGTATGATTTATCTGGAAGCTTGATGGTGCCCCCAAAGGCCAAAAGAGTAAAACATCACATAACAATGCTGTCACTGTTTAAGCTGTCCACCCATGGCGTTTTCTTCTGCAGTGCCACGATAACAGCTGTCTGTTGGCTGTACCTCTGCACAGAGGACACTGATCTCATAGGCTGTCACTGGTAGGACACGTGTTTCTCTGCTACTCACTGTGTAGGATAGTTGCTATCAACGTGACACAACCGGAGTCACCTGGAAAGAGGCACTGCCTTCATCAGACAGACCTGTCAGCATCTTTGCAGGGCATTTTCTTGATTGACGATTGACTTGGGAAGACCCAGCCCACATGAGCAAGCCATCCCTGGGCAGCTGGACTACGTAAGAAAGCAGGCTGAGCAGGCCACGGAAAGCGAGCCAGTGAGCAGCCTTTCTCCACGGGCTCTGCTGGAGTTCCTGCCTCGAGCTCCTGCCCTGGCTTCCCTCAGTGATGGACTGTAAGCTGTATGCTGACATAAAGCCTTTCTTCCCCTAGCTGCTTTTATCACAGCAATAGAGAGCAAACTAGAACATTCACCATTTCTGAATGTATGTGTATAGAACACGTCAACATTCACGAGTGACATCAAGTTTCTTGAAGAGTCTGCGTCCCTTGTCAGTTACACTTCTATTAAGCCATGAAGGTTTAGTGTGCAAGGTTCGGTAGTTTATTTTCCTCCTTCATTCGGTTGGTCCTCCCCGTCCTAGAACTGCTCACCTGGAGCTATCCTCCCACCTCAGGCTTCTGAGTAGCTCAGAACTGCTCACTGGGGCCCTCCTAACACCTCAGGTTCTGAGGAGCTTGGGCTCAGAAGCGTCTTAGCTGTTGTCCCCAAGTGGTTCGAGGGTGGCGTCTAACATCTTTTTCCTCATTTCAGGTTAGAATCCCCAACACGGAGTCTAAGCATGGATGCCCCAAGGGGGGTTCACATCAAAGCGCACACTGGAAAAATGGAGGCCCTTTCTCAGATGGACATCATCCTACGGAGCAGTGACGGAGCAGTGAGTACAATGAAGGAGTGCTGAGCGACTGTGCGGCTGAGGCACCTGCACGCTGCACCCACCAGGGCGTCAGTGTGCTAACCTTCTGCTGGCCTGTAAGGAGACCAGAGGAGAGGCACAGCATAGGCGGTGCGGAGGAAGAACTGAGGACACGTCAGTACTGGGAAGGGTCACAGACGGTTGGGCTCATTCCACAGTGGGCTCACTTTCTTACACCGGCACCGGCACCACTAAGTCCCTGTTTCCAGTTGTGAGAAAGCACTGTAGACTTTGAGGAGGTGCAGACATCAGGTTTTGCATTTCCTGGTGACTCGGTGTTTCACAGCATGGCTGTTATTGGGGTTGTGTATAAATGACAACCGTCCCTTCTTGTTGCCCAGAGCACTATGTGTGTGGGTCACTAGCCTAGGTCATTAGCACTGTGGGGTGCATGGTTACATGCTCGCTCTCCAGCTCTGCCCTGGCTTGCACCAGGGACAGTCAGCAGAAACTGTAAAGCAGACTGCAAGCCATGCAGGGTACAGGGGAGCTGCAAGTCCAGCAGCCCGGGCCTCTGTGGGTCATCCATCAGTCCTCTTTCTGGAAAGTCTGCTGGCCCTCTGCGCCTGTCTCCTCATTAAACAAAGGGGGGAAGTGCTTGATCGTGCCTTGTGGTCTTGAGGCACTTGTGAAACATTTTGAAATGACGTTCATTTAGCATGAATGTAGTTAGGATGCACACAGTGCTGTCCTAAAGAAGGTCAGGTATGTGGACAGAACCCAATCAATGGCGGCCCACAGAGAAGATGTGAAAGACATCTACAAACTGAAACTTAGGAGCTTATGAGATCCAGAGCTGCCAAAGTCAGAGATGGAGCCAAGGGTTCTAAAATCTTACTATGGAGACACGGTATCCCCACGCACTGCACACAGCTTCAATGACTATTGAGACATGGTATTATCATGCACTGCACAAAGCTTCAGTTACTATGGAGACACAGTATCACCACACACTGCACACAGCTTTAGCTACTATGGAGACATGGTATCACCACACACTGCACACAGCTTCAGTTTTTAAATTTTCACCGTTCCTACTGTGAACCAGGCAGCAATTCTTCAGGTAGCACACAATGGGACCTTTAATTCCAGCTTGCATTCCCCATGACTAGGAGCTGGACAGAGGGAGGACAGAAGTCTGGACTCCTGCCTAACATGCTGAACAGTAAAACAGTGTAGGCTGTCAGTGGAGGAAAAGAAGCTACTGGACAAATTAACCTACCAACCGCAAGACAGGAGAGGGCAGAGATGCTGAGGTAACAGCCTCCCAGGGAAGAGCAAGTACTCAAAGACCCCCTGGCATGGCAGGTGCTCACTGGATTGCCTCTGCTCTGCTGCTATGCAAAGCCACACAGTGCAGGCTGTCTGTCCCGCAGCCAGCAGTGCTCTGATGGCTCATTAGCAGATGGGAATTCATGGATGAGAGCTATAGGAATCAAAGAGAGCTCCAAGCTGGCTGACAATGAAGACATTATGCCAACCTACAAAGCACTGAAACTTCCTTTTAATGAGTGGGTGTCGGGAGGAAGGGGCAACCCACTCAAGGCCACTGTTCTCATGTCCTTAGGAGAATGGTCCCCTGCCTCAGCAATGGCTCTTTGCACCTATTTAACAAACTGGGTTGTTCCCATGGCCCCTGCCCTGCTTTAGTCTTAAGGCCTGCTGCACTCAGCACTCAGGAAAAGACAGAAGGATTTTGTTTGTTTGTTTATTAAAGATTTCTGCCTCCTCGCCGCCACCACCTCCCATTTCCCTCTCCCTTCCCCAATCAACTCCCCCTCCCTCAACAGCCTGAAGATCAGTCAGGGTTTCCTGCCCTGTGGGAAGTCCAAGGACCTCCCACCTCGACAGAAGGATTTTGAATAATGTTAAGAGTTTAGGGAAATGGTTGGCAGCTGGAAAGGTGAATTCAGTTGTCTCTCCTAGGAAAACAAATCCCAGGTAAAGTCAGGATAAAGTCGGACATCTACGAACCCATTTCTGTGGACTGTCATTCCAGTGGGGAGGAGACAGTTCAGCATAAATTCACACACCATCACAAGTGTGAATCGGCATAGCAAGCCTGTCAGTTTTGCAAATAACTTCAAAAGACATTTTTTGAGGAGTGTGAAGTTGTTTTTACTCTTATTTCTTTGGGGGCCGCCACCCAGCTCCCAAATAAATACATGGAGTCTTATTTTTACTTATGGATGCCCACCTTAGCTTGGCTTGTTTCTAACCAGCTTTTCTTAAATTATTCCATCTTCCCTTTAGCTCTGGGCTTTTATCTTCTCTATTCTACATACCTTTCTTTACTTTTTACTCTGTGGCTGGCTGGATAGCTGGGTGGCTGGCCCCCATGTCCTCCTCCTTCTCCTCCTTCCCCTCTTCTCGCTCCTCCATCTTTTCTCAGATTTTTCCTCCTATTTATTTTCTCTGCCTGCCGGCCTGGCTTATCTTTCCTCCTGCCTTGCTATTGGTCGTTCAGCTCTCCATTAGATCAATCAGGTGTTTTCAACAGGCGAAGTAACCCAGTTTCACAGAGCTAAACAAATGCAACATAAAAGAATGCAATACATCTTTGCATCATCAAACAAGTGTTCCAAAGCATAAACAAATGTAACACATCTTAACATAGTATTCCACAACAGGAGCGAAGCAATGCAGAATTGAAAAGCAATCTAGTTTACTGAACTAATTGTAAAACGATGGGTCAGTTTTCCTAGCTAGGGAGTCAAAGAAAATATGGCCTCTCCCCACATTGGAGGAGCATGTCAGCTCCAGGCCATTTTGAGAGGACTCCAATACAGGCAGGTACCCAGCTTGGTACCCAGCTTGTTTTCAATGGGAGAAAATTACCTTGGACTATGCTGTAAATGTCCCTTGAGCAGTTCGTTCCTCCTTCCTCATGTCTCATCTCTTTCTCCCAAACAGCTGGTTCTTGATGCTGAAACTGTGGGTTTGCCCATGTTGAAGCAGGGGACACCGGGTCCCTCTGGCAGCTCTAAGGAATTCTATGAGATTTGTGTGTGTCCTGATGGGAAGCTGTACCTGTCTACGGCTGGTGAGGTCACCACCTGCGAGGAACACAGCCACATCTGTCTCTGACGGCTACCTCTTCTGCAGGGCACCGATGTCGTCTTGGTGAGCTGAGAGCTGTGGCCTCAGCCTTCATGTCCCCCCAGCTGGATGGGAGCTGGAGGAGGCCCTGCTAAAGCCCTCAGAAGCATGCAGGGGGAATGTTACAATGGAACTGTTGGCCTAAACGGCCTGGTTTTAGAACGATACAGAGAAATGTCAAGAACCTAGTCACTGGATTTTCCTCCACGTCTCTCATGTTGAACTGCTATCTGGAAGCAATGCATCACACTAAACAGCAGACATCTCTCCCCTCACACACATTCAGCCGGCTGGTGGATTCTAGAATGCCCCAACCCCACAAGCCCTTCCTTTATATTAAACCTCAGGTGCCCCTTTCAGCTAAGTTCAGTGTCTCAGATTTTACCAAGAAATCTCCAGGAGTTTGAGGTTGATAGATTTCAATACATAGTTAAGGGAAAAAACTACAAAAAATTAGTCATGCTTTTTTATATACAAACCAATGAGCAATAAAAACAACATTTTTTTCAGACCAGAATTTAAAAGTGTCTTACTTTATTTAATGCTCATAACTCTAAAATGTAGAAAGTATTAATTATCCTCAAATTATTGGAGGTAAAGGCTCAGGTCAGTCGGTCATAAGGCACAGGGTCCCAGGTAACTACTGAGATTAACTCAAAATGTGACCGTACATTGCTATAGTCATTTTCACCTGGAGAACTCCGATATACTCACTCCACTCAAAGCACTATGACAGCTGTATGCATAGATGTATAATGTTAACTGACAGATTTAGCAGGTGCCCAAGGGCTTCTGTCTCCAAGGATCAAAGGGAGTGGTGAACCTCTGCCTTCCAGGCCTAGTGCTGACTTCCACAAGCAGGAGGCTGGGTGCAGCGGCGTGGAAGCAGTCATGCGACTTCTACAGAGGAGGCTGGGTGCAGCGGCGTGGAAGCAGTCATGCGACTTCTACAGAGGAGGCTGGGTGCAGCGGCGTGGAAGCAGTCATGCGACTTCTACAGAGGAGGCTGGGTGCAGCGGCGTGGAAGCAGTCAGGCAATGTGTGAATGTATACAGTGCCATTGTTACATAGGTTGATAATAACGAAACACAGTGCATATCTTGGTCTCTGTGGAGGCCCTTCACTGACAGTGAAAATGCCTGTCATGGGTCTTGAGAAATGACTCAGTGGTTAAGAGCACACTTCTCTTGCAGAGAGCCAGGTTTGTTTCCCAGACCCCGAGTAAAGCAGTTCACAACTGCCTGTAACTGCAGGTTCAGGGGTACCTGACTTCTTTGGCCCCCACCAGCACCTGCACTCCCATGCCCATATCCAACACAAATACATCCAAGTACATAGAATTTAAACGTATTAAGGTCTTTTTAAAGTGCCCATCATTTTTTGAAAAGGTGGCAGAAGTTGCTTGTTTGTTTTGCAGTTTTAGAAGAATCTCAGTTTAAGACCGAGTGAGACCAGCTCTCCTGCAGCTTCCCGCCCACAGATCTGTAACATGAACACATGTGCCTTTTCATCTCAGAGCCAGGGGAAAGAAGTGAATTTTTTAAGATGTACTTATGTACATAGCGTTCTGCCTGTATGCATATCTGCAGACCAGAAAAGGGAACCAGATCTCATTACAGATGGTTGTGAGGCACCATGGGGTTGCTGGGAACTGAACTCAGGACCTTTGGAAGAGCAGCCAGTGCTCTTAACCACTGAGCCATCTTTCCAGTCAGAAAAGTGAACTCTTTTAATGCTTTTTTAATAAAGTGTTTATCTAATGCTTCTTCCAATCCTCACTCTAAGGGTAGCACACAGCACACAGGAAACAGCAAAGTAAAACACAGTGCTTCCTATGGCACTGAGAGCGAACACCTGAACACACAGTGTTCCTGGGTTCCTGGGCACTGTTCATTTGGGTTCAATCTTCATTTTTTTTCAATCTTGCTTTTTTTTTTAATTTCTGATTTCTGTGACACGTCAAGGTCAGTCAGTCCCATGCTTGTACCTAAACAATGTCTTCAAGCCCATATGGCCTAACACAGGATTACATGTATAAGTAAACTTTTTCTCATACAAGTCCACAAAGGCTCCATTGGTACAGTGAGGTCGAAGAGAAAGCATGAGAGTGGAAAATAGGATCTGGGAGGTGGCTCTGAGAACTGGAGTCCAGATTGCAGAACCCATTAAATGACAGGTAGATGTGGCCACCCACCTGTGACACCAGCCTTGGAATGCAGAGGTGGAATGCCCAGGGCAAGCTGGCTAGTAAGACTAGTCCTACCAGTGAGCTCTGGGTTTGGCTGAGAGAGAGACTGTGCCTCAAAAAATACAGTGGCAGAGCAATCAAGGAAGATTCCTGGCATAAAAACCTTGAGCCTCTACAAGCGTGCGCACACACACACACACACACACACACACAGAGAGAGAGAGAGAGAGAGAGAGAGAGAGAGAGAGAGAGAGAGAAACATTATTTTTTTGTGTGTGTGTGCTTCTTGGCTTTATAGACTCCTATTGGAAGATTCTGTGCATAGAGGGCATTCTCCAGAGTGATAAGTACTTTATCCCTTGTTAGGACCAAAAACTTTAAATGGACCCTAATATAAAATTATAGATACATGTAATTAAAATTTTCTCACATTCAAGAGCATACCTATGCTTATTAAGACTAATCCTTGAATCTGGGTTTGTTTTCTTTCTTTCTCTTTTTCAAATTGACACAAGATAACGTTATCTGAGAAGAAAGAATCAGACCTGAGACAATCATTTCATAAGATGAATCATTTCATCTTTCTGGCCTGGGGCAGAAAGATGGTAAGAGTCAGAGATCAGAGGGAGTTTAATATGAGACTAAAATAAAAAAATGAGTTTGAGAGAGAGCAAGGAGGGGTATATGTGACTGTTCATAGGGAGGGAAGGGAAGGGAGAAATGATGTCAAAAGAGAAAAAATATTGGCTCGTAGGCAAGCCTGAAGGGCATTTTAAATTAGTGACTGATGAGGGAGGGCCCAGGCCATTGTGGGTGTTGCCAGCCCCTTACTTCTGGTACTGGGTTGCATAAGATAGAAATCTGAGCAACTCATGGAAAGCCAACCAATAAGCAATGTTCCTTCATGGCTTCTGCACCAGCTCCTGCCTCCACTTTCCTGCCTGACTTTCTTCATGATAGATCATGATGGGGACATGTAAGCTGAAATAAACCTTTTCCTCCACGAGTTACTTTTGGTCATGGTGTTTCATCACAGCATTAGAAACCAAGACAGAAATTGGTATCAGAAAGTAGATGGTTTTGTGATGGACCAGACCATGTGTTTCGGGAAGATCATGGAAAGACTCTGGAACTTAGAACTAGAAAAGTCATTGAGTGTTCAGGGCTTAACGAGCTGTTGTGGGAACTCAAGACCATGCTGAGAGCAGTGCAGATGACGGAGGCCTGGCTTGCGAAGTTGCGGAGGGAGTTTGAAAGTCCCTTAAAGACTTTATCAGGCTGATCATGTAACTGTGGATTAAGAACCACTAAAATGAAAACTTTGCTTTGTTGGGACAGTTGACGCTGGTCATCTGGGACTGAAGAATCAACTGTAATTAAGATGAGACCAGCATCACTGAGGCAAAGTCTTCAGGAGGAAGAAGAGCCTTGGCCCGCTCCAGATCACAGCTCTGTGTGTGCCAACACTGAGGAAACATTTCCTAGAAGATTTTGTTTCAATTACGCCTGTCTATCTTTGTCTTTCTCTCAAATCAAGGTCAGCACACAGAAGCTGTGATCCAGAGGGGGCCAGGCTGTACCTGGACTGGCAGCTGAACTTGGCAATGTGTAAGTCTCCCAGGTCTCTTCTCCAAGGAATGTTCTCAGGGAGAACAGCCAAGGTTTGGTACTAGGAGAGGTCATTGATGAAGGTGCAGCTTTGATTGCAGTAGAAGTCCCAGTATTAAAGGGGTCATAAGAGAGAAGTTGAGGTTTGGCACCATGTGTCAGGATCAGGGTCCCTGAGGAAGAGTCCAGCAGAGGTTACTGATAAAGGTACAGCCCAATTGCAGCAGAGACCAAAGAATTTTGCAGATGCCAGTTTCATGAGACAGTCACCAAGGACAGCAGCATATGTGGAGTGGAGCCAGGCTGAGCCTAGAAAGCAAGTCACATGTGCTGTGGATGGCAGAGCCAGAGAAGATGGTTGCAAGGACAGTGGTTTTGTAACCTAACGAACACAACAGAATTCAGGCTCTAACTCCCATAGCATCCTGTGTAATGGACACTATGGTGATTTGAGTAAGAATGGCTCCCACAGGCTCATCTATTTGGTCATCAGAGGGTGGCAGTACCTGAAAGGGATGAGGAAATGTGGCCTTGCTGGGTAGGTGTGGCCTTGTTGGAGGAAGTGTGTCTCTGGGGGTGTGCTTTGGGGTTTCAAATGCCCAAGCCAGACGCAGTAGCTTTCTCTTCCTGCTGCCTGTGGATGCTGATGTAGAACTCTCAACTACTTTTGAAGCATCATGTCTGCCTGCATGCCGCCAACTTCCTGCCATAACGATAATGGCCTAAACCTCTGAAAATGTTTTCCTTTAGAATAGTGGCTATGGTCATGGTGTCTCTTCACAGCAATAGAACCTAAGACAGAAGTCATTGACTATGACACACACTGATTTCTGAAGGCTGCCAGGCTCTTGTGATAGGGCAGAGCCATGCTGGCTGAGCCCTCCCTCAATTAACCCATCAGCCAGCTGTCTTGGGGGAACAGCAAATGAAGGCAGAATGCCTCACGTATGGTTTTCAGCATATCTGTTTTGTGGTCCCTGATTCAAAATAACAGTGGGTCTAGACTGGCTTCAGCCACCCACAAATGGTTTAAATTTCACTATCTACATTCTTATAGCTTAGAACACAATGGACTTTGCATCAAGTACAAGCCAACAATTTAGATGGTGTGAGCACTGTGTTGAAAAGCACACTGTTGACAGAGTAAAGCACAAGTTCATTTCTGGCTTCTTAGAGGCTATGGCACACGGTATACTCTTTTCTCTTGGTCTGTTGGCTAGCAGTCTGCAAGGACAAAGGGGCAGAGGAGCAACAGAAAGCTTTGTAAGAACTGTGAACACAGGTAGAAATAGACTTCCAGGAGATAGCTTCAGTGAGACAGTTCAACTTTTCCAGAGTGAGGGAAGATATAAAGGATCAGGACAGAGACTGGGATATCAACTAATCTACATTAAACAGCCTGTTCCTATCAAGGCTCCCAGTACAAGTCTGATTACCATATGGGCAGCAGAGGGACTGTGTCAAGGGTCACACTAGCGATAAGTCAGGCATCCAGGCCTAGAGACATTCTCCAGATAAGGTCAGGTAGAGTGCTGGAGTCCTCCATGTTGCTAAGCTTGGAGAGAGCTATCAGGCCATGGAAGACTGTAACCTCTAATTAGCAGGGCCTTCCAACAATGGTTTTGTATTCAGAGGAGGTAGGAAAGGGCTTTCCTGAATTCTGTCCCACTATTCACTATTTACACTCATAATCTTAAATAAAAGTTAACGAATTTGGCTTTAGAAAGTATGCAGATTAGTTTTATCATGTTGCTAGGTAAATCATCCCAGGCTTTGGTCTGACTGAGACAGCCAAGCTGGAATGCCCTCACCACATCCCCAGACCTAACACAGGGGACACCTACAATGTGATCAGAAGATCTGTGTGATAGCTAATCTAGGTTGTCAACTTGATTTACATTTGGAAGCAACTGAAACCCAAGCAGCTGGGTGCACTCGTGGGAGATTTTTCCTGGATTATTTGAGGTGCAAGACCCACCCTAAAACTAGGCCACACTTTCTGGTGGTCACCTATATAAAAGGACACAGAAGGAAGCTTGTACTTTGTCTGCTTACCCATTCATTTCTTTGCTGGTGTTAAAATCGGGATTCCAACGTGTACTGAAGACTGGCAGCTCTCTAGGACCTCCTGGGGTCCAGCATCAGATTGGGACTGCTAAAATATCCCGTCTCGGGGACTGAATAACTACTGTATCACTGGCTTTTCCATCAGGAGAGAGCCATTGTTGGACTACGTAGATCACACCCTGTAACCCACTCTGATAAATCCCTAATATATAAGTATATATTACTTCATTCTATCAGTTCTTGGAGAACCCTAATAAAGTTTTTTTTTAAATAAATGAAGTATAACCTTAAGTCATATTAAGATAAATGGGCAACAAGTTTAGAAATCAAAGAGCTGAGAAATTCTGTCTGTAGAATGTGCCTTAGTTTCTCAGCCTTTCCAGCCTTTAGGTGGACCATTAGATTCTAGACTTTGCCCAGTTGCCAAGCAATGTCAAGCAGTGAATCTCCTCACATACACACTACTGGTTCTGATACACGATATCTAAAATCTTCCATTACTGCTATTTTCTACCAGAACTACGGATGTATCGTGGGGTTGTGTAAGATTTAAGAGCACAGTTTACAAGCTGCGTTGATGGAATAAATGTTACCCATCACCAAGTCAACTAAACATTTTCCTGGAATACTTCTTGGGCTCAACATCTCTGCTCTCCTCTCTGCTGTACTGATTGTAGTGCACAGGCAGTGCACAGGCTTGCCTGTTTCAGCCAGGACATCCATCCTTGCTGGGTGCCCTGCCTCATCCCCAGTGAAGGCATTGCGATCTTAACCAAGCACCTGCTTCAGGCATTCAGTATCCATTATCATAAAAAAAAGAAAGAAAAAGAAAAAAGGCAAATGGGTTTTTAAAAGCTTAAGACAGTAAAATATACACATTTATTCAGGGCAAAAATTCTTTATTCTCAATTTCAAACTCTAAAATTATCTGGCAGAGGGGGCAAGGAGAATACTTTTCAAATACACTTGCTGCTGCTAAGTTAGTGTTGAAACCTGATCTCAATTCTGCAAGGCTATTTATGAAGATTTCATAGTTAAGCTAGGGTAGATATTCACAGGCTCACTGCAGAAGATTGCAGGGTGTTGTCAAACCCCATGAAGATGTTTCATTAAAAGCAGACACGATCTCACAGACCTAGAGAGATGGCTCAGCAGTTAAGAGACATGGCTGCTCTTCTGGAGGACACCAGTTCAATTCCCAGCACCCACATGGTGGCTCCATACCACATTTTTTTTTAACTCCAGTTCCAACGGATCTGATCCTTCTAGCCTCCATATGTGGTGCACAACATGTATGCAAGTAAAATACCCATGCACATAAATAGTAAAATAAAATAAAAATAAATCTAAAAATTAAACAAACAATCTAACATGCTCTCAGATTAACTCACTGAAGAAAAGATGAAATGCAACTGGACCCGATACTTCATGTAACGGGTTGTGAATCTGAGTTGTTTGGTTTGTTTTCAACTAGATCAACTATCCTAAAGGCCAGACAGAGTTTTCTGTATAGTTTTAGTGATGATAATTCTAAGTGCTGAATCTAAGCATCAAACAGCATACATTTGATAAGGAAAGCAACATTGGGTAGCATCACAATAGAATGTTTAACCCTCTATCACTTACCTTCAGAAGTCTGGTGCCTGAGGGACAAACCATTTCCCTAAGTTAGATGTGAACCAGCCCCAAACACAGTGCTGTCCAGAGACAGGGAATGTCAAGACATGCTAGGTATGGTGCAGTTACATTCAAACCCACCTCAACAGATGAATCAACTAATTCTGTTCCCTACAGAGGTGAAGGGAGCTCTTAACTAAATCAGTGAACACCTAATAAGGCTACATATAATATGTACTTCCTGTGAGTAAACCACAAGGAACCCTAACATCTCAGCATGAAACATTCAGGACAATAAACACATACCAATGTATACTAAAACTCAAAATGTAGGAAACACTAAGCCTGATTTCCATCAAACTATTTCTCAAGAAATCACCTGAAGCTGCAGAGATTCTCAGCAGTCAAGAGCACTGAGTGCTCTATCAGAAGAGCCAGGTTCAGTTCCCAGCACCCACATGGTGACTCACCATTATTTTTAAATCCTGTCCCAGAGGATCTGATGCCCTCTTCTGAACTCTGAGGGTGCTGCATGCAGGTGGTACACAGAAATATGCAAAACACCCATATACATAAAATAAAAATAAAATCTCAAAACAAAAATTTAGAAAATAACAAAGCAAAATGATTTACTATATACATTTTTCTTTAATAAAATTATGGCATTTAATATTAACAGCAGAAAATATTCATGATTCACATCCAGAAGCAATTAACATTCCTTATTACAAATGAAGTTAAAAAAAATTGAACATGTTCTGTATGTAAGCCCTTAATTGCATAAAATATATTTAGCATCATTTACAGCCAGTGCACTTATATAAGCTATTATTTCCTTTCTTTGACATTATGCAAAAGAATATGTTAAATATGTATGTTAGGACTTTTGAACATCATGAAAATTAAATGTCAATTCCCAGTCATTCATGGGGGACAGTACACACTGATAATTCCCTTTGTAAACTACTGCATATCACCTTAAAGATTATTTCAGCAATTTTAATGTACTTAAAGTAAAAATTTTAAAATTCCCACTAAGTGCCATATTGAAAAAGGTTTTTTCACTGCAGCACCTTTAGACAACAAAAGATTGCATCCTGTTCAGTCACACTATACAAATTATGACATTTTTGGGAAATATGTACACAAAACATAATGCCAATGTTCTTTTGATAAATGTCATGTTGGTAAGCAGTTTTAGAAACAATATCTTATAGTAGGAACCAGCACTCTGAGATTTCCATAAGTTATCTCCATGAATCAGGAAACCTGCAAACACAAGGTATAAAAAAATTAAAATAAAGATGTAAAGTGCACCCAGCGCACTCCAGTGACCATCTTCATACTCTTTGTCAAGTAATAGTCAGGATTAAATACTGTACCATTTCTAAATGTACAACTCAAGATGTGAAACAGCAAGAAATTCACAATCAGACCCAGCTGATAAGAAATAATGCATCTAGAAGTGTCCACTTAGAAAGTGATAAGCCTCAGAGACCTAATTCCCCTCATATGTCCAAATCAGTATGTCCAGTGTTTCCTTACCTACTTCAAAACGTGTTTAAAGACATAAAATTAACTTCCTCCTAACCAGAGAGTAGACTCTTATCTAACAAACTGCTAAGCTTTGGTTATATAAAGTGCAGTTCAGTAATGTGCCACCCAACTGCTCAAACCTAGGACCTCTGCAGGTCACCACCACCTTCAAAGCCAGCTTTCAACTCTGCTAAGCTTTCTGTGAGGAGTCATACAGCTTCCAAATGTTTCCAGAACACTCTCGTGTGCTTCTCAATTACCAGACACTGGCAATGAAGCTGAATGAAGTACAGAAATTCGTAGTTGTGCTATAACACATTCAAGATCTGGCTCTGATTTTTTCTTTAAATACTTTCATGCCTTTTGTTGTATAAAATTTTCAAGTTTTATGATGATACATGCTGTACATTCCATCACTCTCATGGCAACCTCAGACGTGAACCTGTCGTTAGGGATCTGTGGGAAAGGAAGCAAATCAGGATATCTAGTTTTTAAGCTGTCTACACCATAAGCTTCCAATGTGTGCACATCGTTTGTCAGTCCTTCCAGCTGTTCGCTGTACTCCTCTATCTTCTGTGCAAGTGCCGTTGGCTTTACATCTTTATCGGATTTCCCCCTGACGGCATAGTCGGCTGCAATCAAAGCTAACTTGGTGGAGAGGTAGCACTTGAAACACACCCATTCATTGGCATTCTTGTGAAGGTCATTCCTGGCAGCTGAGAAGTTAGCTCTGGCTTGTCTTAGCCATCTCCGGGCTTCCACTGGATTGCCCACAGACTTGAAGGTGGGAGGGACAAAGAACCTTTGAGAGTATGTCTGTCCAGCAGAAGGAGGGCATTTTTCTTTACTTTGCTGTTGCCTTTCAGATTTATGACTTGTGGCTTCTTGATTCCATGAAGTATAAAATCTTTGAAATGAGTACTTGTCTGACTGAAAGCGGGATGCAGAGGTTGAAAATGTTCTTCTTGAAGCTCTGTCTGCATTTTGATCTAGAAAAGCCTGTTTTTCTAATCTGTTGATTTCATTCTGCAGATGTTTGAAAACTTCATTAGCAATGTCATGATTCTCTGGGTTTTTGTCAGGGTGCCACTTCAAATACAACCGTCTAATGATCTTTTTTCGTTCTGATTCTGGAAGCTTCCAAGCTTGCTCTACCACTGATGTCACTTCTTTTAAGATTTCTGGCAAAGTATTCACCTTGAGCTTTTTTGGGGACTGGTGTTTGGAGGAGGGAGACTTGTGGCTCTCTCTTCCAGGAAAAAGAGGAGGAATGCTTCTGAGACCGGGAGTCAGGAACTCTGTGGGGCTTGTTGGTGTGGTGGGAGCACTGTCTCTGCTTTGAGAGCTTTCGTCAGGCCTCGAGAACTTGTACAGATCAAGAGAGCTGACTATCTTATACTCACTGTAGCCAATATCAATCTGATAGATCTTTCCTAGGAAGCTAGTATTGTCAGCATCTTCTCTTTCAACTTCTTGCACAATAATTGCATATGTGTATGTTGGCTGGTATGACCCATAGATATCACCACCTTCTGCATCCACAAGATATCCCACATATTCTCCAGGATAAAAAACATTCATTGGATCCATAAGCAGTGTATAATGGATCTCGGCAGGTATTGGTGTGCCAGGCATAGGAAGTTCCAGTTTTGATGGCTCAGAAGAGTCATATTTTACCCCTAAACTGTCAAGTTTCTCACTGATCCTGTAAATGTCGTTGCATCCCAGCATAGCAATTAAATACGACGTGTCAGAAATCAAGTTGTCAGTTGCTGATTTAAGTGTCATTGCTAAGGCTAGCAGAAAGTTAATGTCTTTACTGTCTGAATGCTGGATGTAGAGCAAGATGACTGCATTGCCAAATCGCTTCAGAAAAGCAAAAGTTTCACTCCTGCTATGGGGAATAGGATTAAAACCTTTAACCCTTAATGTTGTCTGAAGCTTTTCAAAACAGGACACTTTCAGCCCTTCTCTTAGAGCTTTGCAAAGTCTGATGGCTTTTTCTTCATTGGCCAGGAAAGCATTATCATTTTCATGCTTCATGATTCTGATGAGTCCTGTGATGAACTGCTCTGAAGACAAGAGAAGTTGCAGTCTTCCCTGAAGAGAACACAATGCTCCAAACTGGCACACTTTGGGAGTCTCTTCATCGAGCTGCTCTTCAAGTATACTGCTCAGCAGACGAGGTCGAAGTTTTTGAGGAAAAAGCATGATCAGTTTAGTGTGGAATCCGTGGTCTTTCCCTAAGTAGCACTGGCTAAGATCAACTAGCATTTGCACACCAATATTGCCTTGGATTCTACTTTTATAGTGTGGTGCATCGTCAAACACCAAGATACTTGACTTCACCAACCTACCATCCTGGCTCGGAAGGTAGAGTGCGAGGTCCCGGGCATTCTCCAGATCATTTCTCACCTTGACTGAATCATTTTGTAGACTCTTGAACAGACCAGAAACCACTCTCTTAACTGTGCGCATCTCATTAGGATCTAACTGCTTTCCTTCAGAGTTTTTGAATATGCGGCTCAATACTTCAACATATTGCTTAGTTGAAATAATATCTTCAGTGCCTAAATGTTTGAACAGCTGGTGAAATGTGCCAAGCTCTAAAGGCAGTTTGTACAAATAGGGCTTAAAATCAGCTTCATATTCCAGGTTTATCACTACTTCCTCAGGCTTCAGAAGTTTCCAGCCATCTTCGACCATCACAAAAGCAACACCACGAAGCTGAAAACGGAACTCCCGTTTTTCTGCACTGAGAAATTCATATATGCTCCTCAAGACCTTTGCTCTAGTTTTTACCATTTCCTCATCCAAAGTTGTTATGTTGCATATGTTTCTGCAATTATTAATGACCTTATCAAGAGGGGGGTCCAAGTTAACATTAAGCATATTTAAAACTTGTTCAAGCTGTTCCTGTGGACCAAGGTCACTGCCTTCTTGTTCTCTGATGCTCAAGGGTGTGGCTTTCTCTGGAAGAATAGGGCAGGAGGTCCACAGCAGCTGGAGCACATCACACTGCTTGAACTTTGGGTTCACCTGTGCTCCATTGAACTTTATGAGAGGGAGCATCCCATTTACCTCCTGGTACTGAGGGTGAAACCGAATGTATTCAGCAGGGGCCCGTTCAGGACACAAGAATGGTATTAAGGACAGTTCCTTCAGAAAATTTCCAGATAACAAATCCACTCGTTCTTGGAATATGTGATGGAGAAGGATGTCAACTGTACTTTGCAGTGTTTCTTTAGACCAGTTTTCTGTATTTGCCCTCACACTGATTTCCTTGGCAAACTGTAACAGCTGCTGCTGGGAAAGTGCGTACTTTAGTCCAACATTTCTCAAGAACTCCACCCAGGATGTCATAAATGCAACTTGATTTTTAGGTTTTATTACTTGTTCCAGTTTTTTAAAGAACTCTTTAGGAATAAACAATTTTTCAGGAAGCATAACTTCAAAAACTCTCACAGTTCTATCATAGAAATGTTTTGCTTGTTTGAGTCGATTGTTGGCATCATGGATAATCAATAAACTTTCCAGCTTTTCAAAAAGTTGTTCTTTAATCTCTGACAGCTCCTCAATGCTTGACAATCTATTCTTCAGATAGATCAAGTGCTCTAATTTTGCATCATAAGAGAGATTTTCAATTTTTGGTAGAAGGTGTTTCAAATACACCTCCAGATCATCTACCGGCACACAGCCCAGAACCTCGTACAGTTCTTTTAAATGTACCTTTTCTTCAAGAAAAGCAGATGATGATGACTGTGTCCATTTTTCCACTTCAGCTGAAGGGATACTTTTGGTAAGCACATAGCATGTTCCAAATTTTGCAATGCTCATATAGCGGCCACTGATGGATTTGTAGCATGGGAGGGACTTTAAAATTTTTATATCATCTTGGGACATCAAGTGACTCAAATTACAGTTGAAATACATCAAAAGTGCTTCAAAGTCATTTTCCACTAGTTTTTCAGTTCTAAATGTTGAAGTTTGAACCATATAATGTACAGCCTTCAGGATGCTTGTGGGGCTATCGATGTTTGCTGTGTGACATGACAACACAGGAACTAATGCACTGTCTTTAGAGCAGATTTTGTTCAAAGCAAGCTGAATACAGCCAGCTTTCATGAGAGCGTGAAAAACCTTATCACTCTGAGCGTTTGGGAAAACGGCAATGTGCATGAGGCTCAGGGGGATCAGCACATCTCCCTCGGGAACTACAAGCTGATTGGATGACACAGTGAACTTTGTTCCTGGAAGCAATGCCCAGTCTTTGAGGATGTCAACAATGACATCAAATGCTGGCTTTGGTTCTTCCTGATCTTCTGTCACACTTACAGATTCACTGATAAAATGCCAAGCATTCTTAAGCCAAGATTCACTGGCAAAATTGTCTTTCCATTTTGCACAGTTTTTGGTCTTATATTCACGAGGCAATACAGAAGAGAGTAAGTCAGCAAAGCTGGAAATATCAAACACTTTTGCAACTTTGCAGTTCAACAAAACGCTACTGTATTTCAAGTATAAGGTATTCATAAACAAGTCTTTACGTGATGGAATTAATTCGTGGTATGTTGTTAGGAACTTGGGTCTTTTACTATCAAAAACTTGCAAAACACTGTCCAATGTGATGAGCAGGGGCAGTCCCTCAACTTCAAACTCATTTTCTTCAGCATCTTTAAAACAGTAATCAACTAGCAGTTTTAAACTATGAAAGAGCTTTAGATTTGTTTGCTGGAGACGACAAGGCAGCTTCCCGATATGGCAACTGGTATCAGCAGAAGAGAAAGTCATTAAGAAGGACCTGACATCAGCAGGAGTCACATAGCTAACAGGAATATCTGCGTCTATGAGGCAGTGGTAAAGATTAGCAGTTTCGTCACAGTTATAAACCAAGTTGAAACCGATTTCTAAAAGCAGGTGCTTTAGTCTGTAGACATTCTCTGCAACTGTTTTTCGAGTTGTGATGTTATAATCTGCATTTTTAAGGTGTTGTAATTCGTCCTGTAGCAAGTTATCAAAAAATGGTCTAGTTTTATTCAAAGTAGACATATTGATCCAAGTAATTATGACTGCAGAGTGCAAATCAGAGCCATCAATATTTGGAGCACGAACAACAGGTAAAAGGCGTTTCATGTCTTCATGGATGCAACTGTAAAGTGCTTTTACTAAGCAATATAAATCTGGCTGCAGATCAAGCCTGTTAACTGGAAAGAAGGACAGAAACTTCTTCAATGTGTCCTTTACAACATGAATGGGTGTGTTCTGTAAAACTGACAATGTTGGGTCAGAACCAGGGAAATACCGTTTTTTTAACTGGATTAGTAATTCAACATATGCAGGCGCTATTAATGCTGTCATTAAACTATTATTCCAGTCACTTCGGACACCAACCCCATTATCATCACGCCACAAGTTTCTTCTGGCTGAATCTAGAGCAAAGTGGCCATTCACATGAAATGGCAGACCTGTCTCCAAAGAGAGAGGCAGAAAGCAGAAGGCCCTGTGGGGCTTTTTATAGTTGTGTGTAACGCAGGCAGCTACTCCACCACGTGGGAAGAGAGTGATATCTTGGTTCTTATGAGCCGATATAACACTCTTAGACACTTTGTCCATACTTGAGAACCCTGATCTATTACAGATCAGCCATGTGGTCAGATTGCCCTCAGAGTCCTCAGTATCCATTGTGTAGGTTATCTGTTGAACCGGAATGTCCTTGAGCTGCCTCTTTTTAGTAACACTATCAATTACAGATGCATGGAATTGCTTCCTTTTCAATCGGTCTCCATCAGTGATCTTGCCTTTTACTGAATAGAGCACATTCAAACCTCCTGTGGCTTTATCTATTTCACAAATAGATATTTTTTCCATGTGATTGAGAAACATCAGAAGTTCTGCCCCATCAGAGCGCAGTTTGTCTAAAAGATTCTGGACCATTCTGTCTGAGGATGGAACTGAGGATATTTCTGAAACTTGTGCCATTTCTGCATTACGCAGAGGAAATCTAAACATTGTACAATTGTCCAGTTTAAAGTGGTTTCCCAAGTAAAGATCCAGAACATCTGAGAACTGGGTTCTAAAGTCTGCATCCAAATCTCTGAACATGCGTCCAGGACTAACTGATGTGGCTCCTGGTGCATATCTGGCATGGGGATCAAAAATACACAGGATATCATTGCCAGAAATAAAAGAAGGGCAGTCTGTAATGTGATACACAGAATTGAATCCAATTCCATATTGTCCCGTTTTGCAAGGATTTCCTTCTTTGGTGCCTTTCCCAAGATTCTGAATTCCTCTAACATCATCTTCTGTAAATGGCTGGTTGTTGTACACACACAGTGCTGGCCCTTGCAGTGGGGCCCACTTATCATCAAATATTCGGTCAACAGGATGCTGCCTGGGATCAAAGACAAAGCAGATTTCTGTGGCCTTTGCATCATCAGCATTTTGAAGAAGCTCTTTCAGCATTTCCTTTTCTGAAGGATAGGCATTGAGTATGCTCTTAATTCTGCTGGTCAGTTTTTCTTTCTGCCCAAACTCTGTACCTGGAGCTGTGAAACAGATGTTGGATGCATATCTTTCTAAGGCTTTGTGTCTCTTTGGTATTGCTCCTAGTTTTACAGCTACTTCCCGGGGTATGTCAGCATGGCAATACTTAACAGTAGAATCCTTTACTTTTATCCAGGGACAGTCATTATAGCATAATGACTTAGCAGGGAGAAGCAGAAGATTAGTATCTGGCAGTAATATTTTGCCATAATTTTTCTCACAGAATTCTTGTCTCTTTTCTCTAATGAGACTCCAGATTCCTTCACTGATTATTCGTCGGCAAAGCTGAAAATTCTCTTCTGTAATTTGTTTTTTTCCTCTTTCTTGATCAATAGTCTCTAAAACTAGGGCAAAATCTTCAACTGTAAATGACTGTCGCACACCCACACTTTCAAAAAGTTCACGGAAATTATTTTTATACTTGTTAGGTAACTGATAGAGATATGGTGCTGCTTCAAAATTCAAATGGAAAGAAACTTTTTCTGACTCAACGTATACATTCTCAACCAGAATGAAATGAAATGGTTTTAGCTTTTCAATAATTGCTGCCTTGGCCATTTCATTCTGCATCATTGCTTCATGGAGGTACTTGTAGCAAGCATTGGTGATGTTCTCCTGATACAATGTAATGCCATCATCAACTGACTTTGCAACTTGCTTCAACTGATTTATTACCAGATCAACTGTTGGCTTCTTTAGTAAACCCAGAAACTCTTTAACAGCCAACGACACTGAACCACACCCTCTAAAAGAATGGGAATTTTCATTGAGAATTGGTTGCAAAAGACAGACTATATCTTGATATTCAGCTGTATAAAGGTTAGTTGCTGCAAACATGGTTTCAGGCTTAAAACTGTTCCCTTTCCATTCTAAAGAAAAACCTGCTGGCTTTGTTAGAAATGGAAGGAAGGGAATTGTTTGGTATCTTGCAGCAAAATCCTTTGCTCTAGGATCTCTTATTTTTAGCTTCTCATCAATAAGGCTTAGTAAAATACTACTCCTTAGACAGGCAGCAGCATGGTCACTTTTATTAATCTCAGCTACTGACTCTGCACGCTCTAGCATGTCATCCCACAAAATGTCATCTTTTGCCATGCCTAACTGAACTAGCTTAATCAAAATAATAGGATTGAGGTAATCTTGTGTAGAGCCATAAGGGAACCTCCCATCCTTAGTATCAAATAACTTTGCAACTCGTCCTTCAGGGTGGATCAGTCTTGATGGCAAAACCAGAGGATGGCCCTCCAAGGAGCAAGGAACACATGGGGTAACACGAAGAATTCCTGAGAATTCATCAAGTTTCTCATTTAGGACAAAATTCATTAAAGGATCTCTCAATTCTGCTTCAATTTCCTGAATATTAGGGAAAAAGACTTCTGTAAAAAACTGTTTCTCTGAAAATGTATTTTCAAGCAGTATTTGTTTACAGCCAGCCTCTTCAAATCCTGCCTTTACTGAAGAAGGGAGCTCAACAGCACAGAGGTTTTTGGAGCCTGTTTTCTTGAGGTACTTCAGAAATATCTTGAAGGCTGCTGAACCAACATCTTTCCTTTGAAGTATAGAGTCATCTAGAAACCTCACATTCTTCATGGAAACCCAAGTAGAACCATCAGAGAAGACTCTGGTCAACTCCTTCCCCTTCCCATGAGCTATATCTTCATAAAATCCTTGACAAATCACAGAGAAGTCATCATGAACTAGATCAGGATCAGGCCACACAGCATAGTAAGTATAATCAATTAACTCACCACCAGTGGCTAGGTCCCGTAAGACACCGAGTGCTTGTAAGTAAGCTTTCACAATGACATGCCTCATGAATGTGGTATTCCATCGCCCTTTTGTATCCGTCTTCCAGATTTCTTTCCTATTTGAAGTAACAGCAAAGCACCCATTGATGTGAATTGGCAACCCTGTTTTTATTCGTAGAGGTAAATAGCAAAACACCTCTCCTATGTGTGGTTTCACAGACCACTTCTGCTCCTGGGTTTCATGCAAAAGAACACCTACTGCCCCACAAGGAACCAGCCCTAGTCTTTTTCCACTTTCATTCAAGGAGAACTTCAGAGCCTCTCCTGTATCCATGCAGGTGCATATAAGCCATGTAGTGCAATCTACCGTCTTTTGTGGCAACTCATCTGATGGCTTTTTTGATTGGCCAGATTTAGCCATTTCAAAGAGAGTAGCTGGGTCATCATCTGGACCTCTAAACAGTGGTGACTGTAAGTCAGCAATCCTCCTAAACACATGGTGGAATTCTTCAACTGTGATCTGAAGAATGCAAGATGATTTTGGCACATCAGTGGGAAGTTTTTTGTTGCTGCTGCTACAAGTCTTCATGAGTTTAGCAGCTTCTTTTAAAACACTCAAAGCTGGTGCACTCAATGCTTTGGAGGAACAGGCTTTTTTCTTAATTATTATTGTGTCTTGCGCTAGGCTAGGGTTTGTTTCTTCTATCTTCAAGTATTTCAGGTACATTGAGTTTACACTCTGGGTGAAAATGATAAGTCTGTGCCCGCAAAGGCTAAATTCATCCACTAGGGAGTAAATATCTGCAGTGTTATAACAGGTACTGCTAACTTCACTCACTTTTGCTTCCTGTTGTGTTCTAAAGGACAGCCGGAAAAGAGTTCCATTGTAGCTGTAAGGGGCCTCTACAGCCAAAGGTAACTGACAGCCAAATACATCTATAAATGGTTTGAACTGATTTGGAAATTTCCTAAGTCTTTTCTGCTGTTTACTCCAATTAATTTTGATTCCAGGATTAGATCTATCTTTTATGTGTTTACTGATATGATTTATGTTTGGATCAAACATAATCATAAATTCTCGGCTCATAATGATGGGGATGTCAGTGATGTGGTACACTGAATTAAATCCAAGACCAAATTTTCCAACTTTGTCAACTTCTCCCCTTTTTAAAGATTCTCCTAATCTGGTTATGTTTATAAAATCTGAATCTGAGAATTCAGAATTGTTGAAAGACCACAAAGCAGGTCCATGGCAAGCTGCCATCCCTGGGTCTAGGAGATTCTCTCTGATGTCCATATTTCTTCTCATATCAACCAGGAAACTACATTCTGTAGCATTTGCATCATCGGCATTTTGAAGCAGCTCTTTAAAAATATCTGACACAGAAGGGTATTCTTCCAAAATATTTTTAATCCTTACAGTAAGAGGCTCTCTTTGTCCTGACTGCTCAAACCCCATGTTTTCAGGGTTGATCAGTCTTGTACTAAGGCAGGGAACTTTTAGCCACTCCGCAGTTTTCATGGGTATGTCTTCATGTACCAAAATGATTGGTTCCACTGAATCTTCAAGTAAGTCATTGAGGTCATCAACTTTGATGTCACAATAACAGCATTCATGAATTGGCTTCATGACGAGTTTGGAAGGATTTTTGCTATGATAGATGGGAACTGGTGTATTAGGGCTTGCTGGAATCTGGTTGCTATACAGCCATCGCATAATATTCAACATAAGATGAAGGTTTTGTTTACTTTCTTGTTCACTCAACTCTTGGTCACTTGCTAGATAAACCTTCTGAATGACCATGGAAATATGATCTGATGTCAACTCTTCTATTGAGCCACAGGCCTTAAACAGCTGGTGGAATTTTGCCATGGTTTTAGGCACATTATATAAATACGGCTGAAGATCCAGATCATGGATTGGTTTTATCACAGCCTGAACAAGAGGGCAAAAGTTTTTGCCAGTCCAAACCCATGGAAATTTCAAGGCTTTAAAAGAATCCTTCCCTTCATTCAGATGATCATGCATGAACCCATAAATTTCAAGCAAAATATGTTGGAACTGATAGTAATCTTCATCACTGAAAGTTTTTGATGTATACCAGTCAACAACAATTTTAAAGTGTTTTAAGACAGCACTGATGCTAGGCTTTGTGAAGATGCCTAGAGCCTTCTCCAAGTTTACATGGACACTTTCAACAAGAGGAAGTGAGGAGCCCACTAGAACTGCATGTGCTGCATCACACATATCTGGAGGTGCACAAAGATTACAGAGGTCCCCTTTCCAGACTAAGGAACCTGGATAATTTGGAGGCCTTTCCTTGTAGGCTGGAACCCATTTTATTTTCTTCAGTGTCATCTTCCCTTCAGAAGACTGTAAGAGTGTATGGTTTTTATTCAAGACTAGTAAGAGGGTTTTGGCTTTCTTTAGGAGCACATCCTGATTCTGACAAGAACTGACCTGTAATGCTTCAATTTTTTTTGCCACTTGCACAACATCTTTCTCTTTCAGGCTGGCTTCATTTTTTAAGCCAATCTGTCTCAAAGAGTGAAGGATATCTGGTGAGGTAAAAATTGCAGGTGGGAAACAGGCTTCTTCTTCATTACAAAAGAGATCCTTTAGTACTTCTATATCAGGATCAAAGAGTTCACTGGCTGCTACCATACGCTCCTGTGGCATATGAATAAATTTTAGTGGCATCAACCAATCAAGCACATTCGGATTCTCATTTTTAAGAGAGGATAGATTCTCAAGGATCCACAGCATAAGATGTGTTACTTCTTCCTGGGTATAAAATGCATTTTCAATATCTTTTAAAACAAACTTTAAACAGCTTGTAGTTTTTAACTTTTCAATTTTCAACATGTTTGCCAAACGAATGGTAGCTTCATCACTACTATCTATGACAGAAAGAGACAGTCGCAGATCTGCTGGAAGTTTGGCAGTATGATCCAAAACTTTACATCCTTTTAATTTAGTGTAAGACGAAATCCCTTGATCAGATGAGTGATTAATTCTTTTGAATATTGTCAATTCTTGAATTATTCTTTTCTCTTTTTCACTGGTATCAGTCAAGCTGGCCAAAAACTTTCTTAGAGCATCTTTGTGGGTTGGAAGTAATGATGCTACTTGGTTACATAACTTCTGCAGTGGTATCTTCTCCATTATCTGCAAAATGGCACTCGGTAGTGGCGAATGGATGTATTTTTTAACAAGAGGATGCTGAATAGAGGTATCTAACCTTTTTAGGACAATACCCCCAAGTTTCTGTACAATATCTGCTAAGAATTCTGGAAGCTGAGCTCCAGTTTCGTCATCTAAAATGACTACTGATGGGATCCTGAGTCTAATGAGTTCCACACACGTCTGATCTTCATCCAGTGTAGTTCTGGGGATAAGTGGCATCTCATCAAATAAAGTCAAATCCTCTGCAAAATGTATGTAGAGATTCTTCCAAACCATTTTAAGCCATGAAATGGACGGGTGGTGCTTGTCTTCACTAAATGGATACCACTGAACCACCAACTCTCTGCCAGGCCAGAATGTATTCATTACTTCCTTAACAAGACGTGCAAATCGTTCTGGATTTAGAAGCTGCAGCTGAGTACACGGTCTTCCTGTAAACCACACACAGAAATGTTACGCACAACTCTAAGCTCTTCTAGTCTCACGTTTAAGAAGGTACTAAGAAGTTGTTTGAAGAAAATGCAAAAATTCAGTATAACTAAAGTAGTTTTAAAATGATAGTCTATACAGAAAATAATGCTTATAATGACTTCTAAAAGAAGCCATTTTCTACACAAAGGCTTATTTTATTTAAAAAAATCATCAAATACATATTCAAAGGTATATAGTGTTCTGCAAATGGAATCAACATGAAAAGCAATGTGTAATGCTTAGTTGTCCACAAGTAAAAGTCCCAAACAAAATGCAAATAAAATTTACTTATTTTTTTCATTTAATGTATAAACATTGATAAGCAGGCCCAATACAAATACAAGTACTTTTGGCACCTCACCTGCATGATTGTATAGGAAGAGAAGGGCTCAAATTCAGAGCACAGGGGCTGCAGTTTCCTTTTTAGCAGCTAACACTTTCTAAAATGCAAGTAGCAGTGGCCCTTATGGAATTTCCTATTAGCCACTCTAATCAGATATGCAATTGGGTGTCAGCTAATGTCTCAGAGATTTAAACTTGTTCACCTGGAAAAGCAATGGGGGGGATGAGGCTCTTCACAGACTGTTCTCTACGAGCACAGCTACAGTTTGGCCAAGGTTGATTTTATTAAAGTGTGCTCTGTAGAACCAGGGATTTTGTAGAAAAGTTTCAGGGCAAACAAACTAAACATGTGGGGTGTTGCTGCCAGGGCAGGTATTTCTTCCCGCCAAAACAACTCTATTTCTGGATGATTGCAAACTAGGAGAGTAATAGAATTTCGCCTCCTTCGGGGAACAGTTGCTTATCTTAACAGATTGCCTAAAATTAACATTTTTAAAGTATATTTCGTATGTCACAGTATTTTTGATATTTAACATCAGTAACAACAAAATAGAAAACTACATACCTGTAGGTATGTATTTGCTCTTATAGAGAAATAAAAGAAATCTCAAAATCAATTCCATGGAAACTAACATTTATCTTTCCCCTATGTGCAAATGACTTCTAGACCCTTATGAGCAATTTTGGGAAATGGTGTAACAAGAGGTATACCTCAGGCTCTTGGGACTTTTGTATATAGCTTTTTTTTTTTTTTGATAAGATCATATGTGAGGTGCTTCCGAGGCCTTCTAATGGAGGGCATGGAGACTCCTGTGTGAATATTTATACTTCAGTGTTAAAAGCTAAATGTCTTCAGTATAAAGCAGCTAGAAATCAGGACTTCAGTTTAAAGATATTGTAGTCATCTCATTCCCACCCTTCCCTCTCCCTATCCTAGTACTTTTGAATCAAGGCAGGACATGTTTGTTTCAAAGGTTTACTCTCTACTCCAAAATCCCCACCATGCCACTTTCAAACCACTGCCACAGAAGTCCCAGCAAAGACACACTTTGGAAACATCAAGAGACTGATAATACCCAGATTCAGAACATTTTCAGTTTCTACGTCATGTGACAGAAGAATTCAAGTAATTTTTTTAAAAATTAAAGTGTCAGCAATACAACCAATGTAGTTTCCTTGGGTTACGGAGCAAATTAAAATTATAAAATTAATTCTATAATAATGTTTCTTAAAGTGATTACTGAACAGAATTAGCTATAACTGAATATCTAAGTCATAAGTAAAGCAAAAACATAATTTTGAAGATATAAAAATGTTGAAAATTAAAATTCAGAATACCCAGAAAGCAAAATTTTAAAATATGTACCATGTATGTTTCATGTAAACTGCCATATCACATGCATTCAGTAGATAATCCTGCATAATATCCTGGCATAAAATTTGACAATTTACAAAACATACTTACTTACCTTTAGGAAAATTATTTGGTATGAATTACAAGTAAAATGTCAAGACACACACACCTCACATATAGCATGCAACTAACATATCAGTCATGCTCAACTGGAAAAACATTAGGAAGTAAAGGAGAGAGAAAATGTAAAAAGGCACAACTCTAAGTAGATTAAGTTAATTCAGGCAGAAGTCCCAAATTCTAGGCACTCTGTACTGAAGACAGTTAGCTTTTAACCCAGAAGTATAAATGTTCGCACAGTCGTCTCCATGCCCTCCCTTCTAAAGCACTGCTACTAGGATGAGCAAAACAATTTGTAAGCAATTTAATAAATGAGTTGTGGGCTTTGAGGCTTTCACAACTATCAGCAATGTCAAAACATATCTAACTATCCTTCTGGAAAAAATGTCCCTAGGGTCAGCAAACTATTACCAGGTACATTCAACTTTAACTTAAGAAGAATCCTTGTACATAGGCTTGGTTGGCCATAGATGAGTCCATCTCTTAGATACTGGAAACAATATTGATACAACCACTATCTGCTCAGAGACTGTACTATTTTTTTCCATTATTTACATGTCTACATTCCTTGCTAACTTAGAGAATAAATGCTCATGGTCAGAAAGAGGAACTATCAGTCACTGTAAAACTTGTCTTAACAATGATGTTTTCATTCCAAGTGCTTTAAGTAAGCTCCTTCAGAGGTGCATTCTACTAGACAAAGCTAACTAAGGCACTGTGTAGATGGCAGTTCCTTTTTTGCTTTCTGATACACAGTGGCAAAGGCAACTTTGATGGCTGGTAAATTCTAATAATTCACCACTGTATAGAAGATGCAAATCCTTGTAAAGACACAAACGGCAAACGTCCAATTAAATGATTACTGTATATCAGTCATATCTTTAAAAAAAAAAAAAAGACCAAGGTAGGGAGCTGGGGAAAGAAAAGGAAGAGGCAGTTCAGCACTCAAGTCTAGATGTGGTGCTATAGGCCCCTGGGCCTTTCAGAAGCATCTTATTCTAGTTCTAATGGCCCACTGCTTCCCAGAAAGTCTGCACTGCTACTCTGCCACTGACATCTTGCCTTGGCCTTTTGTTGTTGTTTTTCTTGTAATACTGGGCACTGACTACAAGGTCACATGCAAGCTAGGCAAAAACCCTACCGCTGATCTATATCCCAATTCTCTTTTTACTTTACTTTTCATAGATTCTCACTAATTTGCCCCAGGCTGGCCTTAAACTCACTTTGTAGTTCATCTTGGCCTTAAACTTACAATCTTCTTACCTTAGCCTCAGGAACAGCTGGTATTACACACATCTACTATCAGGCTTGGCTTGGACTTGAATAGGAGATACAGCACAGAGATTCAGTAACCAAATGCAATGAACCCCAGGGCAGGCAGTAACAGGGTAGCTACTTACATCAGGACTTTACTGCCTCTTTCACTATACTTTCCCAATATAAGGGCTATTGATAAAGTATTAGATACCTTTAATACAAATTTAATATTTACAAAAACTGTCACTCTAATAATGACTTAGTTTCTAAACTAATCATATATGTGTGTATATATATGTATGTGTGTGAATGTATGTATATATGTATATATATATATATATATATCCTGCTTCAAAGGATATATATGTAAAAACAATTCCTATTAATCAAATATTACATCCCTTAAATTTCCAAGTAAAACATGAACTTGGGAAAATATAAAAAATAAGGATATCTATTAAAGCAAAACAAAAAGAGTAGGAAAATAATAAAATGAGATGCCCAGCATTGTCAGGTCACCTGAGTGTCCTTAATGAAAGCAGACTGGCCATTTTAGTGCTCTGTAGCTAGACAGGGCTTCCTACTCCCACCAATCTCCACACTGGGCTACAATCCTAACAGTTCCCAGAATGCTCTCCTCCCTGCATTTCTCCTCTGAGCACTTGCGTGTATAACAGAAGTGCATTCATGCCACATTCTCCTATGTAAGCAGTGTAATGTATCTTTCATTTGAGACTATTTATGAAATGAAGATTTTCAAGTCATACAAATGTGTTTTCTATCAGTGTTTGCAAAACAAAGGCCTATATTAGTAGTTTCCTCTCTCCTTTAAAGTTATTTCCAGCAAAAAAAAAAAAAAGTTGACATAATTTCTAGCTATTTAGGTTAAAAACAAAACAACAACACAGGATTCAACAAACCAACAAATGACAATCAATCAAATGAACACAACATTCAGTCAGTGATCCTACCTGAGTATCCCCAGAGAAGCTGCTGTGCTAGAATATAATTAAATCCATTCTTAGAAAGGCCAGAACATTCAATATTTCACAAGCTCACTACAGAAATTACTTTTTAAGGCAACGGTGTCTATAGACTCTCCACACAGCATTATGCAAAAGAAGAGGCAAAAACAAAGCTCTAAACAGTGAATGCTTTACGATTAAAGATCTATTCAGATGCAAATTAACCTAAACTCTGTAAGAACTAAGACTTAGTTCAGAGCAGCAAAAAAGGAGAGTGTCTGTTTATAAGCACAGATCACGGGGCCTTCCCAGCAGCCTGCAGGCTAACCATGGGCTTTCTCACAGGCCATCATCATCAAACAAAGGGCCTAGAGAACTGAGAAAGGAAGAATAGAATTTTTATAAGTGCTTTAATATCTATACATGTAACGCTCAGTTTATGATAAGGAAAGGTGAATTTATCAAACAAATCCTACTGCTTGCTTCTGATAACCACCAATAACCACAATGTTCTAAAAATTGTCATTCATCCCATCAAGTATACCGCTGCACCTTTGTGGAATTACATTTGTGCACTGGGGTACCTGGGACTCGATTTCAAGGCTAAGACAGGGACTGTAAGTCTCATCAGAATGATTACCTCACCAGCAGCATTTGCCAGGCAGGCAATACAAGTGCTGGATAGCTAGAAATAAACACCTAGACATGTCCTCAGACTTTGTATCTGATGAGGAAGGCAGGTTAGAGAGAGGATTATAAGTAACTACACAAGTGCAGGTGTGTGGTGCTGCGTTGTGTTCAGTGTTACAGAAGCACACATAGGTTACATGAAACGAGATGAAGGGGGTGGGCATAGGAAAACAATCAAATGTCTGAATAAGTGCTCTTTAAAGATGAAAATGATCAGGGGGAAAACAAAACCAACAAAAAGTTTTGGTAACAGCAAACGCTGATTTAGCAGTCCTGTATACCAGGCATCTTTAAACACCCAGAATAAGACAAAACTAGGTAATAAAAAAATCTCATGGACAATGTCAACGACATGGCCTTTTTTTAAGTAAGAAAACCAAGAAGTCTTTAAAAGATTTTTTTTTGATAAGAGATAGAAAACAATGTTCTAGAAAGGTAAGTTCTCACAATGCTGTGTTGACTAGAGAAGTAGGAATGGCTTTGAGAGATACCGGGTTCTCCTGCGTTTCAGGGAGAGATGGCAGTAGCCTGAATTCTGGCAAAGGCAGGCTTAGAACAGCACATGGTCCTTTTTCCCAACAAAAAACATTGGGTGTGGGAGTTCCAAACATCGTCACAGTACAAGTCTTGTGTAAAATACAGCTATCTGTATGCCAGAAGCTAGCAATAAAAATACAACATTTTCTAAAGATTTGTATACATGCATATGAGGTCATTATCTTTTCAATAAATAGTGTACATCATGATAAAGTTGTGTCAAAGTCATCACTGAAAACATGGCTGTGCCTGAAACATGAAGTCTCTCCCCTGTGTGTCTACACAGAATACAAAATCCATCCCTGATTTGCCGCCCAGCTCAGCAGGACCCTTCTCAGCAGGGCCAATGCATGAACGACAGTGCTGACTGATATCCATATCCTCATGCAGCTGTGATTTTTTTCATCCATTTATTAATTTCATTTGGCACAATGCTTATTATATACAGAAAACAAACATTTAAGGACAACTCTTGAGTCACTAATTGTAAGAGCACGTAAACTCATCTAATAAAAAGTATCTTGAAAATTAAGAAACATGTAAATATGATCCTAGCACCACCCCACTGGGAATTTGTCTACTCAAATACTTTTTTTTTCTAGGTTTTTTTTTTCATCTAAAACCCATTTCCTGGCAGAATTTTCTATCCATTCACCTCGCACTTAATTTCTGATAATAATCCTTTAACTCATGTAATTTAAACTGTAAATAATCTAATTTGCAAATAAAATGAGAAAGAACAAAAACAAAATGGTGGTTCTAACTCTGAATTTCAAGTTATCTAAAGTCTTTCATTTCCTTGAGCTTTTCAAGTAGAGATGACAGGCTCTGCTAGCTAAGGGTTGTGGAGAGCAAACAATAGAAGATACTCATCACAATGATGTCTCCTAACTAAGGAAGGGGGAAGTAACTGAGACAAGGCCTTGGACTTGAAGCCCATTACCAAACCCACCATGAGAACTCCAAGACCATTCCCCCATGCTACATAGACCCATAGACCTCTCAGGCCTATAGAATCACATTTTACTATGTGGCTCAAGGGCTGCCTCCTGGACCCCTCTCCCACACTTGGGCAATAAAGAGATGGCAACAACTCCATCCACTAGGAAGTATTCTAGGAAGACTAGGCCAGAACATCGCTCTGGAGTTCAGTGCCGGGTCTGCAAACATGAGACTCGCCCCAGGCAGAAGACAGAAGTCTCAGAGTGCCTTCCAAGCACTGGGCAGAGATCTGTATAACAGTAGGACAGACTACTGTTCCAGCATGCTACACTGTCAGCCGTACAGCAGGACTTCTTCCCCAGCTATCTTTTATTTATCTATTATACCTAGATCATGAGCACCTCCCACGCTTTCTCTGTGGTTACCAGAGTGCGGGATGAAATGTATGGAATAAACAGAGGTTGGTCAGCCAGTATTGCTACATATCAGAGTAAGACGTTCTGGGTACTACTGTACAGTAGGGTAACTATAGATAATAATATATATTGTATGGTTAAAAAAGCTAGAAGGTTCTCCATCAAGAAATGTATAGAAGGGAGGGAGAGAATCTACATTTCTATACCTCATAAGTATTTCCTGAAATGCACAATTTACAAAGATGAGTCATCTGGATGGATGCTGGCCACACACAGTGTCCGTCACTGCAGCTCTCAATATGCACAGATCCTCGTGGCAGCAAGCATTTCAGGCTCAGTCATCGTCTCACTTTTAACCCCAACCTCATTTCTCTGACAAATCCCAAATCCTTTCATGAATATTTTAATGAATAAAGATATATAATGATTAACCACTTTTCCTTGAAAGGAAAAATTCATGTCTCTGATAGATCACAAAGAATAAGCTTCTTGGTAAGACAAATTCTGAAATTTGGGGGGTCAAATATCTAACTTGGGAAAATTCTAGATAATAGTTTTATAAGTGAAGGAATGTTTTCAGAAATCGAAAGATAGAATTAAAGTCAGAACTATAGTAATTTTCCCTCCAAATTACTGTTATTTCCTGAAAATCATTCCCAATATAGGGCCTCAGTGAGTTTCTTAGGTCTCCGCAGTCCCCTTGCCTACAGTGCTGTGGGGTTGGATGGGTACACATTTCTTGAAAGTTGATCACATCTGGTAGCTAATAGGATCACCCAGAATACTATAAACGGGTCAGGATGTGGTACAGTAGACAAGGCAGACAGGGTAGAACCCCTCATCTGAAAACCCCAAACTTAACCTTTTCCTCTCATCTGTGAAATTGAACTAATAATCAGTTTCCTCATTATCACACATGCTGCAAGATCTGAGGATAGGAAGGTCTGGGAAAAACAAAACAAAACAAAAGCACTGTGCAGGCTATGATACACATCCTGCAAATGCCCACCACCAACAGCCTCAGCATGAGGTTCTCAGTGACATCACCTTTGTTATCTTTTAGACACTAGAACGGCTCCTGACACATCTTCAACTGAACAATTCTTCTAGGCTGAGCCATAAGAACTCAGATTTATAGGTGTAAAATAGACAGTTATTAGAAAAAAATCTTGTAAAAACCTTTCACATTTCTATAAAGTAGGTTGTTTAAGAAAAGCACTAAATGGCTACTATACCTCGGGTCTGGGCAGCTTCTTTTAAAGCAGCTAGAAGGTGAGGCTTCAAGTTCTCCAAAATAAGTCTTGCTTCAAGACCTGGGAAAAGGGACCTAGAACGTGAGAGGTGTGAGCAGTTACAATTCTAACAATTCTAAGGTTAAAAAAGTCCACCATAGAATTTCAAGTCAGTTAAACCTGCTATTTCATTTTACACGAATTACATCACGTCAAACTACAATATTATCTAGGCTTTGCTTTAAAATACGAAGGTATCATATACCAAGTCAATTCAAAAAGTCTAAATACCTAACAATAAAACAAATTTTATTCCATGAAATGTCAACATGTTCCCTTAGCTATAGAAACTTAGTTGCTAAAGCTAAGTAGGATGATGCACATCTGTAACCCTAGCATCTGGGGCTGAAGAAGGAAAACTGCTTTCCAGGCTAGGCTGGGCTATACACTCACACTCTGTATTAAGCCCAATGCCATCTATTGAAGGCAGTGTCACAGGAGGGCCTTTCAACAGGTGGTTTGTGCAGCGTACAGAATAGAGCAGATAGATACGCAATATGTTTGTCAAATGTGGCTCTAAAAAAAATAATAATAAAAAAATAAAAATACAAAGAAATAATTTTTTCACATACTATTTTAAATTTCATCAAAGTAATTCTACTAACTAATCCTACCTCTATTAGTACCTTATAATATTGTTTTCAGTGTTGTGACTGAAAATTAGCTACTAGAGCAATTGTTTCTTGAGAAAAAGTGTTATTGTGTTGTCCTGGAACTCCCAGGTTCAAGTGGCCCTTCTTACCTCCCAAACAGCTGGGACTAGAGACACAAGGCAATAAACCCAGTTCTTATACCTTTTCCTTTTAAAGTATAACATTTTATCTTTTAACGTTTCATGAAAAGCCCTCCTTACCACACAACCTACAGATAACTGGTGGATCTGCAGTCAAGAACCCTGTGGACAGGACAGCCCCCCACTCCCTGGAGCAGCCAGTGTCTGAGTCACATAGTATCTACCTTGGGAACTCTTCTGAGGTGATGTAAACAACATCCTGATCGGAGACAGATGAGGAGAAGGGGACAAAAGCCCCACTTTGTAAAGGCAGCAGCTCGAGCCCAAGCAGCTCACTGTAGGCGTGGTCAGAAAGCACGAATTCTAGAAGATGAAGCTTTTCTTCAGTACTGCCCAGGTGTGCACACTTCCTCAGCACCTGCCGCACCCATGTAGGTGTTACCTTCCTCACAGGAGTCGCAGTGGAGGTGGCGGAGGCTGCACTGAGCTGAACAGCGGCAGCCAGGTTCCCTGGTACCTTGGCAATCTGCTTCCCTGAGCTCTGGAGGTAGTTGAGCACAGACTGTGTGTATTCTAGACTTCCATCAAGTTCTGAGAAGTACACCTGCTCCAGCTTTACCCACTCACCACTAATGGAATAGATCACCGCATGCTGGAATAGCTCACTAAACAGAGGCCCCAACACTGGCTGCCAGTGTGCCTTGACTTTGCCGGCCTCAGGCCAAAGTTTGTAGATGGCATCCACTGACAAGGGGAAATCGGAGCTCTTTTCTGTCTCCAGGCGTTTTATTGAGTCTAGGATCAGAGTAGCATAAGCTTTGGGAACAACATTCACAATAAGAAATTCATTCCACAAGGCTGCAGGGTCTCTCCATTGGTCCAACTCTCTCCATTTTATGCTCCTGCGGTTGTCAGTTAGGCCAAAGAAGCCACTGACATGAACTGGAAGCCCTGTTCTGCTTTCCTCACCAGGAGGTAAAGGAAGAAAACAAAATGCTTTTCCTGAGAAATCAGATATTGCTCCATTTTCTTCATCATCCTTGCCTGATAAAGGCATGGCTAGTCCAATGATTGGGACAAATTTCAATTCATCAGCCAAAGAATCCAGTTTACTACTAATGCCTCGCCCACCCACACTGTTACACACCAACCAAGACGTCTTCTGGGCATCCTTTGTGCTCTCGTCCTCCAGAACTATGTTTATATGATATGTTACACAGGTGATACTGTTGCTTGGGATCTTTTTACAATAGTTGCTTATGGCCGTTCCCAGAATCTTGATAGAATTCGGTCGTTCATGTTTCAGGGTCTTATTCTCACTAGCAGTCACTCTAAATACCAGTTTTTCTGTCCCATCGGCCTCTCGGACATGTAAAGATACAGACTGTACACTCTTCAGGAAGAGCAGCACTGTGTCTGCATCTGCCCTGAAAGAGTCAAACAACTCCAGAACCTTCTGCTTAGTGTAGAGATTGCTGCTAAGCTGAGAAGGTTGTAAGCGAAGAGGGAAGCGGAAAAATGTCCCTGGAAAGCTGCCATTTGCAAATGTTTCCTTGGTGCTTCCAAAAACGCCAATGAAGGGTGCAAATTGATCCGGAAGCTCATTCATTTCTTTGCTGTCATCCTTGAGATTCCAACATTGGCCTGATTCATGGGGGCCAAAAAGTGTCTGATGAGGATCTAGCATTCCTATCTGGTCACCACTAAAGATACAAGGAACATCTGTAGAAATGAAAACCAAGGCATAACCAACTAAGAAACTCAATGAACAATTTTAAGTGCTGCCATAATGAAATAACTACCATCAAAATATTACATAAGAAATAGCATGACACATGAAATTCCTCAAAAGCAAGTGACTTAATACTTTGAAAGTGAGGCATAACAGTTTCTGGTTTGAGCCAATCTAGTAAGAGGCAGTTATAGAAACTTCCATGATTTTTGTGAAAATATGTGCTGTATCTTTAAATATTCAACAAGTGGAAGATATAAACACTATTTAGACATATACTCAGTACTAACTGCCAGATAAATCCAGCTAGAAAGAAAGGAGTTACCATTTATGTTCAAAATTAAAGATTCAACTGTTGACTTTGACAATGCAGGTTATTCCATTGCCATGTAGGTCAGCAAGCACAGACTCTATACCGAGTGAGAAATTAACTTTCCTAGTTAATTTCACACAATGTGTACTGCCAGTTCTTAAAGATCCACATCTTACCACATGGCCTTTAGACTGACGTCAACTGTTTCTTCTGTTCCTCAACTAAATACAGTGATATTTCAACCATGGCAGAACTAAAGTGTGATTTATTACTCTGAAAGAAACTTTTATCCATGGTTCTACTCAAAGGACTTCCTATGGGTAATTCTGATGTGTTTTGTCTTTCATGCAGACTTTAGCCCCTAATCTTCACACTCAATGTAACTCTAGTAAAGTCTGTCAGCTCTTTAGTATCTGTGGTTGTCAGATGCCAGTTCAATTGGGACAATCAAAAACGTCTAAATTCTTATGTATCTTAAGTAGCAAATGTATGTCCATTAGATCCATCAACAAGACAATCTAAAAAATATTTGTCCTTAGTCCCTTTACATGATGCCACATACTCACACTGAAATCAGTTCAGAGAGACTCTTGATATTGGAAAAGCATAACCTATGGCTTTCTCAAATCTTCAGATTACAAAGAGCCTTCCCACAAATGATTCACATCAATGTGTTCACTGTTAACTAGGGGACAAAATAACACTGAGCTGCACACACAGGGTAACAGGCCTGCTCTAAATTCCTGCACAGTAGTCTCTATATTATACAATCCTCAACTGTGCTTCAACATTTATAAACCATCACCTGGAGCCATGAAAAGGTGAACTTCCAAAAGGTAAATATATAAATAAAATATGAAGATTCATGTGTAACAGCTACGTTTTACTATATAACAATATAATTTAATATGTAGCATGGTCAATATTAAATATTAATGTTAATATAATACAGTAGATTTACCAAAATTTATCTATAGTTTGGCTGAGTTTACTCCCCACTTGCCCACAGCCAATACTGCACCTGTTATATGGTAGACAGAATTAAACCCAATTCCAAATCTTCCAACCTTCAAAGGATCATCTTTTTTCCTGCTTCTTGCTATTTCTTGAATACCATGCCAGTCCTCTGGGGTGAAAACCGCATTGTTGTACACATAGAGAGCCGACCCTGGGTATTGAAATGCACAGGCAGACACTCAGCAAGATGTATGGTCAGCTCCGTTCCAAGAGCTTCATCCAGACAAACAACAACAAAAAAAAACAACTTATTTGATGAGAAAATAGAGACAAGTGAGCACAGCGACTAAATTCTGCATTATTATTCCAATTGTTTTCACAATAAAAATAGAAAAAAAAAACTTGGTAAAAAGCTAACATCCAGAGAAGTAAATTGTCAGGAAATTACAAGAATTATGGAACGTAAGCAACAAAAACTACAGATCAGACAAGAATATTACCACAGTGCACCATCCTCTGTTAAAACTTCTAAATTGCATATTCAAGTTATTCTTTGTAGAGGGAATTTCTAGAAAATGTGTGCAGCATACATCAGCTTGATAAACTGTTATGTGCTGTTGGAGTTCACCAAGAAGCTGGCTCTGGGATCTGACCCCTTCCACTTTAGACCCAAGAATGCTGTGTCAGTGTCCTCTCCAAGGCCTCTTGTGAGGATAGGCTGAGGCCCCTAACTCTGTGACAGGAAGGGATAAGAACAGCAAAACGCTCCACGAGTAAAAATGGTGTATTCTGGAGAATAACTAGAAGGTAAAGTATTTCTAACCAATGCTACTGCTGTTTGTCCCATCATATAAAAAAAAGTTCTGAAGTGGGAAAGAGAAGCTCACCCATGGAGAGGACATTTAGTGGGGAATTCCAGTCTGATTGTTTCAACTTCCCTGGTCATTTTCTGTTGGATGTTGTGTCCAGTTTGATGACAACATCTCCAGCAGTTGCTATTTGTTCTTTTACTTGGACACCCATCCTGAGGAGAACTCTGCTCTGCCTGGGACTCTCTTTTGGGAACTCCAGCTGACTGTCATAAAGGGGATTCCTCAGTAGGTCTCTGCTGGATGTTTTCAGCAAGTGACCTGATGTTTTGCTATCTATCTATCTATCTATCTATCTCCTATCTGTTGCTATTTATTCTTTTACTTTTTTATGTATACTGAATAAACACATCCATTTAAAGCTGAAAGTATGGCAAGCATAGATCATTCTCTAAGACATGCAAAACAATGCATTAAGGAAACCTACAACCAAAAAAGACTTTGTCACTGTATTTTTTCATAAAGCAAAAATTAATTCCTTACTAATGCTAATAATCATCTTTTAAATATTTGGGTTGTATGTTTTTGATTTTGCTTTACTTAATTTATATTCACAGCATTGTGTAATTTAAATAGTCATGGTAAATATTTAAATAAATTACTTGGAATTACAATGCTATCTCCAAAGTGATTTCTTTAATAATATATTGTATGTGTAATTATGAGCAAATACTTCGGCATTCTTTGAGACTCATTTTCAGAAGTCCTAACATTCTCTGAATATAAGTAACTATATCAACTCATTACTCTTTAAATATCATCAGTGTTTTCAAGAATAACACAGACACAATTAGGCACAGAATCTATATGTGTACTCTTTGATCTGTGCAGCCTCCATGCTAATGAACTATATGGAGATTCCGAATATCCAAAGAACATATCCTTATGCTTCTTTAAATATGGAATGTTGGCCTGGTCTTTTTTTTTCTTTTAATTAGTGCAACTGCTATCTTTATAGTAATCGAAGTCAGGACATGAAGTTGGTCAAGGCTGATATTCTGAAAAGGACAAGCACACAGCTATGAAAAACTACTCAGGAGTCAAGGGAGTCTGGTGTCACCAGATCCACTGTCACCAATCACAGCACAGGCTCAGCCTCTTCATCTGTACTGAGATCAGAGCTTTATCTCCCCACAGGGGAGTGCAAAGGATCCACTGTGGTATTACTCAAGCTTCCCCCCAGCATACACCAAAGAGAAGAGCCCTTAAACTGCTAGCTATTTCTATTATGATACAGTAAGTATGCAAAAATAGTAATGAATGACTTGTTATTATCTATCAGCTAACCACGGTTCACTTAAAATGACATCTGTCAAATACTCTGTGGTTCTACCTGCTCCCTGTTTACTAAAAGTACAAGACACAAAAGGAAAGATCACACAACGGGCCCAGGAGTGAACTTCTTGTCAGAATCTAGAAAGATCTATATAACTTTAAGATCTAGAGAAGGGAATTAAGAAGTTCAGCATGGTTACCAGCATTACAGCTGACCACCAGGGGAAGGAAAAGAGATCTTCCCTCCTAGAGTCAACAGGAAAGATAAGAGCTCCTCGGCTAGGGACAGGACTTCCTGACCACCTCCCCTCCCTGTCCTGGAACACCATCAGGCTTGAGCTTGTGCATGCAGTCATGGCTGCTGTAGGTTCACATAGTGAATGCCTGTCATATGCGTCACTGCTTCTGGCTTTTACAATCTTCACACTTCCATAGGAGAAACCAGACTTATTAAACATTCAGGCCTATTTTCTTCAAAGGAAGAAGGACTGATGCCTGGTCACCTGGAAAGCTGGAGTGGATGCTCCAGCTGGAGTGGGTTCTATGGACCCAGCCTGCCTGAGTCCCCCAAGTCCTGAGCATTGTTCAGGCCCTTATTCTGAGCTGAGTCACTCAATGAGTAGAATCTATCCTTAAGAAAGAGGTTTCATACCTTCTCGAAAATTGACCACATACTCAGAAACAAAGGAAACCTCCACAGATACAAAAAAATATCACTGTCCACCTGTGTCTTATCAGATCACCACGGATTAAAGTTAGAAGGCAACAACAATGCTACCCCCAGAAAGCCGACAAACTCATGGAAACTAAACAGTCAACTACTGAACCACACCTGGGTCAAGGAAGAAATTAAGAAAGAAATTAAAGTCTTCTTTGAATTTAATGAAAATAAAGAGACAACATACTCAAACCTATGGGACACGATGAAAGCAGTGCTAAGAGGAAAGTTCATAGCACTAAGTGCCCACTTAAAGAAAATGGAGAAAGCATACAGTGGGGACTTAACTGTTATCAAAAATCTCCCTTCCAAAAAAACCCCAGGACCAGATGGTTTCAATGCAGAATTCTAACAGAACTTCCAAGAAGAGCTAATACCTATACTCCTTAATGTATTTCACAATATAGAAACAGAAAAGTCATTGCCAAATTCCTTTTATGTAGCTACAGTTACCCTGATACCAAAACCACACAAAGACCCAACCAAGAAAGAGAATTACAGGCCTATCTCACTCATGAATATCGACACAAAAATTCTCAATAAAATACTGGCAAACCGAATCCAAGAACACATTAGAAAAATTATCCATTATGATCAAGTAGGCTTCATCCCAGAAATGCAGGGCTGGTTCAACATATGAAAATCTATCAATGTAATCCACCATATAAATAAAACTGAAAGAAAAAAACCATATGATCATTTCCTTAGATGCTGAAAAAGCATTCGACAAAATTCAACACCCCTTTATGATAAAGGTCTTGGAGAGATTAGGGATACAAGGGTCATACCTAAATATAATAAAAGCTATTTACAGCAAGCCAACAGCTAACATTAAATTAAACGGAGAAAAACTCAAAGCCATCCCAATAAAATCAGGAACACGACAAGGATGTCCACTCTCTCCATACCTCTTCAATATAGTGCTTGAAGTTCTAGCAATAGCAATAAGACAACATAATGGGATCAAGGGGATTCGTATTGGAAAGGAAGAAGTTAAGCTTTCGTTATTTGCAGATGATATGATAGTATACATATGTGACCCCAAAAACTCTACCAAAGAACTCCTACAGCTGATAAACACCTTTAGTAATGTGGCAGGACACAAGATCAACTCCAAAAAATCAGTTGCCTTCCTATACACTAAGGATAAGAAAACAGAGAGGGAAATCAGAGAAGCATCACCTTTCACGATAGCCACAAATAGCATAAAATATCTTGGGGTAACTCTGACCAAGGAAGTGAAAGATCTATTTGACAAGAACTTTAAGTCTTTGAAGAAAGAAATTGAAGAGGACACCAGAAAATGGAAGGACCTCCCTTGCTCTTGGATTGGGAGGATCAACATAGTAAGAATGGCAATTCTACCAAAAGCAATCTATAGATTCAATGCAATCCCCATCAAAATCCCATCAAAATTCTTCACAGATCTGGAGAAGACAATAATCAACTTTATATGGAAAAACAAAAAACCCAGGATAGCCAAAACAATCTTATACAATAAAGGATCATCTGGAGGTGTTACCATCCCTGACTTCAAACTCTATTACAGAGCTACAATATTGAAAACAGCTTGGTATTGGCATAAAAACAGAGAAGTCGACCAATGCAATTGAATAGAAGACCCTGACTTTAACCCACAAACCTATCAACACCTGATTTTCGATAAAGGAACTAAAGTATACAATGGAAAAAAGAGAGCATCTTCAACAAATTGTGCTGGCAAAACTGGATGTCAATCTGTAGAAGAATGAAAATAGATCCATATCTATCACCATGCACAAAACTCAAGTCCAAATGGATTAAAGACATCAATATCAGTCCGAACACACTGAACCTGATAGAAGAGAAAGTGGGAAGTACTCTACAACACATGGGCACAGGAGACCACTTCCTACGTATAACCCCAGCAGCACAGACATTAAGGGCCTCATTGAATAAATGGGACCTCCTGAGACTGAGAAGCTTCTATAAAGCAAAGGACACTGTCACTAAGACAAAAAGGCAACCCACTGACTGGGAGAAGATCTTCACCAACCCCACAACTGACAAAGATCTGATCTTCAAAATATATAAAGAACTCAAGAAACTAGACCGTAAAAGGCTAATCAACCCAATTATAAAATGGGGCACTGAGCTGAATAGAGAATTCTCAACAGAAGAAGTTCAAATGGCCAAAAGACACTTAAGGTCATGCTCAACTTCCTTAGCGATCAGGGAAATGCAAATCAAGACAACTTTAAGATACCATCTTACACCTGTCAGAATGGCTAAAATAAAAAACACCAATGATAGCCTTTGCTGGAGAGGTTGTGGAGAATTGGGTACACTCATTCATTGCTGGTGGGAATGCAAACTTGTGCAACCACTTTGGAAAGCAGTGTGGCGGTTTCTCAGGAAATTCGGGATCAACCTACCCCTGGACCCAGCAATACCACTCTTGGGAATATACCCAAGAGATGCCCTATCATACAACAAAAGTATATGCTCAACTATGTTCATAGCAGCATTGTTTGTAATAGCCAGAACCTGGAAACAACCTAGATGCCCTTCAATGGAAGAATGGATGAAGAAAGTGTGGAATATATACATATTAGAGTATTACTCAGCAGTAAAAAACAAGGACTTCTTGAATTTTGCATACAAATGGATGGAAATAGAAAACACTATCCTGAGTGAGGTAAGCCAGACCCAAAAAGAGGAACGTGGGATGTACTCACTCATATTTGGTTTCTAGCCATAAATAGACATTGAGCCTATAATTAGTGATCCTAGAGAAGCTAAATAAGAAGGAGAACCCAAAGAAAAACATATAGGCATCCTCCTGAATATTAACCTTCATCAGGCGATGAAAGGAGACAGAGACAGAGACCCACATTGGAGCACCGGACAGGAATCTCAAGGTCCAAATCAGGAGCAGAAGGAGAGAGAGCACAAGCAAGGAACTCAGGACCGCGAGGGGTGCACCCACACACTGAGACAATGGGGATGTTCTATCAGGAACTCACCAAGGCCAGCTGGCCTGGGTCTGAAAAAGCATGGGATAAAACCGAACTCGCTGAACATAGCGGACAATGAGGACTACTGAGAACTCAAGAACAATGGCAATGGGTTTCTGATCCTACTGCATGTACTGGCTTTGTAGGAGCCTAGGCAGTTTGGATGCTCACCTTACTAGACCTGGATGGAGGGGGGTGGTCCTTGGACTTCCCACAGGTCAGGGAACCCTGATTGCTCTTTGGGCTGACGAGGGAGGGGGACTTAATTGGGGGAGGGGGAGGGAAATGGGAGGCGGTGGCGGGGAAGAGACAGAAATCTTTAATAAATAAATAAACAAAAAGAAACAAAAAAAAGAAAGAAAGAGGTTCCATGTACTCTGCATCCTCCATCAATAGAACCTATCCTTATATTTATTACAAATCCTTCCTCTTTAGGCCCTTGGCCTGAGCTCTGTTTATTAGTCAACAGACCTCATTCTTATTCTAAAGGTCACAGGCACTTTGCTACTTTGCTAGGGGTTTCTACTGTGGTGATAACAGTCACATGGGACCTTTTTCTTAAATGCGTAGGGGACATAGACCCTGAGGCCAGACTCTGGACTTGTAACCCAGAGCTTACAAAGGCCAGGCTGACTCACGTTTCATTCTTCACCTTGCAGTCCCTCCAGCCATGACTCTTACAGGGTCCCCAGCTCCACCTTCTCTTTTGAGATGATCCCTGAGCCACAGGAGGAAGGTATGTGACTGAGTTTTTTGGTGGTGGTTGTGATGGTGAAGTTCTAAGTTCTGGCTGGCCTGGAACTCATTATACAGATCAGGTTGGAACTCACAGAAACTCACCTGCCTTTACCTCCGAGTGCTGGGACTTAAAGAGTGTACCACTATACACAGCTATTTCAGTGTGTGTGTGTGTGTGTGTGTGTGTGTGTAATAAAGATGGGAAGCAAAAAGACTTAAGCCATGAGGCAGAATTTTGAAGTGAAATGCTTCTAGGATCTCTACGTTCTCACTAGCACAGCACATCAGGACAGTGAAAACAGAATGTCCTAGGCATAAGCATGACCACCATTACATCTAGGATCCTGTTCTTTCTCAGAATAACTACAAGAAAACTTGCTCTTTCTATCACTATTATGTGGGCAGGGACTGCCCAGTGTGCCACTGCCTATGGAACTGTGCAGTGGATAGGGCTGTATGGGACCAGGACTTGCTGCAGACCCCTGAATGCAAACTGAACATCCATCTAGGAGGCTACATTAAATAATAAAATTACAGCCAAGAAACTACAAGCTAATCCTCTCACCACTGAAAGATCAGTCTCTAGAGGACTGCAGTAGAGTCAGCAAAGTGGCAGAACTCAGAACCAGGGAGCTAGCCTCCTGAGATGATCACATCATATACATCAGAACCAGGGAGCTAGCCTCCTGAGATGATCACATCATATACATCAGAACCAGGGAGCTAGCCTCCTGAGATGATCACATCATATACATCAGAACCAGGGAGCTAGCCTCCTGAGATGATCACATCATATACATCAGAATCAGGGAGCTAGTCTCCTGAGATTATCACATCATATACATCTCTTTACAGATGCAAAGAAAGAACTACGGTTAAGCCTGAAATCTGACATCAGAATGACTGTAGCCACTACAATAAATGTTAAATATTCAATTAACAACAATGATGGTTACTGTCACAAAACATCATTTTGTGACTTATGTGTCCCTAAAATATATCTAAGAAATGAGTTAAGACTTCTTTTTCACAGTAACTGTCCATCATATACAAGTATTCACAATCATCCATCAATTCCAGAGCTGAGATGAACTAAGCTATATACATATTTTTCAACATTTCAGGGTGCAAGCAGGCGGCAAGTCTATAGGTGATGGCTCTCTTACTACTTTCCCTCTCATCCTCCTTTTTCCCTTCTCCTATTAAGTCTATGTTCCCACCCACAGCACAAGGGCAGCCCTAACGTAGAGACCAATATATATACAACTTCTTTCCAAATGCAGAAGAAATGATAGTTATTTAGAAGTAGTGTCCTTTATCTTATTCATAACATAAAGTGTAGACTGACTGAGAGAAATGGAAGGCTATATAATTACATTGTTAGCCATTTTATTTTTATTTTTTTCTTTAAATATACCAACTAGCAGAAACATCTTCCAAACAAAAGCAGAAAAAGCAAAAACACTTGAATTAAACATGCCAGGAAGTACAAATGATAATCACACTGTTCATTAAAAGCATTGTAAATCATTAAAAATCATCATTAGTACAAATAATAAAATTTATTCCAAATTATTCTTACCCTGATATTGTGCCATATCTTTTGACCAAAGAGTCTCCGTTCCATATTGTGTTTCATCATATAAAAATTTAACCTCTGTGGCTCCAGCATCTTCTGCATTCTGAATTAATTCCTAACCATAAAACATACCAAAAATTTATATTAATACAGTCATCTACTGTCCAACTCTGTATTTACCTACAATATCTAAAATGTAAGTGTATCAAAGTGAAGAAACCTCACTACCTCCATGGGTAAGGTAAGCTCTGGTAAGGTTCCTATTGAAAGTAGTCCTATATACACAGGAGTTGGGAAGTCTTTCCCAGAAATTTACACCCGCAAGTCAGCTCTGAATGTGCTAACATTTAGTCTAACAAATCCATGCAAAGCCTTTGTTCTAAGGAAAGTACTCTAGTTCAAAGATCTATACAGATTATTCTGAGGTATCTTATGCTGAAACAGCTTCCAAAAACAGACCATTGTTCTCATTTGTTTATCAAATTTAAATGCTCTTAGATACTCAAGGGTATTAGTCTACATGCACCCTAATAAGCAATATTCTAGACAACCTGACATGCCTCAGGCAGAAAGCATCTTAGTGATGAGAACCATTCATAAATAGAGTAATATCAATCATTTGTTGGATTGTGAGTGATCTGGTAGGTGCTCAGAAACCTGTGATATAGAAAGGAAAGGGCAAGACATCAACAAAATTCTCAGTCCTCACCACCCCCAAATACTTTTAAACACCTAACAAACCTTCCTGGAAGCTCAGACTCATTCCTAGCAAAGATCCTACTCCCTCACTTCTGACCCAGTTCCTGTAATCAACAGTTGAATCCTCACTCTGAATTCATGCAGGTCACTCAGGCCACCTCAGTCACATGACAACTCCATAATCATACCCTTCATTACTCCAGAAGTCAATATAAAAAACAGGTCTCAAATTAGCCTTCTATGAACACCATTCTGAAAGGCACACTGAAGCTGCTCCAATGTCCCTTAAGAGGCAGCACAACCTTTATTCCATGCCTATCTGAGCATGATTCCATAAGCTAACAGACCTTAAAGCTTTGGTAGGCTAGAAGAGAAATGAGGGCTTCAGGAAGGGAGCATAACGAGATCATAACAACTCATCTACAGTCCCAGTTCATTCAAGAGGTTTCTTATTAAACACCAAAACTCATTTTCACAAAATCTTCTTTCATTGCCTTTCTTTTGGTTATTTAATTTTTGTTTTTCTATTAATAAGTATATTCAAACTTAGAGAACATATCACAAGCCATGTCCATAACCCTAACATAACATAACACTAAGACTGATGTAGAAACATTATGAGTTTGAGGTCAGCCTGAATTACACAGAGAGTTCCACTCCATCTTGTGAAAAAAATATATTTGAGTATGTAAAATATAAATAAATAAATAAATAAATAAATAAGTAAGTAATTATGCTATTAAACTCTCTCACAGAAACAAAGCTCTAAATTCAGATCCCAAGCAAGCATATGTTCCTGGCCTCTAACATGGCCCTGTGTTAGGCTGCTGAACCACTGGTTGGTTGACTAGTGGCTGGTGTATGTAACCGGGTGCTCTACAAAAGCACTCCTAGAGGATACCATGTTTATAAAGAGAGTATACAGCAGCTTAGTGGAGTCCTATACTCCAAGCCCTCCTCCCTTCATGCCAACTGCAGTCTCAAATCTACTCCATTCAGCTATGCACTGTGACTGTGGAGGCAAGGTAATCAAATCTAGATCAAACACAAACACTGAGTTATCTGCTCTGGAAGCAAACCACAGATATCCTACCTTAAGGATCTGTCCTCCTTCTGGGTATCTTCTTAAAATATCCTTGAGAAAATCAACAAGTGGAGGAGTTGTTTGACCAAATCGACCTAAAATACAGAATATATTTTAAAAGATTTAGGAAAACAAAACTTCACAATTCACCACGTAAAGATGGAAAATATACAAGGTGCTGGATCTGTATGGTACTTTTTGACTTTGAATTTTTTAAATGCTAATGTACAAAAAATAGCTTCTGAGAGACACTGAATTATGGAAACTGCTAAATTAAACCAACATATATATTTTAAGAATGTCTTCACTTTAAGAATGGAAGACAAAGAATACTTTGAGGGAGAAGTCATGTCTTTGTTTCCACGGGAAACAATAAGTTATGATTTCCTTCAAAGTTAATAGAGTTCAGATTTGACTGGGGGAGAACTCCTGAGGATTTTGGCTACCAACATGAGGATAAAAGCCAAAACTACAGGACAGGTGACATATATGCTGATCCCTCTACGATGGGAAGAGTTCTGAGACTGGATGAGACATGATAAATCTCTTTGGCTACAGACTCCTCATGACTTATTACATGTCATCCTTTCATAGTGCACGGACAGATGGTTACACAGTCCAAACAAACTTATAGAGTTAACAGATGCCTTATACTAGCTCAAACATAACACAAAAATCATCTGTCGCTGACTTGTGCATACCACACATTCTGTACTTGTGTCAATACACACACACACAAACACACACACACACACACACACACACACACACACACATAATATATATGTTACTTTTTAAAAGTTTATGTATTTTCAGGGGGGGAAAGGGAGTAGATGCTAATGATGACAAGTAGCCCAAGTGATCCAGCCTCTTAGAATGCCTCTGTTACAGTTTCCTCAAAATTCTGCATCCAGAACAACTTCAAAGCTGCTAGCTGAGATGGTCCAGCCTCACAGACTATTAAGCCAGGACTTCAGATGAGCTTATACTTTCCCACCACTCAGAAACTAAACAAAAAACAATACAGCTAGCTCTCTCAGGACTTGACCATATCCCAATTTTCTCAGCGTCCTCTGAAGATGCTGTTATCTCCAGGCAACAGGAAATAATTTTAAAAACTACGATGCCTACATTCCCAAAAGGTGGACTGGGTAGTTTTCCGTCACTCAGTGTTAGTCATTGTATAGGGGATTGGTTGCAAATTGTTACTGATCATGGTAAGGAAAGAAACAAGGGAGGTTAGAGTTAAGGATCTCATTTTGAAAAGAGGGGAGATAGGGTAACGATAGGATAAAAGGGCAGATTACTAAATCTACTTTTAGACTAAAAATTAATTACTAGTCTTAAATATTTTATACTGGTATGGATTTGTGTATATTGATACAAATTTAAGGTTGTTTTTGTTAGAACATACCCTATAAATGTTTCTACCCTTGTTTAAGATATTTTTGTTTTTCAAGACAGGGGTTCTCCGTAGCTTTTGGTTCCTGTCCTGGAACTAGCTCTTCTAGACCAGGCTGGCCTCAAACTCACAGAGATCCGCCTGCCTCTGCCTCCTGAGTACTGGGATTAAAGGCGTGCGCCACCACCACTCGGCAAGATACTTTTATATTGACACAAATTTAAGGTTATTTTTGCTATACTATATATGTTTCTTTCTTGTTTAAGGTATTATACCTATGCAGTTCATTTAAAAATGTAATGTAAAGTTCTAGTCCTTGAAAGCTATTATTATAAGTCATTTAGGATAATTAAGAAATATAAATTAGTAGTTAGTCATCTATAACAATAAAACTTGTAGTCATGTTTGGTATGTTTTCAAGGTCATACAGAGATATATTTTAGATATACAGATGATCTTTAAACACTTCAGAAACCTACAGAATATCACATTTAAGATGTTTTAGTAACAGAAGGCTTTTCATGACAATGAGACGGATCTGTTCCTGGCAGCACCACTCTACTTCAAATAAGGATGTTGGGCATCAAAAACCTCCATATGGAGTTTGTTTTTATTGTGGCAAAGTTAGCAGCTCAGCAATAAATTGCCCGTGCCTCAATGGCTGAAACTATACTGTCCAAATTGGACAAAAAAAAAGTTACTGCCAAACTTTACCAAGACAAGGTATGACAGTCCTTCTAAATTCCTGCTTCATAGAAAAATCTGTCAGATATTCTAGGAATGTAGCCAAAAATGGATGCACCAATATACAGAGAAAACTAGGGCAACTGTCTAGGCAGCTAGATGTCTCCATTGTTTCTATAGTTTTGAAACACTTCTTGCTTACTCAGGTAATATTATATCCTTTGTGGGTCTCTGATAGAGTTGAAAATGAAATAGTTATAGTTTTATAATTTTCCTTGTTACTAAATTCCAAAAAGAAACTTACAAAAAGATATAAAGTTTATAAAATAGTTAAGAAATATAAAAGCATAAGTTGTTTACCTAAGATGTTTTGAGGTCTAAAAAGATAGTTTTAATATGGTAATACCATATTAAAGTTATGATAAAATGGTTTAGTTAAATTCATCAAGATAAAATAAATAATAGAGTATTTTCTCAAATATGCCACATACAAATCAACTGGACATTGTGAATGTAATTCTTACCTGATAACTTTTTATTGTATATAGTTTTACTATGTTAGAGTTAAAACCTTTCCTTTTTATTTAGACATAAAGGGAGAAATGTTGTAGGGTAATTATACACTGTATGAAGAAGTATTTTGCTGTGATTGGTGTAATAAAAAGCTGAACAGCCTATAGCTAGGCAGGAGGAATAGGTGTGATTTCTGGGGAAAGAAAGGAAGAGGAGGAGATTCAAGGTGCATGGGAGACACAGAGAGGAAACAGGAGGTATAAGATGAAACAGAGGTAATGCCATATTATAGAATATAGATTAATATAAATGGGTTAAGTTATAAGAGTTGGCTAAGAACAAGCCTAAGCTATAGACTGAGCTGTCATAATTAATAATAAGTCTCCATGTAGTTATATGTGAGCTGGCAGCCCAAAGGAAAGCCTGACTACAGAAGTACATATAAAAAGCTACAGAAACTTAATACATGAACTTGAAGGTCACTATATACCCATGAAACTATCCAAATATCATTATAACTCCCTTATTCTATCAATCAGCTCCAAAAGTTTCTCCTAACTCCATTTTGTTTTGACTTTATTCTTTTTGTGGAAAAGTATTTAAGATCTCCATTCTTAGCAATTTTATTTGTTTGTTTATATTTATTTATTGCTAAGTAGCTAGGCTGGCCTCATACTCCAAAGAGCCTCCTGCCTCAGCTTCCTACATACTGAGATTACAGGCATGCACCACCATGCTCCACTCTTCTTAGAGGCTTTAAGAACACAGTACAGTGCTAGCGCTGGTCATCACAACTGGGCCGTTCACTGTGCAGCAGATCTCCAGATCTCATTTGTTTTGCATAGTTAAATTTCATATTGGACCAACAACTCTTCATTTTATCCTCCTCCTAGTTCATGGCAGTCACCGTCCTCCCCTCTGTGCCTGGATTAAAATAAAATCTTCAATAGACTGAACTATGCTATATTCTGATAAAACCAATATTATACCTCCCCCTTTTAAGCCTTTTGATTGAAGGTTCACAAAAAGATGACAGGTTTTGGGAGTCAGATCTCCAATCTTGATCCAGTCAGGTAACTGAAACAGAGAGCAGAAATGTGTAAGAAGTGACACAACATCCAACACTGTCATTTCAAAACCTTCCTCAAGTGTTTTCATTCAAGTAACGTTTGTTAACCATTCTCACCAAGAAATAAGTTGCTCTGAAGGGAATGTTTCAGAAGACAGACAAAATGATGGTTAAAATATTTATGTTAAAAGTTAGAATTTTTCTTTAAATAATTATAAGTAAAAATTCACCTATTTGTCCTCTGCCAAAGAATTCTTCCTTCCCTCTTTCACAAGCTAGGCAAGTATTCTACTTGTCCAAATCATCTTAAATTCAGTTTCAGATATATGTGAGATCCTTAACATAAGCAAAACTATCTTTTTGATCAATGCTATCAATATGTATTTGGTATATAGCATAGGTCCAGGAAACTGTAACAAATCAAAAGGACAAAAATTTTGACATATTAATATGTATGACAATTTTCTTGGGATTAATCTATTCAGCATTCCCTGAATCAGCAGCATTTTTTATTTATTTTTAGTGGTATCCCACAAAATCATGTTCCCAAGGAATCACGTTTTCCTTTGGAAGGCATTACTACAGATGCCCCCAGCAAGAGAGGAGTAAGCTGTGACTTCCCTGAAAACTGCCTTGGTGCTTGGCCCCAGCTTCTAATGAAGGCGGGTACAAGATGAATTACTGACTCAGAGCTGACCCCTCTGTCTGAGTCTACTTTCAATCTACTGACATGGTCTACCTGGGCTTTTTCAACAGTCCAAAGATCACAAACCTGACTCCAAAGCTTACCTGAAGGACTGCTTTTCTAAGGTACACTTTACTGACAAGGCCAACTGTCTCCGTGTTCAAAAACTCAACGAGGAGAAAGGTGAGCTCTTTAGCTTTCCCTCCAGCACCACCTCAGCTTTATTTCACAGTCACTCCAGGGGAACATCCCTCTCCAAAGCTCCTCCACAGTTACTTCTAGGTTCAAGTACATAATCTCCAGTCTCTCCAAACTAACTGTATTTCTCCACTCCCTGCAGCAGCTTCTCCTGTCATCCAGGTTTTAATAACCCTCTCCCATTGGATCTCCTTATTTTCTGTATGTAATCCTTCTGCTCCTCTTGTTGGATGTACCACTAATGGCCTTGGTTATAAAACATATTCACATCATACACCTGCTGAACCTGGGAACTATCTTTGAAAACTAGTGCACTCCTTGCAGGTGCTTAAAGAAACATAAATGGGCTAGTCAGGCAGTTGTGGCGCACGTCTTTAATCCAACACTTGGGAGGCCGAGGCAGGCGGGTCTCAGTAAGTTCAAGTCCACCCTGGTCTACAAAGAGAGTTCCAGGACAGCCAGGACTGTTACACAGAGAAACCCTGTCATGAAAAGCTTTTTTAAAAAAAGGAGAAAGAAAGAAAAAAGAAAAAGAAACATAGATGAGAACATTGACTGTCACTAGCAAAAAAAAAGTCCTTAGAAATAATCCAAATACTATAATGTATTTGAATAGCAAAATATCACACATTAATGAATACTGAACAACTAAGTTATATATATATAATTTAGATGTATATTAATAATGAAATATTGAGTGAAAGCTATCTAGCTTATTACATGAAGAATGATAAACTCCTTATAATGGGCATAACCAACAAAAGTAAATGGAATATTATTTGGGTAATGTATTTAGGTTACACATACATATGAAATACAAATATATACATATACACACATTTATAGAACTATTAAGATAACAAAAAGACAACAGAAGATACACAGACATGAAGGAGAAAGTCAGGCATACAGGCACAGAAGAAACATAAGGGTACTCATAACATCATCCATGGATGATCATTCTACAGGTTAATTAACCATCTAACTAATTACTAAAAGAAAGTCACACATAAATCAATGATCATTAGCCCAGTTTAGGATCATTAAGGTGCACTAAAAGAAAAAATGGTAGAGCAAAGGAAGGAAACATAGGAAGTTTCCAGGTTTCCAAGACAATCAATTGCAAGAAACTAGACACCTAATAACCTAAGTACATTAGGTTAGCCAGACATAACTGAGAGTCTGACAACAGACAGTCTGGTAGACTTTACTGATTCTCCTAAAGAGCAATCAGACAGTAGAGATGTCCCAGCAGCACTACCTCCTATGGAGCGTGCCATGATCTGGTGGCTTGTATAGGCCCTCTCCCCTTCTCTCCTGGGCACTACAACTAACCAAAGAAAGGTCCCTGTTCTCCTCCCATATGTACTATGTCCCTATTCATTGTTTTTAAAATCGATTATAAAATCATCAGAATCTTGGTCTTGTCAGCCTCATTCTCCCTTACAAACCTCAGAGACACGCATCTTCAATTAACAGCAAACAGGAACTCTACCCAAATTATTAAACACTATGACAATATAACTATTCAGCAGATCACCCAAAATTTCCTTTTTTCAGTGTCAAAGACATAGGGAGATGCTCAAGAGTCAAAAGTTGGGGTTTAGGGAATGGGGTATTGGAGAGGGACATGACCTATTTGTGATGAATTAAAAGACAGAAAAGCTAAATCACCATCTACTATCTATTATGATCCGCTGCTCACCCTGAAATATTCAGAATTTAGTAATGTCAATCTAAAAAGTCCTGAGCAGCATGGGGCTGAAAGGTAAACTCCACCTGTGGAAAGAATGCCAACACACAATGCTTCTTTTGAGCACTAAAGGAGGCTGTAGGTATAAAGGTCAGAGAACAGTGTCTGGAGGAGAGCAGGGAGTGGAGGGCACAATAGTTCTCTTCCCACACTTTCCAAATACAGAAAGGGAGAGGTGCTAACTATCGGCCACGGCCTAGAATTCTGTCTTCAACACCGACCTCTCTCTGTTTCATATCTGCAGCTGGGAGCTGACTTTCACCGTCTTTAGAGCCACACACCCTAGAACTGGCTAGACTGGATGTGAAAGCAGAAACTAACACACACATGGCTAACGGCATACACATGGCAGCAGCAAGCAGGATCTGGGTCACCCACTTCTCCATTACTTGCATTTTCCCTGTGGCTTCTATGTCTTAGCATCAGTAGAACCACACACAAAAGCAAACTGTCACATTTCTTCCAGAAATGGTCTCCTGGTCTGACTCCAGACTTAAACACATGCTCTGTAAAGCCTTTTGCCTTATTCTACACCCTCTGTCCATCCTTTAGGTCAGCGGTTCTCAACCTTCCTAACATTGCAGCCCTTTAATACAGTTCCTCATAAAATTATTTTTGTTGCTACTTTATAACTAATTTTGCTACTGTTACGAATTGTAATGTAAATATCTGATATGCAGGATAGTCTTAGGCAACCCCAGTGAAGGTGCCACAATTCTCTCCTTTACAGAGTGTCCTATATATCCTTTGATTTAATTATTTGTGGTGTGTGTGAGAGAGAGCGAGAAAGAGAGAAGACAGAGACAGGAGCGCATTGTGGAGGTCAGAGGACAACTCTGTAGAGATCCTTCTCTCTGACCTTTGCAAGGGTTTCCAGAATTAAATTCAGTCGTCAGGCTTGCACAGCACTGAGGCATCTCACTGCCTCCCCATGCTTTCAACTTCACCTTCACAGCCGTAGACTAGAACCCCATGACCTCAAAACCAATCAGTGATAGACACAGATTTCCTTCACCCTCCTAACCACCCAACCCAAACAATATGACCACTTCTTCCACCAAGCACCCCAAATCTGAGCTTTTCAAAGGCACCTCAGAGACACTTCCAATGGCAAAAGCTACAACTGAGTCATTGGAGTAAATGCATCTAGGGAACAGAATGACAAAGGAGAAGCAGGAGTAAGGTGGGCAAGGCATGGAGGTGACAGATAAAGAAGGCAATAATGGTGAGTGTCTCTTTTTGATTCCGCCTCAACTCTCTGGGCAAGCCAGTGTGTGAGAGAGGTGCATAAAAACAGGTTCACCGGAAATCTGTTAAAGTGTACAGGAAATCAGAAAACTGACCCAGGTATATAAAAAGTCAAGACCACACTGGAGAGTAATGAATTGAGCAGTATGGAAATCCAACTAGAAATGTCATCGGTGTCGCTCAAGTAACCCCTGTAATTTCATTCGACTCTTTAAGTCCTGGACATGCTGTTCTTTACCGAATAAGAGAGGTAAGATATTAGAGTTATAAAGAATAAGATCATTTGCAATAAAAAGTCATTTAAATTTCCCATTCAAGGAAACTCCAGGATTTGTCCCATCATCTAAGAGGATATATGAAATGTTGCTATTTTCCAAAATTGTGGTCTACTAAGACATTCATTGGCACTTCAGAAGTTTTAGATTTTCTCCTCAAAATAGCAGTATGGGTATTAATGTCTGAAGTCCCTTTTCAGCTGTAGATTTCCGTGATTCATAGAAATTAGTGGAGAGTGCTTGCCCAGCACGTGCAAAACCATAAGTCTCAGCCCCAGAACCACAAGGGGCTGGGAAGGGATCCAGAACAGGCCGTTTTTAAAACAGCATTCTTATTCAATTTAGGGCCTGAAGTAAACGAGTGATGAATCAGAATGGTGATGTCTGAGATTTTTAAAACGCCTCGGTTCACAATGCCCATCAAAAAAAAACGTTCGTCTTAGGCAGTGAAGATTCACGAATCTGGAACCGTAAATGGAAAACAAACAAACAAACCAAAAAACCCCACTACTACCGGCAGGCGCACGCTCCTGCCATTCTGCCCCAGCTATCTGCAAAGCTCGAATGAATCATCGGAGCATCAGTCTTCCGCGACGGACAGGAGCCCCTGAGTTTCCTGCCGCCAGCACGCGACGGCGGCGCCCATCTCCCCCGGGCAGGCCCGGAGCCGACCTACCTCCCGGTCTCCGCGCCACAGCCGCTGCTCTGCCACCGGGAAGCCGGTCTCGGCGAAGATGCGCTCCTTGAGGTCCCGCGCGGTTGCTGTCGCCGGCACCGCCACGGTCCTGCAGCCCACGCAGCCGCGGAGCACGGTCACGCGGACCCACCTGCGCCAGGCAAAGGGATGGTCAGCGGGGTTCGCGCGCGGGCCACCCGGCCCGCCCTCCCACTCGGGGTCTCGTCACCTGTCCCCCATGGCGGGCTCCCCAGGCCCGCAGGCCGCCGCCGCCTCACGCCCAGTTCAGCCGCTCCGAGAGGCCCGCCGCTGGCCCTGACGCGGGGATCCTCATGGCGTAGGCCGGCGCCGCCGCAGCGCTCTGCCGCAGCCCGCAGAAGAGGCAGAGGAAGACGCCGCTGCGGAGGAGGAACGAGCCCCGGCGCGGCCGCGCGCTCCCGACGCAAAGGGCCGGGCGGGCGTCGCCCGCGGGCACGCGCGGCCCCAGGACCGTTAGCTGGCGAGCCGCTCCTCCGCGGGCTACGCCTTTCCAGACGCGCCCTGAGGGCCGCTACTGTTCTCCCCTGAGCCCCAGGCCCCGCCCCGGCTCCTCCCCCTCCAGGGAGGCAAGGACGGCCCCGCCCCCGCTCTCAGGCCACGCCCCCAGGCACACCCCAGCGGACGGCTGCCGTTCTAAGAACCCAGCTTCGCCTTGGCTCCGCCCCTCTCCTGGGTGGCTAAGGACCGCCCCGCGCCCTCCGCCAAGCCACGCCCTCCCGGGAAGCTTAGACTTCAGCCCTTCAAAGGAACCTTGGGCCCCGCCTCTGTCCCGCCCTCTCTCCCAGGCCTGTCTCTTAAGGAACGACCCCACCGGCTCCCTCCCGAGCCCACGACACACAGAACGGGACAGCTGAAGAGCTGCCTGCCCCTACCTAGCCCAACCCCACTGAGCAGCTGCACGACCCCACAGACTACGCCCCATCCTGCCCTGTCCAACCTGGAATGAGTCTTCCGCCCCGCCCACATGCCAGGCCCCGCCCAGTTCTGCCCGGCCCCCTTCTGCGGGGATTGAAAACTCTGAAATTCGCAGGAAAAGAGGTGTATTGCCCTGGCTGGAGTTAAATCTGTGAGGAGCAAACATTTCTAGGGCCTAAGCCTTCACTCAAGAGTCTCATCTCCAAACAAGAGGGAGACGCCGAATTGCAATATCGTTTTTCCTGTTCGTTGGTGAGACCAGAAGTAGGATGAACACTTCAGACGTGGAGGCAATCATCGCTGTATACTTGGCACTAGGGAAGCTGAGGCAGGAGGATACCCGTAATTTTGAAGTAAGCCTGTGCTGTCTGCGAGGCTGACTCAAAAACCAAAGGGGGAGGGGCAGAGATTCATACATTAGATTTGCTGGAGGCAAGAGAGCCAGAAGCTATACAAGAGGATACACATAAGATATTTTAACAGCATATGTACCTCATTTGGGTTGCATTTTCTTACACTCGATGGGATAAGTCTCCCCCCACCCTGTCACATCTGCAACTCTGTAGAACTAGGAATGGGGTGGCATAATAGGGTCACCCCACAGCTTTAACTTAAGTCGCCTTGAAATTAAAAAGTGAGGAAGGCTTCATCAGTGAGTATCAGGTGCCTCCTTCCACTTATTCTCACAGATCCTGATAAAAATTGCAAAATCAAAGCCCTCCTCTGCTACAGCAACCCCAAAGCTACATGGTGAAATAGTTAAAGGGTGATTGTTATTTGAAATATTCTCACCAGAATAAGAGCTCTATTTTAGAGTTAAGCCTAAAAAGTGACATTACTACTTCTCTTCGCTCCTCTCAATATAGTCAGAATTCATCATCAGAAGTAAAAACACAGACTACCCTGAGAACTGTCCAGTTATTAATAAAGCTAAGAGAGACAACGATATCCGTCAAGATTGCCTTTTGCTACTGGAAGAAGTTAGGTTCATCAACTAGAGAAAACTGCACTCGCAGCATAAAGATCCTGCCAAGAAACCCCAATGGCCAAATATTTGATTTTTAAGTTAGATAACCCTGTACATGTGAATGCATGGGGTTATCGACAAATAGAAAAACAATAAGGGTTTTTGTCTATGGAGATTTCTTCTTCTCCCTCCACCCCTCCTCTCTCCCAAGCACCATGCTCAGCAATTGTAACAGGTCACCACCCAGACCCCAGGACAAGCCTTCAGGTTAAAAGACTTCAGAATTAGGGTCCACCTTCTATTCTTCTGCCTTCCCATATGCTCCTTCCCTGGGTACCAAGAGGATGTGGTAACAATAGAACGCAGACATTGAGTGGACATCCTGAAAGGATAGAATGACCTCAGCCACCCGGCATGCCACAAGAAGTACAGTCAGCCTGCAAGGATGCCGGTCAGAGGCAGCCTGAACATGTAGGGCAGAGTGCCTTTGGGCTACACCTCATAATGGTTTTACTCAGGGGAATTGCAGATCTAGAGCTCGGAAAGGTGTCAGAGCTAGCACTGTAGACTGAGGAATTACTAGCTTCTTCAGATAGTACTGAAAAGCTGTATCCCAACTGGACACACTCCTGAATGACAAGGAGGTCCAGAGAATGAAACAAAGTATCTAAGCAACTGTTTGAGTAGACACAGTTTCAGTTTTACCGGATAGCATTCTGGACATGACAATGCTGGTGGTTACACAATATCAGGGCTGTAATACCATGGAACTGCACAATTCAAAATGATTCAGAAGGTAAATCTTAAGCTATATGTGCCACCATATTAAAATATAGCACTGCTGGGCAGTGGTGGCACACACCTTTAATCCCAGCACTCAGGAGTTAGAAGCAAATGTATTTCTATGTGTTCGGAGCCAAATTTCTCTATGTAGTGAGTTCCAGAACAGTTAGGGCTGTTACAGAGAGAAACTCTGTCTCAAACAACAACAACAACAACAACAATAATAAAATATAGTATTTTACTATTTTGTTTTTCTGAGACAAAGTACAAAGCACAAGGTGGTCTTGAAATGTCAGAACCCTCCCACCTCAGCCTCCTAAGTGCTAGGATAGGATATGTGGACATGTATTCAGCTAAACTGCATCTTTCTTTCTTTTCCCATATTTCTGAAAAGCACAGAAACACTAAAGAAGTTGACTAGACCAGCTGCCAACCTTTGGAACTAGCAAACAAAGGCAGGCAGCAGGGCAGTGACATGCGACATCTCACACGGACACAAGTCATAGTACATACCGACTGCCAGGTAGCAATGAAGTACAAAGACTGCAAAGTTAAATGAACCGCTGGCGTGTCAGTAGGACAGAGCAGCAAAATACCAACAGGATCGCCATGATTCTACCAGGCAAAGAGAAAAGCCGGTTCCATAGGGGGTTTGATCTTATTTCCTAAATGTGCAAGGGATTTATTATTTATTCACTTTTATTTATCTGAGACACTCTCCTTATGTACCCCTGGCTGGCTGGAACTGACTGCATAGACCAAGACACCCTTGAACTTGTTGCGATCCCTCTGCCTCCTGAGTGCTACCATCACCCCTTGCAAGGATGTGTGCTACCTAAATAAATGACGACCAGCTTGACAGAAGCCATCAATGTAGATGAGTTGGGAGAACGAAGATTGTTCGGTGGGTAAAGTGCTTGCCATGTACGCATGAAGGACTGAATTAAGTCTCCTACCCTGCACACTGGTGTCTGCAGTCCCTGAGTTTGCGGGGCGTTTAGGAGCTGGGTGGGAGATAGACAGATCTCTGAGGTTACTGGTCAACCAATCTCGACAGTCAGTGAGCTCCAGACTCATTGAAGAAACCCTGTCCCAAAAAGGGGGGAGGAGGAGTGGAGGGAAGACGTGGAAGAGGAAGAGGAAGAGGAGGAGGAGGAGGAAGAGGAGGAAGAAGAGGAGACAAAAAAGGCACATAGGCTTCCATGTGTGCACACATGGACAATGCACATGCTACTGAGGGATCCAGTCACACAGACCCATGTACACACATGGACAATGCACATGCTACTGAGGGATCCAGTCACACAGACCCGTGTGCACACATGGACAGTGCACATGCTACTGAGGGATCCAGTCACACAGACCAGTGTGCACACATGGACGTGGACAATGCACATGCTACTGAGGGATCCAGTCGCACAGACCCATGTACACACATGGACGTGGACAGTGCACATGCTACTGAGGGATCCAGTCACACAGGCCCATGTTAGTACCATACATGGACGTGGACAATGCACATGCTACTGATGGGATCCATCTTTGGAGATGATCTCCACAGATTTAAAGGGTGAGATGATTTTCACACATGAAAATCATGCAGCTTGGAATCAGTAAAGACAAGAGGGGGCCCAGGCCCGACTTCGTCCTGCAAGCTCCTGCCAAGCAGGAGAGAGAAAGGCTAATGGGGATCCTGGAAATCCTTATTTAATTTTTTTAATTTATTTATTTATTAAAGATTTCTGCCTCCTCCCCGCCACCGCCTCCCATTTCCCTCCCCCTCCCCCGATCAAGTCCCCCTCCCTCATCAGCTTGAAGAGCAATCAGGGTTCCCTGACCTGTGGGAAGTCCAAGGACCACCCACCTCCATCCAGGTCTAGTAAGGTGAGCATTCAAACTGCCTAGGCTCCCCCAAAGCCAGTACGTGCAGTAGGATCAAAAACCCATTGCCATTGTTCTTGAGTTCTCAGTAGTCCTCATTGTCCACTATGTTCAGCAAGTCCGGTTTTATCCCATGCTTTTTCAGATCCAGGCCAGCTGGCCTTAGTGGGTTCCCGATAGAACATCCCCATTGTCTCAGTGTGTGGGTGCACCCCTCGCGGTCCTGAGTTCCTTGCTTGTGCTCTCTCTCCTTCTGCTCCTGGGAAATCCTTATTTTAATAACCAATGAAAGTAACTAAAGCTGCTAGTTTTCTGCTTACATCCCAAGGAAGGAAGAGAAATGATAAGCAAGTAGGCGAGTGATAGATAGGCCCTCCCTGTGATGTCAGGGGACAGGAGACACCATTTAAGGCAGTCAGCGATGAAGGTGAGTGGCTGACGTGCTCCATTCTGAGATGAGCCTTTAATTAGAGACCTGAAGAAAATGAAGGAAACAGAGGTGACACAGCTTCGTGCATAAGAAAGGGACTCAGAGACCCCTATAGATGACACTTCTTCATGTTTGCAATGGTCGTGTCACCGCTTCCTCCCCGACAAGTCACGTCTGCTTTCTTTCCAAATCTGTTCCTTTCTTGTCACATAATCACTTAGTCAGATTTCTACTATTATGATAAAACACCATGATCAAAAGCAACTTGGGGAGGAAATGGTTTATTTTGCTTACAGTTCCACATCACAGACTGTCACAAAGGAAGTCAAGAATTCAAGGCAGGAACCTGGAGACCACAGAGGAATATTGTTTTATGACTGGCTCTCCAAGGATGAGAAAAGGGCAAGAAAGAAAAGCACGAGAAGGGGGTTATGGTAAAGGAGAAGAAAGGAGGAAGAGAAAGGGAGGGAAAGACTGGAAGAGAAGGCAGGAATGAAAGGGATAAATTAGGAAGGAAAGACAAGAGTGCAGGAGGGAGGAAGGCAGGGAGGGAAAGAGGCAGAATAAAGGAAGGGGAAAGAAAGAAGCGAGGGAAGAGAGATAAATGAGAAGGAATGGAGACGGCCATGAAAGAACTAGGGAAAATGGAGAGGAAGGGAGAAGGGGAAAGGAGAAGAAAGAGGGGAGTTAGAGAGATTGGAAAGGGGAGAAGGAAGGAGAGGATGGGAAAGGGGGTGAAAAGGGAGAGGGAAAAGTGGAATAAGGAAATGAGGAAAAGGAAAAGGAAGGGGAGGAAGGGAGGGAGGGAGAAGTTGAGGAAAGAAGGAAGAAAAACAAGTGGAAATGGGGGGTTAGAAAGAAAGAAGGGGTCCCTAAGAAATGGCTTTTGTGGTACCAAAAGATGCCATGCAAGCTTCCAAAGAGGAAACAACCAACAACCCTACTCCGCTGCAACGCCTATGAACCACACTGATGACCATCAGCAGTGCTGCAGTGGTGGCATGCACACCTTGGCACATACCAACAGCTCTCTATTTGGACATAAGGCTGCTCCACAAGATGGGTACCATACCTGGTTCTGGAAACCTAGTTAACTATTCGGTGCTAGCGGAGTCATGGTTACTGAGGTGACTCTATGACCACTAATTTACTAATCCAACACAATCCCTAACAACAACCTAAATATTTGTCTGTCTACCCACGGATCAGTGTAGTCTTCGCCTCTCATCAAGGAAACTTCTCAGACAGAGATTATTCCAGAAAACCACAACAATCAATATGCAGAGATATGGAACCTAGTCCCAGCGGATACATTTACAAAACACTCCCGCAGCCAAGGCTCAGGGAACATCACCATGTGAAAGAGGGCAGCAGAAGGATTGTAAGAGTTGGCTTACACACAAAGACTTGGCTGTGAGATTGTGTCTCCTAGGAACTCCAGAAGCCCCAGCCGCAAAGCCTCACCAACGTGACCACCCAAATGTGAGAGGGACAAGAATGACCCCAAAAAACATACCAAACTGCTCAGGGGAAAGCCCAGGGGCCTCAGTCCTGCACAAAGAACTACAGGAAACTGAGAAAAGCTAGGGGTGGGGATGCTATCTGCCCCAGAGAGGATGACACCAATAGGTTGTCCAGTGTCAAGCAGTCAGCCCTGAAAACATGCATACAAGTAGCATTATGTGAACTCAACAGATTATATTTAGGAATATACATGTATGTACATATACATGTGTGCATGTAATAACACTGAAAAACGAGACCATGAAGCTGAAGGAGAGTGGGGAGGGGTACATGGAAGAGTGTGGAGGAAGTAAAGGGAAGGGGAAATGTTGTAATTACAATATCAACAATAAAATTTAAATAGAAGAAATAGGGGGGAATTAGGTGGAAGATGTGGAAGAAGCAATAGGGAACAAAAAGGGGATGAAAGAAGAGATGAAAAGAGAAATATGGGAAGGAAGAGGGAAGGGAGAGTGAGCGAGAAGGGAAAGTAAAGGGGGGTGAAGGAAAATGGGGTGGTAGGGAATGAAATGGGAGAAGGAAGTTGGGGAAGTGGGAGGAAGAAGAGTGGGGAAAGGGAAGGGAGAGAGAATATGGGGAAATGGAAAGAGGAAGGAAATAAATGAGAGGAAAGAAAGGTGGGAAGTGGGGAGGAAAGAAGGAAGAGAAAAAAGTGAAAAGAAATAGAACGGGTGGAGGGATGTAGGGAAAGGCATTGAAAAGGAGTGAAAGAGGAGAAAGGGAAGAAAGTGGGGAAGGAAAAGGGGAAATCACAGGGAGGGAGAAAGGGAGAGATGGAAGGAGGAAGAGAGAGAGGGAGGAAGAAAGGAAGGAATGGGGAATGAAAGGGAAAGGGAAGGGGAAGGAGGAGGAAAAGGAAAGGGGAGAAAGGAAGGAAAGGAAAAGGAAGAAAGAAGGGAGGGAATGGAGGGAAAGAAATGTATAAGAAGGAAGGGAAGTAAGAGAGGAGTAAGGAATGGATGGAAAGAGATAGAGAGACTCAAAGTCAAGGAAAGGAGAGGAGAAAAACAGATGAAGAGAGAGGGAGGAAGGCGGGGAAGTGAGAGGTGCAGGTGGGAGAGTGCAGAGAAAGGGAAAAGGAAGTGAAGGAAGAAAAAAGAGGGAGCATGGAGGTCAAATGTGAGAATTAAAAAAGATATCAATGGAGAAAGGGAGGGGGATAAAGGGAGGAAGGGCAAAGGGAGACAGAAAAAGGAAAGAAAGGATGGAAGTTAGGGGAAATGAAGAAAGGACATGAGAGAGAGTGAAGAAGGGGAAGGTGGAAAGGGAAGGCAGGGAGGAGAGAGGGAGGGGGAGGGGGCTGTGTATGAGAGAGTGTAAATGGGAAGAAAGGAAGGTAAAAAGGAGGGAAATGGATGGGGAAGAAAAGAGGCAGAGACAGGGGAGGGAAGGGGATGTGAGAAATGGGGAAGGGGTGAAAAGAAATGTAGGGGAAAGAGAAGGAAGGGGAAAGTAAAAGGGAAGGGGTAGAAAAGAGGAAAGGAAGAAGTGGGGAAAGGTAGGAGAGAGGAAAAGGAAGAAGAAGAAGAAGAAGAAGAAGAAGAAGAAGAAGAAGAAGAAGAAGAAGAAGAAGAAGGGAAAGAAAAGATAGGGCAAAAGGGAGACAGAAAAAAGAGAGGGATGGAAAAGGGAAGGGGTAGAAAAGAGGAAAGACGAAAGGAAGAAGTGGGGAAAGGTAGGAGAGAGGAAAAGGAAGAAGGGTAAGGGAAGGAAAAGATGTGGGCCAAAGGGAAACAGGAAAAAGAGGGATGGCAAAAGGAATGAGGAAAAACAGGAATGGAGGAAGAAAGTGAGGGATAGAAAAAGAGAGGGGAGAGGAGAAGAAGGGAAAGGAGAAGATAAGGGAAGAGGGAGTGAGGCAGAGAAAGGAAGGGAAGATTGAGAGAGGTGGGTAGAGAAAATAAGGAAGGATAAATGGGAGGGAGAAAAGGAAAACGGAAGGACAGAAAGGAAAAGAAAGACTAAGGAGGTAAAGAATGTGGTAGAAGGAGGGAAACGGGAGAGAACAGAAGAAAGTGGGAAAGGGATTGTCATGGCAACTGAGAAGGGGCTGGTCGGAAGGCTGGTGAAGGTAGAATGACAGGTATGGGGAGAAGAGTGTCCTGGTCAATTTTTTTTTTGTCTCAAGCCAGGATCATATAGGGAACAGGAACTTCGACTGAGAAAATGCCTCCCTCAGACTGGCCATTAGGGAAATCTGCAGGGCTGAGGGAAGGACTAGGAGGGAGGGAAAAGGGGAGAGAGGGAAGGAACAAGGAAGAACAAAATGCCCAGAAAACAAAGAAACATGAATATATGTACATATATCTTCTGTTTGGAATAAAGAGAAGAGCGTGTCCCAGGGATGCAGTGTTGAGGGTTTATGAGTCGCGTCTCACAGCCTGTCTTACCGGTAGAGAACCATCAGCTCTCTCCTCACCGGTTAGACAGAGACACACATGGAACTAATTGTTGTTCCTCAGGTTAATGAGTCAGCACAAGGCTATTACCTTGAAAATAAAGTGAGGATGTGCTGGAAGATGATTCGGGGTCGGGGGTAAAGACTTGCAGTTCAAGCCTGATGACAGGAGATGGATCCCCGATGAACATGTACAAGGTGGACAGAACCAACGCTGCAGTCCACACACGTTCCGGGACATACACTCCCCACATTGGGTTTTTCTGTGTAACAGGCCTGGCCGTCCTGGAACTCACTCTGTAGAACCAGGCTGGCCCCAAACACATAGCAATCTGCCTGAGGCTGGGCCCAGGGGAAGCTTTGGGGATCCAAGTCACACACGGTGTCTTGAACTCACTTTCCTATGTCCATTCTGGGTGAAGGTCCTCCTTGTACGAGCGCCAGCCTAATGAGAGCCAAACTAGCAAGTGAAGATTTTTCTCTCATGCCTGGTAGCTGTGGGAAGGCCACCCCTCAGCCCTGTCAGCACCAGAGACTTAGTGTTATGTTAAGTCAGTCTCTCTTTTTGTCCTAAAATAGCCAATATCAGCTAGGGAGGATGGTTCACACATGTAACCCCAGCACTTGAAAGGCTGAGGCAGGAGGATTGTGGTGAATTTGACATTACTCTGGGTTACACGGTACCAGGCTGCTCAGGGCTGCATAACCATAAAGTGGTTAAAAGGAAAAAGAAAAGAAAGGAACAGAACAAGGGGTTAGCAGGGTTCCAATTTACCCAAATTCAATGTATGGAGCAGCAAAGTCTGAGGAAAACAGAAATTTTCCCAGCAGGCTTCTGTTTCTTCTGATTGGCCAGAACTGGGTCACATGATCACCATAGCTGCAAGGCCAGCTGAGGAGGCCACTGATGGCTTTTCAAGCCTGTGTAGTAGTCAGAAGTGAAGGGGAATGCTAGCTGAATCATCCATCTGTGTCATCTGCAATGCTGCTGTGGCTGGAAACCCAGGGAAGGTACTTTCAGAGTGTCTGCAAGAGTATCAGGGAGCGGGAGCTAGAACACCGGCAGAGCTGCCTACTAACGTTAACCACACTTTCGAAGACGTCAGGGAGGAGGACTTATCATGCAGGTGACTTCTGTTCACCTTGGAGCGGGACCTTGGCAGATTATGTTTTTAAAATGTTTCCTCTGGAATGACAATTCAATTCTCTGACTAAAGCAAATCCAGCCAAAGTCATGAATTCCACCCTCCTCCCCACCCCCATCTTCTTCAAAGGTCATCTCTCCTCACTCCTGGAAGGAGGCAGCTGTCTCACAGGCCAGGGCTGGAGAGCTGAGAAAGGAAGGATAATGCTGCCCCTGCCTGGCCAAGATACATCATGTTAAGACAGATCCTAGAGATAAACACCAAGGGTAAAGTAACAGAAAATACCCACAGTGATTGGGTATTTCTGATGTGCATGTCCTCTGTGACAAGAACCAAACACAGTGAGGAACCTACTGGAAAAAGCACTAAGATGATGCTGGTGATGTTGGAAACATGTCTTACCCGAGGGCAAGGGCAAAGGAATGACTTCTCCATAAAAGGAGATTATGATAGCTACTCATTCATTCAACTTAATTAGCCTCGTTATATAACCTATGTTTAAAGTATATAAAATTGAGATGACAAGCATACTAGAATCCTAGCACAAATTTGTTGCACAGAATATCAAATTTTCTGCCCACTTCAAGTTTCTTTATGGAAAAGTAAGTTTCATATCCACTACAAATCTCTGCATGGAAAATTTCTCTAGGCCAAACCAACTACTTAACTGAGGAATTCTTCAAACTGATGTGTATTCCTGTACACTATTAGTTTTTGTTTTTTAAGTGTGCGTTACTTGACAAAACACCAGCCAAAGGTGACTTAAAGAAGGGAGGGTTTGTTTGGGTTCACAGTTTGAGGTTCTAGTCCGTCACAGGGGGGAGGGCATGGTGGGAGCCGGTCACATTACATTCACCATCAGGAAGCAGAGACAAATGAATGCTGGTTTTTGACTTGCTCCTGCCATTCCCCTTTTCATCCAGTCCAGAACTCCAGTCCATGGAAACGCGCCACCCACAGGCATGGTGGGTCTCCACTCCTCAGTCAAACATCTCTGGAAACACCTCCACAGACACACCCTTGTCTCATAGGTGGTTCCAAGTCCTCTGAAGTTGGCAATGAAGGCTAGTCCTCAAACACAGTGCCTGCCTCTTTTGGAGGAAGAATTTCACATGTATTTGTTCCTGCAGGACAGCTTGCGTGTACTAGGTTGTATGTATACAAGTGTGCGTGTACTTTGGTGTATGGAAGCAATTGTCACGGTTATTTTAGCACACCACAAATCTTTGGGACTCTATTGTGGACTGTTAACACTTAGAAGCATACTCAGGACCAACAGCCGGACTTTAGACCATCAGCATCATATGCAATTGGTCTACATGGGAGAGAAGAGGCCACATGTGTGTCCCTACTAGTCCTTGCCATGGACTGCAGGCAGCATCCAGACATGTGACAAGACAGGGCCAGGGGCCACCCGGTAACACTAGTGATATTTCATCTTGGTTAGTGTGAAGCTGTGCATCTGACGCCTCAGCCTTCTTCTTTCCCTCGGATTCTAAACTTCTTTTTGACCACTCTCCATTAGAGCTCTCCCTCAGACTTCTGCTCCTCAAAGAACCAAGAAGGCTCTCTTCCCTCTGCTGGCCTGCGGCATCCCCACACCTTCCCTCTGCCTCCCACAGCCCTACCACTCCCCATCTGTGCACACACAGCACGGTCAGCATCTCTTTTCTCTCCGCAGCACTTTCTGGATGAATACTCAGATAAAAATGTCCACTCGGACAAACACGTTTGGGTCCAGCACATGACTTAAATCCAACACCCACACATGGCTGAGAACTGCAGGTGGTGGCAGTTGGGTTCCTTAGGAAGATGTGACTTCAGAGAAAAGCCGGTGTGGATTATCACACAGAACCAGAGTCAGCAAGCTGAGAGGGGGCAAGTGACAAGGCCTGATGTGCCACAGAGCCTGAGTCTGCTTGCAGCTGCCACCACAGGCCACAGACACAATGGACTGAACTATGCACTCCTCACAGCACTGAGGACTGGAAGTTCAAGGTCAAAGTGCAGGTAAGATAGGTCTCATCCCCATCTTAGCCACACGGCCTCTTTGCTGTGTGTCTCTGTGGTCTCTGTTACAAGGGTTCCTATCATGGATCCGCACCCTGAGGAACTCATCTAACCCTAATTGTCCTCCTCGGATACCTTACCTTTGAATACTATTAAGGCTTGTTGTAGGAGGTGCTTGTTTGTTCCTGCTGCTCAGCCTCAAAATAACCGCACAGAAACTGTATTAATTAAATCACTGTTTGGCCCATTAGCTCTAGCTTCTTATTGGCTAGCTCTTACATCTTAATTTAACCCATTTCTATTAATCTGTGTATCACCATGTGGCTGTGGCTTACTGGCAAGGTTCCATCCGGTGTCTGTCTCTGGCAGGGCTACATGGCTTCTCCATGACTCTGCCTACATATATATATATATATATATATATATATATATATATATATACATATATATATATATATCTGGCTATATATAGCCTGGCTATATTCTGTTAAGCCATTGGCCGAAAGCAGCTTCTTTATTCACTAACCAATAAAAGCAACACATAGACAGAAGGACTTCCCACACCAAAGGCTGCCAGGTATTAGGAAAAGCTTAGTTACCTGGGACACCGCACACATGCACACATCTGTATCAAACCACATGCTTGACTTGAATAATGGAAATAAGTGATTCCTCTTAGCAACCTCTTGATAACTCCCATTTCTACTCAAACATGCTTCTGGGTATATGTGTGATTGGGAGACATGGGGTAGCTCTGACCTAAACTGGTTTGAGAATACATGCTCAGGAAGGCAGCTATGTTTTCTGAATAAATTTAAAAAAAAAAATCCTCTGTTTGCCATCCTATGCCTAAAAGGGGTGTTCATTTAATTAAAACCAGATGAACCATGGGAAGGGACATGCACAGAAAAAAAAGTTATGAAACCTAAACCTGTCAATTTAAACAGAGAATCACCAGAGCTATACTCCTAGAAGTCAGCTCATCTTTGTCTTGGATCCCATAAATGGGATTCTCAATAATGTTCAAGGCCCTTGAGTATTCTCTCACTCAGGAGGTTCGATGCCTTGCTTGGCAAATTTCCCTTTGCTCTTAATAAAACTTCTTGCTGCCTTCCTCTCTGTCTCTGTGTCTCCCCGTCTCTGTCTGTCTCTCTGTCTTTATCTTTCTGTCTCTGTGTCTATCTCTCTGTGTGTCTCTCTCCTCTCTCTCTCTCTCTCTCTCTCTCTCTCTCTCTCTCTGTGTGTGTGTGTGTGTGTGTGTGTGTGTGTGTGTGTGTGTGTGTGTGTTTCAATTCTCTAAACAAAGCACCAAGAATCGGGAAACATGGAGTCCAGCCAGTGACCTCCAATAACACCATTACCTTGAAGCCTGAAACACATAAATCTTAAAGAGACACCAGCATTGAGGCAGTTCACAGCACCAGAAATGCTCAGTAAACATGGCTGAAGAACTAGCTGAATTACTGTCCAATGCTGCCCGTGTGCTTGCTGTACCTCCTCACCCAGCATGCTGGGGGATCTGTGTCGGGATCCTTCCCCACTTGAGGCCCCTGGTAGAGGCCAAACTGGTAGAGTTTTGTGGATTACTGAGTAACAAGAGATGACTGTGAAAACAGTCCACCAAGTGAGAAATCCAGTTATGGATGACCGCGTACTATCTGTTGCATCTGTTTACATGTCCAGAATTGGTCCTTAGAAACCCAGAGCAGAGGAGTGGTTGCCATGGCGAGTGGGAATGCTATGCGGATGCTCATGAGTTTGGGGGTCCTTTGCAGGGTGGTGCACATATTCCAGAGTCAGAGGCTGGCAATAGTTTTTGCATTGTTGTAAACAGTATAAAATATATTTATTAAAATGACATGTTTCATAGTGTGAAGTAACATCTGGAAAAAAAATAAAGCCCTTAACTGCTGTGAAACCAAAGGCTGCCCCCCAGGCTACCATGTGCAGAATCTCTTGGAGCAAAACTTTCTAACTTAGCTACACTGGCTTTTCTGGGGAGCTCAATGATCGTTGGTGTTCTTGGATTTTTGTTTGTTTGTTTATTTTTGTGTTTAGGTGTTGTTTGTTTAGGGTTGTCTTCTGTTAGCTGTTCTTCAATACCCTTAGTCCACTATCAGAATAGTCGAACACAAGCATCTGCTCTCTCATGCACACAAAGCCAGCTACAACAAACCCACCCCATCAGCACATTGGGTCCTCCCCAGTGTCTTCCCCTCCTTGCTCTATGCTGGGCCCCAGGACAGCTAGTTCTCCGGTTTTCCTACATGGCCTTTGCATACATCCCTCCCTCCCTCTCTGTCATTTCTTCCAATTCAATGCAAGTATCCTTGCTGGGGATGCCTGATGCTTCGGGAGATGTCACCGAGATATCTCTCTCTCTCTCTCTCTCTCTCTCTCTCTCTCTCTCTCTCCTGTTTGGACTATATTTTCTCCCTAGGTGGGATCTGTCTCTCAGGCACACGCGTCAGCAGCTTGGCAGCCCCAGAGGACCTAGGCAGAATTCATCTGGCAGGCCACACTCACTCCCCAGAAAGCCAGAAAAGGGGGCGGGACTTCCCTTGTCCTTGCGCTCACGGAGACATAGTTAAGGTTTATTTTTAGTGTCATTAAACATGCCTTGGGAAATGAGGTCATGCTTCTGAGTTAGCATTCCTGCCTTTTCTACTTCCAAAGAGGGGCATTATGTATTCCCTGGAGTGCTGTGAAGTCATCTGAAAATAGGATGGTACAGGTTTTACACGAGGCTCCTGACTATGCCATTAATTTTAATGAGAGCTAGGTGTTTGGATGCCAAAAACCCTGAGTGAGTTTGTCAAAGGTAGCTCTGCCAAAGTAATGCTAACTGGTGAGGGCCTTGTGTACATATGCACAGCAATCAGGTCATACCAGGGCACTTTGCATGAGAAAGGAGAGCCGTGACTCAAGCCTCCAGACTTTGGGAGGTGACATATCTTGAGCTGTACTGGCCTGGGAGTGTTAAGCCCACATGCAGTATTTGAATTTATGATAGATGCTGATTAAACATCCCCTCCTATGATTTTTTTTTTTTTTTTGATTTTTCAAGACAGGGGTTCTCCGTAGCTTTTTGGTTCCTGTCCTGGAACTAGCTCTTGTAGACCAGGCTGGCCTCGAACTCACAGAGATCCGCCTGCCTCTGCCTCCTGAGTGCAGGAATTAAAGGCGTGCGCCACCACTGCCCAGCCCCTCCTATGATTTTTATAGGAAACATAGGGTCGTAGTGAGCTGGCCACACAGGAATGGGATGAGCTGGCTATAGCAGGAAGGTGTTCAAATGAGCAATGTATCATAAGAGAGTCTCAACCCAATGTGCCAACATAGAAAAGTCTTTCCATCACGAAACTGGGGAAACTGAAAACAAGGCAGAAAGGAATGTGAGTCAAGCATCCCTCAGCTACCTACCCTCCAGCTACCCTTTCTCTAGAGGTCGCCATACTGCATGCTCACACTGTTTCCTACTTAGCAAGGCGGTTGCTAGTTCCATGCTTTCCTCTCTCTCTGTGCCTCTTCCTTCCCCTTCTCTTTGACTGAATCATTGACCAGCTAATGCTAATTCAAGGCAGGTAAGAGGGTCTTGAGGGCCTTACACCCTTCATCTCAGCTGAGCTGCTTTCTTTCCCACCCCCACCCTCCCTCCCCAGTTGTGTTGAGTTCAGTAAATAGAAGAACCTCTGTGCATTATACACACTGGCCCTCCGCTGGGTGCTGGGAAATCCAAAGTGGTGGTGATCCCAGCACCATCTCTGCTTGTGACTTGGATACAGTCAAATACAATGAACAGAATCGCCACCCAAAGGCAAGTGCTGATGTCAAGGAGACCGACGTAAATCAGCATCGATCATTCAATGTGCAGAGGGTGTCTGCCACTATTGGGGCTGTCCTGGGCCAATAGCAGCTATCCTGAAGGTTGTTTTGTAACTGAAATGAAATCTTTTTTGTCTTTTCTTTTCCTCCCTCGTTGTCATTCTTCCTAAGCACACTGCAGAGTCATATCTGTGTGTCATGTTGTGTCATTGGTTCTGATCATGAGTGTTCTCGTCAAAACCAGACTTCAGTCCTCATTGTCCCTCCTGCTCAGGGGCTAAGGATCTCTTCAGAGTAGCTCTGGCTTTGTGTGTGTGTGTGTATGTGTCTGTGTGTGCATGTGTGTGTCTGTGTACATGCGTGCACACACGTGCGCAGGCTCATGTATGCACATATGCATTTACAAACAGAAATGACCTTCTTCTCACTTCTTTGATGTGAGAAGATGGAGTGACTGTCAGCAACACTGGGCATCCTCAGTGGCCATGGCAGTACCCTTCAATCGCTGCACAGGGGAAGACAAAAGTCACTTCTCTCAAAAATGTTTGTACTTTAACAGGAGATTTTAATTTCTACCACCACGTGGAACTTGGGGTTCATACTTCAGAAGGCTTTCCGCCCACTTGCTTCTGAAATCACACTGTAGAGGTGTTCATTTTTCAGCAGCAGCTTAAGTAAGAAACTGAAAACTGTAAACACCTTATCAAGCTACCACACAACAATGTATTCACATCTTACAGATGATAGAGGAGAAATTCTTAAATTTGGGGTTCAGTTAAGGGAAAGCATGGCAATAATCAGAACAGTTCTCAATTTTAATCAATGATCATGTAATACATTCCAAACCCTCTACATCCACACTGTCATATTTAGTTCCCAGAAAACCCTGCACACTGTGGTATATTACAGTCATAGCTAAGACTCGACACCCAGTGTGAATGAGAGCTTATCTAAGCTTCCTTACACACGCGAGTGAGAGAAAACATGGAGCCAGGGGTCATCCAGTCTCTCCTGTGTTGTGCGGCTTTCTACTTAGAAGCGATTGGTTCCACCTCGCTTAGGTTGCTGGAGACCACAGCCAGCATTCTCTGGGGAGAGCAGCATCCTCCATGCTCTCCTAAGGACTAAAGGCAATTTAAAGTCCCAAGAACACAGCACTGTCAGAGTCCAGCTGGATGTAAATAGCATGAAGCTCTCACACATGCCATAGAAAGAAAACATGTCTACACAAGATCTCCTGAGTAAACTGGGAGCGTGGTAGTCACGGGAGAGGGTAGAAGGGGAGAGGAGAGGAAGGGAGGGGAGGGAGAAAAGTGTATAGCTCAATAAAAACAAAATATTTTTTAAAAAAAAATAAAGAAAACATGTCTACAGTTTACAACTTATAAGAATACTTGGGACCAGAAGTGTTTGAGATCTGGGGTTTTCCAATTTGGGAATATTTGTGCATATATAATGAATTATTTGGGGATGTGACTTGATTCTAAACGGGAAATTCATTTGTGATTTAGATACATCTTATATTCACAGGCTAGAAGTAATTTCAATCAAATATTTCTAGCTTGCTTTCCTCTGACTATGACCTGTAATGTTTCATCCCAGACCCTAAAAAAAATTATTTTTGAGCATTTTACTCAGGATTTTATAACTTTGTGATTCTAGATGATCAATGTATACTTAATGCAGGATAAATGTACAGAGATCACAAAATAGAGACATTCAGTAAAATAATCTTACAACCATCTGCTTACCGAAAAAGATCTTCCAACCTCCTATTTCCACTCAGCTGAGCTACTAGTCTAAAAATACACTCACCTCTACTTTGCTTTGAAATAGCATATCAGAGAGAATCCCACGAGTCTAAGTTGATTAAATATTCTTTGGCCAGAAATCACTGAGAAAGAAAGGTTATTTCTAAAAGCAAAAGGTTTGGTCATCTCTTTTTTAAAATTCCTTGCTTATATTCACAATAGGGATTTTTACTGTTGGTGTAGAAGGTCCTTGCTTTTATGGCTGGGGATCAAGCAGAGGGCCTCATGGTAGACAGATCCCTGATGCTGAGCTACACCCTTGTCGCAACTACAGATTTTTCAAAATAATATACCAACGTGCGATTTACACCATTTCTAAGTATCTGGGTTTGTCAAGAAGCAGATCAAGGGTTCCTAGCCAAGGTCTTGCAGGCCCATTGCAGTAGTAATTTGGAACAATGAATGGTGGAAACCACACCCCCTGAATCACAGACCTGAGGAATAACAGGTCTGGTGAAGGAAGCGCACTTGACACCACCTTGCTCATGCAGCCAAGGGAGCTACACAGTGCGTGCATTTGCTGCTGTCTCCGAATAGTTACAGCAATTGGCAGGCATCCACTGGCGAAGACACCAGTTAGAAATGGGTTGAGGGAGTTTTATTTTTTTATTTTTCTAAGGAAAACTGGAGATGAATCCATAAAAACCAGGATTCATTATGCTCAAACAGAAGCCTCATTTCCTCCATAGTGATTTAGGAACAGTTTTCCTATAAAACCTGTTCACTTGGTCTAAGAGTTACGAACTGTATAGACCTTCTCATGGCTCTATAGAAAGTCTTGTCTTGTTCGTCTAGTAATTGGATTATTTCTATTTGTTTGGGGATTTTTGAGGGAGACTTGAGGGAGATATCTTGGTCTTGGGTGCTTGTTTGTTTGTTGCTTTGTTTTTTGGTTTTTTGGAGGGTTGTCTGTTTTTCAGAGAGAGGGTCCCCTTCTGTAGCTCAGGCTAGCCCGATACTCACTCTGTATCCCAGGTTCCCATTAACTCGCAGTAATACACCTGCCTTTGCCTCCCCAGTGCTGAGATTACAGGTGTGAGCCACAGCACATGGCTCCTACTTTTCTTATGACCTTGTCATTAAACCAAATGGCACCGAATAAATGAGATTAACTTATATTAAAGAATCACAGAGAAATCATTTTCCCCACTCCTGCGTTACTCGGATTGACTCGTGGTTTCTAAACAGGATTCCGTCCCCAGGGAGAGTCATCTGATGAATTCACCTAAAAGCCCAGTGTTTTGTGCTGGGAAATACACAAATTTTTCATTATTCTCACAGAAAAGTTATCTGTTGATTTTTCAGCGGCAGTGTTCATGGTCGCTCAGTAAGGGTTCTTGCTGCTAAGCTTGAGGATCTGAGTCTGATCCCGAGGATTCACGTGAAAGGGAAGCACAAACTCCCGGAAGCTGTCCTCTGCTCCCCCAAACCATGGCATGCACATGGCCACACATACACACAATTAAAAAGTATGCTTAATAAAGGAGTAAACACTTGGGCTGAGACTGGACTCTGTGGGTTCCCAGCACCGACAAGAGTAAAGATTCCAGCACCCTAACTGAAACGGCAGACACGATTGTGTGAGCTTCCAGCCCGCACTCAAGGGTTTGCTGTGATCTTACCCTGGCTCCACAGAGTCCAGAGTTCCTTCTCCAGCTTGCAGCTGCCCAACAGGAAATCCCCACACCCCCAGGTGACTGCCATGCAGTTTGAGAACTCACACACAGCAGCGCGTCAAGGCCCGTGTGTTCCAGGGACCTGGCCATAGAGACTAGGGCACTGTATGATGTCTAAGAGTTGCTTCAGAGTGCAGAAGCGCAGAGGCAGAGCTTCAGTGGGAGGGGAAGGTGAGGGTGACTCTTGGTAGGAGACCAGCATGTGGGCACCCCTCCATAGGAGATGAGAGTGAGGGTATTCCTCAGCAGGAGGTAAGGGTGTGGGTGACCCTCAGTAGGAGGTGAGCATCTGGGTGCCCCTTGGAGCATTTTCCTCTTTTTCTCTAGACATGCCTGCGGTTTTTCAGGAAAACATTTTTTTTCCAAAGAGGTAAAGAGGCACCAAGAACAAGCACAGGGTTCTGTCCTGTCCAGCAGAAAGAGACGTGCATCCTGCACAGGGCATCTCTACCCTCCTTCACACAGCTAACTTTCAGAGACAGCAAGGACACTGGGCATTTTGTTAAACACGGATCATGTCGGGTCTCAGAAAGTGAGTTCACGAATTCACTGCCCAACACCCACCTTGGGGTTCACCATGGCTTGACTTGGACCTTCAAGTCAAAGTGACCGCCCTTCTCCAGGAGCCTTGCTCTGCTTATCACACCCGGGCTTCAAGTACAGACTGAGCACCCTTTATCTGAAACGTCTGGAATTGAAACTGTTTCTGATTTAGGATATTTTCCAAGTGGAAACATTGGCATCTACACAATGTCCTTTGTAGACAGACACACATTATACTAGTTTGCTTTTGTCAACCCAACACAAACTAAGGTCACCTGGGAGGCGGGAACTTCAATTAAGGAAATGTCTCCATCAGATTGGCCTGTGGGCTTGTCTGTGGGGTGTTTTCTTGACTCATGATTGAAATGGGAGGGCCTAGCCTGCTGTGAGTGGTTCCATCCAGGGCAGGGGTCTGGGGTGGGATAAGAAAGCAGGCTGGGCAAGCCATGGGGAGCAAGTCAGTAAGCAGCATCCCCTCCGTGCTCTCTGCTTCACTTCCTGCCTTGAGTTTCTTCCCTGACTTCCTTCAGTGATGAATTGTGTTACCTGGGAGTTGTAAGATGAAACAAACCCTCTCCTCTGTCAAGGTGGTTTTGCTGAACATTTTATCTTGGTGACAGAAGTCTAACTAGGACACAAGCTTCAACTCAAAGTCCTTTATACTTCAGATATTTCTCAGACAAATCACCTGGCTGGGATTTTGTGTGGGTTTTGTTGTTGTTTGTGTCTTTGTTCTTGGTTTTTAGAGCCTGTCCTGGAACTAGCTCTTGTAGACCAGGCTGGTCTCGAACTCACAGAGATCCGCCTGCCTCTGCCTCCCGAGTGCTGGGATTAAAGGCGTGCGCCACCATCGCCCAGCTTGTTCTTGGTTTTTAGTACACTTCCGTTTTAACTCTACATATAGATGGTGTGGAATTTTCTGCTGATAGTGGCATTTCAGATTGCACTTGTTGGGACCAGGGATGCTCAACCAATTCAGCTCCTATGCTTCAAAAGGCTCAAGAGGTAAGAAAGCTGCTGCTGTTGGCCTTCAGGAGCCCAAGGATGCTTCCTCATAGCTCCTTTCAACTTTTCCCTAAGCCCCGGTTAATCTCACTCTCATCCTGGAGGTGCAGCCTGACTGTCCACTCAACATCCAAGGAATAAGGGGAACCAAGTCGCTGTTACTTCTGTGGTGGTGACAGAATGCCTGACAGAAGGAGGAGGGATTGTTCTGGTTCACGGTTTCTGTCAGGCAAGGCTGGAGTGTGTGGTAGCTAATCACACCGCACCAGACCAGGAAGCAGGAAGCTCAGGTGGGAGCCAGTGGCAGATAGGCCTTCGCTGGCTAATCCTCACTTCTGGCTGAACCACACACTCCCAGAAGTTCTGTAACTTCTCCATCCACCACCAGCGGTAGGGTCGGGTATTCAAATTTGAGAGGTACCAGTGGATACTGAGCACCAAACACTGCAACTCACTGTTAGGACAAGGAGCCATGCGCCAGGAGGACGGGCACTCGTCCGTGTGGTGTCATAGGTCCAACTCAACAGGTTCGTGGGGATAATTGTTCTCACAGTGTGGAAACAGTCACTGATTCATGGCCACAGCACTGCAAATGGCGATTCAAAGCAAGAGTCAAAACAGCATTCAAAGCAAGCAGGGTCAGCTTGGCTTAAACCATCCCATGACACCGTTTCCTTTCACAGAGGTGGAAGGGTACTTACAAGGAGTTTGTTTTTGCACTGTTTGGATGTGGCTGTTTCTAAGGCAAAGAGGAGATATGGAGACAGGGCAAGTCCCACATTCCTCTTTCCTGGGACAGGCAAGGCAATGGCTCTGAGCCTGGGACAACACAAGGTGAAGCCACAGTGCCCAGGAAATAAGGGACAGAGACGTGGAAAGATAAATGTCACATGTTTGCTCTCACATGCAGAATGTAGGTGTAAGAATTATACATATGAAAGCGGAGAGGGGACTCGAGGGATGGGAACAAGAAAAGATGTGGGAGAAGTGGCTACAATAAGCTTTCATGGAAAATGCCACAATGAAACATACTGTTTTCTATAATAAATACATAGCAATAAAAATTATGATAAAAATAGTGGGCAAGACTGATTTGGCACAGCACTACCACAAGGGCCCTGACCCCTGCCTACTCCCCCCCCCCACCTCAACACACACTCTACAAGCAGCTTTGGGCTCAAGGACTCCACTAGGTCATGGGGATGACTTCTTGTCCAGGACACCAGCTGCAGAAGCATGGTACAGGCTCCATGGCCAAGGGACTCAAGTGGAAAGAACATGAGCAAACTTATCCCCGAGCCCTTGTGAATTATCCCTGCCCCAAGCACGCCCAGAAATAGCCGAGAGAAAATGAAGCAGGTGACAGAAGCAAGGGGCTGGGGGTCCTGTCACCCAGGAGAAGGTTTGGAGCCAGCGAAACATGCAGGGCACACCAATTGCCCTTACTTGTACTGTGAGCTTCTGCGACCTAGGAGGTATATAGAATAATCTCTAAACCACTGACCCAGGCTTGACCCCAGTACTGGGCACTGCTACTTGGTCATGGCTTCAAGCCCAAATGACTTCTCAGCCTGTCCTTCATCAGGCATGCTGGCTTGGCATGGTGGCTTGGCCCTCCACTGACCACCTGCTCCTCCCTGTCTGGACTTGTTTCCAGACACTAGAACTGCAGATCTGACTGCCGTCCCGAAGACTGCTCTGCCATCTACAGATTTGTTCTTTCATTTGGGGATCATACAAATGTTTATTTGGTTTCAGCCTCTGGTTCCCGGCACAGAAGCACCTAAAACACTTGGGTCTTGCTGGGTAAGAAGAGTGTGCCTAGTTATTCACAGTAGACTTTGAGTGCAGAGGCAGAGGTGACTCTTTAGTGACCTCAGGATGAAGGTGAGGGGCCAGAAGAACAAATCGTGTCATTCAGTCCCCCTCTCCTCCCCACCCTTAAGAAACTCCAAGGAGAAAACATGGGATGGAGGTTGAATTCGGTCACCAATGGCCAATACTAAGTCATCTCAATATAATGGAAGTTTAATACAAACTCCAAGGCAATGGAACTGAGGGAGCTTGTAATTCTGTGAATGTGTCAAGGTGTTGGGAGGGTGGGTGCTCAGGGGGGGCCAGAAAAGATCCATGCCTGCATCCCTCACCACATGGTACCCTCTGCATTTCTTCCAGCTGGCTAGTCCTGGAATATATAGGATAGAAGATAGAATCCTTTATAATAAATTGCAATCTTAGGGAAAGTGCTTCTCTGGGCCCCAAGTTATTTCAGCAGATTAGGAAACCCAGGTTAGGGGCAATTTTAGGCATTCTCCAAGCTGCCGTCGGTTGGTGGGTTATGCAGAAGCCTAGGTAGTCTGGGGGTCCCACCCATTTGGTAGCTGACATCTCTAGTAGGTGGAGTCTCATGGGACTGTGGCTTTGCTGTCAGGGTTTGTGTTAGCGCTGGGTAGCTAGTGTCAAGATTGAAGTGTTGATCACCCAACTGATACTGGAGAATTAGGGGATCTCCAGTGCTGATATTCTCCTTAGATATAGTCAACATTCTCATGCAGCCAGGGCTGTGAAAATACACTCTCTTTGGAGAGACTGACAAGTGGACCAACAGAGCCCGTTGATGAGTATCTCCAGGATCCAATATGCTGGCCAGAGCCATCACCACTTCCTGTCCTGTTACATCTTGTAATGGGTTCCCCAACTTCCCCCTCTGCCCCTCAATGGACCAGTTACAGAGACACATTGAGAATGGTTCCCTTCTCTATCACAGAGACCCAGGGCCTGGTTACTGGAACATTCTTCCCCCAACAACTTATGACCAAATCTCTCCTTGCCTTCAGTGCTTGCTCAAATTTCACCTTCTCTGATTGCCAACATGTCCTGACCGTGCTATTTAAATTGGCTCTTGGTCCCCCTGTGATCAGCAGGTGTCCCCTTTCCCATGCTTCCCTTTGGTCCCACACATTGTATAGTTTGTTATTATTTGTTTTGTTTTGCCTTGCATCCTTGTTTACTATCTATTGATGTGATAAACGTCATGGCCAGAAACAACTTAAGATGGGAAGGGTTTATCTGTTTACATGTCTCAGTCACAGCCCATCAAGTTGGAGCAATGATGGGAACTACGGAGAAATGCTGCTTAGTGGCTTGCTCCCCATGGCCTGCTCAGCCTGCTTTCTTATACAACCTAGGGCCACCTGTCCAGTTATGGCACCACCTACAGTGAGCTGGGCCCTCCCACATCAATCAATCAATCAAGAAAATTTCCCACAGATATGCCCACAGACCAATCTGATGAAGGAAATTCCTCAATTAGGATTCCCTCTTCCCGGGTGTCTCTAGTTTGTGTCAAGTTGGCATAAATAAATAAATAAACAAACAAACAAACAACCAGAAACCCTGCTAATATGTAATATTCATAAAACTTGGTGTCTATTTTATTGCTATACATAAAATCCATGGCCTTGGTGCATAACAAATCCTTAATCTGTGACGGGTAAAGGTAAGATTCTGAGGACAGAGCTGGTTTAGAAGTGCCCCAGCATACTGGGGTCCTGGGATCCACGTAAAGTCTGGCTCATGGGGCTGTCCTACAGAAAGACAGAAGAGGAGGCTGGGAAAACCTCTGTGTGAGTCTGATGCGGTGTTCTTCTTGACCAAACCCAGTAGCTTCTTGGCCAACTACAGACAGACCCCTATTCATCAGGCCCCATCAGTAGGCTGTCGTTGTCCTGGCTAAGGTCAGTCACGGCAGGAGTTGTTCAGTTAGCTCAGGGAGAATCCCCCAGTCTCAATACTCACCACTCTGCTTCCTGCCTCAGGAATCCTGTGGCATCCATTTAACAAGAATCCTTTCATGGTTTTCCATAGACCCTCCGTCTACCCATTGGCCAAAATGCCATAAATCTGCCTATCTTCTGGAATGCTCAGACCTGGTACTCCACCTCCAATTTCTAAGTCTTGGTACTGTCACTACAATCCTAAATAGCCTTCCTCTCTAATGTAACAAGGGTCAGAAGCAATGTGCTCTTTAAGACACACGGTACCATCACGTGTGCAAGATCAGCTTCATCGCTGGGGTCTCAGAGCCTTCACCGAGGACTGCAGAGGCACATCTTTGAAACCTTGGCCATCTTTCCTAACTGGTCAGCAATAATCGGGCAGTCACACCCCTGAGCCACTGCTCCCCATGACAGTCCATGGAAGCAGAGCGAGGAGTAGGTCTACTTCCCACAGTCCCGAGTTGAACACCCTAGAGACGGCATGGAGTCTTCAGCAGACAGAGGTTCCACCAAAGGCCCAAGCTCATGGAGGCTGGGCTTGTGCATAGAGACAACTGGGTTGGTGCCCTGAGCCTCTCTGTTTGCACAGTACCCCCGCAGGAACTTCCCTGAGGTCTGAAATTTCCTGCTCCCTATGTAGCCTGTGTGCTCCATGCTCCTGCTGCTCTCACTGAAGGCTCCTTCTTGTGTCTGATTGCACAAAAAATGACTTTGAGCACCAACGATGTCCTCTGCTTGGCTCCTCTCAGACCAGTCTCTTTCCACTAGCTGTCCCCATCCTCCTTTCCCCACGCCTTAGCCTCCTCTTCAGCTCCTACTGCTTCTCTGCTATTCTCCCATTCTGACAGCCACTTCCTTAGCTCTCAGCCCACCCAACGGTCACCTTCCCTCCTATGCCAGCCACTCCATTCCCCACAGTCATTTGAATTTGAGACTACTGCCACCAGGTGTTCTCAAAGGACTCGGAGACCCCCAAAGCTAAGTCTCAGGACAAACAGCATCTTGAAATTGCCCTCCATCAGTAACAGTAGAAAACCAGTGGCTTCTTTCTGGGAGCACGGCAAACACAATTCACATAAAGATGGGAAGTGAGATGGAGAAGGAGCCAACTGTCTCACATAAGCCAGTGACTGTCAACCGTTCTGCTCGCCGCATGTGGATAAAATCTTAGGACAACAGCTGCGAGCTTATCTGCACCTGTGTGCTTACGTGCGTTAGACATGTATGGTTTATTTACTTCAGTAAGTCATTGCCAAATTAACGTACGAACCCCCTCGACGGGGTGCCCTTAAGAACTGGCTTAGCAACAGTGGAACACATGGGTGAAATTCCCAGCTCCCTAAAAGAAGAGAAGTGAATTCAAAGTTTTCCAGGTTCGAATGATTAAAGTCAATTTTTAAGAAACGAGGCCAGTTTGGCATTACTGCTTTAGTAAAAGAGGGTATGTTTTCAGTTGTCTGGATTAAGTTTAACACAAGAACTGTGCTTACTAGTCAATTACTAGTCAAAAGTATCATAACAAAGTGTTTGGAATTATTTTTAAGTGGATGGAGCGATGGCCCTGAGGTTAAGAGCCATGGTAACCTTTCAGAGAACCCAAGTTTCATCCCTAGCATCCATGTGCTGTGGCTCACAACCAGCAGTAACTCAGGGACTTCTACACCTGTATTGACATGTGTATACCCGTACATACACAATTAAAAAACAAATAAATCTTTAAAATTAAATTATGAATTTAATGTAGAACAAATGTGTAAGTAAAAGATGAATTGCTGGATACTGAATACTACACAGACATCGAGAACAGCAAGGAAACAAGCCAAAATTGATGGATTTGGTATCTTCATGTTTTTTGTTTTCCTTTTCTCTCCCTCCCTTCTCTTCCTTAATATTTGTCTAACATACATATGCTGTCTACAGTTAATAGAGTAATACCTGGGCTGGTAGCAAGGGTTTTTATATTATAACATAGCTGCTGAAAGGGTTCCAAAATATATTTGCAATTTACAGCCTCAGAGTTGTGTTAGATAATTTCTAAATAAAACACGTTGCTGACGACACACTAATTACTACCTACAGGCTTATGTGGGTTTGGATGATTTTTATATCATCCAGAGATGCCAGTTATATCTTGGTCTGCTGAGAAATTTGAAACTTCATACTACAAATCAGCAAGTCCACAAAAACCATGAGATAGTGTTGGAAGAAAATTAGGTAACTTGCTCTCTACTTTTGGCTAGTGCCAGGCAACTCACAATGTATGCATCTTATTTTGTTAAAAATATTAATAAAGGGTTTCCGGAGAGCTGCAAATAGCTCAGTCCATAAAGGGCTTGCCATGCAAACATAAGGACCTGAGTTTGATCTTCAGAAACCATTCAAAAAGTCAGACATGTCAGAGCTCATCTCTAATCCCAGACCTGGATCCTGGTGCATGATGGGCGGCCAGCACTGCCTACTCAGCATGCTCTGGGCTGATAAGACCCTGTCTCAAAAGAAACAAGGTGGACGGCCCCTAAAGAGCAATGCCTGAGGTTCACTTCTAGTTGTCACATGCATGTACACACACATGTATGCACACAAACACACAGGCACATACGCATGCACACAATACGGGGATTGCCAGTTGTTAAAAGTTATAAATAATTGGAGGCTGAAGAGATGGCTCAGCAGTTAAGAGCATGTGGCTGCTTTTCCAGAGGGCCTGAGTTCAGTTCCCAGCAGCCCCGTTGGACAGCCCACAACTGCCTCTAACTCCAGCTTCCAGGGGATCTGATGCTTCTGGCTGCTGTGGGCACCTGCATTCCTGTGCACATACCATCCTCCCCTACACCATTAAAAATAATGAAAACCTTAAAAGTTATATCTAATGTATAAATGAAGCTATTAAAATAATAATAGCAAATATAAACAACTTTGTATGTTAAAAGGTTTTCCTTTAGAGATTTAAAAAAGTGACTTTTCTTTCTGAAGTAAAATGACTAGGTTTTCAGAATGAACAACAGAAAAATATGGAACAAAAACCTGAGGGGGGTAAACAGTTGCATAAGCTTTGTAGAAAATAACACAAAATAAATTTATGTGTCAAGTCCTCCCAAAATGAGATCAATGCATCAAAGCTTTTAAAAAAGAAAACAGCTGGTTATTTTGAGTTGTGGTTTTTTGTTTGTTTATTTTGTTTTGTCTTTGATTAAGGGTCTTCTCTTAATAAAAAAATATTATTTTTTGTTTGGTTTGTTTTGTTGTTTTAGTTTTGTTGTTTGTTTGTTTTGAGGTACAATCTCACTCTGTAGACCAGGCTGACCTGTAGATCCTCCTGTCTCTGCCTCCTTAGAGCTGGGATTAAAGGCGTGCATCACCACATCCAGCTGGAAATGCCTTTATTCTTTGGATGATTCATCTAAACTTTTAAAAGAAGGAAGATTTTTTTAAGTGTTTTGTTTTTTAAATTTATATACATGTGTGCCTGAATGGATTTATGTGCACCACACGTACGCAGGAGTCCTCACAGAACCGAAGAGGGTTTTGGGCCCTTAGAACTGAAATTATAGGCAGCTGTAAGCCACTATGTCAGTGGTGGGAACAAAACCTTTGCCAAAACATCTGGTGCTTTTGACGTTGAGCCACCTTCCTCCAGCCTCTGAGGGGCGTTTGTTTTCCACATATAAACGTGACCCCCTTCTGAATCTTTGTTGCTTTGGCTCCATAGACAGACAAGAATTTCATCACAGCAACCTAAAATCCTATTTAGTCAAATGTTCAAACTTATTTTTTTTTGCCTTCCCCAAATTAGATTACTAAATAAATCTAGACCTCAAACTGACCTTGAGATTTCTTTGAGGGGGAGCAAAGCAACCTCTCTAAATGTGTTCTTTTGCCTTATGAAATGAGTGTTCATTACTGTAAGACTAACAAACATTTATTTGGCATGTTGAATTGAGTACAACACATTATCAAATATTCTAAGAACTCCAGGATTTCTCTAATCTAGACTATATTCATATGAGGAAGTAATACTAATTAGTTCTACTACAAGCCTAGAAAATGTCCTTTCTGCGACACATCCCGCATCATGCTGTTTCTCACAGGTCCGGTCGTTACTTGCAAACGTTAGGTGCTGCAGAAACAACTTGTTCTCCTATTACATAATCTCTGCTCTTTGACCACGGCAGCCCAGGCCCCTGTTGCTCACTCAGAGTCTCTCATGGGCTCTGATTATTCCTGGAAAACCACACTCAGCCCCTCCGCCTTCTCCTGCTTCCCTGTGCTCTGCTCCAGGCAATGACCATGGCTGGCTCTGGTGTCCATTCAGTCTCCAGAGACATTTGAACAGGAAGTCCACTGGATCTGTGATGCCCTGACTCCATCCCCTGAAGAAGCATCTAGCTCCGCATCTAGAAATTTCAGCTGTCACCCTTATACTCAAAAACTAGATTTATAATTTATCCCAAAGGTCTTTGTCTTTCTTTTAATTTTCCTAGAAATCCCCTTACTAAATATCTGGCTTCTTGAACCAGGGAGCCTCAAGAAATGCTTTCGGAAAAAAAATGCTTTCGATGGTCCTTAGTGAACATGAGGGTGGGATGGGGGATAGATGGGATGGGGGATAGACTTGGAGATGAGGGGTAGACTAGTAGATGAGGAATAGACTTGGAAATGAGGGGTAGACTTGGAAATGAGGGATAGACCTGGAGATGAGGGATAGACTTGGAAATGAGGGGTAGACTCGGAGATGAGGGATAGACTTGGAAATGAGGGGTAGACTTGGAAATGAGGGATAGACCTGGAGATGAGGGATAGACTTGGAGATGAGGGGTAGACTAGGAGATGAGGGATAGACTTGGAAATGAGGGGTAGACTTGGAGATGAGGGATAGACCTGGAGATGAGGGATAGACTTGGAGATGAGGGATAGACTTGGAAATGAGGGGTAGACTTGGAGATGAGGGATAGACTTGGAAATGAGGGATAGACTTGGAGATGAGGGAGTAGACTTGGAGATGAGGGATAGACCTGGAAATGAGGGATAGACCTGGAGATGAGGGATAGACTTGGAGATGAGGGATAGACTTGGAGATGAGGGATAGACCTGGAGATGAGGGATAGACTTGGAGATGAGGGATAGACCTGGAGATGAGGGAGTAGACTTGGTGATGAGGGATAGACCTGGAGATGAGGGATAGACTTGGAGATGAGGGATAGACCTGGAGATGAGGGAGTAGACTTGGTGATGAGGGATAGACCCGGAGATGAGGGATAGACTAGGAGCAGGATAGCTCACCTTTCTTTGAATAAGAATTCCAAATTCCTGTCCATCTCTTTCTCTATTCAACTGGTCCTGTCCCTAGCATATCTGACCCAGCTGCAGCAAGCATCCCACTAACTCCACATAGAATCTACTTTTGGTGTCTAGTCACCTTTACAGAAACCATGTAACCATCTGTCAGATGCAGTGTAACTAGAATCCTCCTTCCTCTGAGGTCACTTGGTCATTTTTCCTACTGTCTCCATTGGTATTCATTCTGATCATCTCAAGTCTGAACACCAGCAGAGACATGTGGGATCTGCAGCCAGGAAGCTGAATGAAGCTGTCGGTGGATGCACAATTGTGTACGCACATGTATGCTTGTGCTCACACGCATGTGCATGTTGCTGTTCACTGACATTTTAGTTTTTAGTAAAGTGAGAATTCTTGAAGTACCTAGAGCCTATATAATGTTCTTCTCTGAAAAAATACACTCAGATTTAATTCATATTTCCTTTGAGATATAGATAGAATTTATCATCCATGGGTGATTGCAAAGCAACCTACATTATTGGGCTTCGTTACGATGATTGACAATATGCCGTTAGTGTCGGGACCTGTGAGTGTTCTATGTTAATTGCTGCAGACAAGGTTTCTTAGAGCAAATCAGCCAACTGTTAAGTTAAACGAAGGCAATTCACTTTTCATTTGTAAAAGCATCTACTTCCAAAATTCAGGGGACAGGTACCACTATGGAAGTACTTGAGAAAACGTCTAAAAATCTACAGACTACTGCAAAGAGTGATGAAAGTTATGCATGCGCCTCTCGTGTCTAATGACAGCATCACTAATTAGTTTCAGGTGATTCGCTTGGTCCTAGCAAATGCAGAGGGTGAGGACTGTGCCGGCTGGTTGATGGCACCCACGTGCATTCATACATTTCGAAAGCAAGCAAGTGTGATGGTTCAAGCAAATAATCCCAGCCCAAGGGAGGGGGACACGTTCAAGACCAGTCCTGAATGCAGATCAAGATTCAGTTCCTAAAGACTCCTGCCAACGCTAGGCAACAGCTGTTCCGAGAAAGCGATGGTGTTCCCATTAACGTGCAGTTTTTAGGAGCTACCAGAGAAACGCTGTTGCTGTTCTTTAATTCCTTTAGTAGTTCAAGTGTGGCAAAATAAAATTTGAAGTCTTTTCATCTGTGGATATCAGATTGAAATGGAAAATCGTCTTTCTTGTTTTATGGTACTAAAAATTCAGTATTGAAAACAGCTTGGTATTGGCATAAAAACAGAGAAGTCGACCAATGGAATTGAATAGAAGACCCTGACTTTAACCCACAAACCTATCAACACCTGATTTTCGATAAAGGAGCTAAAAGTATACAATGGAAAAAAGAGAGCATCTTCAACAAATTGTGCTGGCAAAACTGGATGTCAATCTGTAGAAGAATGAAAATAGATTCATATCTATCACCATGCACAAAACTCAAGTCCAAATGGATTAAAGACCTCAATATCAGTCCGAACACACTGAACCTGATAGAAGAGAAAGTGGGAAGTACTCTACAGCACATGGGCACAGGAGACCACTTCCTACGTATAACCCCAGCAGCACAGACACTAAGGGCATCATTGAATAAATGGGACTTCCTGAGGCTGAGAAGCTTCTGTAAAGCAAAGGACACTGTCACTAAGACAAAAAGGCAACCCACTGACTGGGAGAAGATCTTCACTAAAAATTCAACTTTTGAGCATGGAACTTTAATACGTGATTCAAGTAAGAGTAGCACTCTGATATGGCCACCTTTAATCCCAATACTCAGGGGACAGAGGCAGGTGGATCTCTGAGTTCAAGGCCAGCCTGGTCTACAGAGCAAGTTTCAGGACACCCAGGACTATTCCACAGAGAAACCCTGCCTCGAAACACACACACACACAAAAGGAAACATAACAAAATGAGTAGCTCTTTGTTTCATACTTAGAGAAAAAGCATGCATATATATATATATATATATATATATTTGTACATACACATACATATGTACGAAACAATAATCATCGAAGAAGAAGCTATTAACATGAGGAGGGGCATGGGTTTGAGGGAGGGTAGCTGGAAGGGCCTGGAAGGAGAAAGGGGAGACGGAAAGTGATGTGATTCTATTTCAATTTAAAGCATCCGAAAAGAAAAAGAGCACAAATAAATTTCAAAAGGAATAAATAAACATATAATTTTGTATAGGTCCTTAAGCTTAAAGATCAGGCACCTACTCATAAAACAGCAACCAGGAGGACCGCAAGACAAAGGTTCCCTCTACCCTCTAACCAAGGCTGATGACCTGAATTTGATTCCTAAAACTCACACGGGGAAAGAAAGACGATGGACTTCTAAAGCTAGTCCCTTGACCTCCAAACCCACGAGGGTGCATACACATAAATGAATAAATTATCACTTAAAACACTAACTATTTACCTCGTCTCCTGGGTCTCCATGGTCCCTACTTCTGAAGCGGTTGTCCTTGAAAACCACAGATGTTTCCCGTCTCCTTCTGCTTAAGGCTGGTGAGTGTTTCCTTTCAGAGTGCTCTCTGAGCAAAGCTCTTCCTAGCTGGTGAAAAGCCCGTTTCCCCCGGCATCTGTCATCATCTGACGTCAGAAAACATTGTGTTTTGTGCCTGTGTTCTGTATGCTACTCTGGTCCGATAAGGTCGCCTTTTAACAGCAAACCTGTATTCTCTTGCTGGGAGTTTCCGACTTTCCTCGGAGGAGGCGCGCTCTGAGGTTCTTCTGTACGGAAGGTGCAGGATGAAGATGCTGTAGAGGTGCTGGGTAGGGCAGTGTCCACCCTCATCTCAGGAAATAGGGAATACTGGCTGCTGTGAACGCTTCTCCCAGCTCAGGAACTACCGGCATCTTGGCTTTACTTCAAGGACCCTGAGAGAAAAAGGAAAAACAAGGCGAAGGAAAGAATTAGGAGGATATGAAATGTGTGCACTGAGGACACAGACTGCACAGAAGATGGCCAGGTCCTTAGCGACAGTGACCTATTAAATACAAAGTATCATTGTGCTGCACCTCTGCCAACCAGCATGACATTCCCCAGTCCCCAGCCTCCCAACAAGACACACACCAACAAACACAGGCGTTACTAGATATGGAGGCCTCTAAAATAATAACTGTATCTATTTATCGACCTAGCTCGTGTGTTCAGTTTCCCTGATTTCTTCCTACTGTGAATCCTACTTCTCAATATACCTTCTTTGAGGGACAATACTCTTAAAATCCAAACCTAGCACTAAACACAGACAAGATCTCATGTTTGAAAAACAGATAGTGAACTCGGGAGATGGCTCTGTGAGGAACGTGCCTGCTGACCAAGTATGAAGATACTGAGTTTGGATACCCAGAACATATGAAGAGAAGCATGGACAGGTGGAAACCTGTATGCAGTATAGTATATGGTATATGGTATACTATATGGCTTGTAGTACTAGTATAGTATATAGTATATGGTATATGGTTGTATAGTATATAATATATGGTATATGGTATAGTATATGGTGTGTAGTATAGTATAGTGTATAGTATATAGTATATACACAGGCACACCACACACACACACCCCAGAAACACTTGTCTCAGAAATAGAAAATGTGCCTGTTGCAAAGGCTTAAGACTACTAATCCTTAAAATTGCCTTGCCTTTTAAGAAATAAAATGGAGAAATGACAAACTTTGGCAACGAGGATAAGTTGGGATGCAGGAGACCAAATTTTCTATTTATACAAACGTCACAGTTATAAAAATACTTTGCAGTTTCAAAGTTTTCTTAGACATGTAAGAGCTGTTTAGAGGGAGGTTGGATTGATACTATGTTAAGGAAATTTGGAAAATACGTAATTTTGTTTAAACACATTCCAGGAGGAAGGCGAAGGGCTGAAGCCATAAGAAATCAGCTCCTGGGTCGACCTTTGTGCAACCCAGCATCCTCATTTATTTACCTATTTACTTATATTGGCTAGAACCCAGGGCCCCGAGCATGCTTGGCAGGCACGCTCCACTAAGCTACATCCCAACCAGCCAGCCTTTTCACTAGATAAAATGTCCACAGAGGTAATCACAGAGAGTCATGGTTGATTTTCGGATGACCAATAAAATCTAGGAAAACTCGAAATATAATGTAGTCCCATCCCTGAAAACAATTTCTCAGCAATTTTCTGTAATTATTTTTTTACAGGGCATTTTGATTGGCATCCATCAAAAGCCAATGAGTGCAAGTTTCAAAAACTAGCAGAGAAACATTTTTTTCCCTTAAATAAAAATGATTTTTGCTCCTTAAGTTTTTATTTTAAATGCAACCATAAAATAGAGCAGATGTAAGGCCGCTAGAGTCCGGAGCTGGCTTACTCCCTCTGCAGCACACACCGAGGTTTCATTCCTGATGCAAAGCCCACAGAAGGAGACTTAACCCAGCTGTGAGTTCAGAGGGGCCCTGGGGAGCTGACATGGTAAATATCAAGAGTGGTGTGCCCATGATTGGATGCTAACGCTTATATCAGAAGAGGAAAGAACAGAGGAGACTCACGCGCTCCTTGACTCCTGCTACATGATGGTCTGAGCAGCCTTGGGACTGTACCAGCAGGAAGCAACAAGGTCACATTAAATGAGCCACTTGACCTTCGACCCGATCTGTAATGTTTGATCGTCCTGTTTTCTTCATAACCTACCCAGTCTATAGAGTTGTGTTGGTAGCAATAGGAAATAAACGAAAGCACTCTCAGCTCTCATAAATGGATTCGGCATGGCAAAACTCCATCTCTATATGCGGAAATGCAGGGCCATGTGCCACAGAGAGCTCCTGAAACGAACTAAAATGAATGCCCGAGGAACTGCACGTTCAGACTGGATACGCATGCCCTCCAAAGACATTCCTCACCTGGATTCTTCATTAAAAACGGAGCAGTACATGCATCGGGGAAGCTATAATCTTCAATGATCTCATTCAGAAGGAAGGATGGTTGAAGACTGGGTTGAGTTTTAATTTCAAGAGCTGAGGAATAAAGTCATGGGACTAACCCCAAAGGAAAGATGATTGAAGAGGAGAGGATGATTAATAAAAGGAGCAGAGGTGCTCTGGAAAACAGCACCCGTTGGTTCTAGAAAGACACTACTGAAGCTGGCAAACTCCGTGAGAACCCATTACAAGAAAGCGGGAAGTTGGAGCAGATGCGGAGGGTGAAAACTGAGCTAGTGCCCCAGAGGTCCATCAGTGAAGACAAGTTCCTTGGGAGCACCAAAGCATTTAGAGGGCCTCAGGTTCTCCCCGCCCCCTCAGAGCCATTTGGAAAAGAACAAACCATCATACAACCTTCCGGAGCCTTCTCACCGCTTTCAAATTCTGCAATTTCTTTGTGCCTGACTTTCTACATCTGGACAAAGAGGCCATGCACCACCCACAAACAGTGTCTCCATAGAAACCAAGTGAACTGCGTCTAAAAGCGCCTAACAGAGTGATGGTAGTTTGCGTCAAGTCTTGATGCCCTGTCTTTGCTCATGCGCACTACATTACATGCGCCTATGGAATGGCCTGTGATGGCTTCTGTCCCCCAATTCACACACTCCGTTCAGGTCAAAGCAATGGGTGCCCTGCATGGGCTGTGAGGGAATGAGGCTGGACACTTCTGGCCAGCTGCTCAATCAATCATTCACTTGGCTCCGAAAACTGGAGCCTCTCTCCGTGATTGGCATTAGCATCATGTCTATGACGTGACCTCTTTGCCTCCTCAGCAAAAATATCCTGCTTTGGCAACCTGAGCTTCCCAAGCAAGATTTGGCACTGTGTGGTTTCACCTGGGGAGGAGGAAGAAAGATGTGCCAACTTCACTCTCTAACTGATGCAGACGTACCTGAGAATTATATGGCTTGAAATAAACAGCCAGGAGTCGGGGGGTAAGGCACGGTCTCTCAACGACTGGCCAGGATCCCTTAATCCAAAGCTGTGCTTCTGTGGAGGTGAGCACTGAGCAGATTGGAGAAAACAAGCGGGATCTAAGCTGCAGCCAATGCACTGAAGCAGCAAGGTCAGAGCGGACCTCCTAGGAGCTAGGACACACACGCCTGGCTGTTACTGAGGAAATGAGAAGAAAGGCCTTCCCGTGCAATTGGCACAAAAACATAGCTAGAGTCATCTTAGGGCTTTGTCCTATATAGGGTTTCTGTTAGATTGCAGAGCCTTTTGAACAGACTTGAAACACTGGGGGCTGAGCAAAGCGAAGGCTGCGTGGAAAGGACGTGGGTGGGACGCAGGAGCTGTCTTCTTCTGAGGCCCTTCATGGTGCCACAGGACTTCTGGGTGGCCACAGCTCTCTGCAGCTATCAGAATAGCCTCAGTAATAGCCATTTAAGCCATTTATTGCAAACAGGCACAGCCCTGCACCCGGCCCTCTCCTGAGAGCAGGGTATCCATTCACCTGTAGATGAGAACTAAAAATCCACACTGCCAAACAAAGTCACATGCAGTAAACCCCCAGGCATGGCAAGAACTTACCCTTGAATGCCTTCAACACAGAAACAAAAAGCCAAATGCAGACAGACTTCTAGGCCTCGGCCTCTAGCGATTTACCAAGAGTGATTGCCCTGTCCTCTCAGAACACAGAGTCAGCAAAGAATGCACAGGCTCGAAACAACCTTTACCAAATGGAAAAGTCGGATGAATTCACCCTACAAATCAATAGACCAAGATCTCGTACAGTGGGCACTGCCTGTGTCTCTAATGCCAGTACTGTGGGCTGTACGCTGTAGAAAAGGTCACGGCCACCACGACCAACTTTGGCCTTTGCAATCAGTGTAGAAATAAATGCATTTCCATACCACCACAATGAAACACTAGAGATGCAGGATTCTCAGTGTGTACACATGCACCTAGGGATTTCCCTGGAACACGGCCAGCTGTGAAAACACCCTACGTCAAGTTCAATGAGAAAAACATGTAGGTTTTCCCTGGCGTTCTGAAGCCCTATGTGTGAGCCAGGCAGGCCTTTCTCGTTTCCTTTGCTGCCAATTCCTCAAAACTGTGTGGCTCCCCCTAAGCTTCCCACTGCAAGGTCTGGATCCCGGATGCAGGAGGCATTTGATAGTGTGAGCAATTCAGACACTTGGTGTACAAATTGCAGCAGTGTGCACAAACTCTTGTGTCCAGGTCACAAGAACAAACACCTGGTTTTAGCTCTTGAATCAGGTTGATCCTGTGTCATTACGTTTCAATCAGCCAGTATTGCCGACTGGGGTAGGCAGGGATTTGCGGGTCCTTACACTGGCAAAAAAAAGCCATCTACACGCACAAACAAAATTTTCCATAAACACAGAGCAGAAACAAACTGTAGGTCATATGGATAATATCTCAGTAAAGCTGATAAGAATAACATTAAAATAAATACAGTTAAAATCTACCAAATTTGACAAGAGTTGATGAATATCATGTACTTTTTGGAAGACATAAGGAGCTCATTTATCTTTAAGAAGTTGCTTTTCTGAGCAAATCCACTAAGAGTCTTGGGCTTTTTATTTATTTATTTTGATGGGTTTCTAAAGACTATAACAACGAGTCGAACAAATACGTTCTTCATCCTTAAGCAATTACTCTGCACAAACATTTAACAAAAACACTGATAAATAAAAATAAGAGGAGGTTTTGACAGGAATAAGTCTTACAGGTTGAGCTTCAAAATCTAACAAATTCAGATCTTTAAGGGCAAAGCCGCTATTGTTTAATCCAACAGTTAAATTTTTGCTTCTGCAATATTGTAAGATTTAGAAAATGAGAATTATAAAGCTATATGTGCCCAGTCACATCTCCACTTCAGGTAGTCAATATTTACTGTATGTATGTCTTATCCAATATTAACTTTGTTTTACTGGGGAATTTTAATGGTTAAGTGTATCATCACATTAAACAAGGGGAAATGTTAAATCTACTGTCGTGTGGAACTGTCCACAAATTCCAGACACGGTTAAGATCCGCATGCACGCTCCTTCCTAGCACTCAGTAGTTATGAAATAAAGATGCTTATGAAATTTAAACCACCACTCGTAAGGTGACTGACTTGCTGTAAGCTTTTATCTTTTTGGAGAAAGTGAAAGGCTATGTAGTCTGCAGAATCCTTCCTTTCTATCTTAGGCAACAGACACACAATACAACTGGAAGGAGAATTTTTAAACAAATGTCTACCTGGATGTTCCATTACTGTAAAGGGACTAAAGATGGGTCCACCCAAATCTGGCAATCACTGTAACCTCTCTAGCTTCCTGTCACCTTAAATTCTAAGTGCAGCAGGAAAAACACCACACCAAGAACCAGAACTTGGGGTTTGGGGTCTAAGAACTTGGCGATCTTCAGCAAGAAAAGCTATTCTGAGTCAATCTCTCCTTTTCAAATAAGAAAGCATTGAGCGTCTATTCCCTTGATCTTGCATTTTGTAACCAACAGAATGGGTCTACTGAATAATTTTAATTTCTAATTTTTACCCCGCAAGTGAAAATTTTTTTTTTATTATTTCTGAGACAGTGAGGAGAGTCCTTAGGGTCATATGCTTAGAACTCTCATGAAAGTTAAACCTCTTATTTTAGTGATGAGGATACATGGTTTTCTGATCAGCACAGAGAGAAGTCAACAAAGCCAGCACCACACTTTCTGGTCCCCAATCCTGAACTTCTTCCAGTTTCTGTGTTCCATCTCTTGGGCAAGGAGGGTACAACATCTCCCTCCTAGACACTGAAATTCAGCACATGGTAAATGCAGAGTTTAAGGACAAACAGAAAGAGAAAAGAGAAAGACAAAGCAGAAATTAAAAATAGTCTCAGGATTGGCAATGCCTTTCAAGAGTGAATGGCCTCCTGGACTGTCCAAGATCAGAATAGCAACGGGACTGATTCTGGCTTCCAATTTGGCACATTCGATCACATTTAACTTTCCTGACTTGGGTTCCTAGTGGACAGGGCCCATACAGTCACAGCTACTGCCATCATCTTGTGTTTAGGGAGAGGTATGCAAGAGGAATCAGCCTTCCCTCTCCCGGAGAATAGTCCTGTGGTGGTGAGGAAATTTCAGCATTGCTTTCATAGTTCAAAGATGTAGAAACGGCTTGGTAGAACAGTGCATAGCGTTGAACCCAAAGCAAGGGCTGATTAAGATGCACTCAGCCAAAAATTCATTTCTAAATTCAGCTTTTGAGGGAGAACTAATATACAAAGCTATTTGGCTTTATTTCATTGATGGGTGGATGGATGGATGGATGGATGGATGGGGAATGAGTCAAATACTAACTAGCCACACTCTGCCTTTTTTAGTAGAAGAAGCTGGCTATCTTCACAAACATTTGGTGTCTCAATACCATCATGTGACCATTATGACCATCAATGTCTTGGACAGAGGGGAAACTGAGACACAGAGTGTAAGTGACTTTTGGGGGAGGGGTTATGGCGTGAAGATCCAGTTGAGCTGACATTTGAGGCCGAAGCTGCTGAGGGTCAGTCCTGCAGAAAGCAAAGGATTCCTCCTGTAAGCTGGCATTATTCCTCAAAAGCTGGGGCTGGGTGTTTCTTCTTGTGTGAAGAATAGAAAACATCAGAGCAACTTTCAAGGGTTCTTAAAGCCATTCTTATGGGCTGAGGATACAGGAGGGACAGTGGAGGATGGAATGGGCTTAGCTTGGTTCCTCTGAAAGGGACACAGAAAGATGTGAGGATCCCAGGGGAGAAACTTGAGCAGCCAAAAGTCAAGAGAGGTAAAGAAAGGATAAAGAAGAATAGGAACGGCACAGAATGTTTAAGTGTCAAGACAAAGGAGAGAAAGCTGGTTGGTCATCAGTGAGCCTCAGGAGACAGAGAATCCTCGCACCGCCCTAACAGATATGTGACTGCCGGTGGGGGCTTTAAAAATTTGTCCTGTGACAAATAGATGAGGCTGGGCGTGAGTGACCTGGGTGGTGCAGAAATAAAGAGTTCCCATCAGTCCAGAGAACACCTGGAATCAGCCCCCACCCTGTCTTTGGCTGAAATGGAAAGACTTTTTGCTATTTTCAGAGACACAGGGAGGAAGGTTAAAGCCAACATTACCAGCATATTAGGCTCGAACGCTCTTCATTGAGATACTGACCTTATTTTATGGAAAACACAGGCAAGCAAAGCAGACAGTAGAGCGGGAGAGAATTTTGCTAAAATTACAGAATGCTTTCTATGAATCTGATTATTTAGTAGAACGAAATAAAATTTTAAAAAAAAAAAATGTTTTTCACCAAAGGCTTTCGAGTATCATTCTATAAGGTATTTGAGAAATGGGCTGTTTAAGAACATGCTATTAAAATTAGGACGCTACAAATTAAGTAATAAGCTATTCTGAGAATACCACTGTGTACGTCCCAAGAGTCCGGACCCCACTCTTCATTACAGCAGTGGATCCATTGTGACCACCCCCTGCAATCTGGAGTGGAAATTAGAGAAAGACAAAGCCTGCCGTCAGAGCCCCTCTGGAACTAAGACCACTAGGAACAACGGGCGCTGCAATGGTAACAATGGTAACAATTCCTCACCGATACACAGCGTGGGGCCACACACGCTGGAGCTGCTCTGTCCTCCCCAGGGCGCAGATGCAGAGGACAGTGGTCCACGGACTCAGGCCAGCAATTGCAGGCGCAACTGAGGCACCCGGCTCCAACAGGACGCAGCGCTCAATGCAGCTGCTCCTAGACGCACCGGAGGGACCCTCAGAGACTCGGGAGGCCGTCACCAACTGGAGTCACCAACTGGATCGCTGGGGCTTTGTGTGTCTTTTGTACCATCTGCAGGTCCCAGCGTGACTGCCTCTGCATCCAGCGCAGGGCCAGAAGAGTGCAGCAGTCACAGCTCCCCCTACCTAGCTGCTTTTTTTTTTTTTAAAGAGATAGAACCATATCAGCCTCAGATAATTCCATAATGCCACAGACGCAGTGTTGTGGGCCATTGAAGTAAAAAGTCACGATGGAAGCTTTATTTTCTTCGTTTTGCAAAGATTAATTTTAAGAAAGTGACGTGGCTTAAAATGAAGCCATCCCCCTAGCGGCTGAGGGACACTGAACCTCCCTCATGGGCTTCCTTGACCTCATGAAGATTTCTGAACAGATAGTGTCCAGTGTGAAGATCCTATACTATGTTTAAAATAAAGCAAAGTGTTGCTGTGGCGATACTCGCCTGTAATTACAGCACTTGGAAGGTGGAGGAAGGAGGATCGAGAACTCGGGATCATAGTGAGTTCAAGGCTAGCTGGTGGGTGGGTGGGTGGATGGATGGAAGGAGGACAGCTGATAGTTAGATTGATGATACCCGCAGCACATCCGCAGAGATAGCAGCAGGCTCTGTTCACATCCCACGGCGTCTTTGTTCATTGCTGCATGTGGACATGAGGTTCCAAATATCAAAAATTAAAAAAAAAAAAGCATTCCCTCAAAATGTGCTGCATGTTGTAAAAGTCCTCTATAGTTGTAAACTGGTGCCCATGTTAATTGCTCCTGCCAATTTAGTGAGACACTGAGGCCATAAATGCCTGCTACCCACAAACCAGGCCATGGAATTCCAACAGTGCCTGGCTTTGTGTGCAGATCTGCCCCACTGCCCTCTGGTGCACTGTGTTCTAGTTATAGTATCAGGTAGAACGGCCTGCTGTATCCTGTGAATGGGGAGTGTAGCACAGCTAGAGCTTCAGGGAGTTGGAAGCTCCTGTTTGCTGTGCCCTTGGGGAAACTGCCTAATTCAGCTCAGCCAGTTCCAGACTGTATGGGTTCAAATGATGTCTCTGGGGAGAGAAACTGACTTCAGAAAGGGCACTCTTGTCTTGCTGTAGTCTGGTCCTTCCCATGGGGCCACTGAAGATATCAAATCTACCAGCATTTCTTCCATACCGCAAACTCATCCTGTTAGTCATCCTCCTACCCCACCCCCGTATCCATGGAGATTGCTCCCTTAAGGTTGCTACAACCCAAAGATGCTCAAGGCCCTTGGGACAGTAGAGTGCTGGTTTTGAAATGGTACAGTGGGTAAGGCCAGTTTTTACAGACATGAGGACCTGGGTTCAAATGCCCAGGACCCACAAAACGTGTTGTGGAAGTACGTGCCTGTAAGCCCATAGCTCAAGAAAGTTGAGACAGGTTGAGCTTCCAATCTCCTGAACTCTCTGAAGGGAACTCAATGGCCAGGTCAGTGAGAGATCCTGTCTCCAGGAGAAACGCCAGAGGTTCTCCACTGGCTTTGGAATATACTCCTGCATATATGCACATATGAAGGATGAGGGTATAAAAGTAAATAAATGAATACATGTAGTGTGCATTTACATAGAACTCACGTACCTCTCTGGAGTCCATATCCCCCACTACTAGGAGTCCTTACCGGGATCACCCTCATAGATTCCTGGAAGTTTCCACTGCATTCAGTGTTCACACTACCTCCAAGTGACCACCAATTCCAGATGTCTCTCCCTGAACTCTCTCTCTCTCTCTCTCTCTCTCTCTCTCTCTCTCTCTCTCTCTGGTAGTTTGAATGTAATTGACCCCCATAATCCTATAATCTCATAAGGGATTGACACTATTAGGAGGTGTGGCTTTATTGGAGTGGTATGGCCTTGTTGGAGGAAGTGTGTCATTGTGGAAGTGGGCTTTGAGGTTTCATATACTCAGGACACTACCCAGTGAGACTTCTTGTTGCCTGCAAGATGTAGGACACTCAGTTATTTCTCTAGCACCATGCCTACCTGCACACTGCCATACTCCCTAGCATGATGGACTGAACGTCTGAACTGTAAGCAAGCCACCACAATTAAATGTTTCCTTTATAAGAGTAGCCGTGGTTATAATGTCTCTTCACAGCAATAATAAACCGCAACTAAGAAACCTTCAATCCTATCTCTCCCTCCCCCACACCTAATCATGTCTATTCCAATCCCTATCAGCCCCCAGTTCACGCATAATATCTACTCTATTTCCTCTTCCCAGGAAGATCCATGTGTCCCCCATAGAGCCCTCTCCTTTACCTAACAACTTTGGGTCTGTGGGTTTTAGCTTGGTTATCCTTTACTTAATGGCTAATATCCACTTACAAGTGAATGCATACCATATTTGTCTTTTGGGGTCTGGGTTACCTTGCTCAGGGTGATTTTTTTTCTAGTTCTATTCATTTGCATACAAATTTCATGATGTTATTTGACAGCTGAGTAATACTCCATTATGCAAATGTACCACATTTTCTTAATTCATTCTGCTTAGAGACATCTAAGTTGTTTACAGTTTCTGGCCATTGTACATAAAGCTGCAATGAACATAGTTGAGCATGGGTCCTTGTGGCAGGATGGAGCATCCTTTGGATTTATGCCCAAGAATGGTGTAGCTGGCTCTTGAGGTAGATCCATTCCCAATTTTCTATGAACTGCCATATTGATTGACGTAGTGGCTGTACAAGTTTGCACTCCCATCAGCAGGGGAGGAGTATTCCCCTTGCTCCACATCCTCATCACCATGAGCTGTCACTTGTGGTTTTGATCTCAACCATTCTGACAGATGTGAAATGGAATCTCAAAGTAGTTTTGATTTGCATTACCCTAATGGCTACAGATATTTAACATTTCTTGTGTTTCTCATCCATTTGAGATTCCTCTATTGAAAATTCTCTGTTAAGATCTCTACCACATTTTTAACTGGATTATTTGTTGCTATTTTTATGTCTAATTTCTTGAGTTTTTTATATAGTTTAGATATTGGCCCTCTATTGGATGTGGAGTTGGTAAAAATCTTTTCCCATTCTGTATGCTGCCACTTCGTCCAAATGAAGGTGTCCTTTGCCTTAAAGAAGCTTTTCCATTTCATGAGGTCCCATTTATTAATTGTTGGTCTTAGTGTCTGTGTTATCTATTGGTGTTCTGTTCATGAAGTTGTCTCCAACTGCATGTGCCAAAGTGATCAGGGTTATTCCCCACTTTCTCTTCTACCAGGTTCAATATATCTGGTTTTATGTTGAGGTCTTTGATCCACTTAGACTTGAGTTTTGTGCAGGGTGATAGATATGGATCTGTTTGCATTTTTCTACATGTGGATACCCAGTTTGACCAGCTCCATTATTGAAGATGCTTTCTTTTTTCCAGTGTGCATTTTTGGCTTTTTTGTTTGTTTGATTGTTTGTTTTGTTTTGTTTTTTATCAAAAACCATGGCCCAGTTCAGTTTGGACCCTTCCATATGCCTCTATTTTCTCCCTCATACCTACAGCAAACCTTCTCAGCCACACCTAGGAGCAGTCATGTCCTCTTCTCCATTCCCAGTCCATCATGAATGGCAAGTCCCAGTGTGAAGGGTTTGAGACAGCTGCTCACATTGGATCTGCAGTCTGAAAGCTGAAAGCGGTGGGTGAAGAGCAATAAGCTTTCTTTCTATGCAGTCTAGGACCCAAGCCCAAGGAATGTTGCAGCCCACTTTTAGAGGTGACTCTTCCTGTCTTAACTAAGCTAACCCCCAACCCCCAGAACCCAGGCATGCCAAAAGACTTGTCTCTCAGGTGATTCTAAGTCCTGTCAAGTTGAGAGTAAACACAACTGGGTGAATCTGGGCTGTGCTCTCTGGATGGAACTGTGTGTAGAATGCCCTCATGACCCTACCACAATGGGTAATCCTGCACATCAGCTCCTGTTGCAGGATATTTGATCACACTATGAACCCCAAGATTGCTCTATTTACCGGAAAAACCTGTTTTTGGTTGTGGCCTGGTTCAGCCTCATCACACCCCTGTAAAAGATTAGATAAAATCAACCATAGATCGAGAGCTGGACAAGCAACCAGTACACACACACACACACACACACACACACAGACACACACACACAAGCCATAGAGAGTAAGAGGAAGTCATGAAGATGGATAGAGACACACAGGAAGTAGTAGGGAGGGACTTTGAGTTTGGCGGTCCATTTTGGGTTGGGATGGCAGAAGAGAAACTCTTTTGTGAAAGGCAGCGAAAGATGAAGCAGCTGTGTGCTTTCTCTGCCTCTCTTAGCTACCAGGTTTTCACCCTAACAACTGGCTCCTGAGTCTTTATTGGCAAAATAGAAAGATAGATAGAGACTCAGATTAAAAACTACATTTGGTGGCAACAGCAGAGGTAATGGCAAAATGCGAAAGTCTCTCCCGACCTAAGCAGACAACTGAGCACAGTCAGAAACTAAGACAGTAGTAGATTCAGGTACAACTGCTGTGAGACCAGTAAAGCAACAATCTACCCCATCTCCTGTGCTGGCTGTTATGGACCAAGGACAGGTCCTCTCCTAAGGACAGGTAACTCCAAGTGTTTCTTCACTGCCTTAAATTTAAACCGTGACTATCAGAGATCTGTTCATTGCCCCGTTTGGCAAGGACTCTGGGTAGAGAGGAAGGTGGTACCCAGGCTTAGCTCACAGCACCCAATCTCACAGGTACTACCACGTATTCAGAGCCCCAGGGATTGTGCCATCCCTCATCTGGGTGTGCTGGTGTTGGTTAAACAAAACCTAGGTTTGTTTCCTTACATGATGGCTGTTGTATTGTATTGCTTACAAAGACAACATGAATATATTTTTCCATTTTAAGTGTTCATTTTAAAGACTCACGGAACAGAGTACCCCATCTCCATGATCACATTATTATATTGTTAACCATTTCTCTACTGTCCTACATTTCAGATATATTGGATTTCATGGGGCTGACTTCCTGGTGGTCGATTCCTTCAATGCTGGTCCAAAAAAGACAGACAAGTTTAAGATGTCTTACGTGAGACTTGCCAACATTTTATACAGGACTGCCAGGTGGCCATCCCATTAGCAGGGTAGGAGAATGACTACATCCACCGTTAGAGGAGAATTCCAGAGTGCCCCTTCCCTGAGGCTGAATGGGAGCACTCTGTTGAAGGTGACAAATCCCCTGCTTAGGGAAGGGGCTCTGCACTGGGATACACCCAACCTGGCAGGCCAAAGCGAGAGCATGCCCACTGTGTTGAAGCCCAGCTCCCCACTTATAACATGAAATGAGAGTGATGTTCTTGCCCTAGAGAATATCAGTGGGGAATAAATGAGCCTACGTACACAAGGCGTTCAGCACAGTTCCGTAAACACCAGCAAGAAGTGGTTACATCATCGTTGTTTCCATGTCTATCAGCAGCAGCCATGCAAGACATTGGTTCAACATTTTTATTAAATATTCCCTGTGAAGCTGACTCCCTGGTAAATCAGTGTTTTCACTCAAGAGAAATGTTTACTTGAGAATTTATCAGGAAGACTTTCCTAAGAGAAGGTTTTGTAAGAACTGGGCAATTATCTAAGCCCATTCCTCAAGATCTGCCCACAGGCACCCATGGGCACCCAAATCTACTGATGCTTGAACCCCTTATATAACATGGTTCATAGTTACATATAATCTCATTTCACCCTCCAGTCAACTTTAATTTATCTCCAGATGGTCATAATACCAAATATAATTACATGCTACACAGAGCTGTTCTGTTGTATTGTTTGGGGGACACTATTAAGGAGGAAAATTGACACATGTTCAGTCCCCATGGAGTTTTTCAAATGATTTTAGATAATTATATGCTCATATACCTGATTTTTACCTTTGTTCTGAGGCATCAGAGTAAAATTGAATTGGCATATGGTTTTTGTCACATTAAAATGAACTATGACAATAGCAGTGATGCTTTGGAGACAGAAACACTACTCAGCTGTAAATTTACATAAAATATCAGAAACCAGGACCACCCTGAACTTAGGTCCAAAGCCATTCAGCTGTCCCCATTTTTGCCTCCTCCCTTCTCTCCAGTTCTATCCTAACGTACCACACACTACACTAACCAAAAGTCTTTGCCCCAACTCAAGACGGCCTCCAAGTACACCAGCAAACAACATACAATGCAAGCAAGACCGCCTTGGTCGGATACCACCACCTTTCATGAGATTCCCCACTGTCCGGCACTGAGGGACTGCAAGGTTGTCCCTGTCCCTGATATGGTAATGTCACCATGGAATTCAGTGTTTCTTTTGTAAGGCTCTGGGTCTCATAGATTTATAAAAATAATTTAAGGGTGCTTAATTAAAATTAGGAAGAGAAATGATGATACAAGCAAGCTTGGAATTTGCAATATATATACATATATATATATATATATACATACATACAGACACACACACATATATATACATGTGTTTATATGTATAATTTGAATTTTTAAAATTTTAGCCATGCTGTTAACTTTGGCACAACATGACCCAATTTACCATGCTGAGTTAGCATTACATAGAAATTGATAGCCATATTGGTCTTGAAAATGTAAACTTATTTTTCCCATTTGAATAAGGGTAACATTCAGTTCTAAGTACACAAGACACTGTCTACATGAGATTTGATTGCATAAACTAATAAAGTATTGTTCAAATTAAAAACTTAAACACACTGAATAAGGAAGAAGTTATTTTTGTACCCAAATACTCACATCTGATTTTACTTCCTGCTATACGTTAAATGAAAGTTAATCTCTATGTGAGTGTTTAGAAAGTAGGAAATCACTTTAACTTGTTGTGTTCAATGATGGTGCCTTAGCAGAGACTAAGGTTCAGGCAGGCCATAAAGATAGGTACTGACTCAGTGGGACTGTGGCTTTCTGATAAGAGGGCCAGAGGGCTGAGCTTGTGTGCTCTTGGGGTGTGACATCTTGTGTCATGATGGAACCCTGTAGAATCCCCATCAGCAAGGACACTGCAGCCTTCTCTCCAGCACCCCCACATTCAGACCCATGAGCCAAATAAACCTTTGTTTTTTACAAACCATCCCACTTATAGTAATAATCGGCTATGGAGGCAGGAAGTGGATCGGGGTGCTCCTTCTGACACTGCGAGGGAAGCCGTTCTTGCTTCAACGAGACTCTGGTGACCCAGGAGCAGCTGTCTCAGGTCACACAGTGACACATGTTAGCAAATCCCTCTACAAATGGCCACCTGGTGAGTGTTGGAATAACCTCATGGTGAATGTGTCCGGAATGCAGAGAAGACACACTGATGAGAACACGAGCCCACAGCTAGGACACAGCAGCTGCAGAAACACATGATGCTTGAGGAGAAGCCATTGAGAAGCCGAGCCAGGCAGAGCAGCCTCGGCCTCCCTTCTGCACCTGCCACAGTCCATCCGAGGACACCCTTCCCTCGTCAGTCTGCTCTCTGCGCTGGACTCCTTTAGCAAGTGTTCTGAGTCCCCTTGGTACTGAGAGAAACAAGACTGGTCCCTGCTCCATGGAAGCCCCGTCTCGGGGGAAAGGAGATCTCACACAACAACTGTGGCCTCCACACACCGTACATATTTACCAAGTGTGAGTGATGAGAAGCCGAGGCAAGTGACAACAGAAGATGGTTAGATATTCCCAGGAGTGGTTTTCACATGCTAGACTATTATTAAAATATTATTTCTGTTTTCAAAATTAATATTTATTTCATTTGCTACAAGATTTAAAATCTGATTTTCTTTTCATTTGTAATCAAGTTTATGAATCTTATTTTAGAAAATGAACAGCAGGACGCTAGTGGGTTTCAGAGCTCTGCTGAGAAAACATTTATAATAATAATAAAAATGTAAAATGCAATCAGCCTTGTAAGCCTAGAGTTTAATAAAATCTTCCTGTGCACCTTTAAAAAATTCATGAGTCAGATGAACATGTGATGCAAGTCACAGATGATCTTAAATGTGCATCATTTGGGCAAAAATTGAACAAACCACTGTGAGTGTGCTCAACAGCACCATCAGGTTTATATGAATGTGCCAGTTTTTAAAACATTATACCCTTAAATATTATAACTTTAATTAACCTTCCACAACTGTGGGTTCCACATTCGTGAAGTCAACCAACTGTGGGTCAGAAATATATAGAGGGGGAAAACGCAATCTACCATGAACATGTCCACAGTGAGCATGTACATGGGGAACACATACACAGTGAACATTGTGGTGAGGAGCTGCAGGCACGCCTGCTTTTTGTCCCGCCTGGCTCCCGCATGGTTAGCTTTACACCCGAAATAACAACACACAAATTGTATTCATTTAAACACTGCCTGGCCCATTAGTTTCAGCCTCTTATTGGCTAATTCTTACATATTGCTTAACCCATTTCTAATAATCTGTGTAGCACCACAAAGTGGTGGCTTACCAGGAAAGATTCAGCATGTCTGACCTGGTGGCTGGCTCCATGGCTTCTGACCAACTATGCTTTCTTTCTCCCAGCATTCTATTCTGTCTACTCCACCTACCTAATTTTCTGTCCTATCAAAGGGCCAAGGCAGTCTCTTTATTAACCAATGAAAATAACACATAGGCAGAAGGCCCACCTACATGAGAACTTGAACATGCACGTGGTGAGCATGCACACAGTGAATATGAACATGAACATGGTGAGTATATACACAGTGAATATGAACATGTACATGGTGAGCATGAACACAGTGAACATGAACATGGTGAGTATATACACAGTGAATATGAACATGAACATGGTGAGCATGCACACAGTGAACGTGAACATGGTGAACATGTATATGGTGAACATGAACATGGTGAGCACGCACACAGTGAACATGAACATGTACATGGTGAACATGAACATGGTGAGCACGCACACAGTGAATATGAACATGAACATGGTGAGTATATACACAGTGAACATGCACACGGTGAACATGTATATGGTTAACATGAACATGGTGAGCACGCACACAGTGAACATGAACATGTACATGGTGAACATGAACATTGTGAGTACGCACACAGTGAACATGAACATGCACATGGTGAACATGAACATGGTGAGCACGCACACAGTGAACATGAACATGCACATGGTGAACATGAACATGGTGAGCACGCACACAGTGAACATGAACATGTACATGGTGAGCGTGTACACAGTAAACATGAACATGTACATGGTGAGCGTGTACACAGTGAACATGAACATGCACGTAGTGAGCGTGTACACAGTGAACATGTACATGGTGAGCATGCACACAGTGAACATGAACATGCACATAGTGAGCGTGTACACAGTGAACATGTACATGGTGAGCATGCACACAGTGAACATGAACATGCACATAGTGAGCGTGTACACAGTGAACATGTACATGGTGAGCGTGTACACAGTGAACATGAACATGCACATTGTAAGCATGCACACAGTGAACACAAACATGTACATGGTGAGCACGCACACAGTGAATATGAACATGAACATGGTGAGTATATACACAATGAACATGCACATGGTGAACATGTATATGGTGAACATATATATGGTGAACATGCACATGGTGAACATGTATATGGTGAACATGAACATTGTGAGCGCGCACACAGTGAACACAAACATGAACATGGTGAGCATGTAGCTGATGATTGTATCCACAGTGAACATTACACAGAGAACATATACACTGTTCCTTTCTTCTTCACCATACTCCCCAGGTAAGACAATGTAACAGCCATTTACAGTGCATTGGCTTTGCTCATGACTGATTAAAAAAAAATACCTGACAGAGGCAATTGCCAAGGTTGACGTGATTAATTTTGCCTTGTGATTTCAGAGGATATAGTCCAGCATGGGAGCTCTGCCATGGTGGTGGGAGCTTGCAGTACAAATCATTTCTTGTCAAGCTGCTAACAAATATTAACCATCATAGCATGATTTAGAAGAGATATGTACAGTTGACCTCAGCATCCCATAGGGTCCACCTGGACCAACTAGCAGGATGCAGTAAAGCACCACAGTCCCGGCATGGAGGCTCTCCACTAAATGCATCCAGCACCTCCCTCTAAACACAGCCTACACACTGTCTGCCCTGTAACTGATCGGAGTAACAGACACAAACTCAGGTGATAACAGCTGGGGACTAGAGATACCCCTGAGTGAGCAAACAAGTTAGTTAAGGAGCTAGGTCAAGCCAAGCGCAGGTGTGTGGGCTACACAGACATCCCTTTCTATGGGTGGTGGAGTCCGTCTTCTCAGGGCTCAGCCTGGTGTCTGGGGTCAGGAGGCAATTAACCTAGACACATGAAGTCTCTCAGCCCAGATCCCAGTATGTCTCTGTGTGGTCTCTTCAAGACAAAATCTTACTTTGAAGATGGTTGACCCACTAAGATAACAATTTTGCGGCTACAGCCATTTTATATCAGCGCCTTGACCCCCGGCGCAAACTAGTCTCTGTGGTGAGCCCATCTCCATTGGAAATCACTCTTTAAATACCAAACACATACAGTTTATTTTACAGCACCAATATCAAGCAGTCATTGGGTTTGATATTCTGAAGTATTTCTATATTTTATGTCTTCCTTGTTTATCTTCTTTGTCATCTTCACAGGATTTAGAGTTGCCATGGAAATGCAACACCCACTGCATATCTGAGGGAGTCTCCAAATATATTTAACTGAGGAAGGGAGACCCACCCTGAACGTGGGTAAAGATAACTACTAATACTGAACCCACGCCAGGCCTTTGTAAGTTACCAAATAGATGGGGCTTTGGCAGAATTCTGTATTCCCTTACACACAGCGCCACAGATGACAGCTGGTATGTCATCAGCATCCTTCAGCCAGATCATCACAGCAGGCATGAGTCACAGCGAACTTTTGTGAGCATCTTCCTTTCTGTGACATCTCAAGCACGGTTTATATAATGTCTCATTTGACACTGTCAGCTCTATGAGGCAAGAATCGCTCCATTTTGTTGAGTTATTACATCCATCTATTGCAACGATTGTGAGGTTACACACACAAGCTTAATGGAAATCATCTTACCTTGAGCTGTATGTATTTTCTTATATTTTTCATAACTTTTGGATAAAATATGATCTAAGATGAAAATCACCAGGAAATGTATAAACTCACATAAGGGATTGGCTACTTTCTTTAGTCATAATTTTGGTTTTGGTGAACTTTCACCATGAACAGGAAAGCAGCAGACTCTAATGAGTTCAAGTTAACAAATGTGGTAAAATACATTGCTTCCATGCTGTCTTTATATCTTATTATTAATGTGTGCTTGTGTGTGATGTAGGTACATGCTGCAGTGCATCTGTGGAGGCCATAGAACAACTTTCATGAAGTCAGTTCTCTCTAGGTTAAACTAGGATTTTCAGGCTTGAGCTGCAAGCTTCTTTACCGGTTGAGCAGTCTTGCTGGCCTCTAGTGCTATTTTTTACTTAATGTTTTCAGTTAGCGTACAAAGTAACGGACTTGGTGATAGCCTTTTACTATGTATATGCCATTATCCCTGTGTGCCTCCATTTTGTGATGAGAATGTTAGTGGACACTCAGGTGAAGGACCGTGTCTGAAGTCCAGCCATGAGGAGACTTGAGGCCCTTCAGCTGCATGGTTTCTCACCCTCATTCCCCTCTGACTCATTATACAGCTTCTTCATTAGTAACCCTCACCGTTATGCCCTAACCATAGGCAATTATAGCTACAGTTTCAGAGATGTGAAAAATACATTTTTTTTAAATGTCAGTTGGGTACCAATCACCAAAAAGCAGTCAGAGTGATATAAAGGAAGAGAATAGGAGCTTTGGAGACAGGTGTGGCTGTATCTGTGGCCCCAGCATCAACCGTTTGTGCACCGAGACCCACTGGTTTTCTCTCTCTCTCTCTGAGCTGTGCTTCTCTGATGGTGAAGTGGGATAAAAAAAATACCAACTCTCAAAGGTTATCTAAAACCTGCAAAACTCCTAGCTCAGCTGTAGCTGTGTCTCTGCCTCCTCTTGGGGATACAAGGAGACTGACTGGCATCCTTGCTGAGTGAGTTTGTAGATGTTAGCCACGGTTGGCCAGGCTCTGCTTGGTGCTTATGATACGAATTCTTCTCTGTAGTTCCTGTTGCGGTATTTGGCATTGTCATCTAGTCTTCTGTTTGTACTTGAACGTATTTATTTTTATACAATTGAATTAAAAAGTGTAAGCACCTAAAAAAAAAAAAAAAACCACGAATTCTTCTCTGACCTGCTGTTGCCACAACTAAATTTTACTCTGAATGTCCAGGTCATTACTTATCCCAGGGTCTTCTTCTCCAAACAACCAGGCCACAGGAGTCAATGCATGGCATCCTGGAAGCAGAACATCCAGCTACTGAGAGACAACTCAAGAATTTTTAACTAGAAGGCAGGATGGAAAATTCATTTTCCAATTTTGGAAACCACTCTTGTCATTTTTATTCTAAATTTAGAACTGATCTCAACTGCGGGACTCATAAAACTGCAAAATATTAGTGAGACAGGTCCCGAGGAGCAAGAAACAGCATAGACCAAGATGGCAGTCCCAAGGTGCCTGACCAGCTGGGAAACCCTGGATAGGGTGTGCCTGGTGGGTGGTGTGTGTGTGTGTGTGTTGCTGAGGGTGGAATCCATGCTAGACAAGTGTTCTACCATGGAGTTGCATTGCCAGAATGGCCTTAAGCTCTGTAATTCTGCTTCCTCATCCATGAAACAATTGCAATTGTGCCTCCTGTTCCTATGGCAATCACTGCTAAGAAGCAGAGCAGCAGGCTCAGCCACCGTCAGGGCCTGCCTGTCTTCTCTGTCTACACTTCACAGGGGGCAGTGAAACCACCGAACGGGACCACTCCATGGCTAGGAAGCTTATGGGGGGTCAAACTGCCAAGGCTGTCTGGGGGTGGGGGTGGAACAGAGAGGAGATCAAAAAGGCAGACAAGCAAGCGGATTTTATGAGACAGTCAGCAGGCTGGGGTCTTTGAGCTGATACAGGGTGTTTGAGTTGACCCAGAACTAAATGCCCTTGTCTACGGTAGTTGACCTTTGGGGCAAATTAAGGGGGTGGGGGTCCTGGTGGTTTAAGGGAGGGGGCTCATGGTGACTTAAGGGAGATTCCTGGCAAACAAATGTTCATCTTTAGGGCCCTGTTTACCCAGTAACAACCCCTCTGCTTCTCTGGCCAAAGCCTTTCTGTTCACGACATTGTCACCAGCGCTGCCCTTTGAGGGCAGCTTTGGACCTGACACCCAGGAAAGCAGCCTTACTCCAAAGCAGCAGCAGATGTCTGGTGAGAGGAAGCGTGTTCAACAGCACATCAAAGGGGGAGCCAACAAGTCCCACAAGGCTGCCTTGAGTCTGGTGTCAAGATGCAGCGTGGACCAAGATTTAAAGTCGGCGTTCATAAAATCCCCACCAGTCTACTGAAACTGGAAGAGGCCATATGCACAGTACCCTCAAGGGAAATCCCTTGGAAATCTCCCCCACTTGTTCCTTTGGTATTGGTGGGGATTAAGTCTGAACACCTCAGTTGGTTCAATGAGTAGTTGTGTAAGTGAGTGTGCGTTCAAAAATCTGGGCATAGCTCATTTTTTTTCTTAGGTCCCAAATTTTTGTGCCCTCTGCAAGGAACTTTCTGGCATGTGAGTAATTATTGAGAAACTACAGTTCTGGACACTTCCCGGGATTATTTTATTTTCTATGGAGAACTGTGTGTCATCTTTTATTTCGGTATGATACCCTGTATATAATGTTTTTACACCCTTTAACATAATTCTAGTAAATGCTGGAAGATATTCATATTCTTTGAGTATGAGCTTTGAATAGGTGCCATTATCCATTGCTCTTCTATTTCTTCCCATTTACTTATTTTTTCATTTAAGGAGGACACATGTGTGCCACGGTACCCATGTGAAGATAAGAGGACAACTTTTTAGTTGGTTTTCTCCTTCCGCCCTGTGGCTTTCCAGGATCAAACTCAGGGCCTCAGTCTTGGCGCCAGGCACCTTAACCTGCTGAACCATCTCATAGCGTGAAACCCAGAAATCACAGGGAAAAAAGGACAATGCCAATGCTTTCACTTGCATTAGCTAACAAGAGTGGATACTGAAGAAAGGGACAGAAAATTAAATTGGAAATGCATATGAAAAGGAGAGTACATAAAATACGATGAAGTAAAGTACACTCTAGCACAATGCAGCAGAATAGTCCAGGTGGAGAGCAGCATGCTGTGGCAGTCTGGCTAGTGACGTCATGGACACGTGATCTTAAGAGGTGAGATGCAACATATAGTAAATTGTTATTCATAATCGTTCCAAGTCAATAATAATAATACAATAGCTGATAGAAAGGGAGGCAGGAAATTTTAACAGTGGGAAGAGAAATGACCAGTGACTGAGTGGGACTTGGTCTTAAACTTTTATAATCTAAAATTAGAGTAGGGTGGACCAATGAGATCCTCTGTTGACCTAAGAGAGAAAATGCTAAAAATGACTAGCCTGGGGAATGTGGGTAGAGGAAACAGGAGTGTTCCTCTCTATGCTTCTGAAGCTTTTGTGACCATTTGAAACTATTTTCCCAAAGGTTAAAAGTGATATCTTAGGACTCTTGGGCAAAATATCTCAACCACTGTGCAAAAGGATGGAGGTTCCTCCAAACAGTTCAGCACAGAATCACCATATAGTCTTCTGTGTGCACCCCAAAGGACCGAAGAGCATGGGCTCGGATACGTACAGCCATGTTCTTAGCTTCATTATTCACATCAGGCAAAGTGGAAGCCATGTGAATATCCGCTTATGACAGATAAGCGAGACGACCTCTCCACACAGTGGGATAGGATTTGGCTTTTGAATGAATGAAGTCTGCTGGGCATGGTAGTAAATGCCTTTCTCCCAGCACGTGGGAGACAGAGGCAGACAGGGTTCAAAGCCAGCCTGGTCTACATACAGAGTTCCAGGCCAGCAAAGATACATAGTAAGACACGGTCTCAAAAAAAAAAAAAAAATTAAAGATGGGCTGGGCATGGTGTCACAAACCTTTAATGTCAGCATTCGGGAAGCAGAGGCAGGTGAATTTCTGAGTTTGAGGCCAGCCTGGTCTACAGAGCAAGTTCCAGGAAACCTGGGGCTACACAGAGAAACCCTATCTTGAAAAAACAAAGTAAATAAATAAAAATAAAGAAACATCTCTGAAACATACTACAACATGGCTGAAACCTGGACGCATAGTAAGTGAAACAAGGACAAAGTGAATTAAAAACCATTTTGAACAGTCAAGGTCCTGTTGTTAGGGGTTTTGAGGCAAAGAAGGGGAAAGCGTTTGATGGCAATGGAGTTTCAGTTTTGCAAGACCAAAAAGATTCTAGACACTGAGAGCAGTGACTGATATGAGCGATTCTAACCTCAATGATTAGATTTTGGCTTACACCTTTTAGCACAACTTTCAATTGAAAATGTATTTGTGGTTACTTATCTCTGTTTGCTTCTTAGAACATATCTCTTACCATGGTCGGAAAACAAGTCTTTGATCTATAGTATATTTTGGAACCAAAAACCAGGATCCCAGGGGCAGATCAGTACCTGACTGCTCTAGGAAGGAACCTCCTTGGCCAGGATTGGACTCCAGGATTATCTGGGAGCACCTGGGGTCAGAGCTGCTCTGCCCCATTCCTGTCATGACTGGGACAGATCTCGCCTGGTAGGTGTTTTCTAGTCTAGACCACAAGAACTGAAGTGGTCTTTCACTTTTCTGTATCTCCTGGTGCGGCTCATGGGGACACATTCTTCTGTCTTGGAAAAGCTGCCCTGCCACTTCCCCAAGAAAGTTAAACTGACCAGAGACTGAGCTGCTGTCTTTCATTCAGGTTCATCCTGTAACCTGGAAGTGGGTTGAGCTTAGCCTCAAGATTCCAAGTTTGGAAAAATAGAGAGGCGGCTACAGGAGGTGACTGGGTTAGGGGTTAGAGCTGTGTGCTTAGAAATGGATTAGCTCGGGGGAACCGTTCGACCGAGGGCTCAAGGGAACTAGTCCAGCCCGCCATGGAAGTCTGTACAGAGGGTCTCTAAGAACAAAAACAGGCAGCGGGCCTACAGAAGAAACCTGGGAGGGAGGAAGGGGGAAAGGGAGGGAGGGAGGGAGGGAAGGAGGAGCTAGAGCCACCATATAACCCAGCTAAAGGTGCATTATCAGAACGACCCCAAGTCAACTTCCTACCAGCCGTGCTTGCCCGACTTTGCAGCTGTACTGGTGAGGACAGCTGGTTATGGAACTGAGTGACCAACTGCAGAGGGATGGATAGGGAAGGCGCGGCGTGTTTGTAAACAGTGGGATTTGTTTTCAACTGCAAATAATGAAGTTCGGTTTGTTTGTTTGTTTATTTGTTTGAGGGATTCTGTTGTTGTTTTGTTGTTTTTGTGAGTCGCCCCCATAGGGGGAGGGGGCGGGGGATGGATGTTCTTAGCGATCTTTATATTAAGCAGAAGTAAAACTGGGGAGCCGAAGGTGGGGAGCCCACAATAGGGGCTTTGATAATTTCCCCGACGCTTTGATAATTGCTGGGACTGGGACGGATACCTCCAGGCCACGTTTGCAGCGGCTTCAGGAACAGCTGCTCTCCTGACTTCTGGTCACATGGCGGCGCTGCAGGATTGTTTTAAAGGCAAGGGGGTTGCAGCTACAAACTCAAACTGGACATGTTGGAGAATCACTAGGGTTCCTAGCCACTGCTTCACAAACTGAGAACAGTGCAGGGAGGACACCCCACCCCAACACCTCCCAAAGAAACACAGAAAAAGCCAGAGTAGACCCTCCTGGATTTCAGCAACACCTGCTGGTCCTGGGAGCACAAAGGCCAGGTCTCAGCTCCAGGGACTTCTCAGTCTCCAAGGCCCTCAACCATATTCATTGCTGCTCTATCCCTAATAGCAGGAAGCCAGAAACAGCTGGAAGTCTGCCAACAGAAGAATGGATAAAGAAAACGCGGTACATTTATACAGAGGAATGTTATCCAGCTATTTAAAAAATCGTGAAATTTGCGAGCAAATGATGGAGCTAGAAAAAAAATCATCCTGGTGAGATAACTGAGACACAAAAACACAAATATGGTATCTATCCATGTATATTCGGATGCTAGCTGTTGAGTCCTCAATAAGCAGGCTACAGTCTATGTACAGTGAGGTTGGATATAGAGGACACGGGGCGGGGGAATAGAACAGATGTTAAAGATGTACTGAGAAGGGAGGACATGTGGGGACCTGGACCAGTAGGATCAAGTGAAGACGGTGAGGCAGTGATACACTTATAGATCAGTGCCTTGCTTAGCTGTCATCCGAGAAGCTTCCTCCTGCAGCAGATGGGAACAGACGCAGAGAGTGAGAAACCTTGAAGAGTCAGTGCTAAATGGGATGTTTCCATAAACACACACACACACACACACACACACACACGCCCCTCCAGGGCTCAGGGAACTCTGAGGAAAGGGAGGAAGAAAGATTGTAAGACCCAGAGGGGATGGAGAACACCGAGGAAACAAAGCCTTCTCAAAACGACTGGGCTGGCACACATGTGAGTTCACAGAGATGGGGCAGTAGGCACAGTGTCTGTACAGGGCTAAGCAAGATGGGCTTCCAGGGCGGAAAGGGAAGTTAGACACAAGCCCCCATCCCTAACCCAGACGCTATCTCCAATGGGTAACCCTTGGGGAAAGAAAAAAATAGTTTTCTCCAAAGGAGTCTCTTTGGGTATACAAAGCACACTGAGTGGCAGGCCCCATGCCCAACAGTAGAGGGCAAACACAAAATGAACTCAGTGGTGGTTTTGGAGGTTTCTTGTCTTGCCGTTGCTTTCTCTGGCCCTTTTCTTGCTTACCTTATACTTATAGATCTTTTGCTTATTTATTATGGTTTCTGATTTCGTGTTTATTGGTTTTCTGTGCATGTAAATGTATATGTGTTTCTTGTGATTTTCTTTGGTTCCTTTTCCTCCTGTTTGTATCATATCTATTATTAATTATTATTATCAATTGTTTTAGAAGTTTGTTTGCATTCTAATGAGAGAGAAAGGGTGTGAATTTGGATGGGTGAGGGGTAAGGAAGTAGGGGGGAGCTAGGGGAAGCTGAGGGAGGGAAGACCCTTATCAGAATATAGTGTACAAAAAATATTTTCAATAGAAAGTAAAATTAAATTTAAAAAAATTAACTAGGCGGTGGTGGTTTATGCCTTTAATCTCAGCACTCAGGAGGCAGAGGCAGGTGAATCGCTGAGTGTTAGAGATCAGCCTGGTCTACAAGAGCTAGTTCCAGGACAGGCTCCAAAGCTACAAAGAAACCCTGTCTCTAATAATAATAATTTTAAAAACAATAAGAACAGTTCTTCCAGAGCTGGCATTGTGGCACATGCCCTTAATCCCCAAACTCAGGAGACAGAGGCAGGTGGACCTCCATGAGTTTGAGGACCACCTGATCTATATAGCAAGTTCTAGGCCAGCCAGAGTTGCCTGGTGAGACCCTGTCTCAAAATTTTTTGTTCCCAGAAATTGAATGTAAAAAGTATTTCGCCAAGAAATAACTCTCATGTAGAGTTTTGAGTGAATAAGCCATAAAGGATATTCCTCCTAGGGCTTGTATGTGAATGGACAGGGTGGAATTTTCACTAGAGTACAGCGGGATGCCATTGACCCTGTGAGTGGTGGGCATGAGCAGACCTTGAAAAGAGCCGTGGTGAATAGAGGCCTGGGGGGTGTGGTGTGACTGTCCCAGCTCTGTCACTACTGCGGTCAGTCCCAGCATCACTCAAATGAGGCGGCCCCATGGAGTCTGCAGGAAGTCAGCACTGCTCCAAGATGACTGGGTCTCCTTGGTCCCATGTCTGTCCCCAGGCTATGCAGTGTGCCATCTGGCAACTCTGTACACAAATGGAGGCCACATTGTTGGTGTGTGATGTAGCTTTGTGTCATGGCTACATTTCTGGGTTGAATTTTGACCAGCTGTTTTCTATTTCCTATTAAGTTTTAAAAAAAAACTTAAGGTCCTGGGATTTTAAATCAAAAAGACCTTTCAAAAATCAGGTTTGGGGCCAGCAAGACAGAGCAGTAGTTAAGAGCACTTGCACAACTTATGCAAATGTGGCAACCCATGCAAGTGTGATATTAGTAAAAGTGTGACAACTTAGTGCAGGGTGACAACCTGTGTAAGGTGACAACCTGTGCAAGTGTGACAACCTGTGTAAGGTGACAACCTGCGTAAGGTGGCAACCTGTGCAAGTGTGACAACCTGTGTAAGGTGACAACCTGTATAAGTGTGACAACCTGTGTAAGGTGACAACCTGTGTAAGGTGACAACCTGTGCAAGTGTGACAACCTGTGTAATTGACAACCTGTATAAGTGTGACAATCTGTGTAAGGTGACAACCTGTATAAGTGTGACAACCTGTGTAAGGTGACAACCTGTATAAGTGTGACAACCTGTGTAAGGTGACAACCTGTATAAGTGTGACAACCTGTGTAAGGTGACAACCTGCGTAAGGTGGCAACCTGTGCAAGTGTGACAACCTGTGTAAGGTGACAACCTGTATAAGTGTGACAACCTGTGTAAGGTGACAACCTGTGTAAGGTGACAACCTGTGCAAGTGTGACAACCTGTGTAATTGACAACCTGTATAAGTGTGACAATCTGTGTAAGGTGACAACCTGTATAAGTGTGACAACCTGTGTAAGGTGACAACCTGTATAAGTGTGACAACCTGTGTAAGGTGACAACCTGTATAAGTGTGACAACCTGTGTAAGGTGACAACCTGTGCAAGTGTGACAACCTGTGTAAGGTGACAACCTGTGTAAGGTGACAACCTGTGTAAGGTGACAACCTGTGTAAGGTGACAACTTGTATAAGTGTGACAACCTGTGTAAGGTGACAACCTGTGTAAGGTGACAACCTGTATAAGTGTGACAACCTGTGAAAGGTGACAACCTGTATAAGTGTGACAACCTGTGTAAGTGTGACAACCTGTGTAAGGTGACAACCTGTGTAAGGTGACAACCTGTATAAGTGTGACAACCTGTGTAAGGTGACAACCTGCATAAGTGTGACAACCTGTGTAAGTGTGACAACCTGTGTAAGGTGACAACCTGTATAAGTGTGACAACCTGTGTAAGGTGACAACCTGTATAAGTGTGACAACCTGTGTAAGGTGACAACCTGTATAAGTGTGACAACCTGTGTAAGGTGACAACATGTGTAAGGTGACAACCTGTGTAAGGTGACAACTTGTGCAAGTTTGACAATTTAGTTCCCTGACAAATCCTCTAGAACTCTGGGATCAGCGAGCCTGGAACACAAGGCTTGACAGCAGCAAGAGAGCCTCTGCCTCGATGAGGAAGGAGAAAATGATGCAAAAAGTTCTCTTCTGGGGGCTGGAGAGATGGCTCAGTGGTTAAGAGCATTGCCTGCTCTTCCAAAGGTCCTGAGTTCAATTCCCAGCAACCACATAGTGGCTCACAACCATCTGTAGTGACGTCTGGTGCCCTCTTCTGGTCGGCAGACATACAGACAGAATATTGTATACATAATAAATAAATATTTAAAAAAAAAGTTCTCTTATGTTTCTCCACAGAAGTGCTGAGGCATGCCTAAGTCTACACACACACACATACACACACACTCACACACTCATATACACACTTGTGTACAGTCACACACACACCTGACTTAGAGCCTTTAGGAGGGGTAGTGGGAGGAAGTTAGGTCACTGGGACATGTCCTTTAAAGGGACCCTGTCTTTTCCTCTCTTGACTTCCTGGCTGCCATGAGGCCAGCAGTGTCTCTGATAGATGCTCCCACCACAGTGTCCTGTCACCTCATCCCTGGACCACAGGCTCAGGACAAGTCTAATACCATGCACTGAAGCTTCTGGAACCTGGACCAAAACAAACTGTTCCTTCTTTTAATTTGCTTTTTGCGGGTATTTTGCCACAGCAACAGAGCCGACTCCTATACTAGCTAAAATGTGTCCCTACTAGACAGGAGCTAGACTAAACAGCAAACAAACAAACCTCTTTATCCCAGTCTCAAAGATGCCAGATCTCTCAGAGTGCTTAAGGCATGTATGGACTCGAGGGCTAGAAGGATGAAGCATGTGGGAGGGGCTCAGAGAAGAACGCGTGGTGTCTGCAGCCACCATCCTTCCTGCCTAAGAAGAGTAACTCTCTGCTCTCCACTTTCCTCCAATCTGACAAATATTTATCCAGAGCCAACTCAACCTTGCAGATTTTACAGTGTGGATCCTGTTTCCAGCTAGATCTAAAACAAAACAAAACAACTTTTGTATGAAGCAAGTCAAGGAAAAGTCTTGTCTTTGGACAAGACACAGGCCCTGCAGAGAGCCAGCAGCTGCCCCCAGCTCGTCACTCCAACATGGTAGCCTGAGCCCGTTCTCACATCCTTCTCATCCACGCTTGCCCCTCTTCCTCTCAGACACAATCTTTTGTGCAGGGAACCAGCCATGTTTCTCGTCAACATTAACCCTGCATTTAGCACACACACAACAGGCTGGAACGAGTGCCCCAGGATGGGACTTTCTGCAGAAGAATGAAGCATAGCTTGCTGACAAAGCATTGGCAATAGCACAGGAAGCTGTGCTGCAAACTGTGGGAGTGTGTCCGAGAACACAGACTGAACCAGCTTCAGCTGACACCTCTCTCTCTCTCTCTCTCTTTCTCTCTCTCTCTCTCTCTCTCTCTCTCTCTCTCACACACACACACACACACACACGCACATGCACACACACACACACACACACACGCACATGCACACACACAAACACACACTAAATAAACTAAACTAGCAAACTAGCACTGGCCCATGCTCAAGGCCTGAGCATACATACACAGCCACATCCCTTCTGTGACTCTCAACAAGCAAGACAGAAAACTTTGGTTTATAAGAAGAATATCTTAGCTGGGCGGTAGTGTTGCACTCCTTTAATCCCAGCACTTAGGAGGCAGAGGTAGGTGAATCTTTGTGAGTTCGAGGCCAGCCTGGTCTACAAGAACTAATTCCAGGACAGGTTCCAAAGCTACAGAAACCCTGTCTCAAAAAACAAAAACAAAAGAAGAAGAGGAAGAGGAAGAAGAAGAAGAAGAAGAAGAAGAAGAAGAAGAGGAGGAGGAGGAGGAGGAGGAGGAGGAGGAGGAGGAGGAGGAAGAGGAAGAAGAGTCCAGTGCTCTCATTGGAGTCTCTTAGCAATGTAACTTCAGAAGCCACCAAAGTCCTTCAGATGACAAGCATGAAGACATTCTCTTAAGAAGATTGTAGCCAAGCTTGGGTGCTTTCTCCTTTCCCTAAACACCCCCTGTTCCATTAACCCCCATATTTAAACCTATGTCTTAGAAAATTCTCCTTAATAAATCACAATTGTGCTTCACACTGGCTCATACTGAAATTCTTCTCTGAGGTGAAGTCAGGAATCCAGGCTTCCCTGAGCAGTGGACCATAGAATTCCCACCAGGAATGAGACGTTAACGTTGGTGTTAGAATTACCACCTATGTGCTATGTGCACTGGTGCGCATGCCATGACTCTCTGCCAAAGTCTACTAAGACAGTGTTTCTCACTGCACCTAGCGTATGATGGCTAGCAAGTGCCAGCCATGGTATGACACCCATGGCCACACCCAACCTTCCCGTGAGTATTGCAGATCCAGGTCCTCATGCTTGCATAGGAAGTGGATGGAGCTCTTCCTGATCCAGCCATCCACTCAGCCTAGGCACATCAGCTACTAAACCACAGACCTCATGTGACTGTCACTGCTTCTGTTCCCAGACACTGTCAGGACCCTGCATTCATTGATTCATATTTTTTTGATTCCCACTGAGGAGAGAAGAAAACTCCAGAATTGCCCAAAAGAGTAACTGACCTTCCGACTCTATGGAAAACCTCTGGTGTCTGAGGACAGAGACTGATCAAAAGCAGAGGTTAATAGGTAGAGCTTTGGGTTCCACTGGCAGGCCCCTGACTCCTGTCAGACATTATCCTATATTTAGCCAGGAGTGATAGTGCATGCCCAAAGGCCAAGGCAGGAGGACCACAAGTTTAAGGCCAGTCTGAGATACCGATGTTTTATTTTGTGTTGTATCTCACATTTTCCAGATGTGAGGGTTAGAGTTCAGTCTTCCCCGCTAGGATGGTGTTGAACATCCTTGGTGCCCTTGTTCTAGGCAGTGTGTCTAGTGGTCACCTCCCCTTAGGCAACAGCAGTAATGAGAAGCATCGTGAAAAGGGTGAGCTCAGACAAGGAGGCCCTGAAGCAGAGTCCTGTTCTGAAGGTAAACGAGTCCATGGAGCAGGAAGGGGACAGGGAGGGGGAAAGGCTTTGGATGACAAGCCTTTCAGGGGGAACAAAAGGAGCTGTGGTGGTCTGAAAAACAAAAAAGGCTCCCAAAGGGAGTGGCACTATTAGGGGGTGTGGTCTCACTGGAGGAAGTGTGTCACCGTGGAGGCAGGCTTTGAGGTCTCATATATGCTCAAGATACCACCCAGTGTCTCAAATCACTTTCTGTTGCCTGCAAGATAAAGGACTCTCAGCTCCTTCTCCAGCACCATGTCTGCCTGCATGCTGCCATGTCCCGCCATGACAATAATGAATGTCTCTTCCTAGTAACAGAAACCCTAACTAAGACAGGAGCCCAGCAGGGCCTGCAGAGAGCCAGGGCATGTAGACAAATGCAGCGTTCTGCAGGACAGAATGTAGGGCATCCAGGACTCCTCTGAGAAGTAGAGGCAGGGAAGCATGAAGTTTTGTGTGACATTGGATTTTTCCTCCTTCGGGTACATGGAAGCCACTGAGGGTCTAGATGAAGGTAATGTAATAGACCTACCCTGGGAAACAGGCCTACAACTAGTTCACGAACTCCATTTCTTGGTTTGTTAACCCTTTGTTTTAGTGTTTGGTCTTCCGCTTCAGTTACAGATTGAAAGTCCATAGTGATAGGAGTCAGGAAGTTGGGCCACTGAAGAAGCCCAGGCTTCTGTTGTGTTTGCTTTCAAGTGCTGGTTATAGTCTTCACTTTTTCTCACTGGAAGCCTAAAGTGAGATGGAAGCGGAGAAACGAGGGTGTGGAACTATTGCTTCTGAACTCCATCAGTTAGCTGGTGTCAAAACAATCATAGTCAAGGGCCGGGAGACAGCTCAGCATTTAAAGTTCTCACTCGACAAGCATGAGAACCAGTCCCATCCGGCACATACAACCGAGGTGGTGGCAGGCATCTGGGAAAGAAAGACAGAGGCACTGTACCATCTTTATAAGTCATCAAACCTTTCGTTTTACTTTACATTTTAAAATCATGGCTTCAGAATTAAGGCTGAAGGGTTGTAGAGCACTTGCCTAGTATGCTGAGACCCCAGGTTCAGTTCCCAGACTCAAAACTTAAAATGCTAACATCAATCACTAACTGAGAGTTTCTGGCATCGCTGTCTGCGGTGTGGTGTGGGCACTGGGACTTTTAAAGACTCTCCAGTAGAATTGTACATGCAGGCATGTGTAAGCCACTCTTCCAACCTTGGGGAATTCACCAGCAAATTCCTGTAACTTCAGCAGTGACAACCGATTCACCAGTTACAATGCTAATACAAGAGAAAGACAAAGAAAGCTCATGAGTCCCCTTTGTGTGACAACTATTCCAATAACAAAAGAGAAACCTCTTAAAGGACACAAAAGCATCCATTGAAACTTTATAAATAAAGGTATAGATACGATAAAGAAAATAACACAGAACCATTTAAACTATGTAAGAAAAAACCAAATAGGATTTATGTCAATACTTGGAAGGTGGAACTGGGCATGGGAGTTTACATTTGTGATCTCAGCACCCAGGAGACAGAGGCAGGAGGAATGCTTGGGTTTGAGGCCAGCCTGAGCTACAATGGTGAGTTCTAGACCAATGAGTTATGGACATAAAGAAAGTGAGAACTGAACCTCATACCACATCATAGAGGCAGATAGACAAGCCAATAAAAATGCTCAGACTTGGTATTGGATACGCATAAGAAAATATGAAGGTGAAAGACTGGTCAACATATTGGTGCTTAGAGAAATATCAGTGAAAACTATAACGAAGCCAGCACAGTGGCTCACACCTGTAATCCCAGTAGGAGCTCTGCTGAATTTGAGGCCAGCCTGGGCTACATAGCAAGTATAGGCTACAGAGTGTGACTGTGAGTCACACAAAACAGGGCAAAACAAACCACACTGGACTGTGTCTATTCACCAAGTCAGCCAGTGTCAAAGCCAGATCCACTCCATACCAGGGCTCCTAGTTCCAATGCTTCTGGAATCTTCTGTGCTGAAAGACCAGTTTTTGTTTTTAAATTTCTAGTCTACTGTTGACTGCTTCTTTCAAAAATACAGTTTTAAAAACCCCAAAGACATTTTTTAAAGGGAAAACACAAAGCCCAAGTGCCCAGGTCAGAGTACAACTTAACTGGTGGGATGGGAGAAAGCCCAGGACACAGAAAGAGGTACCAAACAGCACACCTATCAAAAGTGTGCACAAAGGTCATTAAAACAGTTTTTACATTAATGTGTGTGTGCACGTGTGTGTGTGTGTGTGTGTGTGTGTGTGTGTGTGTGTGTGAGCCAGATATGGGGGCTCACTTGTAAACCCAGTCTTTGAGAAGCTGAGTCAGAAAGACCGAGAGTTCAAGACCAGCCTGGGCTACAGAGCAAAAACCTGCTCTCCCCCAAGTGTGTGGATGCTCACTTTGTGACTTAGAGTGCCTATGCGTGTTGTTGACAGTGCAGTGCACAGAAGAGGGTGCGTCTGAGTTGTACCTGCATCCTACATGTTTTGAAATATACCACATACTATAAAACCTGCCAGTCTGAAGTTTGTGCTTCAGGGGTTCCTGGCGTTTTTCATAAGCAGCCACATAAATACTGTCTATTCCAGGGGGGTTTTCACCACCCAACATCTCTTGCTTAACACCACTCATGCTCTATGGTCCCCTTTCCCCAACTCCTGGTACTTGCTAATTTAGTCTCTGTCTTCATAGTTTTGCCTATAACAATTATGTAAATGAAGTAATACATAGGAGTCACTTATGTTTGCTTCTCTTTTGAAGCTTACAAAGGATCTCCAGGCTCCATGCATGTTGCGGTGTACGCCGGTTACTCATCCCCTTGTGTCCAGTCCCTCATCTGTCAATGGAGCATTAGCCTACTTCCACTTTTTTGCCATTAAGAGCAATGTTGCTGTAAGCATATATACACAAGTTTTTGTGTGAACATACGTGTTCTGTTGCCCTGATCATACTCATAAGAATGAGATTACCAAGCAATGTGATAACCTTATATTGAACCCTTTCATGAGCTATCAAGCTGTTCTCTACACTGAAGATATTTTACAGTCCGTTAGCAAATTGTGAATGTTTCCACTTCTCAATATCTTTGCCAGAATTCATTTCCCCTTGGAAAAGTGATTATTATAAGCCGGGCGGTGGTGGCGCACATCTTTATTGCCAGCAATCAGGAGTCAGAAGCAGGCAGATCCCTGTGAGTTCAAGGCCAGCCTTGTCTACAGAGTGAGTTCCAGGACAGCCAGGACTGTTTCACAGAGAAACCCTGCCTCAAAAAAGAAAAAAGAAAAAAAGAAAAGAAATGCTTATTATAGGCATTCTAGTATACATTTAGAACCACCCTGTTACTACTTGCATTTCCCTAGTGACTGACGGCCGGCATCTTTCCCCATGCTTGGTAGCCACCCAGGTGTGTTCTTCTGAGAAATGGCCATGTAAATCATTTGTCCCTTTTTTCTGTAACTGATGTGTCATACAAGTAGAGGAATTCATGTGCATCCTTTTGTACTGTGGCATGTGAGGGCGCTGACAAAATCCAATTTTGGATACTTCAATATTTGAGATCATACTGAAGAAACATTAATGAAATCATAAAGATCTCTGTGTATCCTTTTTTTTAGAAATAGTATACATATAGCTCTTAAATGTAGGCCGTATCCATTGCAAGTTGGTATTTTAAAATGGTGGGAGGTGAGAGCCCAAGCTCATGTTTTATTTTGGGATGTCCGACTCTCCAGACAGCTGCTGGAAAGATGGCATGGCCCACTTAGTGGACTTGTTTCTGGCAGGGTTATTTGTCCATGGATGCAGACAACTTACCCCTGGACTGTCACCACCTCTGTCTGAGTGTCTGTCGTCATCACTGTACCACACTGTCTTGAAGACTGCAACTTTGTGGTAAAATTTGAAGCTGAAAAATGAATTCACAAGATGGTCCTGGATTATGTAAGGAGGCAAACCTAGCAAGCTGTGGGGTAGCCGGCCAATACGCAGCAGGCTTCCACCGTCTCTGCTTCAGTTCTTACCTCCAGATTCTGCCTGTTTCTGGATGGTGGAGTGTGGTTGGAATGTAAAATAATCTCTCTCTCCAAAGTTGCTTCTGGTGATGGTGTCCATCATGGCAAGAGAGACCATGCCAGGACACCTTGGTTTTTGAGATAGAATTTCCCACTGGAACTCACCAAGTAGGACAAACAGCTAGCCTTCAGGCCCTAGGGATCCCCCTGTCCCCACCTCCCCAGGGCTGGATTGCAGAGATGTGCTATGATGCCTGGCTTGTTGTGTGGCTTCTAGGGCTCAAACTCGGGTCCTTTTACTTAGATAACAAGCCCTTTACCAACTGAGCCATCCCCAGTCCCCTAATAGGATTTCTCTGGGGGGGGGGGGTAGAGTATGAAAGTCAGGAGGACACTTTTGATCATTTATAATGTTCTGTGTTTGCCGATTTTGCTTCTCATCTTTTTTTTATTGTTTGTAAGAGTGTCATGTTTGTATGCATGTAAGTGTGGTTTGCACATGCCAGAGCATGGGCTTGGTCAGAGGACAACTTTTGAGAGTCAGTTCTTTTCCCTATGAACTCCAAGAATCAAACCTAGGTTGGCAGAGTTAGGCAATAAACCCTTTTACCCACTGAGCTATCTAGCCATCCCTCTACTGTGAAAAAAGAAAAAAGAAAACTAGACATTTAGATTCTTTGATGTAGGAAGAAAACATTGTTTGCTTTTAATCCTTTAAAATTGAAACATGGATAATAATGCCCTTGGGGCAAATGATCAGAACTGACTCTTTTTTTTGTCTATTAAAGTTCAGACCCAAGTAGAAGACTATTTTACAAGGGGACCATTGGTGACGTGGTGGTGTCAAGAACTCAAGCCAGCGTGGTGGGAAGTCTGCATCTCTCCCAGAATAGAACCGTGAAAAGGAGACTAAGCAACTGTCGGTGTTGGGAGGAGCACTGGATAGCTGTGTTGTATGGTTGCCATGGACAAACCCAGCAAACACAAATAATTCTCAGGGAAGCAACTGCCCTAGAAAAAGGAGATGACAAGCGAAGTCGCTAATGTTACCGGCTGCCGTCATCTGTTTGTACAAGAACCCTGCCAAAGTCACCTCCAAGGGCTTGGGGTTTAGGTCTCGGGGGAGTCTTCTAACTTGAGCAGAAATTGAGAAGGTGCTGGCTGAGGGCTGCTGGCCTTGAGGCTGGTTTAACAATTCACTGAGGGCACTGCAAAGCTCCTGGGAGCTTCCAGGACAACTTTGGGTAGCCAGCTTTCAAACATGGACTCCTTATCAAACGAAGCGGGATGTGAACAGCAGTAATAAAGCCACAGGGTACCCACACAGCCAAGTAGGCCCACATGTACAGCTTTTCTCAGTGGAAGCAAATGAGGAGGTATATGCCTGCCTTTTGCTCGAATCCATCCACACTCCCCATATAAAGGTGCAAGCTTGCCTGCCAACGACTGTTTGTTGCTGGAGTTGTACGAAACCAATACAGTTAACCCTCCATCTCTCTGGGCTCTGCAGCCTCTGAGCCAACCACCTGTAATCAAAACAAAAAGACCAGAGTTGGCACAAGACACCCCAGAACCAAGTTCTCAGCACAAAGGAGATTTATTTGTTCCACGGGGACAAAGGGCAGAGACTAAGAGACAAAGACAGAGAGAGAGGATGAGGGAGAAGGAGATGGGAACAAGGGAGAGTAGAAAGGGATATTTACCCTGGAGGGACAAAGGACTTCCCCTGGATAGATGTGCCCATAGGCAAATGCAGTTTATCAAGGTTAAAGGGCAAATCCCACATTAGGATGAAGTATTTCATCTTGATTGAGCATGTTAATTAGGGTAGCCAAGGGGGGGATTGATTCCTGGTCTTCAATATTTTGATAGCTGGACCATGGTAGTCAGCCTCAGGAAGAGAAAGTGGCCAAATAAGGGAATAGACCTTGGTGGCTAGCTTTAGAATTTACCAAGGAAGAGGAATGGGGGAAGGGCAAGGCCTGCCAGAGACTTGTTTGTTTGCCCTGCTTGGGCCCACTAGAGCCCTTCGGAAACCAACTTATAAATATTCGCGTCTGTACTGAACATGCACAGTCCTTTCTCTTGTGGGGTTTTTTTTTTTTGATTTGTTGTTTGCTTGTTTGTTTTGTAAACAGTATGGTGTAACAGCCAGTCACATAGCACCCACATTACATTAGGCATCGTGCTTTGTGTACTGGGTTTAAAGTCTGATGCAGACAAACAGTACATACCATTTTATCTGAGACCCTTGGGTGCTGGTGGATGTTAGTGTCTGCAAGTGTTCTCCAGCAATTCCCCTGTGGATGGCAAGGATGATTCTGTTTTCTGCAAGGTTGGCCTCATTGCCTGGATATGCTAAGTCCTGTAGGTACCAAGGATACGGTTGAGCTGCTCTTGGTGTGTCTGTTCCTTCCGGGTCTCTACTCTGGGGATGAGCAGGACAACAGCACACCTGCCAAGCCGGGCTATCCTTCCCCCCGGGGTTATTAGATGTGATGGTTAGTTTAGCCTGAACTTGACACAAGCTAGAATCACATGAGGGAGAGTCTCAGTGAGAGATTGTCTTGATCACATGGGTCTGTGATCTGTCTTGATTATATTAATCAAGATCGTAAGGCTTGCCTGTAGTGGATGGTATCATTCTCCAAGATCGGGTCCCGGACTCTACAAGAACAGAGGAAATGCGCTGAGTACTAACAAGCTCCCATGCATCTCATTCTCTCTCTGCTCTTGACAATGGATGCAACTAGCTGCATCTGGTTCCTGCCTGTCCAGTGAGAGGCCTTGTCTCAAAACATAAGGGGGAGTGTAACGATATTTCGTTCGTTTGCGATCTAACAAATAAAGCTTGCCTGAAGTGCAGAGCTAAGTCTACTAGCTGTCATAGAAACCAGGCAGTGGAGGCACACACCTTTAATCCCAGGACTTGGGAGGCAGAGGCAGATGGATCTCTGTGATTTCAAGGCCACCCTGGGCTATGCGAGATGGAATCTATCTAAAAGAGAAATGGAGCTCACACAAAGGTGATCCCAGCACTTGGAATCACATGCCCTTAATCCCAGCACCAGAGAGGTGGAGACAGGAGTGATATGGCTGGGCAGAGAAAGGAATCTAAGGTGGGAGGAGACAGAAGTCCGGATGCAATTTGAGAATTCAGTCTGAGATTCATAGAGACCAGATCACCCCTTCAAGCTGAGCATTGGTAGAGGCAAGAACTCTCTTGTGGTTGGCTGCTCTGCTTCTCTGATCTTCCAGCATTAGCTTCTATATCTGACTCCAGTTTTTTATTAAGAGCAATTAGAATCTGTGCTACAGTAGAGCAAGAAAGAAGACAAAGCTGACCTCTGACCTCCATATGCTCTTGCACACACGAACACACCCATGCGTGTACATATGTACATACTTGGGGGGAGGGAGAGCGATGGAGAGCGTGAGAGCACAAGACCTGGAAGGACCACAGAACTTTATCATGTGAGCCTTAGCGAAGGCCTGGAGCAATGGAGCGGTGCTTTTGAGATTCTAAGGGAAAATGCTGCTCCATCTTAGAATCATACACCAAGCCCAACTGTAGATCAGCTGAGAGGACATAGGAAGGACCTTTCAAAACTTGCACACCCTCCACACGATGGCAGTGGCCTCACACATCTCATGTGAAGCCTGGACACTAATTTCTGTTCCCAAGGACCAAACCAATAAAGGAGGGAGTCAAGAGGGGCTGGGATGTTGACTGCGCACAGGTACAGAACACAAGCCCTGTACACCAGCAGGACCACAGATGCTGCTCCAGAAAAACAAAACAGACAGGAGGCCCAAGGAAAGACAAAGACAGCCTGTGAAACACTGGGGCTGAGTTCACAAGATGACCCCAAAACAAGGAAAAACAGAAGTTTATGCAGAAATGAAACAGTCATTTACATTCACTGCAAGGCCCAGACAAGGATTGCTTTACATAGTGGTGAGGATCTGAGGGCTGAACTAACTGTCATGCAGCGTATTTCAGGAGAGAAGAGAACTGGAGGAGCCTGGGCGGGTGCACAGATGGAACAAAGAGGCAGGAGAATAGCCAGCATTGCTAATGGAAGGATGCCAGCTACTAAAACAAGATCGGTTCACAGGGCATTTAGAGAAATAATGGCTAAGACCAAAACAGCTCAGATACAGACAGATGCCTGGCTGGCGAAACTAAGGGCATCTGTAGATCTGACAAAAACCCTAGCGAGGACAAATAGAGGCAAAAAGAGAAAAACCAACAGTGCATTTGTGCCCAACACCCCAAACCAGGGAAATCTGGAGCTTACGTTGGTAAAATTATTCTCCAAACTGACTCAGTATGCAAAAAAAAAAAAAATAGACATATACACTTAAAAAAATCATTGGAATTAAAGTTACTGGAATTTTCTAGAATTACAAGCTTTTGGAACTGGTGAAAATTATGAAGCATATTAGAATAGGAAATAAGAGCTCCTATTATGAAATACAGCTGACTGAAGATTCATGTGGTTTCATGAAGACACAAACTGTGGGTTCAGGTTGGGGGGGGGTGCCTTGGTGTGTCATGTGGGGAGTTGCCACAGAAAGCAATCCAAGCTGCAGGCTGTCTCTTTCCATTACAGAGCATGGCCCCCACATCTGTATAGCAAGAGATGTCGTGGGGCCCTCGGCTGCTGTTCCAAGTCCTTTATCATTGTTGTTTTGTTTTTGTTGCGTGTCTCCGTGTGTAAGGCTGTGTGCCACAGCGCATGTGTGGAACTCAGAGGGCAGCCCTGGGAAGTGGGTTCTCTCATCCCACCGTGGGATCCAACTCAGGTTGGCAGGCTTGTGGGGCAGATGCCTCTATCTGCAGAGCCATCCTGGCAGCCCACTTCTTCCGTTTCTGCTTCATGACTGGTCAATGGCAGAAGCTCCCATCTCAGTTTTCAAGAAAGTTCGGTGAGAGAACAGTCGTGAGGGACTCAATATGGCAGAGGAGACTCACTAGGGGAAAACGCAGGAATCGGCACAGGCACCTGGGTGGCTGAGAAGAAATACAGCCGACTAATCTGCGAGGATCCGAAGCTAAAGCTCAGTCCTTTGGGAGGCAGCATAAAACTTAGAAGCAGGAAACAGCCCAAAGGGAACTCAGGCCCCGTGACTGACAGCGCACCCTGTCCCCATCTGTTTGGGTTTACGGCTTTGCACGCTGCCAGCCAAGTTGGAAAATGCATAAAACAATCCCATCCCATCTCTGGCCAGGAGGATAGTCAGAAGGAGACTACAATGAAGCCGGTCATGGAAATGGCGGGGGCGTATCCTGCAGAAATCAAAGCCAGCAAGCATGAGCCAGGACTGCCTCTTTACAAAATACTGCTGGGATTCTCAGCTCAGCATCCTGAAAAGGTCCTGGGAAGAGAATTCTGGACCACTTCCTAAGCCTGAGAACTCTGTGGCAGATGCTCCGGGAGAATGCCTTTAGAAGTACTCAGCTGGGTTCTTGGTTGATTTCAATGGGAGTCAGATACAGAGTCAACCTCAAGTAGGAAATTAGACAGCGAAAAAATCTCCAGCAAACCATCCCTTAGTCTTTTGTGTTTCCTAACCACTGGATTACTAACCAGCACCGTGTGTGTGTGTGTGTGTGTGTGTGTGTGTGTGTTTCCATCCTTTTCCGCAGGGAAAGGGGAAGGAGAAGCCAAGCCTGGTCCCTTACCAACAAGTCTCAAAGGACCCAAAATGTCACTCAAAGGATTTACTTTACAAGAGTGTTTTCAGGGACTATACACAATTGAAGGACACACTGGATGATGTTGGGCATACCACCCTTTCACACACACACACACACACACACACACACACACACACACACACATCAAAACAGACAAACAAACAAACAAACAAAAACCAAACGCTAAACACAAACCATTTTAGGTCATAAAACTATGGGGAGGCGTAGTATACTGGACTCCCCACATCCTTCAGGATTCCTCTATCAGTATAGATTGAGGTACCTATGCTATTTAAAAGCCTGTCATGTCGAGGCCAGCTTGGTCTACACAGAAAATTCCAGGCCAGACAGAACTGTGTATGTCTGGTTAATATTGCACTGAAGGTCTTATGTAAGGGCAATTTAAATCATTCAAAAATTCTAAACACTGCAAAGACAGTGACCACCTGCCGAGAAGGGATAGAAAACAGCAACCCCCTCACCAACAGGGTAAAACCCACTGCGGTAAAGGAGTCAGGGACTCGGTAGAAATAACTGCTTCTAGGACCAAAGCAGAGAACACGTTCCTGGGGCTAGCCTGTAGTCTCTGAACAACTTTGAATCACAATGACTCAGAGGCTAGCCTGGGCTACTTAGAGGAAGCCTGTCTAACAACAACAACAACAAAACATAACAAGAAGTTTAAAACCTTTCTTACTGATGATTATTGATGTTCTCATATGGCCTTGAAGTTTCTGCTCTTGCTGGTGGACCAGCCCTAAGACCTGGAGAGAGCAAGCGAAACAGATGTGCATGTGAGCATTATCTTTCCCAGTGAGACAAATCCCTGCTTTCATTAAGTTGTTTAAAGATTGTATAAAAAATTATATTGCTCTGAGTTTGGGAGAAAGTGGTCTTATATTTAAACAATTACAGACGACTCCTTTCTTTTTTAATAAAGCTATTAAAACCACAGTGATAGCATCAACGTACCACATGCTGCAAGAAGTCCTGAAACTACTTTTTTTCTTCTTCTAAATTATAAGCATGAAAAGTCGCATGTTTATGATCAGGCCTTGGGTTCTGATATGACAAGCTGCAAAACGCAAACCAGGCCCGTTGTCATGGAATGTTGTAGCAAAATAGGTCAGAGCAGAGCTGGAGGCAACCATCTCAGGTGGCTGCGACTATCATCCCAGGCTTGCAGAACATCATCAGATGCCAGGTGTGCTCCCGCAGGCAGGACTCCTCCAGGAGTGCTCCCGCAGGCAGGACTCCTCCAGGTGTGCTCCCTCAGGCAGGACTCCTCCAGGTGTGCTCCCTCAGGCAGAACTCCTCCAGGTGTGCTCCCGCAGGCAGGACTCCTCCAGGTGTACTCCCTCAGGCAGGACTCCTCCAGGAGTGCTCCCGCAGGCAGGACTCCTCCAGGTGTGCTCCCGCAGGCAGGACTCCTCCAGGAGTGCTCCCGCAGGCAGGACTCCTCCAGGTGTGCTCCCTCAGGCAGGACTCCTCCAGGTGTGCTCCCGCAGGCAGGACTCCTCCAGGTGTACTCCCTCAGGCAGGACTCCTCCAGGAGTGCTCCCGCAGGCAGGACTCCTCCAGGTGTGCTCCCTCAGGCAGAACTCCTCCAGGAGTGCTCCCGCAGGCAGGACTCCTCCAGGTGTACTCCCTCGGGCAGGACTCCTCCAGGAGTGCTCCCGCAGGCAGGACTCCTCCAGGTGTGCTCCCTCAGGCAGGACTCCTCCAGGCGTGCTCCCGCAGGCAGGACTCCTCCAGGTGTGCTCCACCAGGGGAAGCTGCGCGACCCCCAGGGGATGCTTCCTGGGAAAGGGCCGCATGGTGCTGTGACAGATGCCCAAAGCCTAGAACCCCGTTGGTGGAATAAAGCAAACCGCTGGCTTTCCCTGTCCCCAGTTCTGTGTTTGGCAGGAGAACGGGGCAAGAATACATTTCTGGAAGCCACCCAGACCCAAACCCAGAGAAGAAAGAAATGTCATTTTTTTAAAAAAAAAAATATCAAAAATAAAAAGAGAGGCCAAGTATTCATTAGATAAGAAGTACGTTTCAGAGGAAAAAAACTTGGCAGGTGGAAACCATATTCCATCTAAAGCAGACTAAATGCCCAAATGTAATACTGGACAAAGAGTTGCTAACAGATCGTCCCGATTCCCCATCTCTTCTCTCATGTGAACGTGTCAGCCAGCTGGCTGTGTCCTTCCCTTTTCTTGATCATAGCCACTCAAAATGTCCATATTTTGAAAAACATAGAATTATCTTATATGGTTTTTCCTCAAATTTTTCATTCACTTAGAAACATTTAAGATTTTCTTCGAACATGAAGTTTCCAATTGGTCAGAAATGTACAATTTTAATTTTCAGAGAAAATAGGTTCCATGCATTTCCTTACCTTGTGTGTCAGAAAACAACCGAGATCTTCAGCCACATTGCGCCTCTCAGGTTTGTTGCAAGGGATTTCAAACCACCGTCAGCTGTCGTACCAGGATCTTCGTTTTCAAAGTCAATGTGCATGCCTTCCCTCAAGGCAGAATCGCCGTGGACCCCAAACCACTTTCCTGAAGGAAGCAATGTCTACCGTGGCTAGCCCACTTCATACCAGCTGTCCTCAGTATCCATTGGCGCATCTGTTTCAGGGGGAGAGCTAAAAAAAACCAAAAAGGTTGAAAGAGCCTGCTAGATATGGATAGGACAACCAGGCACAGGATGTGTTCCTCCTTCTCTGAGGAGCTTCCAGGACACAGCCTGACTGTGGTTCCAGCAGAGCCACTTCGGTAACACAAGAGTGATGCTCCAGGGTACCACTTTACAGTGACATGCAGAGGTTTGTCGCTTTTCCCCAGTGGAGGTAATGTTTCACATTCAAAGTTCATGTCTACCAATCACAGTTCCTGTTGGGCTGTTGGGATTAGGAGATCAGTTAAGCTGATCTTCTCTCTCTCTCTCTCTCTCTCTCTCTCTCTCTCTCTCTTTCTTTTCTTTTTGGTTTTTCAAGACCAGGATTCTCTGTAGCTTTGGAACCTGTCCTGGAACTAGCTCTGTAGACCTCAAACTCACAGAGATCCACCTACTTCTGCTTCTCGAGTGCTGGGATTAAAGGTGTGTGCCACCAAAGCCCGGTTTAAGCTGATCTTGACAAAGTCAAGACACTGCTTTCTCTCACTGGTCCTCTTGTTAAGGCAGTCTGCCTGGGGCTGGAGAGATGGCTCAACCATTAAAGGCTAGGCTCACAACCAAAAATATAAAGTATTCTGCTTGTATTCAGGAAGATGAGAATAACATTAACATACAGGAATTTGAGTCTGGGAAAATAATTTAAATAGAAAACCTGTACAAGTCACCAGGTACTATAGAAAACATATTAACAAGGGGTAACAAAGAACCAGGCACTGAGGAGCCATCGCTGCTCTGTGGTCTCCGTTACAAGGATTCCCACCGCGCTAGATACTGCTTGCCAGCCTCCTCCCAGGGCCCTCCCTTCTGTACAAGCTAGGATCACAATCCTTTGCCAGCAGGTGGTGCAAAAAGCATATCACAGAAATATTGCTCATAGAACAAAACCAAGACTTCTGCTGTTGGTGTCCCTGGGCCTGAGGTCACTGCTTCAGGAAGAAGACTTCTGGAGTGAATCGTCTTTTCTCCACACCTTCCTCCTTGCCAGTTGAATGTGTTTGGTTAACAGACAACCCATTTTGAAGGCCTCAGAGTTGCTATTGGCTAGCCCTTTCTCATTCTCTCTGTCCTTAAAGTTACTCCACACCTGCCCTATATCCTGAGACATTGCCGAACGAGGAAGAGGGGAGTGACACTTTGGGACTTGTCCATCTGGTAGGTTCAGGATTCAATCAGGGCCTTCCAATTTGCTGGATCTCTGAGCTAGGATTCTACACCCCACCCAGACACCTGCTCCTATTTTCCAGAGATGAAATCCAGTACATTCCAAAAATCCAGATTCAAGTTACTACTGTTGCTATTGCTTAGAAACATTAGACTGCGAGATGCACACTTTTTTATGGTTTAAGACATCTGAGCTATATTCACGGGGGCGGGGGTGGAAATACAGATCAAATTTTGAACAGCTTAAGAACAGCAAGGTTTGTCCTGTGTGACGTCAGATGAATTTCCCAACATGCATATGCCACGGTGTATTTCCTCGTTGACAGGGCATCCACTGTTTTAACACCTGATGAGACAGGGTGTGAGAGAAGCCAAATGAACTGTAACCTCCAGAGAAAATGGCTCACATCAGACACGGGTTTCATTTTCTTTGCCATGATAGACTCACTCCAAACTTGACTGAAAGAGCTGCTGAGTGGGGCAGAGCCAGGGTTTCAGTGCAATTGTTAGTCCCTCGATGCCTTGATTCTTATATGTTGATTCAAAAGTGAGAATTTAATTCTAGATTACAGAGTCTAGGGTTCAGAACCCTGAACATCCAGAGGCTGAAGGCTGTGTGCCTTAGCTGCTTAGAATGCTGCTGTGGCAGAGGAAATACTGAGGGGAAATCCTAGACACGCACACACACTCACACACATATGCACATTCACATACACATGCACATTCACACACACACACACACACACACACATGCATGTATTACTTCATGATGCATGACAATCTTAGGAACAAAAGATCCAGGCTTGAAGGACAAGATGTTCTGGTCCACATCAGACAGATGTGTGTGTGTGTGTGTGTGTGTGTGTGTGTGTACTGACTCTTCTACTCTTTTGTCGTCAACTTGACACAAACTAGAGCCATCAGAGAGGAGGGAGCATCATCTGAGAAAATGCCTCCATAAGATCTGGCAGTAAGCAAGCCTGTGCAGAATTTTCTTAATTAGTTATTGATGGAAGAGGGCCCAGTGTGCCAACTTTTTCTTTGGGGTCACCAACTGGCTCCCAAATCATGACACAGAGACTTATTATTAGTTTTGAATGTTCAGTCTAGCTTAGGCTCATTTCTGGGTAGCTCACCTAACTTAAATTAACCTGTTTCTCTTCGTCTACCTTTTGTCTTGGTGCTTTTCGCCTTCTTTCTGTATAGCTTACTCTCACTGTTTGTCGAGTGTTGGCTGGCAGCTGCCTACCTGGCCACAGGTGTTTCCCTCATTCTCTCCTCTCTTCTTCTTTCTGAGCTTAGATTTCCCCTCTTACTTATTTTCTCTGCCTGTCAGCCCCAACTATTCTTTCTCTGCCTAGCTGCTGACCATTCAGCTCTTTATTAGACCAATCAGGTGTCTTAGGCAGGCAAGGTGAAACAAATGCAACATATCTTTACATAATTAAACAAACACAGAATAAACAAAAGCAACACACCTTATACAGTTAAAGCATTATTCTATAGTATAAACAAATGTAACTCATCTTTACATAGTTAAAATAATATTCCACAACATCCTAGCATCTTGTGGGTGGTTCTATCCCTGAGCTGTGGTCCTGGATCCTGTAAGAAAGCAGCCTGAGCAAGCCATGAGGAGCAAGTCAGTAAGCAGTGCCCCTTCATAGCCTCTGCATCATCTTCTACCTCCAGATTTCTACCCTGTTTGAGTTCCTATCCTGACGTTCTTTGATAATGAACAGTAATATGAATGTGTAATTCATATAAACCCTTTTTCCCCTTAAGTTGTTTTAATAATTATAGCAATAACCTTAATGAGGACACCCTGCTATCCAGTACCGTACTGGCAAACTGATCAACTCATCCCTCTACCTTCCTCTGTTCCCATAACCCAGTCATTTCAGGAGCTGTTCTAAGGACCAAAGGTCTCCCTGGCCCAATCTCTTGGATTACTCGATTCTCAAATGAATGTCCACTCTCCTTGGCTATGGTAATGGCTCTTCCTGTCATCACTTACCTACCCAAAGGCAGCTGACCTCCAATGTTACGTCCATCAACCCAGCTGTGACCAAGTACACAATTCACATTGACTGAGGGGGATTGGCTTCAAGGCCCCTGGGTAGAAACCAAAGACTTTAGAGGTTCAGATCATAATACAAGGTGATGTGGTGTTTGCTCAGAAGCCACACATCCTTAGGTGATGACAAACTCCTAATAAATTGTACATGCTAGGGAAATAATGGTTATGCTGTTCGGTTTAGGAACTGATGATAAAAATATGCACATATTTCGTACAAATGTTATTCAAAAGCAAGCAAACAGTTTCCTTCTCAATTGGCTAAACCCAAGGCTGCAGAGGGCCAAGCGTGGAATGTGTGGATTTAGGACCCATTGTGAAATGAATAAAGAGATTCCACGGAATGCTACAAATTTGCTCTAGATATCCTCTGGGGGTTTTGTTGGCTTTGTTGTTTTGTTTTTAGAAAGACACTAGCTGTTTTGGGACTGGCCTCAAGCCCATGATCTTTCTGTCTCAGCCCCCTGAGTGCTGGGGTTACAGCCACATGTCACCACCCTCATCTTGAAGAGCATGTTTTGCATCAACACGCTATTCATCAACCAGAATCCCTTCTGCTGATGCTCTATTAGCAAACGTTTCGATTTTGATTTTTTATGTGTTTGAATATCACACTTAAAACTAGAAATGCTGAACCTGGACCTGGTGTTGCAAGGACATCCCAGGTGCTCCAGATGCTGTGTCAGGAAGATCACAAATTCAGAAACAGTCCAGGCAACCTAGCATGACCCTGTCAAAAAAAAAAAGGAAAGAAAGGAAGAAAGGAAGGAAGGAAGAAAGAAAGAAAGAAAGAAAGAGAAAAAAGGTGGCAGGAGATGCAGCAGCAGATGCAGTGGCAGGAGAGGCAGCAACTTTCTAATAGATCACTGCCTAGCTTGCCAAGAGAGGCCCTAGGCTTAATCCCCAGTATGGAGGCAGGCCAGCATAGCAGGTAGGCTAGTGTCTGGGACCACACCCTCTCGTAATAATGTACTTGGCAGCCCAGTCCCTTCTACAAGGATTGTGTACACTCACCCCTCTAAGGATAATTCACCTAGCAACCTCAGAACCCCCACCCTCCCTCTCTGTGTCGTATGACTGTCTCTGAGCAATGGGATTGGTTTCTCTGCCCCTTGTTGCAATCAAATTTAGACAGTTTCTACTCAAGTGTATTCCCAATACATCCTGGTATGAAGCCTAGAAAAGGCAATCTGGGATGAACTAGTTTGGGGCACATGCTTGGTAAGTCAAAACTGTGTCATCTTGGTAACCTTTTAGGGAGGGTCTCTTACTGCCCTGTGCCCATGCATAACTGGGTGAGCATATGATTAAAATCAAAAGCATAGGGGGAATAACATGCACAGTAGGAAAAATGATTATATGACCTAACCTGTCAATCAAAATAAAGAACCACCTAAACTATGCGCACCTAAGCTGCCAACTCCTCCTTTCTCTGTCCTTCATAAGAGAAGCCCTGAGCAGGAATCTGGGCCCCTGAATATCCTTACTCACACGGGCCCTGTCCGTCTGGGCAATGTCTTCCTCTACAATCTGCACCATCACTTTACCTCAGATAAAGTCAGTTAGCTTCTTCGGCAGATCTGTGTGAGCCCTTATTGTCAATTCTTCAGAGAAGAGGCCAAGACCATGCAAACACCTAGGCCAGGTCAGCCTACAGGTTAACAGCATGGGGTGGGAGGATGTTGGACGCCATTTTCATCGGTGATGGCACTTGTGCCTCTTCCTAGTCTACTTTCATATCAGATTTATGAAACACGTGACTTGAGAGCTGTCGGAACCCATATGCCCTTTTCATATTACCACCTTATTTAATAAATAATACACAATTTCATCCTTTTCCTCCTTCCAACACCTCTCTTGTGCCTTCCCTCAAATCCACGGCCTCTTTTTCTTTACTTGTTGCACACATATATTCTTAAATACATAGATACAATCTTCTCAGGCTGTCTGTTACTCGAATGCATATGGTTGCAGGGCTGAACCCTTGGTGTTAGATAAGCAATGGGGGCTGTGCCCTAGTGAAGGCTTTGTCCCCCACTCTCAGCGTTCTTTAGCTGCCTGTCATTCTCTGTCTAGGGTTGGGACCCTGGGAGAGTCCCCCTTCCATGGTAGCATGCCTGTTGCTATCATCATGGTTCGGGGCTTGTTTAGGCAGCCATGTTGGTGAGAGTTCATGGGTGTAGGTTCTCTGAGATTTTTAAGAGACACAATCTCATAGCAGACATCGTGTTCCTCTGACCCTTGCAATCTTTCTGCCTCCTTTCCCTCGGTGTACCCGGAGTCTTAGGCACAGAGCTAATAATAATTTATTTATTAGTGGAGCTGGGTCCCCAATGTGGTCACTTGTCTGAATTTTAATTGGTTGTGTTTTTCTGTAACGCTTCCATCTGTTGCAAAGAGAAGCTTTTCTTGCTGAGGGGGAGAACCCTACTTGTCTGTGGGCATAAGGACAACTATTTTAAATGCACTTAGGAATTACTCTGATTTAGTATAGTGTCAATGGTAGGTGCTCCTCAAAGATTCATGACCTCACTAACCTGAGTCCTTGGCTAGATTTCCAGTGTCAAGTATAATCTCCTTTCTGTGGATGATCTTTAGGTCCAATTAGGGAGCTGTTGTCACCACCAAGATATACATGTGTCTGCTGCGCCCTCAGAATTATTATGCCATGGTGGTGGTTGTAGCTTGTAGGCATCATAGCTGGGTAGGACTTTTGCTGGCTTCCCTCCCTAGGAAGTTTCCATGATGCCTTCTAGTACCATGAAAGCTAGTCCTAGGGGAGGGGACTCTCGGGTCAAATCCAGTTGGGATCTTCTGGATCTCATGTCCCAAATGTATAGTGTCTTTGGCAAATACAGACTTATTTTCAACTTCTGGGAAGTAATTTAAGGCAGGATTAATCACCTATAATGTTTTGGGAGTCTCTTGGGATACCCTGACCAACAACTCAAAAGGATATTTTCACCCATAGTTGTGGTAGTTTGGATGTAATTGGCCTCCATAATCTCACTATTAGGAGGTGTGGCTTTGTTGGAGTGGGTGTGGCCTTGCTGGAGGAAATGTGTTACTGTGGGGGTGGGCTTTGAAATTGCCTATGCTCAGGATACCACCCAGTGAGTCTCTGGACTTCCTGGTGCCTGCAGGATGGAGGACTCTCAGCCACTACTGCAGCACATCTGGCTGCATGCTGCCATGCTCCCTAACATGATGACAGTGGACTGAGCCTCTGAAACTGTACATGAGTGCCCTCGATTAGATGATTTCTTTGTAAGAGCTGCTGTGGACATGGGTTCTTTTTGCAGCAAGAAAAACCCGAAGACAGTGCTATTGAGTTTTGGGAGGGGGGTTATGTTTGCTTTTAGATAGTCTATGGCTCTTTGGAAGATCACTGTCAGCCCAGATGGGAATTTTTCGTTTAAATTCTATGTATATATGTATATACACAGACTTATATGTGTTATTCTTTATGGCTTGTTTGGACATCTTTACTGCGATTTTGCCGCCCCCTTCCTTTTCCTATATTAATCTCCCTGCTCCCAATTAAGCATAGCCTTGTTTTTCCCATTTCCCCATCAGATTTCTCATACCCTGCTCTTTCCCCATCCACTGCTACAGGATCACGGTTCCTATTTCCTTTTCTAGCTTCAGTGTTTATTCCAGGTTTGGTACTCATATGGAGGTTTGGAGCTAGGAGCCACAGGGGAGAGAGTATGAGCTGGCTGTCTCTCTGGATCTGGGTTACTTCACTCAACAGGATCTTTTCTAGTTTCATCCATTTGTCTACAAATCTTATCATTTTGGTTTTTTTCTCACTATCTCATGGCGTGTGTGTGCCATGTTTCAACTAACCATTCCGCAGCTAGAGGACATTCAGGTGGCTTTGCTTCGTTCACATCTGGCTACTGTGAACAGAGAGAGCAGCAATGGACACAGCTGAACAAGCATCCGTGGCACAGGGTGGGGAGTCAAAGACTTGGTAGAGGGTCATAGGGTAGATTTATTTCTAGCTTTTGGAGGGTTCTCCACACTGGTTTCCATAGTGGCTGGACCAGTTTACAAAGGCCCCCAACAGTTCTCTTTTCCCCACATCCCCTCCAGCATTTGTTGGTTGTGTTGTTGATCTTTGCCGTTCTGACTTGGTGTAAGATGAAATTGTAAGTTTGGTTTAATTTGCATTTTCCTAATTGCTAGGGACAATAAAGATTTTTGAAATATTTCTTAGTTACTCTTATTTTTTTTTTCTTTAGGGAACTCTTTGTTCAGATCCTTAGTCCATTTTTAGAATGGGTCAGATTTTCATTTTGCTTTCTACTATTTTTTTTATAATTCTTTATATATTCTGGATATTACCCCCTGTCAAATGTACAGCTGGTGAAGATTCTTCCCCATTCTGTGAGCTTCTACTTCACTGGATTGTCTCTTTATCTGTGCAGAGGCTTTCAAATTTTAGGAGGTCTCATTTCTCAATTATTGCCCCGAATTCTTAGGCCAGGCAATATTTTTAAGTATAGACCAAATAAGTTACTGAGACTAACTCCTAGATAAGAAAAAAAGGAAGAAGAAAATAAGTAAAAATAAATAAATAAATAATAAACAAAGCAAACAAACAAACAGAACAAAGAAGACATCCCAAGTGCTTTATGTGGAGAAGGGGAAAATTCCAGAACCCAGTTCCATTTAAATTAAGTGAAGAAGCAGGGTTGACAGAGCTAAACAAAATAGTTTAGAGACACAGAGGAAGGAAACTGGTTTCCTGGCTGCTACAGAACTGTAGATGCTCCTGGACTGTGAATGTTGATCCTCAGAGTTTTAAAAGAAAGCCTGAATGGATAAATAAAAACATTAAACCTTACTAAGTAACTCCGGTTTCAAACAGAAGAAATGTGATGACAGATACCAGACGGGAAAGAAGCCTCCCTGCCCTGCAGGGGCTGGTTGGTTCACCAGCTCCAGATAAGGGGCTGGGCTGGGAGGACAGGGAGGACCTGGAGGAATGGCAGGAGTTCACTGATATCAGCACGGAATCAGAGCACACTGAGGCAGATTCCTGGAAATCCACCTGTTCTCCCTAGGGCTGGGGACTTGCTGAGTTGTAAGGAAGCTTCTGCCTGGAAGGCGCAAGGTAGAACTCACTGGGTTTGTTACAGAAGGAGGGTAGAAGTGACTCTCTCTCCAAAATCTTTCTTATGACATCTGCAGGAGCCAATGGTCCAGTGAGCCAGATGTAATTAGCCCAGGTCATGCCCATTAGCATCCATTAACATTGTCACCACCTGTTGGTGTCTTTGAAATTCAAGAGATTTCGTTTTTTTTGGCAGCTACAGAGCTAACCTGAGACCCTCAGGAGACTGAAGACAATGGGAGCTAGGAAACTGGTACCCCCTTATCAACCTCTCTGGGAAAGGACTCAGCTCAACCTTTTTGGTGGTTTGCCTTGTTTGCAAGAAGCTGGGGCTGGGTTAGGACATCCATTGAAGACTTGCTGTGTAGCTGAGGCCAGTGGGTCACCCTCTGGGACTTCGTCATCTCCTCCACCAAGCAGAAATTATGATGGACAGACATGATCCTGGAGGTGCTTGTCTTAGTCGATGTGAATTTGGATGTGTGTGTGTGTGTGTGTGTGTGTGTGTGTGTGTGTGTGGTTATGGGTGTACAGAGAAACATCTGTTAGAACTGAAAAATTTAAAAATCTGAATATTTTCCTCCTTTATTTATTTATTTATTTATTATGTATACAATATTCTGTCTGTGTGTATGTATACAGGCCAGAAGAGGGCACCAGACCTCCTCATTACAGATGGTTGTGAGCCACCATGTGGTTGCTGGGAATTGAACTCAGGACCTTTGGAAGAACAGGCAATGCTCTTAACCACTGAGCCATCTCTCCAGCCCCTTTTCCTCCTTTTTTATTATATTTTATTTTTTAGCACATCACTTCCAAACAGCGCTGCGGAGTGAAACACATTCCAACACAGAGCTGATGGAAATAACATTCCTCATTCTCGACATCATTGTGTCATGTCAAAGAAGTGCTTTTTAGAGATTATGGAGTGTTTTATTGGAAAGCTCCAGTAAGCCACATCTTGTTTCCCTAGGAATTTCTGGAAAGTTCTCCTAGAATTGTTCAACATGATTCATAATACTCCCACATGGCTAAAAAGAATCAAAGGGTACCTGTGGGCTGGAATTAAATCGTGTTGCCACAACAGCATGAAGAATCACTCAGGACTGGATTTTAACCAGTGCGTGTTTTCATCAAAGCCAAGTAGCATTTAGGGGTTCTGAAATTCACTCTTGCTGTGTAGCTAGCTCATTTAAAGTGTAATCTTCTCCATCGCTTTGATGTGTAGATTTGTTTGTTTTGTAATCATTTCATAGATCTGTTCTGTGATTATTTGACTGCTGTGCCCGTTCTTTCAATCCTTGGGTATTGGTTGAAAGCATCACCACAGCCCCTGGCATCTATTTCAAGCCCCCTCCCCTGGGAGCTGCCTTGGTCCGGACTCCACCTCTGGGAAAGCCCGCCAAGTGGTGACCTTTCCCCAGGGAGGGTCAGGACCATTCCCACAGGCTATTTAGGCTGCCGCCCAGAAAATGAACAGGTGGTCTCTGGGTTTTTTTTTTTTTTTTGTGGTCTCCCCTGCTCTCTCTTCCCCTCACCATGCTTTGCGGTGCCATCGGGAGCACTGAATTAAACATGGGCATCTTCTATTTGGTGTAATTTGGTCTGATTGGAATTATTTGCGTCGGCGGAGAGACTCGTCCTTAAGAAATATTCCTAACATTGGGGTTTTAAAGTAGTACCTGTCACAGGCAAACTCCAGACTATTCTGCCAAGAGAGAATGGTGGGAATTAATGTCCCACACTCAGGCAAGGGGTACCGGGGACCTGGTACAGCTAAAGCGTATATTAAATCAAGGACAAACGCATCGTCAACTTCGGAATTCGCGCTTTAAGAACCCTTCTCATCTAGCTGAGACTGTTGACAGTCAGTCTTCTGGGATGGGTGGACTAGGTACCTGTCACTCTTTGGAAAATCCCACACAGTGACTTGTTCAACAGGCCACCACGTTCTGCTTTTATTCTCTACATAAAAGAAATATTGCTAAGGGGATGTGCTAGGCAGATCGTTCAGCAGGTAGGAGGGCTTGCTGTGTGACTATGGTGGTGTGAGCCCAAAACCTTTAGCCCCCAGGTAAAAAGCTGAGCGTGACTGTGTGTACCTGTAATGCCAGCATTGGGTGATGGAGACAGGGAGTTTCTGGGAGCTTGCTCTCTGGAAAACCTAGTCAAAATGGTGAGTTTCTGGTTCAGCGAGAGACCCTATCTCAAAGGAATAAGGCAAAAAGCTGCTGCAGAGGAAAACATCACACATCCTCTTCTGGCCTCTGAATGCACATATGTGGAAATAAATAACCACATACTCATGTATATGCAACACACACACACACACAATTTACAATACATACGCAAAAAGAAACAAAGAAAAGAATTAACTCTTCTCAAGAGGCAATCCATGATTCTATTTCCCCAGATACCCATTTCTTACCACCTGCTGTTTGAAAGCCACCACCTCTGCACAGGTGGCTCTGGAGGGGAGCCTGAGAGCAGAGCCCTCAAGAAAGCTAGGCTAGTGAGTGTCCTAGGAATCTGGGACGTTTCTCATTATGCCACTTTCCCATTAAATTGCTAAAGTAGAGAGAAACTCACTCAGGTTTCTCAGTCATGAATTGTCACTGTCAAAAGTAGTACACGAGTTGACTCTGTCAACCACTGAACATGTCAACGTTTCAAAATAAAAAGCAGACGTCACCTCCACAATGTTGGGATTTGTTATCATTATGACAATGGTTCAAACCATTCTTAGTAAGATGCAGAACACTTTCCTAATCTTAACTAAGCAGGGCAAAGACGGCAGGGACAGTGGTGACGGTGATGACGATGATCGTGACATAAGAAGGGTACAGCTGTCAGATTTGCTGTTCTGCCTTTCTATCGACTATTCTGTTCTACTATAGAACATTACAAGCTCTATGTCAAAAGTGTGTATAATTATTCCTTATGTTATGCTTCTTGTCCCTTACGTGGTAACTATAGATCCAAGTCTGTTGATCTGGGTATAAAAGGATCCTTTAACGTGTTTCAAGTTTGGTTTTATTTGAGGCAGGGTTTCATGTAGTCCAGTGTAGTCTCAAACTTAGTTAAGGATGACCTGCAGCATCTGATTTTCCTGCTCCTGCCACTCCAAGGCTGGAATTATAGGCACATGCCACCACAGTGAGTTTATTGGGTTCTGGGGGTGGAACACAGGGCCTTAGGCATGCTAGATAAGCACTCTTTGTCATTAGTACATTTTGGCCTGCTCTGTTACAACTACATACGAACACCTCAGGCCTGAGGACAGAGGGCTCAAGACTGTTGCCTTTCTTTCCCAGTAGCATCTGAGTCTTCTGCAGAACCTTCTAGGCCTCTCGCATGCAGCACGGTGCCTGGCAACACTTGAGAGTACCTCGTGCTTTTCTGGGGTGCTTGTAGAAGCGTGCTGTTTATCTCTTTCTGAACACTGATACCTCCTGGATTCATTTAGAACATCAAATGATCCAGACACAGAAATATGCCTTTCCTGTCCTTAACAAAATGTCCCACAAGTTCCCACAGGTTAGGTACATTCCACTTTTTTATACAAATCTGCTTTGATTTTTCTCTCTCAGGTACTGATCCTCCACAGAAAACTTTGATTGGTTTTGTGGCTCTGCTGGGCCCTCTCAACACAACTTCAATGACCCAACTGTACTGTGGAGTGCATTCTTTACCTGGGTGCCTTTTAATGGATAAACTGCATTTGTTTACTCACAGTAAAACAAAACCCAGCCAACGTGGTACCTGGGCTGCTGGTGTAAAGGACCAGGGGTTGTGGTACATGCTGCGTGGTTACCTCGTTACAATGCACTGTCTCAGCAGAGCCACCAGGAAGAATCTTTGTGTTATAACTCCCTGCTTCCCTTTCCTTATTTATTTATTTTTTTCTTGTTTGTTGGTGTTTGCAGTACTGGGGAATGAACATGGGGTCCTCCAGATGCTAGGCAAGTGCTCTGCCTCTGAGCTACATCTTCATCCCACTGCTATCTAAAATTTTATTTTGAAGGGTTGGAGCAATAGCCCTGTGTTTAAAAGGCTCCTCTTGCAGAGGAGCCGAGTTTGCTTTCCAATACCCACATGGCGCTCTTATAACCACAGCTCTGGGAAATTGATGACCTCTTCTGGGTTCCGAGGATACCAGAACACAAGTGACATATACTCACACAGAGACAGACACACACAGACAAACAAACACACAAACACACACACTCACACACATTTTTTTTTAAAAAAAGGTAAATTTTTATTTTGAGACAGGGTCTGGCTAATTTGCCCAGGCTGACATCAAACTCGACCCTTCAGCCTCAGCTTCCTGAGTACCTGGAATGATGGGCACTGGCCAGCATGACCAGTGAATGTTCCTTGGTCATTATTTCCTCAGACTTTCAAGCCTGATCATGTTCTCGGTGGCAATGATTTACAAAAGAGAGAACTAACTAGTAAACTGATCTAACCCAGAAGTTCTCAGATGGGGGCAGCTGTTGTCCCCAAGTGCCATTTGCAAAGTCTGCAAACAGCTCTCAGCATTACAACTGGGGTTGAGGATAGGAATAACACACTAGCCAGTCCCCATGCTGCAGAGACGGAGTCCTAAATACCAGCAGCACCAGGCTGAGACCTGGCCTGGATTGTACCCAAAGGCTGTGTGTTTGGTTTTGGTGCTGGAGGCTGATCCCAGGACTGGCCCTGTACTGTTAAGCAGATGCTCTGTCACTGAGCTGTTCTGCCCCAGTCCTGCTCTTCTCACAGGTAAATGTTCTTAACACCCCTCATCAGATTCTGAACTGCACCCTGGGCTTTTGAAATAGAAATAGAACAGATAGGAACACACAGTGCTAGTGAATCCCATCCTTTTGTCAACAGCCACTGATACTGCGAAGTCCTCACAAGCATCCTTCATCTGTGCTTGCACCCATGAGAGATCCTGCACGGGGGAGGGAGGAGCCTTCCGAGGGAGGCAGCAGGCTGAGAGGGTTCCCTGAAGAGCAGCCTGAATTTTCTCTCCCTCTCCCTTTTCTGAGCTGTTTTGACTATGGATTGGCACGCTCTTCACTCTGCAGTTAAGGCCTTGAAGCAACGCTGCCCTCCAGCATCTCTGATAACCACCTCAGTCCTGGTTGGATGGGTGGAGCTGGCAGGTTCTATCTGCCAGGGGAGCCTTAAATTAAATGCACCTAAATTTAACTTGAGAATGTTCTCTGTCAATTTATTTAACATGCTTTGACCTGCTCGGTCCTGCAGCAAACAACAGAAGAAAACGAAATAGATTTTTTTAAAGCATTTAAATTCAGAGCAAACAGTAACCCACATTCAAGGTATTTGAAATTCCAGGAAGATGTGAGGGGTTAGAAGGCTTACCCACTCATTCTAACAGTGTCTAGTAGAATTGCATTGAAAGGTACTTATCATAATTGTTGTAGGTTTGTTTATCTAATGTGTGTGTGCATGTATGTGTATATATGTGTGTTTGCATGTGTGATGTGTATGTATATATATATGTGTGTGTTTGTGTATGTTGATGTTGCAGATTTGTTTATGTGTGTATATGTATATGCATGTTTATACATGTAATGTGGTGTGATGTGGTACATGTATGTGTATGTGTGTACATGTGTGGAGGTCAGAAGACAATTTGCAGTAGTTCCCTCCCACCACCATGTTGGTTCCAGGAATTGAACTCACGTCACTAACTTGGCTGCAAGCACCTTTTACTGTAGAGCCATCTTGAGAGATGGTTCTCTTCTTCCAGCGTGGAGTGTGGAGATTAAAGTCCGGTCACCAGGCTTCCTTGGCAAGCCCTTTTGCCCCCTGAGCTGTCTCACCAGCCCTAACTAGACATTTTTCTTAATTTGAAAAACATTGTATTGCTTGGCAGTGGTGGCACATGCCTTTAATTCCAGCACTCTGAAGGCAGAGGCAGGTAAATCTCTGAGTTGGAGGTCCTCCTGGTCTATAGAGTGAGTTCTAGGACAGCTAGGGCTACACATAGAAACCCTTTCTCACAAAACAAACAAACAAACCAGACCAAACAAAAAAAGAAAGAAAAAAGGAAAAGAGTATTTAAATATAATATTGAATAAATCAAAACAAATCGAAAGCTATGGTAGGGTGTGTTTACATGTGATACAAGTACAGTCCTGGAGAGGGAGCGGGACAGATCAATGAGATCGCATAGAGTGTTCAAAACCTTTCAGTCTGTCACTACCTGTGAAGATTTTTCCCCTTTTTTTTGTAATCTTCAAGTTCTAAGTAACATTTGGTTGTTTTTTTTAAAAAAAAGTTTGAACTGTGTTAATAAAAGTCAGAAATTTTAAATACCCTCTTTCTTGCTAATGGTATTTCAGCAAGAGCCCCCACTACTCTCAGCTGGTTAGACCATATATGCTAGGACCATATATGTTATAGCATATATCCTAGGACCATATATTAGACCTTATATACTGGGACCATGTATGTTAGACCATATATGCTGGGACCATATACGTTAGACCATATATGCTGGGACCATGTATGTTAGACCGTATGTACTGGGACCATGTATGTTAGACCATATGTACTGGGATCATATATGTTAGACTGTATATACTGGGACCGTATATACTGGGACCGTATACATTAGACCATATATGCTGGGACCATATACGTTAGACCATATATGCTGGGACCATGTATGTTAGACCGTATGTACTGGGACCATGTTAGACCATATGTACTGGATCATATGCGTTAGACCGTATGTACTGGGACCATGTATGTTAGACCATATAAGCTTGGGAGGAAAGTCTCCCATTACAATGCACAAATAAACACAAATGCGGTAGACATCTAAACTCAGAGAGCAAAAGACTGACTGTGAGAAAGATGTGTTGGCCATAGATTTCAGGTGGTTTGGGGAACAGGGAATTCTAATTTTGACAGAGAAAGATAATAACCTCTCAGTTTAAAAAAACATGCATTTTATTATCTTTTAACTTCAGTATACTTATTTAACTTTAGCACACACAAAGTATCGAAGTATCGTAGGCAAAAATAGAAGATGATCGCTGCAAATACAACCAGCTGCGAATCGCTATTTGAAATGCACATATAAGATTAGGCAAAATAAGAAGCAGGAAGCAAACCTGTGAGAAAGGTGGTGGAGCATGGTGGATGGGCAGCTTACAGAGGACCTATTGGGAATGACTGGTAAGCCCTGGATTCTGACAGGCTTACCCTCCTCCCACAAAGCTGGGCCACCATGACGAACAGCAAGGGTGTCCAGTGGCCTTGTGCCCTGGAGGAGGGAGAGGGCCTCCCCTGTCGCCAGACCACACATGAGGGCTGGAGCTTCAGTACCTGTGCTGGAGGCTCCTGATCTGTCAGCTTCCAGAGTGCCCCAACAACATGCTGTAAAACGGATTTCAACAGCAACCTGAGGTAGCCATGTCTAACCCAGAAAGCTAGATGTGCAGAATTCTGCATTCCCTGGGGTCCAACAGGAGCTGTTTCGCCCCTGAAGGCAACTCCGATGTTCTGCTGGGCACTCAGATGCCCACTCTCCAGCAGAACTAACTCAGGTTCTGTTTGTCTCAGGCACTGGAACCTGTGTTTCAGCTCCAGCTTCAGGCGGAACCTACCTTCCTCAGTCGGCTGAGAGAGTGCAGCCTAGTGCAAGACCGAGGAGGGTATGAATGTCCTGCCTTGGGACATTCTTAATGGCTCCATATTTCACCAGAGTTACAGTGCAGAGTACTGCCTGGGTACAGAAAGAGAACCTGCGAGTCTGAACACTGGAACAACTGCCTGCAACCGTCTGAGGTGTCACCAACCAGGAGACGTTCAGTATGCTTTAGTCTGATCTGCTCCTGAGTGAGTTCTGTAGGCACACTGTACAGCAGCTCTGCACAGAGGATCACATCAGCCCTGTCCATATTGGTTCCGTTGGCCTGTCCAACGTGCTATTTTGCTAAGAATTAGCTAATAAACATTTAATTAACTAAACTTTTGGCCGCCTGGCTTTTATAAACACTGTCTTCGTGCACAATGGTTCTTAGGACTTTAAGAACAAAGCCGAGTGCCTGCTGGAAAATGTCCCCTTTTGAGTCTAAGGTATGACATTTTAGAAGGAATATGTGCAGAAAGATCGCTAACTTCAATTTTTTTTTTTTTTTTACAACAAAGCAAGCCTTTTAGAACTCATGGGAAAGATGCCAGGACAGAGATTTGTCCCTTTGCCATTTCCAGTAGGAGAATTCCTCGGGGGGTTTCTCTGCGTCTCAGACAGATTTCAACAGTGGCTAAGCAGCAATCGCTGACTCAGAAAGCTAGATATGCAGAACTCAGATTCTCTGGAGCCTAACAGAAGCTTTCTATTTCCCTTCTGAAGGTGCCTCAAAAGCCTTGATTTAATCTACACAGATCTTCTGTCCATAATCTGAAATTCCTTAGACGGCTCAATTCCCTTTATACTTCCCACGGCAAGAGATACCCAGGCTCCGACTGCTTGGGGAGGGAACACCTGACCTCCGGGGGATATGAAATTTGAAGACAATAATACCCTGAGCATTAGCAATGTCCTACATGCGAACTCATGTTGAGTTCAGCAAGCACAATCCTGACTAACACACTAGCAGGCTTTTTGCAAAGTTTGCAATCCGTGACTACAAAGGTGAAACACTTTTTCACACATAAAATTGAGAAACAACATTAAGAACAAATATTTAGGAACCATGCAAAGTAATTTATAGAGCAGAAAAGCAAAGGCACTGTGTTAGAAACCTAGGTATACCCTGGACAAAATGAATATTAATCAAGCAAAATGGAATGGATCAATTCAAGAAAGTTCTGAATCCTAACAAAGATCAATCATGTGTTTTTTCAAAATATTCTTTTTTGGTCCCATGCAATGACACATGCCACAGGACATGTTAAGAATGGCTACTTATTTATTTATTTTTGGGTGTTCGAGACAGGGCTTCTCTGTTAATAGCCCTGACTGTCCTGGAACTCACTTTGCAGACCAGGCTGGCCTTGAACTCACAGAGATCCACCTGCATCTGCCTCCCAAGTGATAGAATTAAAGACAAGCACCACCACTACCCAGATAAGAAAGGCTATGTATGTATATAAGGTATTGATTGGGTCTCCAAAGTTTCCTAAAGGCAGGTCTAATTTGGACCCAAACTCTGAGATATATAACTTTTGCCTTCAGCTTTCCTATTCTTGGTTTTGCAAACTTCTTCTAGTCCCTTTTCCCTTTATAGTTCAATTTTTAATTCTAAGTACCATGACTAAAACAAATAAATACGTTAGTAACTTTCTCTTGAAAATTTCGTATGTAAGTACTTTATTTACATCCTTCCCACTTCTTCCTGTTTCCCCTCCGACTCCTCTCACCCCCACCCAGACCCAAGACCTTTACTTTCTAGTTATTATTATATTTTATATATATATCAAATGCTGTGTACTATATACACACATATGTATATACATATACAATAGTATATGATATACAATCACATTGAGTCCATTTACTGTTGCTCATAGGTACATGTCTGGGACATTTTACCTCAGATGCAGTACCACGATCTTCGTGATAGTTTTGTTGCGAGCTGTAGTATCTTTTTTGTTTTAAATATTTATTTATTTATTACATATACAATATTCTGTCTGTGTGTATGCCTGCAGGCCAGAAGAGGGCACCAGACCCCATTATAGATGGTTGTGAGCCACCATGTGGTTGCTGGGAATTGAACTCAGGACCTTTGGAAGAGCAGGCAATGCTCTTAACCTCTGAGCCATCTCTCCAACCCCGAGCTGTAGTATCTTTACTGCTCAGACAGTTTTCTGCTTTATAACAGTTTATAGAAACATGATGATAACAAAAGACAAAGACTTCCTACCTTGCCCAGCGTCATTTCTCAGCACGGATGTGTGGTCAAGTGAGTATATTTTGGGTTGGCTGGAAGCAGAATGTCTGATCTTGAGAGTTGATCTTTAAGCTGCTGAGTTGAGTTTTATTTTTAAAAACTCTTTAAAGGACGTTGGTTTGGGGTTAAGGAGAATTTCCAGTTTCTGAAATGGCCTTAAACATGTCTCTGCTATTTTGTACTACATGTTGATGTGAAATGGTATTCTCAGCATTGATTATTATAAAATCAAAACATTAATCAGCTCTGAGAAGTGTTCTCCAATGCTCTATGATGCCCTGAAGTAGCAAACACTCTGCCAAGATTTAATTATTTATGTAAAAACAAACAAGCACCTCATCTCATTACAATGCAAATTTACTTTTATCTAACACGCGATAAAAAAAATGTCTGCATGCTGAAGATGTGTTTTAAACTGACTTAAATTTATTATCAGTGAATAATAATAATGTTTGATGTGTATAGCTACTTTATATCCCTGTAACCCGGAGTTGTATAAATATTTTGCAAATGGAAAAGGAGTCGTGTGTGGAAAAGCTGAAGACATGCCACTTAAATGTCAGAAAGTCACCTCTTAGCCTTCTAGACTGGGAAGTGCAGGATGGAGCAGCGGGCAGACTGAGTTTCTGGGAGGTCCTTCCTGGATGTCAGGCAGCTGAGCTCGTGAGAGTGTTGCAGACTCACAGGGAAAGAGAAGAAGCAAGCTCTCCGGTGTCTCTTATACTGTACTGTTTACCCCAGGAGCCCCACCTCCATATCCTCATGGAAACCTAATTGCTTCCCAATGCCTCCCTCTAAATAGCACCAAATTTGCAGTTAAGGTTTCAATATACAGATTCGGGAGAACGTGAAATTCAGCCCATAATACTACCTCAGAAGTATCCATATCTTAAAACGTATCCATTCCAATTGAAAAAGCAGGGTGGCAAATCGGAAGTGGAAAGAAGCTCCTCAGTGGAATGTGTCGCTTAAGGGGCCATCTTGTTACCCATGAGTCAAACTATGTTACGTTTTATCATGATTAGGACATTATTTGAACGGAAATCAGTTTTGCTTGAGAGTCCTCACAGGGTCATGGTTTGGACATCGGGCATCTGTTCTAGAAACATAGAAGGCAGAACTGAGCTGGAAGAGACAGGTTACTGGGGCAGTTCACTGACGGGGAGAGGGGAGCATAATACCCCTGGCTGCCTCATATCTTGGTCTCAGCTTCCTGGCCTTCCATGGTGTGTGCAGCAATGGTCTGCCACACCTTCCCCAACGTGGTGGACTTGGGCCCTCTGAAACTGTGAGCCAAAAGAGTTTTCCTCTCTGGGGTTGCTTCTGTCAGGTACATTGATGCTAGTGACGCTCATTGACCCTAGTGACACAACATACCTAACACGAGTCTACTCCTTCTTTCCTTCCTTCCTTCCTTCCTTCCTCTCTCTCTCCTTCTACCCACCCTCCCTCAATTCTTCCCTTTAAAAAAATTGGCAGCTTAATTTTATTTTAATTTTTATTGATCTGTGTCCATTATATATAGTAACAAGTTTCACTGTGCCATTTTCATGTGTTTGTAGTGTAATTTCATCATATTCACCCCCCTCTTACTCTCTCTTGTCCCCCCTCCTACCCATGATCCTTTTCTTCTTTCCAACCCTCTTCAACTGTCATGTCTTGTTTGTTTGTGTGACTTAATGAGTTCCACACAGGACTACTTACTCGAACACGGGTTAGGGGTATTTAGGAGGACACGAACGCCTTACCAATGGCTACATCACTGAGCTAGCTTTCTTTCTTTTTTAAAACAGGATCTCACTAGATTGCCCAGGAGGGCCCAGAACTGAACTCAAACAATCCTCTTGCCTCAGTCTCCCCAGAGTTTGGGACCACAATCATACACCATTGTACCCATCTCTTAACTGTACTCTTCAGGGAGCTTTAGTGGATGTTGAAAAGGAAACCTTGAGCTGAGTCCAATGCTGCAAAGTTTTACATCATGGAAAGAAAGAAAGAAAGAAAAAAGGCACCAGGAATGTACTCTCTGTGATCTGCTTCTCCAAAGACCAGCTGGAATGCTGCAAGTGACAGAGGAGCTGTTATCGCCAAGAGGGTCTGAGCACTGTATCCAGATGATCAAAGGAACAAATAGTGCATTAAGATCAAACGCCCTGGTGGTGCAGGCCAGGTAGCGGTGGGAGGGAGACAGCCAGGACTTGATAAGAGTCCACAGATATTTAAAAGTGTTAACAGGGAGGAAACCAAGTCCCTATTTTGCCTGCCTGGATGAGATAGAATGGGGACTAGCAAAGGCCGAGCTCACAACAGAGAAATGTGTGGAGAAGAGCAGAAAATACTCCCAACAGAGAAAACTGACGTTCTTAAAAACACACATACACACACACACACACACACACACACACACACACACACACTAGGAAGAACTGCATCTATTTGTCAAAGCAGAAAATAACCATGGGTAATAGCTAGTTCTTGTTCACAAAGCATTAAGACTGACTGCTGTGCCCCTATTAGCACCCTATTTAACACCCTACCTGACCCAAGGCTTTCCCATCTTTGTGATCCTATCAGTGACACTGGGTGTTTTCTCTGGGTCTCTCCATGGAGCTCTCTGTTAGAGGCTTACTATCCAGCATGGTGGTGGTGATACACACTGTAGACCTTCAAGAACTGGGACCAAGCTAGACCCCGTTAAGGGTCAGAGCCTCTAAAAACATCGAGTTCTTTCTCTTGGGATTCTGAGTTAAATTTTCTGCTAGAGCTGTCACAAAAGTCAAGCACGTGCCCACCTAGCTCTCTAGGCAGCCTGGGATGAAATGTGGCTACTTGTTCCCACCGTTATGTGACACTGAGAGCCCACGGTATAAAGCTTCCTGCCCAGTCGGGATGGAGGCTCTCTGATGGCCAGGAAACTTTAGCCTGGAGGACAATGGAGCAATGGGGGAAAGAAAAGAAAACTTCCCAATGGCACAAGGGACAGAGAGAGGACCAGAGCAGACCCGTGACCAGTCTGGAAGAGCAGCAGATGGATGTCTGCAAAGATGCTGCAACCAGAATGGTGGGCAACTGACAGCTAGCTCTTCTCTGATTGGCTGTATGTGGTTAGTGACTCAGAGAATCAGGGCCCAGCTGGTCCTGCAGATTGGACACACACTCTCTGCAGAACTTGGCAGAGGAGGAAGATGGGACGACTTCAGAGCTGACTCTTCAGGCCAGGACCCTGTGGACTGGCAATTCCTCATGCCATGCCTGAGACTTCTGTCCAGGCAGAGTGATCACGTGAGCCAGCTTCCAGGACTCCACCAGCATTAGCAGGTAGAGGGACTCAGTCCCTAAGCCACAGAGACCAGAGACTCCAATCCTCAAAGCCTACCAGAGACAGGAAGGGAGTTCCCACTTCTTCTGCCAGTGACCTATGGACACCGTGTTTACCTGGTACCTGAACTCCTGAGCTTTGGGCTATAACACTTTCTAGAGTTTTCCCAGCTCTCGTCATCCCACTACCAAGATCTCAAACTTGTATCGTTTAAATTCTTCTTGACAATCCATTTTGTTATCTTACCCAAATTGGCAATGAAGCATTGCCTGTTGGTACTCTACTCTCTGCCCATTCTATTCTTGGAGGCAGAGTGGACAGCAGGGTAGGAAAGAGATGTGTCTCTGCCCACTGACTGTTTCAACACCTTCTGCTGTCCACAAGGCTACCTGAGCTTGAACTCTGAACCTCCACAAGTGTGAACTAAATAAACTTATTTGTTTTTATAGGTTGGCACTAACACAAGGCTGACCACTGGTCTCTGGTAGACCATGACTCCAACAAAGCCATGCCTCCCAACAGTGCCACTCCCTGTGAGCTTATGCTATGAGCTTATGGGGGGGGGGGGTTCACATTCGAACCACCACAACGAGTTTCAATTTTTTTTTAAGAAGACAAAGTATTAGATGGTAGGTCTGGGAGTGAATGTTATCAAAACACATTGTACAAAATCATCAAGGAACTAATTAAAAATGAGAAAAATGCAATACAATAGTTTTTAATTAACAAATCTTGGACTTTATTCTTTCTGTCAGATTCTCAAATTTCCACGCTTTTCCCACTGATGGGGTAATCTTAAAATTGAAAGCGAGGTTTATGATGGCGTAGCACTTGTCTTCACAGAACATGACCTTGGATCATTGTATAAGTAGAGGTTATCCCAACCATGGTTTTGTACCCAGTGAGATGCTTAGGTAGAGAAAGGACTCATCCTCACACATGGCATTGCTCTGTCCAACCTCCCCACTCATCTCCCTCCACCTTGAGTAACCAAGACCCATGATGACTCCTGGGAGCCAGGACCACCCAAGGCTTTCCCTGAGGCCTTGGTGTGTGGAGAAGGAATGTATCTCCCTGTTTAAAAACAGGAGCATGCTTGGCAAGGCCAGTAAAGGCCTGGGTCTAGGGCCTTGGGAGAGCTATGACTTTGGATCCTGAGAACCCAACTCTTCTCCTGGAAGGGCTATGATTGTCAGTCCCAAGGCGGTGTGTGCTGGTCTGCAGCACACTGAAGATATCCTGGACTCCCTTTGAGCAACGTTGCTTGATTAGCTTCCTGCTGACTTCATCCCATTGTATGATAATTTTTGCTTTATTCCCCTTTCCCACCTTCAAACTGTATATAAGATGCTGTACTTCCTTTTTATATATAATTTATTTATGTTTATTTTATGTGTATTGATGTTTTGCCTGCATGTAAGTCTGTGTGAGAATGTCAGATCTTGGAGTTGTGAATTGCCATGTGGGTGCTGGGAATTCAACCCAGGTCCTCTGGGTGAGCAGTCAGAGCTCTTAACCGCTGAGCCATCTCTCCAGCCCCAACATGCTGTACTTCTTAATAAACTCACTTGCATGAACCATCAGCTTGTGAGAGATTCTCCCATTCCCAACTTTCCTATCTTGTTTATTTTCTCATCTCCTAGTCCTCTTTCTCAGGAACCTGCCAATGAAGAATGACCAGGACAAATGACATTCTAAAAAGATTTTGGAGATTTCCTTACCAAATGAACTGTGTTTAGAAAGTTAAGATCATGGTGATTTCTAAGTATGTCTAATCAGAAGATGACTGAAGTGATTCCTACTCCATTGGAGAGCTATGTGGTCCTCAGTGTTGAGGACAGTGGAGAGGGGGTGTCCCATAATTTCTCCCTTCAGAGAGCAAAGTGGAAACAGGGACCAATTTATAGATGGTATTCTTTGTGTTTGGAGAGCTAGTTCAGTGCTATGATGAGGAGTCAAAATTCAAAAACAGTTGATTAAAAAAGCCTTCAAAAAGAGAAGTACGTTTTAAAAGTGTTCATCTCTCTGTCCCCCTGTATGTAGGCTTCTGCATGGAGACTTTCTGGGTTTATAGTACACATGTTGTTCTGTGCCATGGTTAATATAGACTGCCAATTCCATTAAGATCTGGAATAACCTCAGAGACAAGCCTCTTGGCACACTTGTGAGGAGTTATCTAAATGAGTTTTCCTCTGGTCACACCTGTGAATAATTATCAAGATGGGTTAGCCTCTGGGCATGTCTGTGAAGAGTTATCTAAATGGATTAGCCTCTGGGCATGCCTGTATGGGTTATCTAGATTGGTTAGCCTCTGGGCATGCCTGTATGGGTTATCTAGATTGGTTAGCCTCTGGGCATGTCTGTGAAGAGTTATCTATATGGGTTAGCCTCTGGGCATTCCTGTGAAGGGTTATCTAGATGGGATAGCCTCTGGGCATGCTGTACAGGGTTATCTAGATGGACTAGCCTCTGGGCATGCCTGTGAAGGGTTATCTAGATGGGTTGACCTCTGGGCATGGCTGTAAGGGTTATTTAGATGGGATAGCCTCTGGGCATGCCTATGAAGGGTTAGCTTGATTAGGTTAATTGAAGTGTCAACAGGGGTGACAACATCCCATGGGGTTGGGTCTGGACGACAATACAGAGATGAAGCTGGTTGAGCAGCCCCATCCATTCCTTCCTGACTGTGGATATGAGTGAGCAGTGGCAGCAAGCTCCTGCCACACAGCTTCCCTACCATGAGGATGCACCTTCAAACTGTGAGACAAATAAAACCCTTCTTCATTAAGTTGCTTTTGTCAGTGTCTTTTACCAAGTAATTAACACATTATATAACTTGTTTTTTCTTTTAAGTTTCAAAACAACACATTCATCTTCCTGTGCATACATATAAACCTCAATTTGTCTGATAGGTACAAAATGTACAAGGTGTGCATTTCCCTTTTTCATTGCTAACATAGTCTGGAAGACAGTCTCTCCCTCATTGTGGTCTTTACAAGGGGTGCTATTAGTTGAATATGTCCCCCCAAAGTTCACACTTCAGAAACCTAATCCCTAGATTTGTACGCTGATTCTTTAAAAGTCAGACCTTGGAGAGGTAATTAGGAGCAGACGAGGCCATAAGGATGAGGCATCTCTGGCAGCCTCCTAAGAAGGTAGAGACTGGAGCAAGCTAGAAGATGGCTCTGCCTTGCTGTGTGTCTCTACCATACTGTGATACAATACAATGCTAAGCAGACACTGCTTCCATGCTGTCTGGTTTTTTAGCTTCCAGAGATATGGGCCAAACAAAATTCTTTACAAACCACTCAGAGCCGGGTATTTTGTCATAGTGGCAGAAAGCAAGCCAAAGCAGGAAGTGCATGGCTGCCTCCTGGAGGGGAGTCATGATGGGTCCCTGAGATTATTCCCAAAGCTCCTGGCACTGGGTCCACAGTTGCCTTGCACCCTGTTTTCCTGATGGATCACAGCAAGTTGACTGGTGTTTTTCAGAAGACCAGGATGAGGACACAGACTCTTTCAAAAAGAAACATGATTCCCCTCTGCCTTTTTTTTTTTCTTGTCAAAGAGACAACTCTCTGCATAGATACAAGAGGAAGACATTTTCTGAAATAATGGTGCACTGCTCCAGGTGTTCTGGAATCTTCGAGTTGGTGGAGGCAATGGTTATAGATTGTCCTTTTGTTTTGTTGTCCCACACAATGTCCCTCGGTTCTGACCACTCATGAAACAACCTTGACTGCCCAAGCCTCCTCAGATTTCCTAGTGTCCAGTCTCCTATCTGCACCCCATGTCAAGAGACCAGGCTCCATTCTGGAGGGCACAGATTCAGCCCCCTGAGTTTTGAGTAGCAGCCCTTCTCTGTGGCATGCTTTAGGAGGATCATGCTGACAGAAGGACTGTGGACAGGAACAGGCATGTCTCGGTGCTTCTCCACCAGAAACCTGAGTCTGGCTAATCTACTTGGGACTTGAAGAAAATATAGTTTACCACAAATCTGCACCTGTGGAGGGATCCATGATCAAGCTGATGTGCCCTCCCACTTGGACTCAGACCCCATTCCTTATAAAATGATGACCCTCCTGAACTATGCCAAAGGTGCACTGACCTCCCCAGCCAACCACCCCAGCCTGATTTCTATGGCAAAGATCTCCATGGTAGAGAATGTGATGTGGGATGTATATATGTTGCTTTATTGGTTGACAAATAAAGCTGTTTTGGCCAATGGCTTAGCAGAATAAAGCCAGGCAGGAAATCCAAATGGAGATAGAGAATAGGCAGAGCAAAGAAGGCACCATGAAGCTGCCGAAGGAGAAAGACGCTAAAACCTTTCCGGTAAGCTACAGCCTTATGGCGATATTACAGATTAATAAAAAATGGGTTAATTTAAGATGTAAGAGTTAGTTAATAAAAATCCTGAGTTAATTGGCCAAATAGTGTTGTAATTAATATAGTTTCTGTGTGATTATTTCGGTCTGGGTGGCCAGAAATGAATGAGCAATCCCCGATACAAAAATGCCTCAGTGTGGGGCATCAGAGTGACTCCCAATGTTCTCCAACAAAAAACAGGGACAACGTTATTGTTTCATCTGCCAAACAAATCATGACAGAATGGACATCTGTCTCAACTCTTCATGCACGCAGCCCCAGAATCACAGTGAGTAAATACAGCTGTCGAGTCTTAACACTTTTATGAGCCCCTCACCTGGACATATCAAGCACCCATGTCTCTATGTGTCTTTCTTCAGAGAAAGAGCAGAGGCTGGGCTTGGTGACAGGCCTGCAATCCAGAACCTGGGAAGCTGAGGTAAGGACATCGAAAGTTCAAGATCAGCCTGGGCTGTTGGAAAAGGGCATCTGAGGCAGAGAGGAGAGGAGGAGGCCAGGGTACTGCTCAAAAGACAGGAGGAGAGGCACTGGCATCAGCTCTGAGGAGAACACAGGGAGTGAGGATCAGCTTAGGAGAGGGGTCAACTCTGGAGAGGGGGTCAGCTCTAGGGAAAGGGGGTCAACTCTGGGGAGGGAGTCAGCTCTGGAGAGGGGGTCAGTTTTGGGGAAAGGGGGTCAACTCTGTGGGGATCAGCTACACAGAAGGAGTCAGTTCTGGGGAAAAGGGGTCAGTTCTGAGGAAGTGGGTCAACTCTGAGGAGGGGGTCAACTTTGGAGAGGGGTCAGCTCTCAGGAGAAAGTCAGTTCTGGAGATGGGGTCAGCTATGTAGAGGGAATCAGTCCTGAGGAAGTGGGTCAGCTCTGTGGGAGTCAGCTATGGAGAGAGGGGGTCAGCTATGGAAATGGGGTTAGTTATGCAGAGGGGCTCAGTTCTGGGGAAAAGGGGTCAGCTCTGGGGAGGAAGTCAGCTCCAGGAAGAGTAATATATGCATTACTTGGTTTTGCCTTCAGTGTATAAGCCGAGTACCCAGGAAGCGGCTTCATGACTTCGGTTCAGTACAAGGAGACCCGGTTCAGAGAGTCAGCAATCTTAACAGCAAATCTGGAAATCTAGAAAACAAGTACAAAATGTTTTCTCTACATTAATAAACAGGAGTGAATATTGAAGAGATAGAAAATTAAATTCTAAATATGAATAGAAAGGAAAATATATAAAACACAATGAAGAAAAATACAATTTCAAGCAATCCTATGCTACAGAATACACGAGAAAAGTGTTGGAAGACTGCTCCAGCTGATGATGTCGTGTGCGCAAGTTTAAAACGCAAACCGCAGATCTGAAGACAGTTTTTGCAATGTAGCAGACGGACTGTTACTTATAAAAATCATCTCCAGTCAGTACTAGCGTGTTAACTGATCTGGAAAGAGAAAAAAATGAAAGCAGCGGGAACAGAATGGCCCGGGATTGTGGGCGCTGTCTGACCTCGCACAAGCTACTAAGAGCAGAGTGAACCGTGAGATCCTGTGTCTCACCTAGCATGCATGTGTGAGGACTGTTTGAGGGCTGTAGAGCATGCGTGGTGTGGGTACAAATGGTGTGAGGTGTGTGTGAGGCATGGCCTCTGGTGGGACTCTCCCCTAAGTCCTTGCAGGTGGGAGGAATAGGCAGCATCCTTCCCTTCCACTATGCCCAGTCTTGCAGCTTTCCCAGTGGACACTGCATGTTGCCATTCCACCCCTGGAGCTGCTCTCATTCATTCTCCCTGGCAGCCAGGGAGGTGGGGCGGTCTCTCTCCTCAGCCCGACACAAGACACCTTTCTCTCAGAGTCCCTTAGTGGTTGCTTCTGTCTTCTTGAGCAGCCTCTTTCCCGGCCTCAGAGAGGTCTCGACTAAAATAGTGATTGTCAAGGTGGAGGGACGGCTCAGCAGTTAGGAGCAATGGCTGCTCTTCCAGAGGACCCGGGATTCAACTCACAGCATCCACCCGGCAGCTCACTCCTGTCTGTAATCCCGCTCCACGCGGTCTGACACCCTCACACAGAATACATGCAGGAAAAACACGAATGCACATAAAAAAGAGTGATTGTCAGCCATGTCTGTGGTAAACACCCTACCTGATGAGAACGTGAGAGAAAGTGCCAGCAACACAGTTCAAGTATTAATGTCACTGAAGGAATTGTCTCTCCCCCCCCCCCACCCTCAGCACCCAGGACAAAACAGGAGAGGAGGCACACTCCCAGAAGGGGCAACCTTCTTTATTCAGAACTTGCCAGAAGAAAAGAGGCAGTGTAGCAGCAGAGCTGGGTCAGAGCTCCCAGCCCCAGGTATCTGTCTGGGAAGGAGTATCTGGCAGTGGACATGAGGTCTCTGAGAATGATGGCTTCCACCTCTTTTTTTTTTTTTTTTTTTTTTTTGGTTTTTCGAGACAGGGTTTCTCTGTGGTTTTGGAGCCTGTCCTGGAACTAGCTCTCGTAGACCAGGCTGGTCTCGAACTCACAGAGATCCGCCTGCCTCTGCCTCCCGAGTGCTGGGATTAAAGGCGTGCACCACCACGGCCCGGCTGGCTTCCACCTCTTTAATTATTTGCAAGTAAACCATTCCCTAAAGAAGAATAAGAATTACATGTATCAGTCTTTATTTTTATATACTTTATATACTTACCCATTTTCTGCAGTATTCAGAAAAAAAAGAACTTGAAAGTTAGTAATTTTGTATCAATGTACATAATTAAGGCTTTATTTATTACAGTGAGGAATATAAATACTGAAGAAAAAAGGCTTATCAAAATATTTTACACAAGGGGCCAATTTGAAAACAGCGCTGCAGAAAAATACCTAATGCTGGCTGGTGATAGCACACACCTTCAGTCCTAGCACTCGGAGGCAGAGGCAGGCGGATCTTTGTGAGTTTGAGGCCAGCCTGGTCTGCAGAGTGAGTTCTAGGACAGGCAAGACTGTTACACAGAGAAACCCTGACACACACACACACACATACACATACACATGGCACATGCCTTTAATCTCAGCACTAGCGAGGGAGAGGCAGGAGAATCTCTGTAATTTCTTTTTGTTGTTGTTGTTTTTTTGTTTCTCGAGACAGGGTTTCTCTGTAGCTTTGGTGTCTGTCCCGGAACTAGCTCTTGTAGACCAGACTGGCCTAGAACTCCCAGAGATCCGCCTGCCTCTGCCTCCCGAGTGCTGGGATTAAAGGTGTGAATCTCTGTAATTTCGAGGCCAACCTGGTCTACACTTCAGGATGAGAAACACTTGGGAAGAGTAGAATACACTGGCTGGTTTTGTATTTCCTAAGGGAAACAATGTTTTTCCTCACCAGCTAAGAATGAAAAACAAAGTCTTTTTTTTTTTTTTTTTTTTTTTTTTTTTTTTTTAACCAGGGCTTTTTAAGTGTTCAGTGCTGGGAATTAAATCCAGGGCCTAATGCATGCTCGGTCCACCCTCTCGGAGCTGCAACCCAGCACATTCTTGATGCTTTAAATAGCTGGTTAGCATGCTGTGTGCTGTCGGCACGATTCTGATCTACAGCATGTGAGAACCCTATGAGACAGGTACCCTGCTTTGAGTCTCATCTTATGCATCCCCTGAAGGCCCATGCGTTAATTCTTGGCCCCCAGCATGCTCTCCTTGAGAGGTGGTATCACCCTTGAGAATTAGGACCTATTGAGAGGAAGTCAGGTCATTAGGGCCATGCCCCTGAACAAGCTGTTGGTACCCAGCCCCATCTCTTCCAACATACATTACCACCCAGGATGGTGATGCTAACCAATGGTAGGATCTTTAAGACATCATTGGGACATTGCCCTCAGAAGAGGGCAACCCACTATTTCCTACAAGAATGGGTTGTAACAGAGCTTCTTTGTCCTGTAAATCCTCTGGTTCTCTGTCTTGCTTGTGATCTCCTCAGCACTGGCGTCATTGTGACACCATCTGCCACAAGGCCCTCGTGAGAACCGGGCAGCGCTTTTAAATAAAACTATGATCCAAATTGACTTGCTTTCTTCCTACAACATGGAAAGCCACATGTTTCGTCACAGTGACGGAACGTCGCTTTCATCTTTTCTGTTGTTGGACTCACTAATTATAACTGACTTCAGAACTTCCTGAAGGGGGCAGATTATCTAAACCACTAGCTGCTTCAGTGTCTTGTAATTATAGTTAATTGATTCTCACTTCTAAGCTTACCCAAGGGACATTTAAGAGCTGAAGTTAACGGTGCTGGGCACAGTAGCTCATGCCTGTAGTGTCAGCTACTCGGGAAACCAGGAAAAGAGGCTTAAGGGAGTCTGGGCTTTCAAGACCTGCATGAACAACACAGAAAGACCTATCTTTAAAATGCATTTTAAGATTAAATCCTAGAGGCAGAAGAGATGGCTCCATGGTTATGAGTACTGGATGCCCTTCTAGAAGACCCAGGTTCGATTTCCAGCACCCACCTGATGGCAACTCATGCCAAGGAATCTGATGTCCTCTTCTGGCCTCTGAAGGCACTGTACACACATGGTACACAGAAATTCATTCAAGCAAGACATCCATACAGGTAAAAACAAATAACAAAAATGAAAAAAAAAGCCCTTGCACCAGGCGTAAGTGAAATGAATGTTATTGCTCTAATGGCAGATCAGCCATCCTTTTAATCAGACCCATGGTGCCATGAATTTTTGTGTGTGTGCATGTGCGTGCATGCGTTGCTTTAATATGAGTATGCATACGCAGATGAACGGAGGCATGTGTGTATGTGTACGCATGCACGCGTATGTACGTGAACACGGAAGCATGAAGCTGCCATTGAATGTGTCCACCGTCGTTCTTCCCCTTCCCCTCATCACTGCGGCGGGGTCTCTCAGGTGAAAGTCAGCTCACCCATGCAGGTGGTCAGGCGAGCCAGCTCGCTGCAGGATCTTCCACCTCCACCTCTAAGCCGCTTATGCCAGCTCCTGTCCCTGCATTCACATAACAACACTTTATTCACCGAGCCTTCCCCTCAGCCCGTAATGACATGTTATTAAGGTCACAGAGAAAGCCACAACAAATCAGAACTTGAAATAACACCATTCCCAGTGTTTGCTTACGGTTTTTGTACAAACGGACTTAAACCGAGTGTTGATGACTAGGCACGAGGTGTTGATGCCTGAAACCACACGTGAAGCACATATCAAGATGAAAAGTGCTATCTGGGTAATAATGAAGATTGTGGAAGCACGGTGGCATTCAGAGGACTTCCGGTTCCCACGTCTGTGTGTGAAGAGCTTGGAATGCATCACCCCAACCTCACAACACAAAACAAAAAGCTGAAAGTCACTGATTTTTTTCTAGATTCACCGACGGACTGGGACTGAGTTCACAGGGCAAACCTGTTTCCCCAGTCTGGTAGTCTATGCCAATGCGGCCTCACCGGAACCACATCAGTTTAACTGAGGCCCAGGACATCAGAGCCAGGATGATCGGGGTGACTTCCAGAAGCTGTGTGTAGAGTCCTGTGCATTAGAGACCATTGGAGGACCAGGGAGACACCACACCTTCATGGATTTTACCTCTAGAAACCCCCACAGGGTTCTCACAGAGACAAGAGAAACCATTTGCATGGGGGGGGGTGGAGGACGGGGGAGGGAGGGGGAGCAAACGTCAGAACTATGGACAAGATAATCTCCATCACACAGCCCGCCTTCCGAAGATGCTGTCTTACCTGAGCCTTACCTGTCCCAGAAGAAGCACATCCCTCCTACTCCTGCCATTCCTTTGAAGCCTTTCCTAAAATCTCCAAAGAACTTCTGGAACTCACAGCGCAGGGATGGGGCCGGCTGACACCTGGGCTCTCACGGTGAAATACAGGAAGCTTCCCACCACATCAAAGGCAGTGGGTTACACAAGAAAGCTGCAAGATTGCAAAAGGAGTTCCTGGGGATACCAGGCTTAAGGGGCGGGTGGGATTGGGGTGGCAGGGACAGGCGGGGGATGGGAGGAAACTGAGTCCTGTGGCTGCCACAGAAAACACTAAACACAGATTCTGCACCAGCAGAATAAAACCTTACACTACAAGCCTCCTCACCTCCCTTTGTCACCTCACTCGTTGCGACCCACTTTCAGTAATTAATTAGTTGACTTCCAGAAAGAAACAGTCTGAAGGAGACACAGCAGCATCGGAACCAGACTCCTGCAATTCAAGCCTCACTGTGTGCAAGGACCGCTCAAGCTATGACAAATGGGTAGTGGGGATTCCAGAGGAGAGAAATACAGAAGAAACTTTAAAAATAGTAGTGGGCACTGAAGAGATGACATGGTAAGAGCTCCTGCTGCTCTTGCTGAGGACTGGAGTGCAATTCCCAGCACCCACAGGATGGTCACAATTGCCTGAAACTCCAGCTCAATTGGGTCTGACACCCTCTCTTGGCCTCAGCAGGCATCTGCACTCAAGTGCACCCAGGCAGACACACAGACACACAGACACACACACACACACACACACACACACACACTTAAAATCAAACAAAATAAAAACCAAAAATCTTTAGTGAAGGCTGAGAATTTTCCAAAATTAGCAAAAACTTCCAAGTTACAGATCCAGGAAGCTCAGACGCTATCTGCCAGGAACCAAACAAAACAAAACACTGGCCTGGCGGTGGTGGTGCACGCCTTTAATCCCAGCACTCGGGAGGTAGAGGCAGGCAGATCTCTGTGAGTTCTAGGCCAGCCTGGTCTACAAGGGCTAGTTCCAGGACAGGTTCCAAAGCTACAGAGAAACCCTGTCTCGAAAAACTAAAAAAAAAAAAAAAAACGACACTGGAAATATCTACCCATTGGTGTGGCACATTCAAACAGCAGAAAACCAACCCAAGATAAAAGAAAACAGAACATGTGTGCGTGTTGGGGACACCTGTAATCTCAGCCCTCAGGAGGCTGAGACAGGAGGAGCATGAGCTCCAGGCCAAATGAGGCTACCCAGAGAGACCCTGTCTAAATATCAAATCTAATCTAATCAAATGTAGGCAGGCGATAATAACAAGGACACCTTTTCCTCCTGAGGAAGAAAGGATAAGGACACAAGCAGAGCATGGAATGCAAGGTGCAAATAAGGCAGCGGGACAAAAACATGGTGCTAGGGTTCAGTATAAAACAAACCCCTTCGCAACTGAAGGGGGAAAGGACTTGGCCGGGCAATCAAAGCTGAAGACATTTGTTACTAGTAGGGCCTGGAGAAGGGGTGGGTATTCAAAGTTCTTCCAAGAAAGGACAATGACAGGGGTCAAAAATTTGACCTACATCAGGGAGAGAGAGTAGAGAAAGGACAAATCTTCAATTTTCCTTTTTATGGCTACCTGAGTCTAACATTCTGTAAAGCTACACTCTTAGCGAAACGATAGGAAAATGGGCTAGTGGAAGCAGACACACGGGAATATAATCATCTGGTCTCAGACACGGAGGACATGGGAACTCAACAGAAAAGGAGTCTCCACCCTTCCCCGAAATTACCTAAAAATGGGTCTCAAATCTAAATACAGAAAATTGAAACTTCTAAGGTGAAATATAAAGGAAAATCTGAATGACCTTAGGTTTTTGCAGTTTTTTAAAAATATAAAATACAGCCGGGCAGTGGTGGCACACACCTTTAATCCCAGCACTCGGGAGGCAGAGGCAGGCGGATCTCTGTGAGTTCGAGGCCAGCCTGGTCTACAAGAGCTAGTTCCAGGAAAGGAACCAAAAAAGCTACAGAGAAACCCTGTCTCGAAAATCAAAAAAAAAAAAGAAACTGTTTTGGATCTATAGCAAGGTAGAACAGAGCTAGACAGGGAAAACTAAACTAAATTCTGGGAGAAAGAAGGTGGTGTCAGGAAACTCCATGTAGCCACCAGAGGGGGAAGATGTGAGCTGCCAGCTGTAACCTTGCCAGTTGACCATGAACTTCATGGTAAAATATAAAATAATAGAAATGGGTTAAATTAATATGTGAGAGCTTGCTAGGAACATGCTATAGTGATTGGCCACAAAGTGATTTAATTAATACAGTTTCTGTTGGGAGTCTGGAAAGCCAGGGAAACACACAAGCATTCTCCTACAAAACGTAAGTTCTTTTTTAATTTTGATTTTACAGGGTTTTATAGTTGAGAGGTTGCATTATAACATAGCTATAAACCTATGGTGGTTTGAATAGGTATTCCCCCACCCATGGACTCATGTATTTGAATGCTTGGCCCATAGGGAGTGGCACTATTTAGGAGGTGGGACCTTGTTGGAGTAGGTGTGGTCTTGTTACAGGATGTATATCACTGTGGAGGCAGGCTTTGAGGTCTCACATATGCTCAAGTCATACCCAGGGAGACAGTTCACTTCCTGTTGCCTGTGGATCAAGATGTAGACCTCTCAGCTCCTCCTCCAGCACCATGTCTGCCTGCATGCTACCATGATTCTCACCATGGCAATAATAGACTAAACTTCTGAAACTGTAAGCCAACCCCAATTAAATGTTTTCCATTGTAAGAGTTGCCATGGTCATGGTGTCTCTTCACAGCAATAGAAACCCTAACTAAAACACTTTCCCATCGCATAGTCCAGTGACTACAATGCACCTTTGTAAAGACAGTAAGAGGCGCCATTTATGCTGGGACAAGATCCTAGGAGTCAACAGTAAAATACTGTGACTCGCTGTTCCTAAGACAGCATTGTCCCAGAGTGATAGTAGAGCCCACGAGGGACACCAAGTGTGAGGTTGGAATTTCAAATCTCCATAGATGTTAGAGTAACTTGTCTCTCGTGTGGTATGTGTGTGTGTGTGTGTGTGTTGGGGGGGGGGTGATGCTGGTATGAACACAGTACACTATCAGTTGCATGAAAAATGAAGCCATCAAATTAGGGATATTACATAATATTATTAACAGTAACTGGCAGCCATGATACTGGTTCATGTATTTATGTTTTTTATTACCAGGAGTATAGTTGTCTTATAAAATTTTGGAAAGGTCACTGTAACACAATAGGACTGTCACGCGGCCATCAACTTTGTGCATCTCACATCCACCACATCACTGTCTCCGAGTTCTGAATTTAATATTGCTTGGTTCATCATGAACAATATGCTAGACTAGGAGTGTGTGTCTGTGGTGTGTGTGTGTGTGTGTGTGTGTGTGTTTGTGCCAGATTCCCCAAATGTATGGTAGATGACCCTGAAGGGAATGGTATCAACACAAGACACCCCGAGACTAAATTCCCAGTACAAAGGAGATTTATTTTCCTCAGAGGGACAAAGGGTAGGGAATTAGAGACAAAGACAGGTGATAGAGGAAATGGAAGAAGGGGAAGGGAACAAGGGAGGGGGCAAGGGGATATTTGCACCAGAGGGACAAAGGATTGCCTCTGGACAGAGAGGAGACAGATGTGGACCATAGGGAAATGGCAGTTTATAAAGGGAATACAGGAAACCCTGTGTTAGGAGGAGTTGGTTTGTTTTGCTTGGGCGTGTTTATTAGGTCAGCCAAAAGGGGGCTTTTGATTGCTGGACTTCAATACTTTGATTGCTAGACCTTGATAGTCAGCTCGAGGAGGAGGAAGTGGCCAAATATGGGAATAGATGTTGGTGGCTAACTTTAGGAATGCAATCTAATGTTTTTTAGCAAGGCATGGCGGAAGGGCGAGGCCTGCCAGAGTCATACTGACCATGTTTGGGCCAGCTAGAGTCCCTTCAGACGCTGTCTAGATCTGTGTAACACATTCTGATGTTTGCCTGACAGATTTCTCAGAAGAAATCCCCGCAGTTAAACGGCACATGACCGCATGTCAAGTATGCTTCTTGCCACAGAGCGTGTGACGTGTTTCTTGTCACAGAGCATCTAATTTTATTTCACTTATCTGTGTTTCCTTTTAATTTTTAAAACTATTTTTAAAAATGTAAAAAGTATTGCATTTCTTTATCTATTTATTCTATGTGTGTGCATGTGAGGTCAGAAGATCACTCGTGGGCCCTAGGGACAAACATTAGGTCATCTGATTTGGTAGCAAGTTCCTTGACCAGATGAGACATTTTGCTGTCTCTCTTCTGTACCTCTTGGAGGTAAGGGGCAAGAGCCTCCTAATCAAGCCCTTCACAAAGCTGTTAAGGACTACAAGAGCCGGGCCAGGTCTCACACTGAGGGGAGTTCAGTTAGTTGAGCAGAGTGCAGACAAGCTTCAGGCCAAAAGGTCATTCTTCCTTAGAGGTCAGGTTTTAGTTGCCGTCTGCATCTGGGGACAGATGAGGCTCTGACTTCAGGCCTTTTTCATTTCCCACAGGGATAGTTCTTGACTCACAAGGACCAACTGAGAACACTTCCCAGAGCACAGGGCACAGAGCAAAGATGTTTGAACAACCAGTGTTACTTTGTGAGATTTATTTATTTTTTATTTATTTATTTATTTTTTTTTAGTTTTTCGAGACAGGGTTTCTCTGTAGCTTTGGAGCCTGTCCTGGCACTAGCTCTTGTAGACCAGGCTGGCCTCGAACTCACAGAGATCCGCCTGCCTCTGCCTCCCGAGTGCTGGGATTAAAGGCGTGCGCCACCACCACCCGGCCCACTTTGTGAGATTTATGTAGAGCTAGTTTGTCTGGTGTGTTCATTGAAGCTGCCTTCTAGATGCCTTCTCGAAGCTTCTAGAAATATAAGAATCTGAATCCAACCATTGCCCATTTCCCATGGGTGGTAACTGTAGGGACCCATGATCCACCTGCCCACCCAGAGGTAAGGGCACTCAGTAATTTCCATTTATGGTGTATAGGGAACAGCACACCCAGTGCTGGCTGTGGACATGGTCCCCATGCCATGCAACAGCTCGGTGACCCCAAAGAAGAGTCAGCCTAGGCCTTCTTGGAGACAATTTGTCCCTGTTTTTGTGAGTCCCAGGAGCTGTGTAGGTCCAGGTGTTTCCGGGTGGCATGCAGAAGTGTACCTGCTATTTTAGGGCTGTGGAGCCTGGTACGTGGTTTAGTTGGTAGAGTACCTGTCTAATATTCATGAAGCCCCAGCTAGGTTCAGGACCCATAATCACATAAACTTGCTATAAATCCATGCCTGTAATCCTAGCATCTAGGAGGATTGAGTCAAAGCCATCTTTGACTAAACAGCAAGTTTGAGGGCAGCCTAGGATACTGGCCCTGTCAAAAACAAACAAACAAACAAACAAACAAGCAAAATGCACAAAGTAAGCCCTGTGTGTCTCAGGTGGAACCTATCAAGGAATCTAGACTGGGGCTCAGAGATGGAGGGCTCACCTAACATGAGCAGGTCCTGGGGTCCAGTCTGGACCACACTGGGAAAAAAAAAAGAAAATTACTATTGGGAACTAAAGAGCCCTATTTAAATGCTACACTGAACTCATATACTGTTCAACCCAAGTGTCTTGCTATCAAGATTTACTCGGAGCCGGGCGGTGGTGGCGCACGCCTTTAATCCCAGCACTCGGGAGGCAGAGGCAGGCGGATCTCTGTGAGTTCGAGACCAGCCTGGTCTACAAGAGCTAGTTCCAGGAGAGGCTCCAAAACCACAGAGAAACCCTGTCTCGAAAAACCAAAAAAAAAAAAAAAAAAAAAAAAAAAAAAAAAAGATTTACTCGGGAATCAGAGATGTCTGGAGATAGACAGATCGTAAACTATTTTCAGTATCACATCAGGGAAAACAAGATGCCACCGATAAGAGAAGGTAGTCATAGGAAGGAAGGGCATTCTGTTGTCCTCTGAGCGTGCCACAAAAGAGTTTTCACCGCCTTTCTGCAAAATGGCATATTTCCATCATAAAATGGAAATCTTTCTTCTAGAATAAACAGCTCCAGGTTCAGAGCCTGCCGCCTTCCCATTGCAGGGCTTTATCCACCGCTGCGGGTGTTCTAAATAATGGGCAATGAGTTTCATTATAAATACGGAAAGTCAGGCGGCGATTTCTTAGCTGAGTCCAAACTGTGGGTTTGTGCCGTGACTGAGACAGAAGCTGTGACGTGATCAAAAGCAAACGCTTTTCTCTAAGAAATGCCTTTGTGAATTTTCGAATTAGTAAGAGCTGTCCCTGTATTACGTCTAAGAAGGAAGCATCCTTAAATTAGATAATTTGGGGGGTTTTGTTTTGTTTTGTTTTTGTTTTTTGAGGCAAAAGTTTCTCTATATAACAGATCTAGCTGTCCTGGAACTTGTTTTTTAAACCAGGCTGACCTTGAACTCACAGAGATCCACCTGCCTCTGCCTGCCAAGTGCTGGGATTAAAGGCACGCACCACCGCCACTGCCTGACTTGTTTTTTTTTTTTTTTAAGGACCCCAAATTTAGATTATGAGGCCTTTGACTCAGGTGTCCTGTGAGGATACAGTGGTCTTCTCATAAGTTGTAACCTGGGCGTTCACTGCTTCATGAAAGCCACTACTTGACTGAGGCCATCTGTAATAATTTATTTCACCGGGAAAGACGTTTACTAATTCTTAAAGACCTGTCATAATATGTGTGGGGTAGGGGTGGGGAATGGGGAATCAAGCTTTTAAAAGGCTTGCCTATGACCCTAGCAGTGTAAGGCAGGTGTTCGGAGAAACAGCCTAGTTAAACACTGCTGCGAAGCTCTACTGCGTTTTGGACACTCTGAACTGGTGGGACTCCGTGCATTTTTGTCACAAGCAGCGGAGCGACGCTGTCCTCGGGAACCTGCACGGGTCCAGGATCTTACCGGCCAGGAGCACAGCGACAGCAGTCCTGATGGGTTCCTCCCATCTAAAAGACAGACTGCAAGGCTATCGCGGGCGAGGCACAGACCAACGCGACTAGAAAACAGGCTGTCTGGCTTCTCCCGACCAGCCCCACGGCACGGCATGATGTCATGGGAGCTGCCACTCAGCGAGATGAAAGGGATGCGGCACAGCCTGCTGGCACTAGGCAGCCCCGCTGGGGCACCGCGAGAGAAAGCTGCGGATCCAGAGGCTCAGGCCGGGGAGAAGCCTGTTCTCCAGAGCCGAGGCAGAACAACGTGGCCCACGTTTAACAAAAGAACTTGTGGCCCGGGAGGCGGGAGCCCAGCTAAGAATCCGAGGGTAGCGAACTTTCTAGATCTGCGTGCATACTGAGTAAGTTCATTCAGCCTTGGCTTTGATGCGCAGCAACTGATCGGCGATCAGATTACAGGCACTCCATCTCCCAGCCTGCCTGCCTTTGATCTGCGCGGGTAATCCATTTTCCTGGATTTGAAGTTTCGTCTGGGCTTGCGCCCACACACATTTTTGGGAAGGTAGAAGCGTTTGGCGCGGAAGTGCTACCACGCTGCCGAAAGCGTGGGGCTGGAACACAGGCGGGTAGCAGGTAGGCGTTTGTGTGTGTGGTTGAAACTTTCACTGAGGTTTTCTTGCGTGGTTCAAAATAGAAATGGCTTTCTATCAACTCCCAGCAAGCATGCCTGTAGCAAGTCCTGCACCAGGCTGCGTGCCTGCGAGACTCAATTTGATTCTTGATGCAATTGTTTCGCGGTTTGCACGAGAGTTTTCGATCTGTCATGCAAATCTTACTTGGAAGTGAGTAGCTCTAACAGGACAAAAACAGCCGCGCTAACAATTGTTGGAAGCAGGGTTTCAGACTGAACTGGGCTGAAAAATGACTTTATTTAGTAAACCATGGGACTTTGATGGAAATTCTCTCTCTCTCTCTCTCTCTCTCTCTCTCCCCCTCCCTCCCTCCCTTCTTCCTTCCCTTCCTCCCTCTTCTCCCCTCCGCAGACCCCCCCCTCTGTCTCTAGCAACACGAGCAGTTTATTCTCTGGCCTCCAAGATATGAATCTATCACACGTGTGTCCTTGCCATTTGCATTCCCAAGGGAACCTGTGCAAGGCATTTATGATGGAAGCCTTTCAAGTGGAAAGCGGAAGAATTTAGAAACAGCAAGGGCCAAGCTGCCCTAGGTTTGGCTGAAAATACTCAAGTCAGTCTCTGTAACCTTTGAAAATAGCCGGAGCTTTGTTTATAGAAACACTCACGAGGTTAATATTCTTAAATTAACATTTACTCTAAATATATAGTGACAGCTGTTGTGAGTTACAATTTGCCAAGTGTTTACCAAAACTATCTGGCAATCAACAGTTATTATGTTACGTGAAGTATTTCAGCCACATTTTCACTTCAATTAGTGCCCTACAAAATCAAATTATACAGAGCTTGCCAGTTAACTGCTGCTCGTGAATTCATCACTTCTACACACACACAGAGAGAGAGAGAGAGAGAGAGAGAGGCAGAGATAGAGACACACAGAGATAAAGACAGAGAGACAGACAGGCAGAGACACACACAGAGATAGAGACAGAAAGACAGAGAGAGACAGAGAGGCAGAGATAGAGACAGAGAGACAGACAGGCAGAGATAGAGACAGAGACAGACAGGCAGAGACACACACAGAGATAGAGACAGACAGAGAGACAGAGAGGCAGAGATAGGGACAGAGAGACAGACAGGCAGAGACACACAGAGATAGAGAGAGACAGGCAGAGACACACAGAGATAGAGACAGAGACAGGCAGAGACACACAGAGATAGAGACAGAGACAGGCAGAGACACACAGAGATAGAGACAGAGAGAGACAAAGACACACACACAGTGATAGAGAGACAGAGACACGTACACAGAGAGAGACACAGAGACAGAGGCACACACACACACCTTTACACTGACCTGCAGGCACTCAGGAAGGGAGCCAGAGCGCTGGACCCACACTGATCTATTCTAATGTCCTGGCCTCAGGTTTATTTGGTAAAATATTTCATTATTGTCATAATGCTCTGTTTTGTGTTAGCTGGGCGATGAGGGAATGTTAATGATAAGACCAGTTGTTCTGAATTCTGAAATTCTGATGAAAGGTCTAGAGACCCACTTATTTTTGTGATTAATCTTTCTGATCCAACTAATTAAATTACTTTCACAACTTTCCTTTTGCTAATAGGCACTTCTCATGTTTGGGTTAACTTTAAAACCTTCGCAGCTATGAAGCAGAGATTCTTTAGAATCACGGCAGAGTTACTGTGTTTAGAAGCCTATCAGTAGGAACTGAGCCCAAAGTTCTAACTTGGGTTCAGTTGCACCAAGAGGACGTTTGCTTTTTCTTTTTCTTTCTTTTTTTCCCTTTTTCCTTTTGTGAGGGGGAAGGGGGTGCTGCCAATCATGCTTACAAGAGTCCGATTTTTAAACGTTTGATTAGAAGGGTCTCCCAAATAATAACACTAAAGGTAGTATTTTAAAAAGCAGTGGCAGAGGTGGTGAGCTTGGAATGTGCTGTCTTGGTTCAGTTGTGGGCTTGGAGAGTGTTCTAATGACTGTTTATTCTGCTGCTAGGTTCATTTTAACAAACAGACTCTCCTCGGCGCAAAACAAAGGGGCGAATTAGCAATTATCTGATTTATTTAGGCTTTGTAGAAAACTAGCTTGGGCAAGTCAAGTCCTTGAAAATCCACTTCAGTGCCTGAATTAATTCAGTTAATTGTTTACTCCTTGTGTCTTTGTTGGGAACTGAAACCTAGCGCATTTGGTTTTAAAGAGAAGACTTCCAATGGCACTGGGGTGCTTCAAAAGGCCTTTCTTAACTAATTGCCACAGATGCCCCTGCTGGGGATTTAGTGGCTGCGTCCACGACAGTTCTCCCTTACAATATCCCAGTTTTTACAAAGCATTTCCTATCTCCTGCTTCAATGGCTGCTTTGTTCCTGCAGAAAGGCCACGTCTTCAAAGGACTCCTCTAGTCCACTCCGTGACCTTAGGAGAGCCTGTGCACTGGCTGAAGTGAGGGCCTTGACGGAATCGGTTTCTTTTCCTGGAATATCTGCAGCCCTCTCACACATGGGGAAACTGAGACCGGAGGGTGCTCTCGGTCTACCAAAGTCCCACGGCTGACTTTCTGAGCCCCATGGTCTTCTTTCCAGTTGCTTAGAAGAATGTGCTGTGGGGCCAGTCAGAGAACAATGTAGGTTTGAATGGTAGAAATAGCCATTTCCTACTATAATCCCTTTCTTTGTCCCCATGAGAGGTTTGTCAGCTGGATCTGCAGGGACACTTCTCAACTCCTCCTCCACTTCTGTTTTCCTAAGAATTTCTGAGTTGTCAAAAGACTGGCGGCCATCATTTTCTTTTGCCTTTTACTGTATGTGTGTGTGTGTACCATATATGTGTATATATGGTACATATGTACATGTATATATATGTGTGTGTATGTGTGTATATGGTACATATGTACATGTATATATATGTGTGTGTGTGTATGGTACATATGTACATGTGTATGTGTGTGTGTGTGTGTGTGTGTGTATGTGTGTGTGTGTATGTTTAGGGGTTTTGTTGGTTTGTTTTGAGGGTGGCCATGTGCTGCCTCCACTCCTCAAATGCTGGGATCACAGACATTTGCTACCATGCCCACCCTCTATACCATTTCAAATAATTCTCATGTATCTGTGGTACATGGAAAATGTGTGTATGTTAGACGTGGGGGCAGGAAGACTATATATATATATATATATATATATATATATATATATATATGTTGGCATATGAACTTTATCTTTGGTGTTTTTTTAAAGATTGGTATTTTCTTAGGAGGTGTCAGTAGGATCCATGAAAAGTTTAATAGTTAATTAAAAATGATTACTTCTCGATGAAGATTGGCCGTGGGATTTTCTGAGTTCAGTTTGTAAATCCAGTACAGCTTCACATATGAGGGGCTGGCCTGTCCCACCGCCATACTGAGAATCATGGTGTGCATTCTCATGTACCCTTTGGCTTTCCTGGAAAGGTTTTGTTGTACAAAAAAATTAGACAGGTTTTATACCTGTCTATTGCTTTCAAAGCCAACTAGCTAGCTGTCCTTAGTATTATTTCTTTTTTAAGACTTATTTTTAGTTGTGTGTGTGTGTGTGTGTGTGTGTGTGTGTATGGGTGTGTACAACATGTGTGCTGAGGCCAGAAGATGGCGCTGCATCCCCTAGAGCTGGGCTTAGACATGGCTGTGAGCCTCCCAACATGACCTAGGTTCTGGGACCTAAACTCGGGTTTCCTGGAAGAGCAGGAAGTGTTCTTAGCCACTATGCCACTCTCCAGTCCCCTTTGTACTGTCTGTCATCAATCTATAAAGGTTCATGTAAATCTTTATGGATGGTTCCTTCCATTTATTATTTCAATAATTATTGATGTAATAATATCAAGCACTCCAGCCACACGAATAGTGTATTTAAAAACTTTACCATTCAAATTAACAACTAATTAAATTGCAACTTCCCCCATTATACGCAGAGGCAAAGTGAGTCTGATAGGAGTTGAATTACAAGTTCAGGGTCACGGGATTAATTCAGTGAGGTGCAAGCATCTATCTAACTTCATATCTTGCATCCTTTGTTCTCAGGCTAGGCTGTTCCTCCAGTTACATAAAGCTGAACTCCACTGTGAGCAAACACTGTACCTAAAATTTTGGCCAAAACAAACAAAGGAAACAAAATGGGTCCTATTTTTTGTCTTTCTTTAGACATATTTTATAAGAATTAGCAGGCTTAGAAACTCTCAGTCATAAAGGGACTCTGAACATAAACCTTCCCTTTAAGAGTGAACTGAACTCAGGCAGCCACCCCCACTGGTTGGTCAGACACTGCCTCTGTAATGCCAGTGCCTCTCCCGGACATTCTGGGAAAACTTAGGAGTCTGAGCTCCTCTAAAGATTGGTCCCTTCACTTGCATTTGTCTGGTTTAGAGGAATGGATAAGACGGATGAAGAGAGGAAATAGGGAGACTCCCTGGCGTCTTCTGTGCCGTCACAACCCATTAAGTTTGGCTTCCAAAGCCTTCCTTGTGTAGTTTGCCTGCCCAAGGTTCATATCCTAGATTAAGAAGGTACTTACTATCACCCTCGGTGACTTCCATCTCTGATGAGAAGGGAAGGAGAGGCCAGCAGGAGGTCAAGTGACTTTAAGAAGCTTTTTCTTCCAACAATAATATGCTTTCTTCCCCCCTGTTGGCTGTCTCCAGTATATGAGTAACCCAATAGCATGGCACCATGGGCTGCAGCCTGGCCAGCCTCTTCCTTAATCTAGCCTTGTGTGGCGAAGGGCAAGGAGCAGAGTGGGTGGATGGCCATCTATTTGGGGGTTAGAGGTCATGAACTTGTGAGTATCCATCCAAGGGCTCCAACTTGAAACAAGTTTGCCCTGTGATTGTGCCAAGGTTGACTAAAATAGCCGCTTTCCCCTTTGCATAGTGGCTTACATAGGGAAAGATTAAGTTAGGATTCGGGGAACCCAGAATTTGATCCTGGCTCGATTATTAACTTACTGTGACTTTGAACATGGCTTCCACCTCTGGGCGTCAGTCCTCCCAATTTCCCACTCTAATCGGCAGCAGGGCTTGTTAAAAATACATGTATAACTGGGTTTGGAGTCCCATCCCTGTTTTTATGGCCTGTATTTACAAACTTCCAAATTAATTCATTCGACAGTTATTTCGAACACATTTTGCTTATTTAATTTGTGTCCATGCGTATGTGGAAGAGTGGTGGTGTGAGCATGTGCCACGTGTGTGTGGTGACCAGAGGGCAGCTTGCTTGAGTTGGTCCTCTCCTTCTACCATGTGGGTCCTGGGGCTCAAGGCTGGAAGCTCAAACTCTTTCTGCCATTCATCCAACTGATTTTCAATAAATATCTGCTCTGTGCCCCATGCCATGAAGTAGCCTGATAAAAACCCACTGTTTTCATGTAACTAGCATTCTAGTCTGTTTTCCCACGGAGTCATGTTTTATAGTGGGAACTCCAGGAGTCAGGCAGCTTTCCATGAGCAAAGAACGGTGTCAGTGAGCCAACGGGGCCAGTGAGCGGTCTTCCTGAAATGTCACAAGTAATGTTACTCCAATACTTTTCATTGTGGATGAAAAGAGCCTAAACAAGTGTGTTCTATGATACTTGGACATTGCCAAACCTAGATGTAGAAGCCAAGCATAGAATCTGCTTGTGGTGGCATATGCTAATAAACCTGCTACTCCAGAGGCCAGGCTGGGAGATGCTGCAGACACAAGGCTAGCCTGGTCTACATAGTGGCTTCTAAACCAGCCAGCCCTATGCAATGACATAACAGGACCCTGTCTCAAACAACAACAAAACCTACCTTAAAACTAATCTTAAAAACAATACCTCTTTTTAAGATCCTCAAGTGACTTAGCTTTTCCACTTAAAATCTCAAGCTGTTGGGAAGATCCAGTGCTTAACGAGAGGAAAATGTTCCCAGCCCGAATTCAAAGCACAAGTTTCATTCTGAAGGAACCTAGCAATCTCTTCTCGTTCTCTCTTTGTTTTTGACAGGGTCTCACTGTGTGGCCTAGGTTGACATTGAACTTCCAACCTTTCTGCCTCATCCCATCATGACCCCACACTCAGCTAAAGCTTGTGATTCTTTAAGAGGGCCATCCGGTGCTCGGTTGTGAGCCTGAGGGCTGATGAGTGCTGCTAGTGGGTCTTAGGAACACTCAAGCAAAGCAAAGGAGAGAACACTGTTTAAGTAAGGGCTAGAGTGTAGAGGTTCATGTTCCTCTTCCCATTGTCAGTTGTTATTTCAGTAATTTACTGTCATTTTATTGACCAGTGTCCTACCTGTGAATGGTACCATTTACTAAGCATGCACTCTCTGCCAAGTACTAGCCTAGGAGTTTTAATACCCGGTGTTATTTATCATCTTCCAGTGAAGTGACTTGTTTTACAGATGAAGGGAAGTATCCAGTGGTTAACTACTTCAAGGTCATACAACTATTGGGTGCCAAGTTGGCATTGAGACCAGATTGTTTGATCTCGAAGCCTGGTGTGTTCACAGTTGGGTCTCTCTGCACAGCGAGCTAATAAGCTAACTGGCAAGATCAATCAAACACGCGAAAGGATCCAAGAACGAATTAGCTGGATAATGGGTTCTTGTCTCAGAGTACAAAAGGAAGGCGGACAGGACAGCGGCACTTGGCTGAAGTCGGAGAAGGTAGTTCCTGGTCAGCAGATTAAATTCCACCAAAACCCATTTAGCTAGCATCTGTCCCAGTGGTTGATGCTATCAGAGGCGCACGCTGGGACGACATCTGCCTCTTCTCTGGAAGTGTTTTAACTCCCCGAGGAAGAACATGAAGTCCACAGATCTTGCTACAAGGATTGTGACAAGTGCTAAAACGATCACACACCTTGGAAGGGAGGAAGTCGAGTTGAGGATCAGGAGGAAACGTGGGAGTCAAGACTTCGTGAAATATGAGAAAAGATGCAGGAGCATGGAGAGGAAGCTTCCGGAGCTCAGAAAGGGCAAACGCAGGACACAGTTGAGGCCAGGCAAGCAGACCAGTTTGGTCAGAATATAAAGCTAGAGGTCGAGAGGGAGATAAGGCTGCTAGCGTGGGTGGAGCCCAAGTGTGGAAATCTTTACATGCTAATCCAGGGAGGATAGAAGTGCCCCCTCCCAACAGGGGCAGCTGAGAAAGACAGACCGCAGGTTGGGGAGCAAGTTGGGGGACTGTGGCCCGTATTCTGGGGGAGTTGAGGTGGGGGTGGAGACTGTGCAGGAGGTAAAGGAACAAGAACAGTGAGTGCCAGAGATTTTGCAAAGGAGGAAGCAGAAGCTGAGTTTGGTAAGGATGAACGAACTATGTGAGGCTCTGGGCTATCAAGAAAGTAAGAGGCACCCTCAAGAGATGGAGGCATGGTGGGGAAAGAAACAGTCTGTGGATGGCTTCACCACCTTAGCAGGGTGCTCAAGAGTGTTAGTGATGCACGGGTCAGGGACAAGCACCCTTGCCTTGACATTCAAATAAACTCAAGCACATTCGCTGTAAGCCACCTCCAAATAAATCGTTCCAGGATTTATGTTCCGAGTGTGTTACATTCAAAGTCTCCACCTTTAAAGTTGATGCTTAGGAGTGGTAAGGTTTTCTTCACGGGTACCTAGTACTCCGCCACGTTGTTTGCAGTGTGGGGTCACAAGCTGTGTTTTGGGAGATAAATGATAAAAGCTACCCACTTTTACATTCACTCAGCAAGATAGCCAATGAGGTTCCAAGAAGCAAATTCCATACCCAGAGAAGCACGGTTGACTTAGGGAAGGTCAGATCAGCAAAGAAAACAGCGCTGTACTTCTGCGTTAAAGTCATGTGGGGTTCCTTGGATTTGAAGGGCGTTTCTCACTGAACCAATCACTGAACACGCAGGGCAGTGATGGCTCACATTCCTTTGGCACAGCACAGACCTATTTTAATATAAAGTGGGTACCGCTAGCTCCTTCTTCCTAGATGCTCAAACGAGGCTCAGAATTATAAACATGACCTCGTCACACAGTACGTGGAAGCCACTGAGCCTGGACCTGCCTTCTGCTATGTCCCCTTCCCATGGCCAGTGGTTCAGGTTTAATGGTGATGCTAGCCCCTGGACCAGGTTCCTGAACAAGGAGGAGGAGTAGTCCTTGGCAGTCCGGCACCCCAGGTCCAGCTCCTGGAGGTTATCATGCAGTTAGCTGGCCCTGTTATGTGAGCTGAGTCCTCACAGTCTTCGGTGACCCAAGCTGAGGGTCATCCAGCTGTCATCTTCTCTGGCCCCTCCCGTGAAGAAACAGGCTCTGGGTGCGATGTGATCCGGCAAAGGAAAAGTACAGAGATCCTGGGGAAATACTCTAGAGGTGAAAGGAAGGCTCTCTTCCTGCTCCTAAGGAAACCTGATGGTCTTAGTTCCTCTACTCAGTCTTCCCCTGTTCATCCTGCATCCACTGGCCTAAGCAGCCTGATGCGAAAGAACCCACAACTAGAGCCCAGGGCAGGGGTTGGGAGAGCCAAGGCATGCCTGGCCGCACCTGTGGGGTGAGACCCAAGGGTTGTCTGGGACTGGAGGGGTGGGCATGGTGACAGATTAGAAGCGGGGCGTCGTCAGTGGGAGTGGCTAGCTTTGGGCAGGGAGTGTGGTGAGGTACCTGGGTTAGGTTTTTTGTACCACGGGGACTAACTAGAGGCGGGATGAGATTCTGGGAGGAGAGCGGGATCCGGGGGCGGGGCTCCCGGCGAGCAGGGGCGGGGCGGGTTCCGGCAGCGGCGGTTGCCGGGCTACAGAGCTGAGTGGCGGCAGGGCTGCTCTGGATCCCGGTGCAGTCTAGTCAGCACCTCGCACCGCCCCAGCCTCGGACTGCAGTCGGGCGCAGCAGGGCAGGACAAGAGAAAGGTAGGTGTCTCTGCAACGCTTCTGCAACGCTGCGAGGCCCAGCTGGCCTGGGGGATCAGAGCCGAGGGGCGGAGGATGCCTCAGGCAGGAGGGCTCGCAGCCCAGCCGAGGCGCACGTGCCGGGAGAAGCACCCAGGATAGTCAAGTCATTTGGGGGGCGAAAGCATGAGTGACAGGACTTAGCTAGGGTTTAGTCCGTGAAGGATGTGTTTGTAAGGCACATGTGCGTGCGTGTGCAGATCGCGCCTAGCCCACCCACCCTCTCACTTTTTCCAGTGTCTCTGGGCAGGCACCCAGAGCCCCCAGCTGGCGCCCACGCCCTACTGCGCAACTGCGGGGGAGAGGGCCGAAGGGGAACGTTTAGACGATCCATCTGTAGCCCAGAATCCATTCTCATTCCGTGCAAAAAGGATTGAATGCCAGAGTTGCTAGCACATATGAGCAGAGCATGCCATAGACTGGAGGAGAGGAGCCAGCTCTCACGGGCTTGTCAGCGCCCCCTTGCCATTTCTTGAACTGAGTTAGTCTGTTATTTCAAGGGTCTCTTCATGTAGCTCAGCCTGGCCCCAAACTTTTGTTGCTCAGGCTGGCCTTGAGCTAAATCCTTCTGCCTTCCGAGTACTGAGTACTGGGGTTACCAGATATATTCTCAGGTTTGGCGGCATCCAAAACCTATTATCAGTTTTAATAGTAGTAAACTAACCACTAAGCCTAGAACTCAGTTGGTAAACAAAACTATAAACACTGTTGGGTATTTCTCTAAACGAAACAGTTTAATTCAATTTATTTCTGAAGATATGATTTATTTTTACTTCAGTGACATGTCTTTTGACAAGGCAATTTATACACACAGGAAATGGGTATTGTTAGACACAGCTTATGTAAACAAGAATTTATTTTTGTGTTGTCATTTTATGATTAACTTCTTATATGCACAGGGAGGATTATATTACATTAGTTCAGGATTTGCTTGGGATGTTTTCTGCGGAGGAAGACATGTATCTAGAGGGGCGAAGAATTAAGTACTAAATGTAGAAGACAGTTCTGAAGGATTCGGAGGCATGGGTAACAAAAACGAAACTTTGCATGTTGAGTTGGTGTGAAAGGAACATAAAATATAAAAGTGTGTTGTGAAAATATTGCCTTAGCATTAATGCCTTATCATAAAGCTCTGTAAGTTCTTTTTAATCAATGAAAATGTCTTATGACGCCTACTTTATTATCAGGGCTGCATGACTTTATTGACTTTAGAATTTTCTTTTCCATGGTCGATGTTAACTCATGAGATGGTATGCTAATATTTTCTGGACAGTTGTAGAAACTGTTTCTTTGGTGGAAGTGATGAATGGTGGGTCCAGGCTGGATTTTAATCTGAAGCCAACAGATACGAACTCTTACGCACTGGAGATGGCAGTAACCACAGTGTAAAATGACTTTCCCCGTAGACTTGTATGAGGCGGATTGCTAATGTGCAAGTTGTGTGTGTGTGTGTGTGTGTGTGTGTGTGCGCGCGTCTGTGTAGACTTGTGGAGGCTAGAAGACAGTTGAATATCTTTATTACCATTTACCTTATTCCCTGGGGACATGACCTCTCACTGAACCGGAAGATTGTTTTTTCAGGCAAACTACCAGACAGCTGTGATCCACCGTCTCCGATCCCCACACTGGGTTACAGGGACTTGTGGTCACACCTTGTGTGTGTGTGTGTGTGTGTGTGTGTGTTTATGTGGGTGCTAGGAATCTGAACTCAGGTCCTCATGTTGGCAGAGCAAGCACTCTTACCTACTGAGCCATCTTCCAGACTCCTATAAAAATGTTTAAAGCTTTCTTTAAGCTTTATTTTTATTTTATGTATGGCTGTGTGGGTGTTTTGCTTGCATGCATGTCAGTGTAGCAAGTGCATATTGTAGTACCTGCAGAGGTCAGGAAATGGTGTCAGATACCCTGGGACTGGAGTTACAGATAGCTGAGAGCTGCTGTATGGTGGCTGGGAATTGAACCCTGGTCCCCCGGAAGAGCAACCAGTGCTCTTGAGTGCTCTTAACCACTGCTGAGCCATCTTTCTAGCCTCTAAAATGAGTTTTTAAAGCCCTCCAAAAGCCCAGAACATCAATGCAGATGATGAAATGATTCAGAGCTTAATTCATGTATATTTGAGAGTTCAAATGAACTGTGAGCCCAAAGACAAAGAACATGTGACTTTGCATGTCCTCCTTAGTACGTTAGTGTAATCTACTTGTTTAAATCTGTGAGCCCAGGCTCACTTTAGTTCAATCCTCTAGACCAGCTAGCTCCACCCCACACGTAGCCACGGCACAGCCGGAAAGCTCCGTGCATCTTCAATTCAATCACAGAATTCCAAATGGCTTTAAATCTGACAAATCAGTATTGAAAACCGTCAAGTTCCTCCGGTGCTGAACCCGGCTGGCTAAGAATGTCCTCCTGGGCTAAGCGGACACTCCAAGCGAATGAGTCAGCAGCTGCCAGCCAGTGGGCAGAGGCCACAGAACAGTGAAGTACATGTGGCCCGCAGCAGGTGACTAGGGGATGTCATAGGCTTCACGAAGGAAACCCCAGTTGAAGGAAAAGACAAACAAGGCAGTCCGGACAGAATTGCCTCTGCTGAGCAGGCTAAGATCCAGTTCATTCATCATGCTTTATTTGTTGAAAGTGTTTACATTTGAACGCACGGTGTTTAAACAGAGCTGGGCTGTCTTCTCGTCCACACATTGCAAAGCATAGACTTTTTAACTATAGGCTGAAAACTCAGGGTTTGAAAAGAAGAACCATCCATCAAGCCAGCAATTATACGAGGCTGCGGTTATTGAGCTTCTCATAAAAAAATAAAATAAAAGAAGTTTGGAGGGGTCTCACGAGGAAATTCTGAATGAACGGAGACAGCCTCTGAAGGAGGACACTCCAAATGGTATAAAGACCTTTTTGGAATCAACCCAGGCTTCCTTCCAAAATACAAATTTAAACAGCTGTGGCGTAGGGATGGCTGTGCACAGGCCTGGAGCAACTGTGTTTGAGCACTTGTGGCCAATGATGCCCTGATTGTTCTACTTGTATCTTAGGATAAACAGTCAATAGATTTCAGAAAAAGTACACCATTTATTATCGGTGTATTTATTGAGTGAACATTTTGAGAATCCCGACATCTCCCCAGAGCAAGCATGATTGAGTTTACAACTCAAGAAATAAAAGAGACTTCATCTGAGGAAAACCCTGCCGCGGGTCAAGTTCTGTTAAAACAAAGCAAACAGAGCTAGAAGCCTGACAGTGGCCTTTGTTGATTTTGAACTTGGGAGAATTTGAATCGTTGTATTTGGCAGCACAAAATCTTAACGTCTGTAGAGTTTTTGGTCGCAAACATTTTGTTATTTGGAAGAGAAGTCACTCTCCCTTCCCTTCCAGTGTGCACATTGCTCTAACTTTTGCATACCTCTGCAAGCTTCCTCCTAGGCTGCCAGAGATTCCAGCTCCCTTGCAGTAAGGATTTTCTGAATACAGGGAAGTTAGGGTGAGATTCAGAGTAGCCACCAGCTGAGGCTTATTGTCCTGCTTGAAAATGGTGTCCTAACTTTCTGTGTTTTCTTCTGCTAGTGTGCGGGACTAGCAGTATTTCTAAGCCCCTGCTCCATTGTAAGCATTTGCATTTATCGCATAGGCTTCGTTTCCATGGCGATTTTTATAAGCAGTAAGCTTGTGGATTTGCTTTCGTCTCCTCCCATTTCTTGAATGTTCTGTCTTATTGCATATTAGAAAAATTCATGGGTCGAACCCTGCTTTGCTACATAATGTTAGTATGGTCTTGCTAGATGAAAACTTACCTGTTCCATCCACTTTTTTATATTTATTTATTATGTATACAATATTCTGTCTACATGTGTGCCTGCAGGCCAGAAGAGGGAACCAGACCTCATTACAGATGGTTGTGAGCCACCATGTGGTTGCTGGGAATTGAACTCAGGACCTTTGGAAGAGCAGTCAGTGCTCTTAACCGCTGAGTCATTTCTCCAGCCCTGTTCCATCCACTTTATCTGAGGGTTAAGGAGTAGTTTTTGAGAGCTAGAAAAATAGGGGCTGAGTGTGGTGGCTTGTGCTTATACGTTCTGCAATAGGGAGGATGAGGCAGGAGGTTTGCTGTGAGTTTGGCCTACACAGTGACACTCGACCTCCAAAACCAAAAGTAAAATAAAATAAAGCAGAGATGGAAGAATAGAGAAAACCAATGATTCATTCTGTCAAAGATTATGCAGATTATTCTAAGCATCCCCCCAGGCATATGCTTTGAGAATTTACCTGTAGTATGGAGGAGCAGGCGGTGTCCGCCACCCGGCTAGCTTTGCCCCTGAAATAACCACATGGAAATTGTATTAATTAAATACTGCCTGGCCCATTAGTTCTAGCCTCTCCTTGGCTAATTCTTACATCTTGATTCAACCCATTTCTAATAATCTGTATTCACCACGAGGTCGTGGCTTACCGGGAAAGATTCAGCATGTCTGACCTGGTAGCTGGCTCCATGGCGGCTCTCTCTGCCTCCACTTTCTTCCTCCCAGAATTCTGTTCTGTCTACTCCACCCAACTAATTTTCTGCCCTATCAAAAAGCCAAGGCAGTCTCTTTATTTAACCAATGAAAGTAACACATAGACAGAAGACCATCCTACACCATTTACCAGATTAAATATGCAGATGGTTCTCAGATGCTACTTCTTGTTTAGGCTAGGATATAATTAACAGCTTCCCCTTCCTAAAGACGACTGCTGCCTGAGGTTAATCATCCCTGGCTCAGAAATCCAGAATTTGAAATTTGCCCAAATCTGAGCCCTATGTCCAAGAATGAGTTCCTTTACCTGGAGTTTGTCCTCTTCCAGTCACTTATATTTTGGTCTTATGTTATCTTGGCATGTATTTTTCACTTATATTGTTTCATCCTTTACAACTCTGAGGGATAAACTATCATCTCACCAGGTGGTGGTGGCACACACACGCCTTTAATCTCAGTACTTGGGAGGCAGAGGCAGGAGAATCTTTGAGGTCGGGGATGGCCAGGCTACATAGAGAAGCCCTGTCTCCCAAAACAAACAAACAAAACAACAACAGCAAAATATTATCCCCAACTTATTCTTCATGTAGCATAGATCAGGCCCATACTTTATGTGAGTTACAATTCTGGACCGAAATTGATGTCCTGGCAATCGAGTTTCCAAACCCTGACTGGGGGCAAACAGACATGACTGGTAGGTGATGGGATATGAGAAGGGAGGCCAGGCACACAGTGGAAAGAGGAGATGAGAAAATGTGTTCTCACACGTGATGGCCGACCCGTGCTTGGCTCTGGATCAGCTCACCTCAGTATGGACTCAATGCTGACAGATTGGCTAATGTTCCAGGGGTGTCCTTCATAACACTGAAAATTGTTTTCAAAAGCCCGGGCATGGGGTCTGGAGCGATGCTTCAGCAGTTAAAAGCATTTGTTGCTCTTGCAGAGGATCTGAATTCAGGTCTCAGCACCCACATGGTAGCTCTTGTAACTGCTTGTAACTCCAGGATCAGGAGGCACCAGGAACATGCATGGTATACATCCATGAGTACAAAACACTCATATGCATAAAGGATTAATATATATGTAAATACATACACACACACACACATACCAGGAACATGCATGGTACACATCCATGAGTACAAAACACTCATATGCATAAAGAATGACTATATATGTATATACATACACACACACACACACACCAGGAACATGCATGGTACATATCCATGAGTACAAAACACTCATATGCATAAAGAATGAATACACACACACACACACACACACACACACACACACACACACATTGCCTTGGCTAAAGAAAGTGTTTACCAGAGACAAGGAAGAGAAGTAAGCAATTACGAATGCTGGGAGGTTCAGTCCAGGGTACATCATGCCAAAGTACCCAGACTACATTCACAGGGTTCCAGATCTTTGACAGTTAAGCTAGGGCAATGCTGTTTAGAGACTGCTCTACAGGTCTGCCCAGCCTAGCTGATTTAGAGTCCCCTGGGCATTGCTTTCCTAAGCTGCTGCCTCTAAGGCCCCTTTGCCATGTACACACAGCACAGTTTTTTTTTTTTTATTTTAATTTATTTTCAGCAAGCGCCAGGGGTGTGCATCTCCAGCACCTGTTCTATTCCTGTCCCTGCCAAGCTAGGCCAGTTGGGACACATCTGCATTAGTACTCATTCACGCAAATGAGCAGGCTGAGTGACTTCATTTGTAAGAGCCTCCACAGTGCAGCTGGCGAGATGTGGCCAGCCCGGCACTTTGGATTCCCATACCTCCATGTTCTGGCCTAGCTCTGATACCATTAGCCTGCTTGGTGTGACGAGGGGCAGTTTCTCTGTACCTGTTCCGTAGACATGGATGCTGGGTGGTTAGAAGATGTTTACAGTGTGGACATTTTGGTAAACTAGAGAATCTTCAGACTTACAGACGATTATACAGAAACAGTAATTTGTATTTCTCGGCCTTGATGAGTTCATGATATCAGGAGGGGGATAGTCACACATAAGTAAAATGAAGAGGAAAGAGGAAGCAACAGGGAAGGATGTTAGGTGGAGAGATAGATTCAGGTTGGGCAGAAAAGGGAGTTGGATCAGCGATAACTATCACTAAGGATGTGATCCAGCCCTACAAATCCATATCTCTGTATCCATAGCTCTATACAGTCCTCAGACCTCATTGGAGAAGTCTCTTTGCGCAGTAGGTGGCAGTTAACACAGAAATAGTTAAGTCTCTGGTTGAAGTACAGAGAATAATTGTCTATGGAGTTTCCAGCCACATTTGGGACATCTGTATCACATACGTTCCCACAAGGCTCAGAGACCATCAAAGAAGACAGAATAGGAAAGCTCCAAGGGACGGAGGTGGGAACTGGGGTGAAAAGTGTCTTCTGGAAATGATGAGACTGCCGTACTAGTGAGCTCACAGCAGTGGGGCTAGCCTGTGAAAGACCTGCACAAGGGTCACACCATTCAACATTCCCGTATAGCCCCCACCTCTAACCAAGAAGCTATTGCCAGCTGAGGACTCTTAGGGAGGGAGAGCTGGTTTCCTTTGAGGGTCGGTCTGCTGTCCAGTGGGTCGCTTCACAGCCATTAGCGCATGAGCAGCACAAATTAGACATGATGCATTACTTTTATTTTTAAAAAGACCCAAAATTGGGAGAGGTGGAGAGTGGGAGTGGATCTGGGAGGAGTTAGGAGAAGGAGTGGGGTGGAAATATGATCAAAATGAATTTCATACATGTATGAAAGTCTCAAAGAGGTAAAAAAAAGTATTTTTTTAAGCACCATAACATGATGGGCAGTGGTTGCTAATACTTGGTAGCAGTTCTCATGTTCCGGAAGCTCTCCCACTGTGCTGGAGGGCTCCCTATCCTGCTGGGACGTTTGCCTTGCAGGAGGCTTATTCCCCACAGGCCAAGGGGCTTGTTCTTTTTCACACAGCTGCCTGTGATGCTCCCTGTTGGCAGTGGGACCAGGAACCATGGCCACCATTGATTGAAGTTTATCCTGAACTGGGCGTGGTTGAAGCAGATCTCTAATCCCAACCGTTGGGGAGACTGAGGCAACAGGAGATGAATTCAAGACCTGCCTTATCTCAAAAATAAATCAAAAACAGAAACCTCATGGTTTGTGGGGAGATCATTTAGGGAGATGGTTGGGGAGATGGTTTATGTCATTTCCCCATCTCTAAAAAATGATATATTGATGGTCTAGAATAGTGGTTGTTAGCCTATAGGTCTCAGCCCTTTAAGGGATGAACAACTTCGAACAACCCTTTCATGGGTTGTTCAGCCTAAGGCTGTTGAAAATACAGATATTTACATTATATAGTTCATAACAGCAGTAAAATTACAGTTAGGAGATAGCAATGAAATAATTTTATGGTTGGGGATCACCACAACATGAGGAACTGTATGAAAGGGTCGTGTGGCATTAGGAAGGTTGAGAAGGTCTCTGGCGTAAGCAAATTAGTATGCTAGATACACACTGGTGCTTAGAAATGTTGTTTTGTAACTGTTATTACCCTGTTGGCCTTATTCATGCAGGAAAAACATGCATACATAAATAAAATGCAATGGTTCTTTTAAAAAAAATAAGTAATATTCAGTGCCTTGTATTAGGGAAAATGGTGGTCATATCACTGTATAAGAGTGCTCCCTAAGACTCTGAGTGCTAACTGTGTCTCCCTTCTTCTCCTTGTTTTGTCTTCAGGGATAAACACGTCTGATGAGAGCCATGGCTTCAAGGGTCCTGCTTGAGCAAGGGAGAGTGCTCCTCGTCACCATGCTTGTCCTAGGCTGTTTGGTAAGTACACTCTTCTTTCTTTCATAGGAACATGGAGAAAGAATTCATATAGTGGCCTCAGGATTATGAGTACCAAAATCCCAGCCCTCGAAGGCGAGGCAGGAAGATTGCAGGTTCGAGACCAGCCTGGGCTGTGTAGCAAGATCCTTTCTCAAAACAAACAAAAATAATACTACCAAGACTATTTTCTATTCATGAAATCATTGTTTTTTAATTTTTTTCCAAATTATGCCTGCTCTCTTTTGTATTTAGGCAGTGCTGTTGAGCCAGGAAGTTTGCCACAGGTGTTGAAATTATCTCACGTAAATCTAGGTAGAGTCATAGGGCGAGTTGCCACGTCACTCCTCATGTTACATTAGGCTAATGACATTATTTTGGGTTTATAAGCATAGTTCTCTCATGCAGAGATTCTTTACTAGAGTTCCTCGTGTTGTGGGGACTCTCCAACCATAAAATTATTTTTGTTACTACTTCCTAAGCGTAATTTTGCTACTGTTATGAAGGATAATATAAATATCTGATGGGTAGGATATCTAATATGCAACCCCTGTGAAAGGGTCTTTCAGCCCTCCCCTCCCGAAAGGGTCGCGACCTACAGGTTGAGAACCCCTGGCTTAGAGCTAAGAAGACCATAGATTCTATGCTGATTTCCAGAATCCACACAGTTAGTGAAGAAGTTGGAATAGTTGGTTGTTGTTTTGTTGGATTGAATTCAGGGCCTTGTGCATGCTAGGTACCTAATGTACCACTGAACTACATCTCCAGTCCAGAACAGACGAAATCTATTTGATGTGATATTTGCATCTATCGTGAGGTATCCAGTAGAATCGACATTTATTTAATCTGGGATATAATAAGGACCTACACCTATAGAGAGAGCTATTAACCTTGGAGACAGGACCCAAGGTCTTAGAAGGTGAAGTCAGTGTAAGTCAGCCCGGAGCCTGAGTCTGTGAGGAAGCCATGTAGCCATGAGGAAAGCCTCCTTTCTGGCCTTACAGTTGTCCAGTACATGGCCTGGGACAGAGGTAGAATTTCTTCCTCAAGGAGATTACATTTATCTGGGGCAAAAGGGAAACTTCTGTCCGGAGCTATGGTCTGTTAGACTTCTACCCACAGAGGATTTTCTAGTTCTGAGCCTCCCATGGCTTCTCCTTCCCACTGGCCTGGAGGCGGAGGCTTTTGATTGGCAGACATGATGGGAGCTCTGGCTTCCGGCACTGTGGTGTGATTGGTCAATATGATCTGTGTGATATGTAGATGTAAGGTTGATGGAAGCTGTCCTCACAGGATCTCTAAAGACTTAGCTTTAATTTAGAGCAGCAAAATGGTCATCGACTAAGTTAATGAGGGTGTCCCTGCTTAAGGTAAAAGGCGGAGCCAGTGGTCTTCTGAAACACCATTAACAAGGCTGCTCTGTGTATGACTTCACGAATGTTCATCCTGAGAACTTCTCAGTCAATAAATAATAATTAAAAAAAGAAGTTTCCTGTCTTCTTACAGCTCAGCAGGTAATTGTTATTTTTGTTATTCGTAGATAGGGTCTCCAGTTGTTGTGATGACCTTGAGCTTGCTACACAGCTGAGAATGGCCTTGAACTGGTCTTCCTGCCGAGGTGCTTGGGTTGCCAGCACAGATGGCCACACCCATATTACATGGTGCTGGGGATCAAGCTTGGGTCTTTGCGAATGCTAAGCAAACCCTCCACCATTTGAGCTATGTTCTCATTTTAAGATAACCTTATAAGTGTATTTTTTAAATTTTTACTTAGTTGTTGTTCAACTTTTGTACAGGTTATATGATATGTTGAAGTCACCCTCTTCTCCGCCCTCCCTCTTTTCGCCTTCCCCCCTCTCATATGTCCCTTATTTCTTTAAACAAATCACTTCTATTTTCATTTTTTTATAGAGACACATGATTTTATGTTACTATGAAAGACAACGTTATGTAGCTCAAGTTGGTCTTGAACTCATTAGCCAAGGATGACCTTGAACTTCTGATCCTCCCTGCACCTCCCCAATGCTACCATTATAGGCATTCACCCTACCACATAGGGTTACAGTGCTATGGACTGAACCCAGGACTTCATTCATGTTAGGCGGGCAATTCTACCATCTGAGCTACATTCCCAGCCTGATACTAAGTTTCTCAATAGGACACTGTCCATCAGTAAATAAGGGCCAGCGAGATGGCTCAGTGGGCAGGAACACTTGCCTTCAAGCCTGATGACTTCCGTTTGATGCGTGGGACCCACATGGTGGAGGGAGAGAATGGACTCCCACAAATTTCCCCTGACCTCCATGAGTGCTGTTGCGTGAGCACTACAGACACACACAAATAAGTATGTAAATAAATTAATAGATGTTAGAAAAAGGCAAATAAGCACATATTTATAGAATGACAGTAACAATGTGAACTTGTGTTTAGTAGATAGATAGATGTCGCTAAATCAATTAAGCGAATGAATTGGGGGAATTTACTTATTGCCTTGTTTTTGATCCCGGTGTGATTTTTCTAGGTAAGGTCTATGCTCTGAGCTAAAGCACACTGTTCAGGCCCAGGAAAGGCTGGATGGCCATCAGTGAGGATGTGAGTTCGGGTTCACACAGCACTTCTGTCTGGAAGAGTCCAGAGCTGGCCGTTTGTCGTCTCTGCCACCTCCCTCGGGAGGTGTGAGCTCATGGTTGTCAGATAGGAGTTTTAAAGAGCATCTCCAAGTGAGCATAGTGCACCTGGAATCTCCATCCAACCAGGTGGCAGCCCTTGGGGAGAGGAGGCATGAGGGCTGGGAATTTGAGGCCAGCCTGGGCTACATCTTGAGACCCTGGAGTTCCTGTGATGGTCTGAATCCGTCTCACCGGTGTATGCATTATGTATGTTTAGATTCCCTTAAGATCATAAAAGGTTGTTGGTTGGTTTTAATTCAGAAATTTTCAGGCAGTAAAAGCCCTGGGTTCCCTACAGGGTTACTTCTTCATAAAGCATGTTAGAGATAACCAGAAAAATAACAGATAGTAGAGTATTTAAGTCTAGAACAAGGGGTCCCTGGTTATGGGATGAGTGAATATTCTCTGGGCTAGGAAGGATTTGTCATAGGTTGACTTGTCCCGTGGACTCATTCAGAGAGCAGCGGTTCTTCTAAAATCAGAAACTGAAGTGAACCCCACGCTAAGGCAGTTTTTGCTCTCACTGTGTGTCATTCCTTTCTTGCAAACAGCCTGAGGCATGGAGCTGCAGATTAACATTTTGGGAACCATTTTTCTTTTCCAGCTATGTAAAGCGATGTGTGAAACCGGAGACTGCAGGCAGCAGGAATTCAAGGATCGGTCTGGAAATTGTGTCCTCTGCAAGCAGTGTGGGCCGGGCATGGAGTTGTCCAAGGTACAGACCAAGTACATATGTGGACTTACGCTTGACAAAGCATTCTTTGAACCAAATTCTTGTAGTTGCTTTAGTTAGACGTTGGGTAACAAGGCAGAATTCTTGGCTCACTTTGCTACTTTTATAAGATATTATAGAATTCCCTGTTAATACTTCTAATCCCTGTATCTGTTGAAATCAGTAGATTCTAACAAGCAGGATGTGACAATTACCATTGATGTATATAACTTAGTATTTCACTAGTAGATTATTTTAGGGGTTAATTGTAGAGAATCGATATTCTACCTAAACCTGAAAAGTTAAAACACAAATAACTAAGGGTGAACTAAGGAAAATAGAAGTACTACCATTTTCTGGGCCTCCTTTTTCTTAAAGCAAACAGTACCCTTGCTGGTCAGTCAGTCAGTCAGTCAGGTTCTCAGTAGGGATGTCTGAGGCAGGCCAGGGTACTGAAGGAAGTAAGCGTTATAACCTCACGACTGTAAAATGTCCGTCAGTCCCGAGAGAACTTTCGCATTTCAAATCCTAGGCATTAAGAAGTCTTCCTCACAGCTGTTCATATTTCACAGTTTCTCCTCCTGGCCTCTTCGAAGATAAACATCCTTTTGCCTTATTCTTCCATCTTTTGAAGATGTCACTAGCTGTGGGGAATTGGTGCAATGTTTTGCTCTCAGTAAAGCATCAAAGCCTTCCGTTAGGAGAGAGACAATGGATTCTTGTGTTTATTGAAAGTGAGTTTGGGAAAGTCCTCTCCCCTGCAGAGTGCTCTTGGGGGAAAACTGAGTCTTATCATCCATAGATTGTTGATCAATGATCTACAAGCAGCAGGAAGGAAAGCGTGATGCATTCCACAAGTTCCATCCTTGCGGGGGGGTGGGGGGGGGTGGGGGGGGTGGGGGGGGCGCTTTTCTTTCTGGTTGCTGTGTTGAGTAAGTGGTGGCTCTCAGAGTCCTGACCTTATATCTGGGTTGAAATGGCTTCCAGCTCTCTGACAGCAAATTACTGCATCTCACTAGGAAGGCTTTGGCCCCTCTTGGCTGTGCTAATGTTGATTTCAGATATTAGGTTCTGCCTTATTGGGTAGATAGCAGGTCCTCTTGTCCAGGGCCAGCAAAGTGCCCAGGCCCCCAAGAGGAAGATAGATGTGTCTTCCATCCCCTGAGAGCCTTTGCCTAACACCATGAAAAGATGAGTGCACTTCACGGATTCTACGATGAGTAGACCACTGCTGAACTTTTATTCTCTTATCTTCAGCCTCTGACTGTCGAGAATATAAAATAAATATCTAGAGGATCAGACCAGAAGGTGAAGTTTCAATCACCTGGAAGTTTTTTAAATGAAAAAAAGAAAAAAAAAAACCTCATTCCACAGTCTGTGACTGAACTGACCAGGAGCGCCTCTGCAGCTGAACAAACTCAAGGACCAGCGGGCTCTGAGATCTCTGAGAGAAGGGAGCCCTTGGAGGTCAGGCAGAGACAAAGAAAGTTGTAATACACTCCCAGCCTCACAACCTCCCCCTGGGCAGGAAGCGGGAACTATCATTGGCAAATTGCCAAGGCCTTGGATGGAGACTAGGAGAAGGTAGAGCTCTGGAGCCCAGAGCAGTGTGGGCTCAGTCCGTTTCACCTCCAGGGGATCCAGGAGATGCTCAGAATAGGGATTAAAGCAAATTTCTCTCTTTCAACAAGGTGCGGGGGTGCCTTCTGAAAGAGGCCAGAGCAAAGCACTCTTGAGAAGACCCACCCTTTGGGGAAGCTGGAGGGATATCACCATAGCCTAAGTGACAGGGGAGATGGAAAGACCAGCGCCTACTCACTCTGGTTATCCTGTCTCAGAAGCAATGGGAGAGAGGGTGGGGAGGGGTGAGGGTGAGGATGGGAGAACAGAGGAAGGTGGGAGGGAGAGAAATGGATGAAAACAGGAAATCAAAAGGAAAAATTAACAAAAAATTGATTCTTCAGAAAGATAAAAAATGATAATCCTCTAACCAGGCTAAGTGAGGATCTAGGAAATAGGACACATACTACAAACATCACAGGTAAAGGAGAGTGTCACTGCAGATCATGGTCATGAAAGATTTGACACCTGTAATCTCACATGTAAAATGTACCAAGTCCATGAAAACCACAATCTACCAATGAATGTGCAAGAAAAATAGTCTCCTAAGACCTTTATCCCCTGTGGAGATCCACTCTGTTATGGTTATGCCAAGCCAGAACGAGCTCACCAGTTAAGGGTACCCAGTCTCTCCTATAACACAGAAGCAGAGAGCACAAACTCTTGCAGTGAGTGTTAGGCTAAGAGCATCTACTATCAAAATCAGAGAAGACAATAGCTCTCATGACCATGGACATGAAAATCTCCAACGAAAGCTCAACAAGTTCATGCCAAGAACATTCCACTTTGTCCTCATGATCTCTCACCAGGCCTCATGACAAACCCCTCATGTGGGATTTGTTCTTGCCATGCAAGGCTGGCTTAGCATTTGAAATTCAGTGGGTGTAATCCATCACAACAACACACCAAGGGAGAAGAATCATGTGCCATATTAGTGGCCATTTGAAAACCATTCAAAATGAAAACTCCTAGGCACCGAGGGGGAATTTACTTAACCTGGTAAAGAATACCTGACTGGAACAACCATGCTTAATATTTTTCCAGAGGAGTTAAAGGAACTCATGTCTACATAAAACCTGCACAGGGTAGACTACAGAAGCAACTTTACTCAGGATCCTATGGTAGGTGAATGAGAGACCAGACCATCTGGGCAATAGAATATTATTCTGCAAAAAAACTGATATCAAGGATGGTCAATGAAATATTATTCTGTACCAAAACTGATATCAAGCTATGAAAAGATGTGGAGATCCTTAAATACATACTGTGTGACAGTCTGGAGATATCAAAAACGGATGGCCTTTGCCATAAATCAGGGAAAGGGGAGATAAGTGGGTAGAATACAGGGTGTCAGTATGTAATTAATCACACCTGTAAAATGTATGACACCAGGACTGAACCCCAAGAGAAGTAAGTAAATGCTTCGGGTCATAGAGTGGCTGTCGTGGAGTGAGTGGTCTGAAACGCATCATTCAAGTACAGGAAGTTTATAATGGAAGAGGCTATGGAGGGGATGGGAGAATGGATGCAGCTGATGGTTCAGCCCAAAACTGGTATTTAAAAAATGAAGTCTTAAGCCAGGCAGTGGTGGTGCACGCCTTTCATCCCAGCCCTCGGGAGGCAGAGGCAGGCGGAGCTCTGTGAGTTTGAGGCCAGCCTGGTCTACAAGAGCTAGTTCCAAGACAGCTAGGGCTGTTACACAGAGAAACCCTGACTTCAAAAACCAAAAACCAAAACAAACAAAAAGAAATCTTGAGGGATGAGGACATGACTCAGTTTGTAGTGCAGTGAATACAAGCATCAGGCCTGGCTTTGATCCCCTGGATACCGCATTAAAGAAGGAGATTCCTGGCATGGTGATGTGGTGTGCACCCATGACACCAGCACTAGGGCTGTAGGGACAGGAGGATTCCCTAGGGTTGGCTGATTTCTAGTCTAGCCAAATTGGCGAGCTCAAAGTTTAGAATGGGGCCCTGTCTGAGATAGTACGTTCCTGAGTGTATAAGGAGGATCTACTAGACTAACTTCTGCCTCTGCACAGGCATGCTCATTTCCTACTCTCAAACATGTACACAGCACTGTTTTAAAACACTAATAAAATGAAGACTTGGTTGAGCGTGGTGGTCTACTCCTGTAATCCCAGCTACTCAGGCTGAGGCAGGAGAATCATGAATTGGAGGCTAGCCTGGGTGACAGATTCCTGTTTCAAAAGCAGTATTAAATAAGAACAAACAAACAAGAAAAGCATGAAGTCTTTATAAAATGATTGCCAATCCATTTTTTGAGACTATTGTTTCTGTATTGAACAGCCACCGTGAATGAGATACAGGATTATTTGGCCTCATTGAATGAGTGGATGAGTAAATAGGATTCTTCCATTTTTCTCAACTTTCAAAGTAATGAACAAGGTTCCTCTGACTGTCCAAAACCACCCCCTTCCCATCCTGCCTTGTTCTCACTCAAGAAGCCTACTTGGGTTCTCATTTTCCCACCTTGCTCATTGGTTCCTCCTCTACACAGATCTGGACCCTCTGCAACCTCTGCTTTCCATCCCTTTACCGATGTCAAGCATTCTATGTATTTTCCCAATTGATAGGCATGCTTGGCCCGTTAGAGATGTGTCTTTTGGTAACATGCACACATTCATCAATGGTTTCATCTGCAATGAAAACTGATATGTATATCCTACAACCCCAGTGTTATAGAAGCAAATGAGCTGTGGATGTGTCTAAGTGGGAGAGTGCTTGCCTAGGACACACAAGGCTCTGAGTTCGAGCCCCACTTATTAAAAAAAAATCAAATAAAAAAATAAGAAACAACAACAAAAAGAGAGTCTCTGTATTTCACATTCCTGTGGACTCTGTTTCTCCGGTGTGACAATCTGAAGGAGAACAGCCCTATGGGTTCATGTGTTTAAATGCATGGGCCCCAGTTGATAGAATTGTTGGGCTCAAGAGACTGGGGCCATCACCACTGTTTTCACTCTTACTCCGTGGCTGACTGCGTGGCTGGGTGGCTCGGTGCTGGTGTCCTCCTCCCTCCTGTCATTGTTCCCCCTCATTTCTCCTATTTATTCTCTCTACCTGCTGCCTGCCCCACCTACCCTTTCTCCTGCCTCACTATTGGCTGTTCAGCTCTTTATTAGGACCAACGGTTTAGCCAGGCCCAGTAACACAGCTTCAGGCAGTTAAACAAATGCAGCATAAACAAAAGCAACACACCTTAAAATAATATTCCCCAACATATCCTAAGTAAGGACTATGATTGTTCTCATCTTAGGGATAGACAACAGTCACCCAGAAGTTGATTGATTTGTCGTTGTGGCTAGCCACCGTGTGCCAGGGTCAGGGTGGTGCCAGGGTCAGGGTGGTGCAGCTACCTGGAGTTCAGACCCTTTTCATTCTGTTGCCGCTCTCATCTCGTGGATTGCTGTCTACTAGGTCTGTGCATCTCTCACTCACCCTGGCAACAACTAGCCACTGTGGCTGTTGGACATTTGCCGTGTGTTTAGCTAGTGCTCCTGAGAAAACAGACATAGAGTTTTATCTCATTTGGACAGTTTTCACTTAAGTGAAGCCCTTTGAGATCGTTTTATGAATTGCAAGGTACAGCTGAGAAATCAGAAGATGTCTTAACAAAAGTTCTGACGGAGGACCACATTCTAAAACAGGTCTCCAACGCACACCCCGCTGACACCCGTGTATGACACAGAGGTGGAGCCACCTTGCCAGCTACCTGCTTCCCTCTTTCCTCTCCACAAATGTCCTTGTCCTTGCCCCCAACTCACAGAGCAAACCCCCAGCTTGCAGTCTCTAACCCCAACCATTCCCCACCCAGATGTTCCCAGCACCTGGCTGAGCTGTCCCATTTCACTGGTTCTGTTTGGTTCCCTGACGCCTCTCCTCAAAGGCCTAAGTCTCTCTGCTCCTTCTGGTTCCCTTTGGTCACATAGCTTAATGAAGTCCCTGTAACTATATTTTGGGAAAGAATATATATGACAGATAACTGAGCCATTTGGAGTCGTTTGGGGAACGTAAGCCTGCTGAGATGTATACACACGCACACACACACACACACACACACACACACACACCTTTATAGATCTCTCTTTTGAAAGTTTCTAATATGGTTTTTTTCCATGTCAGAGTCAAAGTCCCAAAGATTGTTCACATGGCCCCTCGGGTGGTACCTGCCAGGCACATGGGGCCGTAAGCATGATTGGGCACCACTTGTCAATGCTCTGAGACACAGGGGAAGGAGGGGATTTCTGTTTGCCCAAAGTAACTACACTGGAGTTTTTAATCCCTCCTGCCTAGAATTCGCCAGCACTGGCCCCTCCCCCTCCCAGAGAATAAATGCCAGCAATGTGCTTTTAACATGACCGCCTCACAGCAGTAAACCAGGAAACCAGTTTTTGCACGAACCACTTGAAGCAGGCTTCAAGCCTCTGGCATGGTTTTCAAAGTAAGCTTTTCTAACCAATTATTGAAATGACTTTCGTCAATGTAAAAAAAAAGGAATTCTTGTAAACAACCCACTTTCCCCACAGGGCGAGCAGCCAACTTTGGGTTTGAAAAAGATGTCTAATTTTTGAAAATGGTTCTTGTCCCCGTGAGTAAAGTCATCAAAAATTTTCAATTCCATATTTCAAAAAGCCTCGCCTCTGTCTCTTAAGTCACTCCTTGTCTTCTTCGGTGTGCTGGGGAGCCAGTGTGCTCCACGGAGAACAGCACGTCCCCTCTTGGAATTTTTCTTTAAAGCCCCCAACCACAGATTTGCACAGCTCCTTGGTGTTGTTTTCCTAAAGGAAATGAAAAAGCTGATTTCTGAACATGAGCCATATAAACCTAATTTGACATTTCCATTTTTCATACCCTTGATTTTCCCCGCGAATAACATTTTTTCCCATTTAAATTTGGAATTTAACATTTCAACTTTTAAAGTTCAAAGAACCAAAGCAAATAACTTACTGGCTGTGCAAATAAATAGTGCTGTTAGGCCTAGAGGCCCTAGGGAGCCATTCCTGGACACAGAGGGTCTAGGAGGCCCCCTGCGGTCTGGGGAAAGAGCCTTCCTCTGTAGGTGGCACCAGCCTGTGTTTTGTTAAGTGTTGGCGTTGCAAAGGGAAAAACAAACAAACAAACAAACAAACAAAACAGAGAGAGAGAGAGAGAGAGAGAGAGAGCGCGCGAGAGAGAAGGGATTTAGGGATTGTCAGCTTTGAGTCATCTTGCTACTGGATAGCCACCAAGTGTGGCTTGAGAATCTTGGGCAGAGAGCTGCCAGCTGGGGTGGAAGCAGCTGGGCTGGATCCGGAACCTGAAAGGAAGTCTCCAGGCTGTCCTGCCTTCCCACACCCACATCACCCAAGACTCCCGGTTGGCTGGGGAGCCCTGGCCGCAACCTTTACAGGTTTTGCTCTTGAGAATTTATTTTCAGAGGGGAGTCTTTCGGAAATACTGCTTTGAACAGTTTGTTTAGCAAGCATTCCCATCTACCCCCCTGCCCTGCTGTGGTGGCTGCAATGGTTGAGGAGCGCTGGTATTTAGGGCTGCTTTTCGTACAGTTTGGGAGGGAATAGAAGAACACGAGGGTTCCTGGCTACATGGCTATTTTATCTAGGTGTATATTTTCTCACTTGAGAAGCTTAGCGATAGGGCAGTCTGCTCAGGTATCTAAGGGCGCGTCAGGTACTTCCTTCAAGCTTTTATAACACCATTTCGTTATTTAAAAAAATTAAGTTGGTAGGGCATTTTAAAGTCAAAAACTAGACCCTTGGTATTTATGGGAGAAGAGAAATCCAATTCTAAGTTCGAGGCAAGTGATGGACTCCCCTCCTCCCCTTCTTCCCTTCACTAACCCTGCATACTCTTCTCTACCTTCCCACCCTGAAAAAGTCAAAGAGCATGCAGAGCTAGACAGCGGAGCACTAAAATAGATTTTGTGTAGGGTTACCACAGTAAAGGAAGGACCTCAGAGGGAAATTGGACTTCACCGTGAGAGCCGCATGGACAGAGGGTTTTGTACTGAATGTAGACAGAGGGTGCAAGGAGCAAGGCAAAGTCAAAGACTGGAAAAGGATGAAAATGCTCATGGGGATTTTGGTTAAACTGACCAGACAGGATTTTTAGTAAGACCATCCAGAATGAATAGGAACCACCTGAGGAGCGGTGCGGGGTGTGAGGCCTGATCAGACACGGTGGAGAACTTTGAATTAAACAGACCTGATAGTTCCCTTAGACAGCTTAGCTCTTGTAGCCAAGACCCATCAAGGGCGCAGCTCAGAGGAGCTTGCCAAGCATTTGACCTAGAGGAACCTTGTCAAAAACCAAACCCGAACACAGCCTGTGCCCTGATCTGCCTGCTGCAGAACAGAGTGTAGCCAGAGAAATCATTTCCTTCCGGCTAAGAAGTATAGGGACTAAGATTCGAAGTAGTTTTCATTCGATGGGCGATGATCTGATCAGTGTACAGGCAACTAGCAAAGTGTGAATTCCTTCCGTGCCCACCCTGTGGGTGCTGTGTGAGGGAACAGCGCCAGCCAGGCACATCCTGCCGCATCCCCACCATTGGTGCTCCTTGTCGCTCATGGAGCACTCCCCTAGACATGCCAAGTGTAATGTAACAGAGAGCTGCAGAGCGGTGCACCAGCCTGGACACAGCAACAAACCCATTGCTGTGTCCCTGTGTAGCAGGGATGGGACTTTAGGGACTGAGACAGAAGGTCCTACTGTTTAAGTTATTAAGATGGTGTATGTAGTAGGTTTCAATTTACAAAGGAAAAGACGTAGTCCCAAGCTAGGGAGGGGCACGAGTGTGCAAAGATGCGGGTCATGCACCTGCCCTGATGGTGATGGTTGGGGGCTGGGTGGCGCCGTCAGCTGTTCACCTCATTTCCACTTGCTCCATGTTTCTTGACCTCAGTGGAGAAGACTTCAAGGCATTTGAAGCACCTGGTTTCACCTAATGAAATAAAAACATCAAAGCAGACATGTATATTGGGGGTAATTTAATGTTTATGTGCTGTTTACGTCCAGCCTGGATTATGAGTAATTGCGGCGCTCTGTGTTTATGGTGCTTTGGACGTGTGACTGCTCAGCGAGGCTGCCCCAGCAGACGCTGCTTTCGTTCCAGTTTCCAGTTCACTCAAAGTTTCTACTTAATTCAGTGTGTAGGGTTATACACCGAGCTACCATTAGTTTGTTAGCTTGTTATGGACTACGGCTTTTTAAAAATGAATTTAGCAAGAATATTAGGCAAGTTTTCTAAGATTATTTTTGAAAACGACAAGTCTCAAAGAAAATATATTTTAAATAAAATTCTCCCCAGTAAGTTGATAGAGTTCCCAGGGGACTATATGATTCATGAGACTATACAGTCCATGAATGTTATTTTATTAATTATATTGGATGTAGGCTTTCCTTCCTTCCTTCCTTTCTTCCTTCCGTTCTTTTCTTTTTTTTTTTTCTCTTTTGTAAGACAGGGTTTCTCTATGGGAACTTGGATGCCTCCAGCACACAGAGATCCTCTGGCCTCTGCCTCCTGAGTGCCAGGATTCAAGGTGTGTGCCACAACAGCTGTCAGGGATATAGGTTTTCATTGCCCTAAACACAACCCAGTGAAAATGGCTCTTGCTGTTACCTGAATCTGTAAGTTCAAACACAGTAAGTTGGTATCCATTAAGGAGATATAAGTGTGGGGTTCCGGAGCCAGCCTGGATTCCTTTTTGTATGATTAAGTTTAGTGTAGAATGGAATATGCACATGCCTGCACATACACACTTGCCTGCACACACACATACATGTACAAGCATATTCAAGAGATGCTCCTTCTATAAAATACAATGGACATAAATGACACAAGAACCATATAGCATGAACACATTGGTCAAAATGGTGCTTGTGTGGTACAAATTCTAGGTAGTCAGAATTTTTTTTTTAAGTGTAAAAGATCTCCCTGTGTTTAGAAACCCATTTTTTTTTTTAATGAGACCCTCCAAACTCCTATTGATGCTTAGTTATTGTTTTCTGAGATAAAATCTTACTATGTAGCACTGTCCATCCCCTTCCATAAGCTCTTGAGTGCTGGAATTACAGACACATGCTATTATGGACACTCTCTTATTGATCTTTGTGTCCAGTTGGATTATTTGCCTGGTTCTTCATGGTGGAAGGAGGTGGAATGTGGAGGAAATGATCTCAGCAGGAGCCGGGAGTGACAGTGGACTGCCCGGTAGGGCCATGGAGCCAGCACAGCTGCCAGTGTAGACAGCACCGGGAAGCAACACTGCAGGTGCCTTAGCAGGGGAAGCCTAGTTCCACTGAATGATGCTGGTTTTTTTTTTTTTTTCAATGTAGAAAACTTGTAATGCATTTTAGGGTAATTTCTTTTTTTCACCATAAAATGGGTAGGGAGAAAGTAGTATGTTTCAGGTAAATTAAAAAAAAAAAGTTGGGGCTCAGAAACCTAACCATGTTTCTCAAGGAAGCATTATTGTCCTTTCCCCCCTTTTTCAGTCCTGAAAATTGAGTCCAGGGTCGTGCACATGCTAGGCAAACTGTTTACAAGACAGAATCTCACTATACTGCCCAGGCTGGTCTGAGCTCACAGCCTTCCTGCCCCCAACATCCAAATATGCTATTAAACTTTAATCAGGAAAGTTGCTTTATTGTTTGTAGAAAATCCAAAATAATAACAGCAGCCATCGGTATAATTTGTTTAGTGGGTGCCCACTGTGATTGATTTCGCTTTTATATGTTTTCCCATTTATTCTTCAAAATAACCCCGTAGAGCAGAAATCACCCCCTCCCATCTCACTGAGGACAAGACTGAGGACCAGGGGTCCCAGGATAACTGGGCCAACAAGTGGCATAGTTGGCACACCAACCAGTCCATGTAGCTTTGGAGCCAATGTAGGAAAAAGCATCCTTCTTGCTTCTTATTTCAATGCTGGCTTGAGAAGAAAAGGGAAGCCCCGCTTCTTTGCAGTTCACACACACTCCTTCCTTTCCTTTCCTTTCCCCTCTTTCTGCCTCCCTCTCCCCCCTCCTCCCCTTTGTGTTGTGTTCTAACTTGTACACGGGTCTCTGACAGTCCTGGCTGCAAGGATCAAAGCCTGACTTTGAAATGCTCTGCTCTGGCTGGAGCCTTTGACGAGAAGCTTCTCAAGTGAACAATGTGGCACCCGCCCCCCGAGAGTCACGTGTGCAGTGCTTTGATCCCCAGAGACTGTGGGTGTGGGGAAGGCCCCTCTGTAGGCAGAGAAAGCCTTTACAAGCTCCTGGCTCTGAGCGGCCGAGGTGCTCAGCAAAAGCGGGAGTCTGTCCACGGCACAGCCACAAGCCCCACACAAAGCTCTGAGCCTGAACAATGGCCTCCTGCAAAGACCCCTCACAGTCCAAAGAAATTCCTTCTGAATGCCTATCTTTATGATTGTTCTGATTTCAAGGGGGACAGATGCCTTTGCGAGCACTGAACTATAAGTGGTAGAATTCTAAAAAATTCAAAACATCACAGATTACCACGACTGGCCAGGAGACAAGTCTCTGTTAACTTGAAAGAAATTCTAACTCGTAAATTCATTCTTTAGATCATGGGTGGGTTTTTTTTTTTTTTTTTGCATCGTTTTGTGCTGTCTATGTTTGTTTCAGGACATCATATAGGTGAAACATTGGAGATGAAGACAGTTGAGATCCTTAACCACTCCAAAAATGCAAATCAAAACTGCTTTGAGATTTCGTCTTACCCCGCTTAGAACGGGTAGATAAAAACAACAACAAAATAACAACAAATGCTGGATGTTGCTGGGTGTGGTGAAAGGGAGCACTTATTCACTGCTATTGGGTGTGCAAACTTGCACAACTATTATGGGAATCAGGGTAGAGGTTCCTCAAAACACTAGAAATAGAGCTAATACATGATCTAGCTACACTACACCCAGGCTTCATCCTACTGCAGAGACACTTGTTCATCCGTGTTTACTGCTGCTGTATTCATAGTAGAAATGGGAAACAGCCTAAATTTCTATCACCCGATAAATGGATAATGAAAATATGGTGCATTTATGCAATGAAATATCATTCAACTTTTAAGAAAAATAAAATCTGTAGGTTAACAGATGATGTGAGAAACAGTGATCCTGAGGGAGGTAACCCAGGTTCAGAAAGACAAACAACTCAGATTTTCTCTCCTGTACAGATGTTAGCTTTGAGTTTTCAGATATGTGAGCTTCATTTGGAATACCCAGAGAGGCTAGGAAACTTGAAGAAGACATGGACCTTTCAAGGAAGGAAAATGAAGTGTCATGATATAAAGGGGGAAATAGTGGATTATTGAGAGTATTAAATGGGGTGGGGCTGGGAGGGGAGGGTAGCGGAGGAAATGTGGGGAGGGAAAACTAATGTTAAAGGCCTTTTGAAAAAGTTGTAGAAACATTACTAAATAAGCTTGCTAAAATATATACATTATATACACATGCACATATATGAGTTTAAATGTCCCCATAACAGGAGGGACAACGGATAACCCTGTGTTAGAAAATAAAAATCCTAGTGCAAGGAGATTTGGAGTTGTAGGTCAGCTGGTTCCCACAGAACCCTAAACATCGCAGATCATGACTGTTGCTCACCCTCCAGAACTTGGCCATAAGGCCCTCTTTCTCAAGACAGCACTTACTGGAATCAAGAACATTTGCTACTGACTGGGAGGATTCAGCCCATTGGTCAGCTTTCATATTGCCAGGGTGCTAGGTATGATATCAGAGGAGAGGAGTAAGCATCTCAGCCTGTGAGCTACAACAGAGAAATGCCCACCATTGCAAGAGCGGCACGGAAGTTGTGGGAACAACCAAGCACTCTTTGATCGGATTTAAGGCCTATGCCGTGAGATAGAACAAATCCCTGGCACTGTTAGCAGGGCCGTGAACGTGAAGCTAGAGAAGTTACAGACCCCAGGGGAAAACCTACTGCTAGCATTCTGCTCAAAGGACATAGTATTAAGATAACTCCTAGTAACAATGCTCTGCCCACAAACCAGTGTGCGGCTGGGAACTCTCCTCAGATACGTTTCTTCATGCTGCAGATGGACGTTAACACAGAGACCCACACTGGTCAACATACAGAGAATAAGAGGTTGTGGAGGGCTCAGCCTTAAATGGGACATCTGTAACGTCCCCCTCCCCTCCCGGCTCAGGGGTCATCTTAGAAGAGGAGGCAGAGAAACGGTAAGAGCCAGGGGTGATGGATGACTCCAAGGGAACAGTGAGTTCAAAGGCAGCCTGGAGTGCCTAGCGAGATGCTTTCCGAAATAAAAAGTAACTATGGGGTTGGAGACGTAGCTCAGTGATGAGCATTTGCTCAGCTTAGAGAGGTCCTGGGTTCAGTCTCCAGCCCTGGGAAGAGAGAGGCCAATGGACTTTCTACCCTTCCACTCCCTAAGTATCTCGGAAGCGTATGCAGGATGTATACATTGGAGGGGTGTAGTGATTCACCCTATAATCCCTGTGGGAAGCTGAGGCAGGGGGCTGTCCGTTAGAAGCCAGTTTGCACTACAGAGTGAAGCTCTGCCTAAAAACACAGACAAAAATGCAGTTGAAAGAGGCATAGTAACTGAGAGGACACCAGGTTCTGGGAGGCGACGCTTATCGCAAAGGGGACGTGTTAATTGATGAAACCTGGGTTGATTTTGCCTGTCCTTTATGATTAGCTTCTAGCACAGGCCATCCATCCTTGGTGTTGGTTCAGGTTTAATTTTTTGGCCCAAAAGTGGTTTTATATAGAAATAAAGGCGACACTTTATAGACAAATGGAGGTTTTTCACAAGCTGGGCCCTGTATTACAGTATTCGGGGGTACAGATTAGAAGCTGAAGCCCTAAGAGATGTTACCTTATCCCTGCTGGGACATCCCACCTGCATCTGTGGTCTTCTCTAACATGCTCTGCAAAGGTGATCTTCTCAGTTCCTAAGTTGGTTCTGTGTTTAAAGTCACTAACACTGATGTCTTGTCTTCTCGGTGTGCCGTCTCTACCCTGTGATCATCTCAGTTCCTAAGTTGGCTCTATGTTTATAGTCGCTAACACTGATGTCCTGTGTTCTCCGTGTGCCGTCTTTACCCTGTGGTGTAGCTTTTAGCAAGGTGGCTTCTCTGCAGGTGACCTGTGGAGGCTGGAGTCTTAGCTCTCACACCAACTGGGTCACCCTGCCTAAGGTCAACACTTCTCTAAAGTGCCGTCCCCTCAGGCAATGTCATTAGGGCAGTGTTTCCCTCCGTGGGAGTGAGTGTGGCTTTAGACTTTATAAGACTCTCAGGGAGTAAGCACCCTGGAGTGCTAGGACTTTCCCCATCATAATTAAGAGTTTATTGGTTGTATTGAGATTCTGTGCAAAGACACTTCCATTTGGATACAGTCCTTAACAGATGTGCTGAAAATCTAAAAGCCCTGAATCAAGATTCTTTTTGTAACAGACACTCTAGTGATGCTCTGGCTTTAAAGTTAGAGGCAAGTTTTCCTTACGGGGTTAGTATGTTTCAGATAGTGACAGGCTGGTCACGCTCTGAGCCCACTAACTCCCGATTCTTCCCATATAAACCACATCCTCAGATTTTCACCCTTTCACAGCACATCAACAAAAATACCAGGGAAGCTGCACTTTGAGAACCAAGGATGTCACAGAGTGCACACGCGTATGTGGCCAGGCAATGGGTGCCCTTGGGAAGCAATTCTCCGGTGAAAACCAATGTGGCAAGTGGGCTGGTGATGCTCTCTGTGGGGCCACAGGTCTGCTTCTCTGCCATACTGACTGTGACAGCTATTCTTGGTTATCAGTTCGGCAACATCTGTACTTAACTAAAACCCCAGCAGCTGAGCACAGGATTTTTTTTTTTCCTTTATTAAATCATTTGAAGTGGGAAGCCCCACTTTTAATCCAGATCTTCTGAGGTGGGAGGATCCACTTCTAATCTGGGCCACAGCATCTGCTGGCAGCCTATATATAAAGGGCTTGGAAGAAGGAAGTTTTCACTCTCTGCCTGCTTGCTCTTGCTCTTGCTAGCAAGTCCATTCCTTCATTAGAGCCCACTTCTTTAGGATTCCACTGTATGCTGAAGACCAGCAGAGACATCCAGCTTCGTGGACTGAACAACTACTGGATTCTTGGATCTTCTCTTGGTAGATAGTCATTGTGGAACTAGTTGGATCACAGCCTGTAAGCTACTCTAGTAAATCACACACACACACACACACACACACACACACACACACACACACACTATAAGTTCTGTTCCTTTCGAGAACCGTGACTAATACAGATATTTTGGTACCAGAAGTAGTTCTAGAACAACAGAAATATACAGATGAATTTTTTAAATATCCGGAATAAGCTTTCCAATATGCCAACACCTACAGCTCCAGAAGCCTCTTCTATTAGCTCAGAGAGTGTTGAAAGCCCATGGTAGGAACTATTTTATAAACTTAAGGAGGCAACTATGTTGGATTGTCCTGATTCACTAATGGTGAGAGGCAATGGATTTGGTGAGCCCATATATAAAACTTTTAACAGTGTGTGGGAAAAATGGTGATGATCATTAGTTGCTCATAGTATTTCTGGATAAACTGGCAAAGGAAAAGAATGAAGTTGGTGACAAGATTAACCAGCTTCAAGCGTCTCAGAAGACAGTGAAGGACGACAGTGAACTCAGTGCTACAGCTGACCGTCTCCCAGATGTGCGGTCTCAGCCTAACGTGTGTTTAGACTGGAGGGGAATCTTCCCTCCGGCAGCCACAGAGCTCAAGCTGCAGAAAATCAAACCGGAGCCCTCATTATAGGGTTGGCTGAATTACAGTGAAAATGAGAATCTCAGCCTTGGAAGGTGTCAGCCGCTAGTCAGGGCATTAATTGGTAAAGAACAGGATGCTGTGATGTGGGGGGGAGATGAGTGGGAGGACCCCGCTGAGGCTCGGATTCCGGAGGGTTTATCTCACCTGAGGAAGTAGTCTCTTGCCCCTCAGCAGAAGATGTCCCCCACCCCCACCTGCGGAAATACTGCCTTTTCCACTTTTGACTGAGGAAATTATTGTCTGCTAAACCAATAAAATTCAAGGGCCTTCTACTTCAGTGAAATTCTTAGGAGTACAGTGGTGTGGGGCATACAGAGATATTCCTTCTAAGGTCAAGGATAAGTTATTGCGTCTGGTTCTGCCCATGACCAAGAAAGAAGAGCAACATTTAGTGGGCTTGTTTGGGTTGGGAGATAGCACAGTCTCCACTTAGGTGTTTTACTCCTATTATACCCCATATATCATATGACACAGCCCATATACCAAGCGACACAGAAAGCTGCTGGCTTTGTGTGGGGCCTGGGACAGGAGAAGGCTGTTCAGCAGGTGCTGTGCAGGCTGCTCTACCACTTGGACCATATGATCCAACAGACTTGATGGTCAGTGGCAGATAGGGATGCTGTTTGGGGCCTTTGGCAGACCCCTATAGGTGATTCACAGAAGAGACCTTTGGGCTTTTGGAATAAGGCTCTGCCATCATCTGCAGACAACTAGTCTCTATTTACGAGACAGCCCTTGGCCTGCTATTGGGCATTAGTTAAAACATTTTGACAATGGGCCACCAAATTAGCGTGCAACCTGACTCACTGAGCCAACAAGTAGCACATGCAACACAATCCGTCATCAAATGGAAGTGGTACATGTGTGGTCAGGCCTGAGAGGTCTCAAAGGTTACACAAAGTTGCCTGAATGCCAGTGGTTTCTAGTCTCAGTATAATGCTGTCTACCCCCCAGAATGCCCCTGTATCTTCATAGGGTTTGCTCTATGATTGGTTGACTGAGGAAGAGAGGACTGGGGCACAGTCTGCTGACGGTTCTGCGTGGTATGCAGGCACCGTCCAGAAGTGAACAGCTGCAGCATTACAATCTCTCTCTGGGAAACCCTGAAAGACACTGCCGAAGAGAAACCTTCACAGTGGTCAGGACTTCGGGCAGTACTCATGGTCATACAGTTTTTTTGGAAGAAAAAATGGCCAGGAGTGTGATTGTTCACTTATTAACAAGCCAAAGCCAATGGATTGACTTGGAGAAAAACATGATTGGAAAATTGGCGAGAAAGACATCTGGGGAAGAATTATGTGGATAGATCTCTCCAATTGGGCAAAGGGTGTGAAGACACTTATGTCCCATGTAGATGCTCATCAAAAGGTGACTTCAGCAGAGGAGGAGTTTAGTAATCAAATAGATAAGGTGACCTTTCTGTGGACAGTCAGCCTCTTTCATCCATTCCTGTCCATTGCCCAATGGGCCCATGAACAAAGTAGCCATGGTGGCAGAGTTGGGGATTAGGCATGGGCTTAATAACATGGACGTCCACTCACCAAAGCTGACCTGGCTATAGCTGCTGCTGAGTTCCAGATCTACCAACAGCAGAGACCAACACAACCCCAGATATGGCACCATTCCCCAGGGTGGCAGCAGCCTAGAGGGCTGGGGCAGTGTCCTCCAGAAGGTGGTATATGCTTTGGATCAGTGTCTAATATATGGTATGGTTTCTTCCATAGCTAGGGTCCATGGTTTCAAGAATGAATCTAGAAGATGAAAAGGGAATAGTTCCACTCACTATCACCCCAGAAACCCACTAGGAAATTTTTTTTCTTCCTATTCCCACAACCTTAAGTTCTGTTGGCCTAGAAGTTTGGGTTCCAGAGTAGGGAACCCTTCCACCAGTAGACACAACAAATGTTCCATTGAACTTAAAGCTCAGACTCCCCCTGGCCACTTTGGGCTTCTGGTGCCCTTAAACCAACAGGCTAAGAAAGAAATAACAGTGTTAAAAGGAGTGGTTGATCTAGATTACCAAGGGCAAATCAGATTGCTTCTCTACAATAGAGATAAGAAAGATTATGTCTGGAGTGTGGGAGATCCTTCAGGGATCCAGGTAGAATGACGAAGAGTATGGATCCTTCAGGAATGAAGGTGGGTCACTCCCCCAGGAAAAGAACCAAGATTTGTTGAGGTACATGCTGATGGTGGAGGAAATGCAGAATGGATAATAGAGAAAAGTAGTTATAAATACCAGCCGAGGCCACGTGACCAATTTGCAGAATTAATGATTATGGTTGCCATGAATGTTTCTGTCATATTTTGCTAGGAATGTGTTTATACAGATATTTGTGTTCTTCCCTCAATTTCTTTATCATGCATTGTAACGTCAGTTAAGAAAATATCAGTGGTTATCATATTTAAGTTTTGAGATGCCAAAAGAATGACCCTCAAGGGACATTGCCACCTATTCTAAAGTTTATTATGTGTTTGTGGTTTATGAGGAACAGTTACATCATATTAGGTGTAATTACGACCTGATGACATATATAATGCATTTGCGATTGTACATGGCATAGTTATATCATGATAGGTGTAATTATGACCTGGTTATTGTCTTCATTTGGAAATTATGCAGGCCATAAGGAGATAAGGCTGTGTGTCAAGTTCACAGGGGGTGGACTTGTGATGGCTATTCTGGGTTGTCAGCTTGACTGCATCTGGAATTAACAAAAAAACCAAGAGGCTTGGTACAACTGTGAAGGATTTTTTTCTTATTAGATCTTTTTAAGCGGGAAGACCCGCTTTTAATCCAGATCTTTTGAGATGGGTGCACCTACCTTTAATCTGGGCCACACCTTCTGCTGGCGGCCTCCGTAAGGGCATGGAGAAAAGAAGCTTTTGCTCTTTGCTTGCTTTCTGTCACTTGCACTGGCAAGTCTGTCCCTTCGTTGGCATCAGAGCCTTCTTCAGGATTCTCAGGACTACTGAAGACCAGGCGCGACATCAGCCTCGTGTATGAGTGAACAGCTAGTCTTGAATACACAGCTGCAGCCTGGGGTTTATGCTGCATGACAATCATATTATGTGATTGCCATAACTTAGGTAGCTCTTGAACTTGTGGAAGTAATCATCAGAGCGCCGAAGAACCGTTTATTTCGTTCATCCCGGAGACGAGCCAACAATCAGTGCAGTGCACCTGACGCTGGAGGCCGTTAGGTGTTTGGTGTCCTTTGCAGGACTAGGGCTTGAACAGGGCATCCTGACGCTAGGCAGGCTCTCTGCCTCTGAGCCGCAGTCCGGGCTCTGGCTGGTAACCCCTTAGGACCACTTCAGCTCTCTTTGAACAGATAGATAACAGGCCTTCTGGTGACAGAAAGTGTTCAGCCAGTCAGCGTTTTAAGGCTTAGGAAACCTCTCACACAGCGGCCTTTATCTTCTGAAGCTGCACCGCGGATAGGGGCACACTTATTTTCCGCCTTGGTCAGTGAACAAGTGTCTGAGTGGCCCACTGGCTTCGGCTTCTGAGCAGTCACGTGGCTGGCTTAATTAGGGGAGAAGAAAGGGCCACGATTCTGCCCTAATGCCCCAGTGGGAATCCGTGGGAATCGGGAGACTGTTTCTTATACACATGTTCACCGCCTCTGGCAAAAAGTGGATGGCTAAGGACACTCAGGCAGGCCGCAAGAGAGATTATCAGCCAGGGAAGACACATTTGAACTTGCTGAAAAGGGCTGCCTTTGTGCCGGGGAAGGCGGGCCTCCGTGGGTCTTCTCTAGCCCAGCAGCCTTTTCTTTTTCAAGCCTGCGAAGTATGAATAGCTGTCTTTTCCCCACTAATGCCCGCAGGAATGTGGCTTCGGCTACGGAGAGGATGCACAGTGTGTGCCCTGCAGGCCGCACAGGTTCAAGGAGGACTGGGGCTTCCAGAAGTGCAAGCCATGCGTGGACTGTGCGCTAGTGAATCGCTTTCAGAGGGCCAACTGCACACACACGAGCGACGCTGTCTGCGGGGACTGCTTGCCCGGGTGAGTTGGGCCATTTCTTTGTTATTTAATGTGATGTTTCCCAAGGTATTTCTCTGTTCCCTCCAAACTTGAAAACACAGGGATAAGAACATGAAGATGTTCGGGCAACATTTGGAACTTCTGTTCCATTCCATCTGTGGCCTCTGAGCTTACTCCATTCCCGGCACTTGTGACAAGGCAGAAGAGCAGTCACACCTTCAAAGGTGTGTGCCCTGAAAACCTAGGGTTTCTGCAAACTAGTGAACAGGGGCACTTAGACAAGTGGATGAAGAGATTGCCCGGCAGCTCACAGAAGAGGAGCCCTGTGAGCTGCAGCAGTGGGCATCCCCTCAGTCCCTGGAATAGTTCAGAGGAGAAGGTGGCGGAGATTCCTGACCATGAGGAGCTTGCATCATGCTGGCTTTTTCTTTAAGGTTTAATCCGGGTCAGCAGAATCTTTGAACAGGTAAGAATGCTTGCCTCCAAGCCTGCTGACCTGTGTTCGAACCCCAGGTCACTCCTAGTGGAAGGGGAAATCTCACTCCAAGTGAGATGGCCTCCGGCATACATGCCATGCCACACCTCCACCGCCCCAAATAAACACTTGAGATAAATGTCTGGAAAATGCCATCTCCCCGTGTTTTTAAAGAGACAGGGCTAAGGATGGAGCTCAGTGATTGCGTACTTGCTCTCCCTGCCTCTGCAGAGAGGCCCAGGGAGTCCCAGGAGGAGAAAAGAGTAAGATAGGAGAAAAGTAGAAGAGACAGAGGTGGGAATGGCGAGACTCTTCTGTGGACTGTTTGACATGCATCCCGGTGGTCCACATGGGTCTAGGTAAACGCACCTCTTGTCACACGTGGGACTTACCAACATTTCAGCCTGCTCTGTGACTGACTTTTCGCTCTCAAGATGGTGTCTTTGGGGCACGAAAGTTTTTTATTTTTGAAGAAATATGGCATACCTTTTTGGTTTTCATGTGTGTTTGGTTTTAGACTGCTACTTTCACAGCTCCTTGGGTTCTGGGTCTCTGCCGGGGGGAGTCACCTGACTCACCATAGTCTCCCATATTCTTTAGACATGAAGAATTCCTGCAACTCAATAATCCAAAAAGACAATTTGAAATAAGAATAAAGACTTTGAGTAGATGCTCTCCAATAATAAAAGCCAATGGGGAATATGTAGAAAAGCTACTTGCCCAAAGGGCGCCACAGATCTTCGGATCCACACCCATGCACGCCCAGTAGAGTAGCCATAGATGAAAAGACAGGCAGTCTTAGTTTAAAGATACATCCTTTCTTAGGCAGCATTCATAGATGAGCAGATGGTACTTCTACACTGTTTTTAAAGTACTCCTATGGATTGCCTAGCTTTCCATGGAGAAGGCAAATAGCTGAAATATATTTTTGCAGACAGTAAACTAAGGAAAAATCCAAGTATTTCTTGCTTCGAAGCCAGTGCTGTCAAGGTCATGTTGAGGTGGTCTTTATCATTCTCCCCCTCTGCCTCCTCAACCTCACTGCTTCAGTGAGGGTGACTAGTGTCGTGATTCCGAGGTCACACTCACAGGAGCCATCTGACCCCTTCGTACCGTGGGTCTGTGTGTGTGTGTGTGTGTGTAGCTGGCTTCAGTGCCCACAGGCTAAATAATGACAAAGACCCAGTTCCTTGGCTTCGACATATGTTCGTTATCTTTCTGCCAGTCACTCACAAGCTAAGACCCTTTCTACCCTGCAGTGTTCTTGGAGGGCTAGGAAGGTAAAGCATAAAGCTCCTAGGGGATTGTCCAGTCCAGCATGAACACAGTAGACACTAGACAGGGTTGCCCATTAGGGGCCTTGCAACCAGGAACACTTTGCATGGCTGTATCCTGCTTAGGTTTTTTGTGTTTTGTTTTTATGTTTTAGGTTTTTTTGTTTTGTTTTGTTTTGTTTTTTCACAATTGGATATAAGCTAGAATGTTATCTGGGAAGAGAAACCTTAACTGAGATGATGCTTCCATCAGATTGGCCTGTAGGCAGGTCTGTGGGGCATTTTATTCATTAAATGATTGATATGGGAGCCCATCCCACAATGGGTACCACCCTTAGGCAGATGGTTGGGGTGTATAAAGGCCAAGCTGTGCACATCACAAAAAGAGAACCAATAAGCAACACCCCTCTGTGGCTTCTGCATCAGCTGCTGCCTGCAGGCTCCTGCCTTGGTTTCCCTCAGTGGTAGACTGTAGCTATAAGCTGAAATAAACTCTTTCCTCCCCAAGAGGCTTTTACTCATGGTATTTATTGTAGCAGTAGAATGCAAACTAGAAAAGGTTGTTTACATCAGAGTGACAGCAGGCCTCTCGTGACCTGTCCTTTCTCTTCAGTGGGGAACTAGAACCCAGGTCTGAAGGCATAACCTGCCCTCTCTAGCTCTTCGATGCTTCTGCTGGCCATACCATTTAATGAGCTCTTACTACTAGCTGAACACTTCCCATGCTGCAAACTCAGAAGGAGCATTGTCCACTCCTTACAAAGAAGGAAACTGGTCCTGAGAGAGATGGCTGATTTCTGGAGTCTCCTAGCTGGTGAGTAGAGGGGCAGGGCTGTTCCCCCAGCGCTGCTCCTCCTGTTTAGGTAGGTGCCCGTTGAATGAGGAAGTCTTGCAGGAAAGGGTTCTGTTCATCTGTCCATTCTTTGTCCCATGCCCCTTCTATGCTCAAGTTTTCTATCAGCTCCTAGCTCTTGAGAGCTTCCCAGACTGGCTTGCACATTTCCTGTCCTCCTCTCCTATTGCTCAGATCCTGTCTGTAGGCGACTGTGACATTGCTGATGAGGTCTGGGCTCGGAGGCTAACACTTCACCCTATCACTGACATTTGTGCAGTTTCAAAAATGGGGTCACTGTGGACTGCTGACAAGGTACACTGTGACTTGGCCAGTCAGCCTGAATCTGGAGTGCCAGTCTGAACAAAGCTGTCTCTGAGGCATCCTGCATCCATCATCCATCCTGTGTGCGGCAGTGTTGAACCTTGGCTGGACGGTGGCTCAGAGGTCTCAAGTCAGGGCGCTGTAAAACCAGAGCCAACTGCGCCATAGCTCTGCTTGGTGGCAGAGCTCTTGCTGGTGGGAAAGTGCCGGTCCACCACAGGGTTTCTTAGGATGACGTTTTCAAACGTGTCCACTAGGCTAGCCAGTCTAGCTTGGAGTGAGTTCAGTTAGAACTGTCTCCTCACAACGCCGTCAGTGAGTTTCACATCCGTACGATGTGTTTACATGACGCTCTTCATCCCACAGCGAGTAAGCGAAGGTCAGTATGGGTTTCTTTTGTCTTTTCATATTGTCTGTCCGAAAGCCAGGAACAGATTTATCGTTCGAGCTTCCGAAGCCAGTTTAGCCAAACCTTTTATATAATGGATGTCTGTGTTCCCTTTCATTTGCTTCATTAAGAAAAAAAATGTATTTCCTACCTCACTTGGACAGGAAATGCAGTTTCAAATGTTTCTGTGTCCCAGACTGTGGTGCAAACTAAGAGATGGCAAGGTGGCTCAGTGATGAAACATGTACCTAATTAGCAAGGGGTGTTGGCCATGGAGACTCGGAGACCAGAGTTCCATCTACAGAACCCACAGTCAAAAAGCCAACCCTAGTGTGTGTGTGTAATCCTAGCTCGATGAAACCTGTGTGATGAATTCCAGGCTAGTGCGAGAAACTGTCTCAAAAAACCCAGAGTGGAAGGAACAACGCTGGAGGTTGACCTTTGACCTCAACAGGACCATGGATGACGCAATAGGAAACTGTGCCACTTGTAATGCGAACAAATCTAAAACTGGATGAACTGGATCAAATCCCGGCTGCATTCAGCGATTGGTCAAACTTCTACTCTGATTTGACTATGAAAATATGTTCAATTAATATCTGATATAGCGCTTTCCTACCAGATTCTCATGAAGTTACTCACTTACGTGCATATAAAATTTACAAAGAGGAGATTGGAGAACTCATATTCCCTCTTTTTGAAGCACAGCACTAAGCTACAATAGCCAAAAGTATGTATTGGCACAAAGAGCGATAAACAGGCCAAAGGAACCCAAGGGGAGCCTAGAAGTCAGCCCTTGCTTGGCCTTGTGAAAAACATTAGTCTCATCTCTTGCTCCAGTATGGATAACATGCTATGGAATAGGCCAGTCACAAGCTGGCGATGCTGTGGTTGCCATTCAGATGAGGTGTGTGGAGTTGTCACCTTCACAGAAACAGAAGGAAGAGCAATCGGGGAGCTACTGAGCCTGAAGTAGGGGCCGACAGGACCAGAGCCTTAGCTGGGGAAGCTGAGGGAGCCTGGCGCTCGGTTTCACAAGTGCCTGCAGGCAGCACGGTTCAAGTGCACACCTGAAGCTGCTTATGATGGGAAACCTGCTGCTGTGTGGTTTTTGCCACAGCAGAAGGATGCATATAAAGGTTTTTAAATAAAGGCAACAGATGCCAAATGTGGTGGCCCACGTCTTTTTTTTCAGCACTCAGGAGGCAGAGCCAAGAGGATCGTGAGTTTGAGGCCAGTCTGGTCTACCTAGTGGAACCCTGTCTCAGAACAAAACCACCAAGGGTGAAGAGAGATTTCTTATTTAAGCGTGTCTTGTTAGAGACTGGAACATATATCCGGGGTGGTGGAGCATGCCTTTAATCCCACCACTTGGAAAGTAGAGGCAGGTGGATCTCTGAGTTCCAGGACAGCCTGGGCTATACAGAGAAACCATGTCTCAAAAACCAAAATTAAATAAATAAATAAATAAATATTGTGATTTTTTTATACCTCCATCAAGGAAATTACCAAATATAATTTCATTTATTATTGGCAAAATCTATAATAGTTTTTTAGTACAGAAAAAAAATTGTGTAAAAAAATGAAAAAGTAATACTCAACACTCTCAACAGCAGACACTAAAGGTACAAAAATACCTTTTCTAAAGCCACTTAAAAATAGAGATAGATCAAGTATTGGAATTGAATGTAGACATTATTTAACATTTAAAAAATAAGAATTCCCCTCGCTGTATGACTGTTTTGATGTCTGTTTTCCTTAATAAGCAAATAAATAGATAAATTTAAAAAAACCCAGTTACCAAAATAATTTATTCAAATAGATTATGTATTTGAAAACCATGCTTGTGAGGCTGGAGGTGGAGAAGTCCCGCCATGTTTGAATGACCTGTAATACTGAGTAGAAGACTAGCCAGGAAGGGGTAGCATGGGCACAGTTCACAGGCAGGGCCAGAGGAGGCACCAGCGCTGTTAGACAGGCAGAAACGTCCAGAGCTCGGTCAGCTGCTATTCTACTCAGTGGCTTACCAAAGAATCCAGGAATTCTGGGTGCTGTTTTGTTTTGAGGGGTCTCCCTGCATAGCTCTGGCTGGCCTCAGTCCTCCTGGGTTTTCAGACATGCCACCACATGGCAAGCTCAGCTGAGACCTTTTTCAACTGTTACCACGTTTCCGGGATTACCAACCTGCTCACAGTGCACAGTAAACTCAAGGTCAGACGCCAACACACAGGATAATCACTAAATTGCCAGTCAAGTTATTGGTTGTAACTTTAAAAAAGCCGGGACTCAGAAACTAGTGGTTTAAAGACAGGACGTGAATACATGAATACAGTTTGGGAGACCTTAAAACTTGTTTTCTTTTCTCTCTTGAGTGTTTTCACTTTTATTTATTTCTAGGGGTAGTACAGGGCCTCTTTTTTATCTGTCAGTGTCGACCCCTACAACCCTCACCCTGTGTGCATTTGTGTGTATGCACTAAGCTTTCCCCTACTTTCCAAACAAGAATGATTTCCACAGCAATTAGCATTCATTTGATTATTTAAGAGTTTAAGCATTTAAAACCAGTTTTAGCCAGGCATGGTGGTGCACACCTTTAATCCCTGTACTCGGGAGGCAGAGGCAGGCGGATCTCTGTGAGTTCGAGGCCAGCCTGGTCTACAGAGTGAGTTCCAGGACAGCCGCTGGGTCTACACATAGAAACCCTGTCTCAAAAAGCAAAATAAACAAACAAACAAATTATCACATGAAGACTTTGGTTTAATTATGGATAATGCTCCTTTGCTGTTTGTCTAGTTGTAGCATCACCTTCACAGCGGTGGTTGTAAGTTCGTCCTTGTAGTTTCATTTCCGTAATCATAATTGTAATGGTCTGCTCTGTCCCTTTAAGAGACGAGCCACGCCCGCTAATTTTTAATTTGATGCTGCTCATTAGCTATATTGTTGATGCTTTATGTTTCCTTTTAAATAAATTTAATTTATTAATTTATTGATAGAGTTTCGAATGACCTGAATTCCTACCATCTAGAAGCAACCACAATTAATATTTAGTTTGTAACACCCTCCCACAAACATGTCTAATGAAAATATATGTGCTGGGTTTGGGCTCCTAAGTTTCAAATGCTAAATCTAGTACTTTATTTAAAAGGCGTTTGTGGTTTAGGTTACAACAGAATTGCCAGAGCCCACTGGCTTCACACCCCCTCTCCATCCCACCCTAGTGGGGATGTTCTGTGTAGGGAACCAGTCTGTGCAGTGTCCACCACCTGCCCAGCCTTTGGGTGCCTCACTTCACCAAGTGCCGGTTCTAGAGGCTGCTGGTGACCGATGACGTGAAACTCCGCTTCAACAGCGAGCTTAGATGACAGCACTAACCAGGACTCTCTCCTTCCTCTTCTAGATTTTACCGGAAGACCAAACTTGTTGGGTTTCAAGACATGGAGTGTGTGCCCTGCGGAGACCCGCCTCCTCCCTACGAACCGCACTGTGAGTGAGATGCCAAGTGGCAGCAGGCCTTTCAGAGAACCCGTCTCTACCACGGGACTCCTAGTGTGTGCTCGCGTCCAGACCCTAAGAGACCTCTGCTTTGCATCCCCCAGGAGACAGACACTTTGCATTGCCACACCCTGCTCCTTTGCATCCTGCCTCTCAGATGCTCAGTGCAGGAGACCTGGCTTCACTGGGCTGTCCAGGTGCTAATCCGCAGCTACGCTACTCTGGCCCTGATAGGATCACACAGGGCTGTCTGCTTTTCACAAGTTCCTCCTAGAATACCCTTGCCCTCCATAACATATTCCCTGCACTTCCGGCCCATTCCTGCTTTTGTTTCTCTCACCTATCAAGTCAGTGAGGAGAGAGGACTCATTGTACTTGTCCTCAGTCAGGGCACCAATACAGGAGACACTTAGGTCTTTGTGTTAACGTTAGTCCTTTTGACCATTAGCTTTGTGTGTTTCTCCCCCTGGAAACAAGAGCATTTATTGTGTTCCCAGCCTGCCTGGTGGCTGCTCACTGTCTTAATGCTAAGCAAAGTGGATGAACAAACACCACAGGCAAGGGATGGGGTCAGCCAGCCAGGGGTGAGGTATGATCTGCTATCCCAGCACGGCTTGCAGCCGGGCTTCACTGCACAGGAAAAGCAATGGGCCAGGCAGGGGGGTGGAGGTGCATGTCCCCCCTGGCATCTATTGGCACAGCCTTGCTGGAATCCTTGTTAAAGTTTCCAATCCATGGTATGTGCCCTCTTGCTTCTTTCTGTAGCTAAACTTCCTTCCAAACAAATTGCAAGTGTCTGCATCCTTTGATAAGATCCCGCCAGGAGGGTTCTGGAACTTTTGCACTCCACCTTCTTATTTCCTTTACGAAAATACAATTACTTCGTATTCTTCATTTGAAGGGACAGAACTTCTAAGCAAACAAACAACAGCAAAACAGACCGTAGACTCTAAGACTCTGCCATACGGGAGCTACCAGTGGCCCCTCCTTAGGCATCTGCACGTGACACGTCCTGTTGCCAATTAAAACCCAAGGACCTGGTCGTGCTCAACCATTTGTTTTAGCAAGCAAGCTCATCTGTCACAGTTATTAAACAAATAGCATCAGCAGAACCCAGGTTAGAGCTGGAAAGTGCTAAGGTCCTTCCCTCCCCCGCATACTTAATGTGGTGGGTTTGATGTCAATGTAATCCCTAGGCTTTGGGATGTTTTGCCTTTAGGGTTCTAGCTAAACTTAGGTAGCGTGAAAGGGCCTTTGAACGCAGAATTCACGTGCAAGCCTCATGTCTCATGAAGCCTTTGGTCATACAAGTTGGAAAAGACGATTAATTAGTTTAACATATAGAGATACATATTTCTCCATGTGTCAAACTTTCTAGAAAGTAAAGACAAATATTTGTGAAGTTGGAAGCGCAGCAGGCCCGGTTGAGGACTTTGACATCTCAGATGGAGAGAGCCTGGGGTCTTGGTGAGCTTCATCTCTGTCAGAGTTTGCTGTCTTTGGCACCCTCCTTGGGAACCGGTCCAGAGTTGGACTAATCTCCTCAAAGGAGATCTAGAAGTCTTTGGGGGAAATTATCCATGGCGCCTTGTGTTTTTACTTCTCCTCCAGGCTTTTCAGTTTATCCACAAAGAGCTTCTTCTTCAGTCCCCCTGAGGGGTTCCTGTGCCCTTGAACATCCTGGCTGTGGGAAGTAGGCGTCCTTCAGGCTGCCTCAAGCGGTGGGGTTTGTTTGACCGGTGATGTGTGGTGCAGTGCGGTGCGTGTGGAAACAGGCTCAGCTGGGGCTTACAGGCTCAGATAGAGTTGTAGTCCCAGGGACCCCCGGTACTAGATTGGAGCAGGGTCCCAGGACCTTCCTTTCTCTTTTTCAAAACAAAACAAAACCTGGCCTCACACTGCTATTGGTTTCCAGAGACTGTCAGTTCATTTCCTTTTAAACTTGGTTTTGTTTTCTTTAAAAAAAAATGTTCCCCGGGCACTTGACTCTCGGATCACTGAGCACTTCATGTAGAGGGATGAAAGTCGTAGTACCAACTCGGGCATGGTGACTCACCTGCAGCCTCAGCATCAGGAGACAGAGGCAGGAGGATGGCCTTGAGTTTGAGGCAAGCCTAGAGTAATACCTTGTCTAAATGAACCAACAAAAAGCAAAAACAAAGCAAGTCTTATTATCTTTGGACACACAGGCACTCAGAAGGGGCTGGGTGTGTCAATCTCTCCATAATGGCCAGCCTGCGGCTCCCCTATGCAGGGTAAGAGCAACATGGCTAGCAGAGACAGACTCGGCCCAAGTATTTCTGCGACACGCTGCTCAAGAGGCTAATGACTAATACGTTGGAAAAGCCATACCTGAAGTGGGGAGTGGTACATGCAGTGTGCACAGTGCATTGCTTACCCTACGGGGAACCAGAACCTAAGGCTTCACATGTACCCGCTCTCCCACCAGGCTCCGTCTCCAGCCCCTACCTCTATCTTTTGGAAACCCATATAGGTAGAAAACAGACTAGAAAGAACTTCAAAATACTGTGTTTGGCTTACTGAATTTCAGAAAGCTCTGAGGCTAGAAATGTGTTGTTTGGGGGACAATTGATGTTTCCCTTTATTTCTTTCCCCTCAAGCAAACAAAAGTGTTCAATAAGTTCAATTTTCTTTTTGAAGTTAATTTTTGAAATGCCTTTGGTTTGTTATATAAGAAGGCCTTTTAAGTTCCCATTAGAAAACCATCAGTGTTTAGCAATGCGGCTTATTACACATCAATACGAGGAGCTGGAACCTTTGCTGAGTGCTGAGCCACGCACAGCCGCCAAGCCTGCAGGTCACCGGCTCCTGCTCTGCTCTCTCCCACACGCAGGGATTTATCTGATGGCTGTGACTTTAGATTCACGTGGCTCGTTACACAAAGCGCTCAAGAACAAAGCAAACATCAAGTGTAAACACACTTTAAACACAGTTGTACTCTGGTGGAAGCCGCTTTGAATCATTCCTAAACCACTCACTTCAGCCCCAGCAGCCTTCCCAATCGAATAAACATTACTCAAAAAAAAAAAAAAAGCCACAGATGCTTTACTTCTCATCAGACCCATGGCAGGATTTAGCTCTAAAATGTCTTGGGTGTTTTCTTCTCGCACCTTACTGTCCCAAGCGGGTGCACATTTGATATAGTCAGGACAAAGCGTGAGTTGGAAATTTAACAGAAGTGCCTTTGTCAACATCGCCGCTGTCAGCCCCATATGTCAAAGTCACCCAAGCACTGCTACCAACTCATGCTGTTAACGACCTGGCCGAGGGGCTGTGGGTGGATGGAAGCAGCTCTTTCACGGACTACATTGTTATGGGGGTTCCCAGCATGCATCTGGTGGGGGACTGGGAATGGGAAAGGAGGAAACCAAGCTGAAGTCAGGGTTCTTCAGCTATCAGCATATCAAAGAGCAGGCTGCCCCTTTGTGCTGTCCTTTGCTGGTTACCTATGTCAGAGAGAGATGTATCCCGACACTGTCCTAGGAGGAGCCAACTCCTGGACTATCATATTCCCTAAGCACACACTCAGGGCAGGGGAGCTAAAGGCAGCAGGCAGGTGAAATTATAACCTGGACAAGGCAGACGGGCACAGAGATGGAGGTCCTGAGTTACATCTGGGGGTTGTGGCACCATACTGGACACGAGTTCTCTTAAGTTATATCCCAAACCTACTTCCTGGGTGTAATTATTTCTATCATCCAGGGAGTAAACATAGAGTCCAAATGGAGCCCCAGCTATAGGCCGCTCAAAGCTGGGGTCTACTCTGCACTCGCCATCACTGCTTCCAAATTTCACACAGGAAACAATGTCAGGGTGTGATGTCAGCATCATAGGTCAACCGTCAGGCTCAGGGATCACCTCGGCCGTAAGCCTGTAGGCACACTTGGGAGGGGTTGCTTAGTTAGGTTAGCGGCTAGCCATGCCTGTGAAGGACTATCTTGATTCAGTTAACTGAGGTGAGGAGCTAAACAGCAGCCTTCACCTGCCTACCTGTGAAGTGTGACCAGCTGCCTCTGGCTCCCGCCACATTGTCTCTCCCACCATCAAGGACTGTACCCTCAAACTGTGGAGCGACATAAACCCTTCCTTAAGTTGCTTTTATCAGGGTGTTTCGTCATACCCAGAGAAAAGTAACTATGGCAATAGGGGACAGTCACTTCTTTCTTGTGTTTAAATCACCTTGGGGCGGGGCACAGGCTTACCCTGTAGAGAAGGAAATGCCTGTGTAGGCAATACCTATTATTAATTGATTTCGCCATGCTGACACTGAGCCCTGTGATGTTGGGCAGTGCTCTGGCACGCCACTTCTTTTGGCTGCAGTCTTGAACTTGCCCAGGTTAGTCTTGAACTCATTTCAAGCAATTCTCTTGCCTCAACCTGCTGAGTAGCTGGGCATATAGGCCTGTGCTACCAAGCCCCATTTTAGACCTTCTTCATTATACAAGTGGGCTGTGGAGAGACTGGTTCTCTAATGACCAAAATCTCCCCCCTCTCCTATCAGGTCTTGCCTTGTGCCCAGAGCTGTTCACGGGCCACTCTGATTTTATTGGCGTTCTTAGACCACTGCCTGTACTGAACACCACACTCTTGGGGTAGTCCCTGTTTCCTCTAGGAGACAGCAGCTCTCGAAAGCACTAGGAGAGAGAGCTGGGGGTGGCTCGGTCAGTAAAGTGCTGCCTGTGCAAGCATGAGGACCTGCGTTCAGATTCACAGCACCCACATAAATTCTGGAATTGTAACCGTAGCACCAGAGCCTGTGGGGGCCAGATGCCCCCCATCTAGCAATCTGCGGACTCCAAATCCAATTTCAGTGAGAAACCTTGTCCCAAAAATGAAGATGGAAAGTGACAGAGGAAGACACTGAAGACCTCTGGCCTTCAACACGTACAGACACGTGCAAGTGTGGCTGAACACACACATCAAGCAGAGAAAAATGGCAGTGTGCAGATGCAGGAGAGATGCCCATGGTACAAGGTCCTTCACACTACAGCAGTGTGCAGATGCAGGAGAGATACTCATGGCGCAGGGTCCTCCCTCCACACTTGCTGTGTGTACATGTCAGGGTTTTGTTTCTGCAGTATTTTTTTTTTTTTTTGGTGAGTTTGCTAATACTTAGAGGCCAGATTTTCCAGGCCGCTTACTGGAACTGTGGTCCACAAAGCCAGTGTGCACTAATGAAGGGCTCGGCTTACTGGGGGTTTTGAAGTTGTCTCTGGTCCCTAGACCAAGGCACGCTGGTGTCCAGCCAGGTCACTGCTGGCAAGAAGGCTGTTTGTGGAGCCTCACTGTGGTATTGTGTGGGGAACAGTTGAGTGTGGCTTGTGTGCTTTTAACAAACACTTTCAGCAACCCAGAGAGGAAACCGCTCCCAGAGATGTCTGAATTTAACTGACTCTCTTCTCCTAAACGGAGCCTGCAAGATAGGGAAGATGGGGATAAGATCAGAACACAGCAGAGGCAGCACAACCCTGGCGTGGGGAGCATTAGCCTCCTGACCTCATCTGAGCAGAGACTCCCCACTTGTTCCTCTTTGCTGCTCTGTTTAAGGTGCCGCTGCCCACGCGGTAAAAACAAACCCAGATACCTACACAGCCCCTGTCATTACAACCCTCTCTGAAGAGGACACCCTTCGAAGGCCTCCTGAAATCTTTTCTTTTCCATACTAAGGATCAAACCCAGAGCCTTGTGCATGGCAGGCGAGTGCCATACCACTAAGCTATGTTCCCAAGTCTTGGTATTTTGAGACCCTGTCTTCCAATATAGCCCAAGCTGGCTTTAAACTTGAGATCCTGTCACTTGTCGCTAGAGCACTAAGACTTCAGCCCTGTGCTCATACACGGGGCTGATCCCAGAGCAGCCCAGGCACCCAGAGCACACTGTATTTTATGACGTTTGGTGCAAAAGAAGCAGACCTAGTTATCCTAATGACTGACCCTGAGGTTTCCTCTAATGGCATTGAGCGTGGTAATTAGAGGCCTTGTCAAAGGGCTGGGGAGGTGATCAAATGACATTTGTGGGAGTCTTTTTTCTTGTTTTATTTATTTATTTATTTATTTACTTTTATTCTTTTTTGTGTGTGTGTGTGGATTTTTCGAGACAGCGTCTCTTCGTAGCTTTTGGTTCCTGTCCTGGAACTAGCTCTTGTAGACCAGGCTGGTCTCGAACTCATAGAGATCGCCTGCCTCTGCCTCCCAAGTGCTGGGATTAAAGGCGTTCGCCACCACCGCCCGGCTGTTCATTTTTTTTTTTTAAAGCCTCACTCTATAACCTTCCTAATGCTGCAACGCTTTAATATAGTTCCTTATGTTGTGATGACCCACAACCGTAAAATTATTTCATTGTTACTTCATAACTGTAATTCTGATACTGCTATGGATTGTAATGTAAAAATATCTGACATTTGACTGCCAAAGGGTCACAATACCATTGACCTGACTATCCTGGAAGTTGTGCTGGTACTTCACCAGCCTCCCAGTGCTGGGGCCAGAGGTGTGAGCCACTATACTTTCTTTGTTTGCTGATTTTTTGGTCTTGGTCATGCTTGGGATTCTGGGTAAGCGTGGACCTAGCAACACCCCGCGCTGTAGCATTTCCAGGGAAGCGGGGGACTGTTGAAGCTCCGTCCACATGTCCTGGCCTCTCTAGAGAGCTGCTGCACACTTGCTCTGTGTGGTTGTGCAGCTGTCTCAGACTCGTGCCCCTCAGTGGCTCCTCGGCCGTGTGTTTCCTCAGCTGTCCGGACGAGAAAGTCTTCTGAAAGTGTTCTAAACTCACACGGTCTGCCGCCATTCTTTTCTCCCAGTAGATACGAGCCGTCAGTTTTGCCTGTTACCAGTGGAATAAAGTTAGACATTCTGACTAGATCACACCATCCTCTGAGCCTGGAGCTTCTTTTGTGGGTCCCTGTCTGCCCGACTCTGGAGAAGGGGAGCATCCTTCTGAGAAATGGGCAATCAGTTCTTACCCAGCCCCCCCCCCCCCCCATCTACCTTCTCAGCTCTTATCCTTGGCCTCTGTTGGACATTTAAAGCCCATGGACTGATTTAAATATTTGTTCATGGAAAAATAAGCCGCATCTGGTCAAAGGGCACTGCTAAACGGAACAAGTTTTAGATGAAATGCCGCGTATTTTAAAAACAATAAATGAGATCTGGCCGGCCCATTTCACCAAGCTGTGGAGGTTTTTTAATGAATGAATCTGTGATCCTCCTGTGCCCAGGAAACACTGGAAAGAAATGCATGGGAGGGAATGGAGAAGCGAAGCCGTCCGCTGGAGCGTTGACTGCAGCTGCAGATTCAGGGCCCATACCAGCGGGTCTCAGAGGGCAACCTTTCATCCTGAGCGTTTATTCTCAGAGTGTTGTTGGGGACCCCTTTCGTTCTAGTGAGGACCAGGTTAGGTGGCCTTTGAACTCGGTGTCCTGCTACTTCCAGGACCCCTGAGGAGGGGGCTTAACCCAAGAAGTTTTATTTTGAGGAGCGAATGAAGAAAGGACCAGCAGAGTACAGCAGAGCAAATCCCTCTTTATTTTAAGAAGGCACCAGAATTTTTACTGGCATTTCTCAGCCTGCTGCCTGTGTTCCTCCTCACGTGGAAGAAGAAAAGGGATTCAGCTGGGGTCTGCCTGATGACGCACAAGTGCCCAGCTCAACACTGCTTCTTAAGTGAGCTCCCAGATGCCAGGATTAAGTCATTGTAAATCACAATGTGGCTGGGAGCGTGGCTTAGTGGTACAGTGCCTGCCTAGCATGCATGAGGCCCAGGTTCTATTCCAGAACTGTAAAAATAAACACAGGCATGCTTTGGTGTCCCCAGGGGATTGCAGTGTTCTAGGGTGAGACGTCCAGCCCTAGATCCCAGTGACCTTGGATGCTCGAGCCTCTTGAACCAACGGCTCGGCATTCCTTTAAGACCCAGGCACATCTTCCCATCATTTACATCACCTCTAGGTTTGAGTCAGCCTGCATGGCTCTCCTGAACTATTTTGGGATTAATGACAAGGAGAAGAAGCCTGCACATGTTCAGCAGCGTTTCAGATTCTGTAATTAACGCAGCGAGAGACCAGCCAGCCGTGTAATGGAGTCCCTGATGAAAAATGCTAGGTCAAAATACCCCACAGACCGAAAGGATATTAGACCGCCAGAGCTGACCCAGGCCCGGCAGCCTGTGCCTGTGATTGCGGCACTCGGGAGACCCTGAACACAGGCCCAGCCCCTCCTCTTTAAAAGAGAAGCTTGAAGTTGGATGTCAAGCAGGAATTAATTCAGTTGGAAAGTATCTCCCTCTGAGTCTTTAAAACATTGTCCTAACTTCTCTGTTTATTTTGAGCATGCCAGAGAAAGTATTTTAAGAACTCACAAGAGAGGCTTTTATCTATACTGTGATTCATGGCAGGTGTCTTCCAAACACACCTACACACACACACACACACACACACACACACACACAGATACAAAATGAATAGCTCCTAGACAGCTTGCCGGTGCTGATAGGACTTGTGCTCTTCTTTAAGGTCAGCTGCTTTTTAAAACTCCTAGGGGTTGCTGCGTCGTCACCCAGGGGCATGCTAAGGGGTGGCCTTTCAAATGCCAGGATGCAAAATAGTCTATTAAAGGCGATAAAGTGTGGAGGGAAGCCCAAATATGGAGACCCGAGGACAGAGTCCCACCCGCGACAGGCAGAACCCACCATGCAGAGGCTGGATCCCAGTGTGAGTGACAGATGGAGTGGCGTGTAGGTTAAAAGGTTGGTCAGGATGGGAAGACTCCTGCGGGCAGGGCAGTGTTAGCCGGAGCAATAGCAGTCATTGAGAAGAGACTTCTGGGGAGCAAGGGAGGAAGCAGGGACTTCGTATTCTAATTAAGCAGTCTATGCCCAGCTGGTTCAGTAAACGCGTGTGCTTTGAGGAACAGGCTCTCTGTTCCTTTCTCAAGACCTGATAATTAATTTAATTAATGCAATTTAATTAATTTAGCTTAAATAAATGTCACTCGGCTGACTTAATTACTGGTTTGACTCTAAGAACATAATAATCTTAGTTAATATAGCCAGCCCTTCGTATCTAGGGATTTCACGGTTGCAGATCTACCCAATTGGGGTGTCAAAAACGTCGTAAAGACATGTTTCTGCACAGAACATGTTTTGACGTAACACTGTATGCTATCCACCGGCTTTTACACTGCATTGGGCGTTCCACGTCCTGTAGACGATGCATGTACGGTCCAGGAGGATGTGTGTGATCATGAAATGTTAGCTATTTTAAAAGATAATTGAATATCATGGATTTTTGGAATCCAGAAGGCAAACATAAGCCCTGAAGCGGAGCTCCCAGGACACTAAGGGATAACTACTCACTCCACCCCATCCCTGACATAGTGGAAATGACAGAGAACAACTTTTTGTTTTGTTTTATTTTTGATTTTTTTGATTTTTTTCTAAATTTGGGGTATTTTGTTTCCTATTGTGGTTTTTAGATGAGAATTATCCCCCTCAGTCTTAGGCATTTCAACACTTGGTTCTGGTTGATGGTGCTGTTTGGGGACATTTTATCAGAAGATGCGTGCCCTGGGGGCTGGCCGGCTTTGAGAGTGAAAACCTTCGCTACTTTCATGTGTTCTCTCTGTCTCAGGCTCGTGGTTGAGACGTGAGTCCCAGCTTCCTGTCCCCGTGGCTTCCCCACCGTGGTGGACCCTTGTCCCTCTGGTTACCCTTTTCCCTCTGGCACTGTAAGCCAACGTAAGCTCTCACGTCCTGGTGTTTTACCACAGCAGGCGGAAGTGGCTAATATGCCTTTGCTGTGGTAAAACGCCTCGACTAAAGCAAGGCAGGAAGGATTTGTCAGCTCACAGTTCTAGAGTTCAGTCCGTCGTTCCAGGGAAGCCACAGGAACAGGAACTGAGACAGCCAATGTGTTATACACAGTCAAGAGGAGAGAACAGTGGGTGAATTCCTGCTTATGTTCAGCTCACTGTCTCCTTTTCATTCCACACCATCCTGCCCATGAGATAGTGCTGGTCACATTCAGACTGAGTTCTCCCACCTCTATTAACCTAATTAAGAAAAACCTTACAAGCCTGCCTGGGCCAGCCCGATCTAGACAGTTCTCACTGAGACTCCCTTCCCAGGTTGACTCTAGACTGTGTCAAGGTGACAGTGAAAACTGACCATCCTCAAGAAAAACCGCACAGCGGGATGAGGGTGAGGGGAGTTCCCATCATACTGTGTCTTCAACAACAGCAGCAGCAGCAGCAATGTTTTCTGTGGTTTAGGCTCCAGGGATACAGGTAGACTCCTAAAAACACACCCAGGGGAAGTCCTGGGTCAGCTCTAATACCAGAAGACAAAACAGTGCCTATTTGATGTCTGTCTCCGATGGCCGCATCCACACTCGTCAGAGTCTTGATGGAGTCTCAACCCTAACACCCGACAGACAACTCCATTTTTGTGCCCCTGTTTTTCTTGTACCAGGTGGAGCTCTAATAACTAAAGTGTTTGCAAAACATGGGTTGAATTTTCAGATTCATCCCATGTCCTAAGACTCAAAAGAAGTGCTTTTTCCAACTTACTGCAAACCTCTTCCCTCTTCCACCTAAGTCCTGTTGGTTTTAAACTCTAGACGAGTTAAGCCCAGGAGCAGTTCTGCTGGGATGGAAGGCTGCGGGAAACATTCTCTAAATCTAGATCTTTCTTTTCCCCTAGACTCAGTCAGAAGTTTTAAGTTATGCACTACACTTATTTGGGAGGGAGGTACTATAAATAATTTAAGTACCATCAAATGAAGATAATCCCACAATTTACTTCATTTTAATTACTACCCACCTCACTAATTCATGATCCCAAGAAGATTTCTGGGGCTTTAATGTATCTGCCTCAATATGACACCCCACCCCCGAGCAAGGCCCTGCTTTCCAAGGGCTATGGTGGCACGTGGCATTCCAGGGGTTAAGGAGAGTGCACACTTAGAGCTGGGAGGGCAGGGCCAGGGTTTCCCTTGTTTCAGTTCCCAGATGGCCATCCTGCCTCTATCCCTTTGAGGTCCTATTTGAGCTTCCTGTTCCTCACCACAGATGGTCAAAGCCATCGTGATGGATTTCTCTTTTATGGTGTCTTTTCTGTTTCTTGGTGCAGAGTTTCAAAGCTTCATTGTTTCTCCGGGCAAATAAACACCAAGAGGCTTCTAGGTGGGTGGGTCATAAAAAGAACAAAACATCCTTGAGAGCAGGAAAAATTCTTTTAACTTTATTGCGCTCGCAAAGAAATGCCGCAGCCGATCAGCTGCTGTTTGATGGCTTATGATTTTTCCAGCGTTAATTATAGCGTTTATGCTAATTAAAGTACCAAGTGGAATCCAGCAAGTGCTAAAGAGGAATGGAGAAGTGTGAGCTGTGCTTTGGGACAGACTTCCTATGAAGGCACAGTACAGGCTCCTCACAGGGCCTCAGTGGATGTAGTCATTGCCCCCCTGCCCTTCCAGCCACTCTCCTGCAGTGTGCTCAGCTCTTCCTGACTCCCTTTTGTCCTTCCGTTTCTCCTCAGAGACCAGTATGGTGATATTTGATTTGTCTAATCCTGGCAGGAAATAGATTAACCTTTAGGCCAATTGATCTATAAGCCAGTAGAACTGTGGAAACTAAGTCTGTAAATTGCCGAGCTTCGGTCGTCTGGTACCACCATCCTGGCCTCTGGGCTCTCCTGTGGTTATGTGTCCACATCTCTCTTACACTTCAGGGTCTGATCTCTTTATCTCAGTACCCGCCAAGATTTCCTGGATGCTGCTAGCCAAATATCTTTTGCATCCCCCCCCCCCCCCGCCCTATCAATAACCCTGACCTCTGGCCATCATGCCTGCCCTGCCCGCCCTGGCCTGCTCCTGGCTACTGGTTCCCTCTTGCTTTATCTCATTAGCATCTCTACAAGTGGAGTGTGTGATGCACACGTCTTGAAGAGTACAGAGCATGGCTTCATCTTGTCCATCTCTAATTTTCTTCTGTCGGCTTGAGAAGAAGCAAGAACCCTACAGCTCACATGGTGTCTGTTTCCTAGCTAGAGGCCATCACATTTGATGCTAATAGATCCAAAGTCAAGTTTGAAAAGTCTAGAACTCTTAACTAGTAACCACTGACAATAGAGCCAGTGCCGATTTGTAACCAGATAGCCTGGGCTGGGTGCAGTGACTAACCGCAGGTCTTGTGGGGAAAGACACTCAACATACAGTTCCTTCTCATCCCCTTCTCCAAGACCTTCCTGGCCCCCCACTGTGAGGAGCAAACCACTGAAGATCATGGTCCTCCCAAGCCATACTTTCTGTCTAGTTCCCAGGTGGCTTCTGAACCAGTCAAGTAAGGTATGAACTAAACAGATTCCTGTAGCTGATTTAGCTGAGAGAGTGGTGGTCCGTGCATGCAGGGTCAGGATGGGCATGGATTTGTGACCATGCGCTCGAGAGAGGAGAGGGTAAGTCAGGGACCTGGCAGGAGGGAATGAAGGAGACTCCTCAGGCTTAGTAATTTGGTTTAAGGGGTCTACTAAAAATCTTTATTATTTTTTTAAGCAATTAAGATGTAAGCTACTTACTATTTCAGTTATAATAAATTATGAGACTGTCTTAAGTTTTTATTTTCGGCTTAGGAAAAAGAATAAAACTGGACTAGCCAGAGCACAGTGCCTCGTGCTGAGGCTGTTAATCCTATCAGTTGACTGTGGTGTAGGTGGTGTTTACACGTGGTGGATCCACTTGGGTGCCAGTGAAGTGTCGGGGTGTCGGGGTGCCGCTGTCTCCACACAGAGTTTGGCTGCCTGAGATTGCTAAAACCTGCCGTGAACGGCCAGTTACATAGCTAGAGGGGGTCAGCATGGAAAATGATAGTCTTGGCTGGACAGAGAAATACGCCCGTGTCTACATTCACCAGAGAAACACACCCATGTCTACATTCACCAGAGAAACAAGCCCGTGTCTACACTCACCAAAGAAACACACCTGTGTCTATACTCACCAAAGAAACACACCTGTGTCTACACGCACCAAAGAAATACACCCGTGTCTACACTCACCAAAGAAACATACATGTGTCTACACTCACCAAAGAAACATACCTGTGTCTACACTCACCAAAGAAACACACCTGTGTCTACACTCACCAAAGAAACACACCTGTGTCTACACTCACCAAAGAAACATACCTGTGTCTACACTCACCAAAGAAACACACCTGTGTCTACACTCACCAAAGAAATACACCCGTGTCTACACTCACCAAAGAAACATACCCGTGTCTACACTCACCAAAGAAACATACCTGTGTCTACACTCACCAAAGAAACATACCTGTGTCTACACTCACCAAAGAAATACACCCGTGTCTACAGTCACCAAAGAAATACACCCGTGTCTACACTCACCAAAGAAACACACCTGTGTCTACACTCACCAAAGAAATACACCCGTGTCTACACTCACCAAAGAAACATACCTGTGTCTACACTCACCAAAGAAACACTCACCAAACAGAGACTTGTATTTGAAAATCAGTTTTAGTGACCCCAAAGATCAATAACAGAAGTCAGAAAACATGTCTGGCTGTGCTGACAAGGCCAACTAGAAACATCTATGTTTCTACTTGACTGCACACTCCCAGTTTACTGATAAATGTGTTGTTGCAGACAGTGGGTTGTGGGTCTGTTTGCTCTGTTCAGGTGGAAACAGCATCTGAGCCAAGACTAACCCTAACATAGTCCCTCAGTGTTGGCTTTCTGGAACAAGTCAGTGACAGAAGCTCAGGGCTGGGCTTTCAGGCCCCATGGCCCATAGCACAAGGTCCTAAGATCTGGAGCCTTACAGCTCCCGACTTTAAAAGCCAGATACTTACATTCTAGATGCTCAGGTAAGTGCAAACTCTGGGCTCGTAAAGCCAGAGGCCTATGGCTTTCTGCCCCCAGACCACAAGCTTTCAAAACCAGAGGTTTACGCGTTGGTATAGATGCCCAGGTCAGAGACTTACTGTTCTGGGGTTTTAGTGTCAGTAGGAAGCACCCAGTTAACGTTCTAGGCTCCCAAGCTTCAGGTGTCAGGACCGCAGAGTTTTTAACTGTGGTGACCCTCTGCAACCCTTCCAGTGTTCACTGCCTGTTGCCTCCCATCGCCTAGGCCTCCAGTTTTCTGTTTTAGACTTCTCTATGGAGTGTTCCCATTGCTGAAGGGTACTCGTGGCTGCTGCCATCACTGCTAGGATTGAATCCCAGGCTTTTGTCTGTTCTTCATGAAATTAGCTCCTTCACTCTACCAGTGAGAAACAACGCATAAGCAAACAAAAGCCCACACTTCACTTCAAACTGTATGGAGGCCAATGTCACAACACCGGTGTGAAGGTAGATTTGGATGCTTAGTCACCAGGAATGGAATTGTTTGAAAGGATTAGAAGGATTAAGGGATGTGGTCTTGTTGGAATGGGTATGACCTTGTTGCAGGAAGAATGTCACTGGGGGGTTGTCTTTGAGGTTTCAAAAGCCCAAGCCAGACGCTCCCTCCCCTTTGCCTACTTCCTGGGGATGTCAAGTTCTCAGCTCCTCTCCCGCACCATGCCGGCCTGCCATCCTCCCTGCCATGGTGATATTAAAGTCTGACACTGTAAGTCAGGCCCCGATTAATCAATTCCTTTTAGGAGAGTTGCCCTGGTCACAGTGTGCCTTCAGAGCCCCAGACCGGTGACGAAGACACCAGTGGATAGTCGTGCACAGAGGAGCAGCTTCCTGACTGAGAATCAATACACAGATAGAAAAGGGCGCATGTACTTGTGCACATCTTCCTGATCCCCCTCCCCCATTTTGAGCCTCAGACATGCTTCAAGGCAGCTTTTTGCTGAGCCGCCAGGGCAGTTCTCTGCTCTGGACCCAAGATTAGATGAATGGGGTCATGACATGTCATTGAGACTTATCTTGGCTACAGTGAAGTCTCTCCGTAGCTGCTGCAGGCTGTGTGGAAACAGTCACGAGTGGAGGAAGGCCTCCCGAGAACAGCGCCATGGCTTCCGCTGCAGACACAGCTGCGACGGTTTCTGTAGCTAGCACAATTTCCTCAGAACATCCAGGAAGAGTTCCAGCTATTGTCCCATCACCAAGGGTCAAAGAAGTGGCTGCTGGATTGACCGCTCCCCAGTCAAGGCCACTGGGTACAAGGGAAGGGTCAGCTGTCTGTCAAATGACTGGGCGAGTTGGCCATAAAGGCTTCGGTCATTGAAAGGAGGAACATCATAGGCAGCTACCAGAAAGGTCACGTGGAGGGCTCAGCCGAACCTCACAGCGCAGAGGCCCCGGCCAGATGCCCGCAGGGAGGCCCGAGCCCCTCTGAGCTCATGCTCCCCACTCCCTTGATTACTATAATGTACCCAGCCTTGATTGACAGCTTGATTCTCTCCAGCTGAAATTCAAAGGTAAAGCCGAGGAGAGAAGGAAACGGTTGGGTAAAGTACCCTTGCTGCTGGATGTTGTTTTCATGCGTTAGCTATCCTTGAAGTTATATGTGCTTCTGTGGGCCAGGGAATTGTCCAGACCTTGTCTCCGCATGTTTTTTCCCCTTCCCTCCCAAGTACAACAGTTTCTCTCCCTGTCTTTAACCCAGTGTGTCAGAGATGTGTGGCTAACCATTCTCAGTCCCACCTGCGACCGAATTAACTTGATAATTAATTCACAAAGAGAATTATCATGTGCTTCGTTTTACTGCTGGCTACCTCTGCACACTTGACCAGTGAAGTCGACCTGACGGATACTCGTTTACGGGATGTGGATTTTTCTCTGCCTTCTTTCAGACTCGTGTCCGTCGGTCCTGATCCATTTCCTTTCATATCTGTTCTGCATATGATTTAAATACTGTCATTTTTGCTTAATGTTTACATTTCTATTTATTTGTGGCTAATTCTTTCAAACCATTAAAAGGCAACCCTCTAACAAATCTAGATAGCCGATCTGCCAGATGCTAGCTTGTATCTGTGGTATTTGAGCCCCGTTTGACCTCTAGTCCACTGTGACTGGCTGAGCAGGTTACAGTCGCTCTACACGTCAGGTTAGGTTGTGGTTCACTATTACAGTGACATTAGGTCGCACTGTACAAGCCATGGCCTCAGTGAAACTAGGGGAGGAAAATTTCTTCTAGTTTGTTCTGTTTATTGAGTACATCTCTACACTTTGGGAAAGGATCAGAAAGCTCATGGAGAAATTATACCCACGTGTAACACGGTCATTCACACCAAATCCTCTGTGTTTCAAGTAAAGTAAGAACATCGGTCAGTTTCTTGTCACCGTAGCAAAATACCTGGCAAAAGGAGCTGAAAGGGGGAAAGCCCCTGTCCCTCCCTCAGTGTGGGGACAGCAGAGTAGCAGGAAGTCCACTTCCATCCGAGTGGAAAAGGCGTGGTGACAGGAAGTCCACATCCATCTGAGTGGGGAGGACGTGGTGACAGGAAGCCCACGTCCATCAGAGTGGGGAGGGCATGGTGACAGGAAGTCCTTGTCCATCAGTGTGGGGAAGGCGTGGTGACAGGAAGTCCACTTCCATCCGAGTGGGGAAGGTGTGTTGACAGGAAGCCCACATCCATCTGAGTGGGGAGGACGTGGTGACAGGTGCATGAGACACTGTTCACATTATGTCTGCCTTCGGGAAACAGACAAATGAATTTTACTTCTCAACTCTCTGTCTTCCTTTTGTTAAGTCTAAGATCCCAGCCTGTGGGATACCATGGCTACACTCAGCCTGTGGGATACCATGGCTACATTCAGCCTGTGGGATACCATGGCTACACTCAGCCTGTGGGATACCATGGCCACACTCAGCCTGTGGGATACCATGGCTACACTCAGCCTATGGGATACCATGGCCACACTCAGCCTGTGGGATACTATGGCCACATTAAGGGAGGATTTTTCCACCTCAGTTCAGCCTCTCTGGAAACATCGTCATAGATGTACCCAGGGAGCATGTGTCTCAGGTGACTCTCCATCCTGTCAAGCTGACAGGGAAGAATAGCCTTCCCAGCAAGAGTTGGTAGCTTGCTTCCCTTGAATGAGAAGTTTCACCCTCAGGGTTACCTTAAAGATTTGGCGGGTGGTCCTCACGGAGGTTGTCTGCACTAACTCTGTAACTGAGGTAAATTCAAGTGCTCTGTTAGCCTGTCAAATTAGTTGTAGCCTTATCATTTCCATTCAAATAATTCTTAAAGATTGATTAGTTTGCTAAGTGTTATAAAGTATCATTTGATGTCACTGGATAACTTCGGTAAAGTTATTTGTAGTAGTGTCTATATTGTTTACAGAAAAGAAAAGTCAACCTTCAGAGCAAACACTCTGACTTGTTTCTACCATTAGTTTTGCTTCTTAGTTTCCCAGGGCTTTGGAGGTGTGAGGACCCAAGCACAGACAATCCCTGCAGCCCATTCTGTCAATTCCTGGATGTAGTCGACGGTCTTGCTTCATTTGATCTCACTCTCTGTGTGAGTTCTGTTCCCTATATAGGTTGTTTCATTGAGTTTAAAGGAACCACAGTCATCAAAGAACATAATAATTACAGTGTCCAGTTCTAAATACTGAGGAGAATGCATGGCGATCTTATGGAGATACTGCCTGTGTTGGGAACCGTGCTGATCCCTTGAGAGCAATGTCTCCCTAGGATCTAGAGTCTAGGTGCTCACAAAAACCCTACTAACCACTGCTACTTCTTGATTTCATTAGTAAGGAAACCGAGGCACGAGGTTACCATTTTCTGGTGATAACACAGGTAGACAATAACAACGTTAAGGTTCAAATACAGAACTTCGTTACAAAACCCTTAGCCCTTAAAGTGTACAGCACACACCAGGAAAATTTAAAGGCAAAAAAGGTGGCAAGGCTGAAGGAGTAAAGGTCAGCTGATGTCACACGTGGACCAATGGAAGGAGACTTCCAGATAAATCCTATAGCTTTTGTCCAACTCATGGTTATATACATGTCTGTAAGGTACCATGCGGTGCTTTGACTTGTGTCTGTTGGGGCCGTCTAAATCGTACAGAAATTTTCCTCTGTGTTTTCTCGGGAGCAAATGCTCACCTTGATTAACAAGCAGCACTTTGCATGTTCACAAAATCTGCCCCCCAAATCCCCTCAGTCATCGTATCGGCCTTGGGGGTACACACATTTGCTAGTTTTCTTCCTTAGTAAAGCCAGGCGCTATGAGCACCGCTTTTAAGATGATGGAGTCTTCGCTCCCCAACCTGCTTGTTCTAGATAAACCATGCGCATTTATCTAGAAAGCCATTGAAGGCACTTTATACATCAATTCTAATGAAAATGATGGCTCTTTATAGTTAAAATACTGACAGTTTTCCTTTAACCCTTTGTTTCCCTGCAGTGCCCTAGCTAGTTCAGTACTAGCTACACACCTTGTTTCTCTCTGCATTTAAGCAAAAATATGAGTGCAGAGCTAAGGTTTCCAGCTGAAACCTGCTAGGGTAAATCTTCAGTCAAAGTAGCTTTTCTCCTAACAGCCTGCTGCCTTAAGAGAACCAGAGAAACACTCCTGATGCGCATAAGTGCGTGGCTTAGACCCTTCCCTTCTAGAATACGGAAGACAGAAAAGCGATAAGGAAAATCATCCTTGAACGTCTGCAGTAAACTATCTCTTAAGATGTTTTTTAGGAGAGAGTAGAGTTTATTACCAATAAATATGTACAACTATTTTTTTTCTCAAATAAAAATAAAAGAAGGGCCTGCAAGGTGGGTCAGTAGGTAAAGGTAAAGATATATGCTACCAAGTCTGACAGCTTGAGTTTGACTCCCAGAACCCCTAGCAGAGAGAGGAAGTGCACAATGGTATGCATGCACCCTCCAAAAATAACAATAACTTAAAGCATAGATACTTAATCAGCCTCTATCACATAACAATGAGGTGGAGAAGGCCCACTGGTGTCTTTGAAGTATATGGAGCATTCCCTTCATTCCAGAATCTGCCTGTGACCTTACTTTTGCCTACACTGTTTTTGCTTTTCTACATAATGCAACACAGAAACCCAATTGGGAAATGCAGATGCAAAGCTGCACTTGGAGGGAGTGTCCTGCTCAAAAATAAAATACTGAAGAATCCGTCACTGGCTTGACTGTTAAAACAAAGTCAGCTTGGAGCCATCAGGACCCTGCCTCAGGTTCCTGGCATCTAAAGCCCAGGAGAAGAGAGCAGTGCCGACCAGAGGAACTGGGATGGAAAAGCAGGCTCTGGACTTCCGTGTCTGTAAACACTGCATTCCTTCTCGTGGGAGATGCTCCGGTGTGACTTCTCTGCTTTGGAGGTGCACTTGGTTCAGAAGCAAAGCTGGGTGAGAACAGTGCTGGGCGCGGACTGGAAACAGCCCTGAGAGTGTTTGACAACAGTGATCTGGCAGGGTGAAGTTTGCTTCCGCTTCATGCCCTCAGCTGTCTGTCCTAGGTACAGGCTCAGAAGCTTGGCTGGCAAGTCTCAGCTGCTAGTAAGCAGCGATGCCAGCACACACACACACACACACGTGCGCGCACACACACACACATGTGCGCACACGCGCGCGTACATGTACACACACACACACACACACACACATACACACACACATCCCAGACAGACAGTCTGAATGATTTCTTAGGGACAACATGCAAATTCTTCTATAACCCCTTTGTTGTCATTCACTTGAAAACTGATGCTTTTTTCTGGTTAAACTAGCTTTATAGATACGGATGGAGATAAGTATTACAAATTTCCACATAAGTTTTGTGATATAAGTTTGCTTCCAAATCATGTTTCAGTTCCCTGTGTTCAGGTGCACCAAGTCATCCCCCTGGGTTGCCATTTGGTGGGGACTGCAATCAAATCTGGTATCAATGAATTGTCTGGTCCTCTGAACAACAACAAGTCTCCCGATCTCCAAATGTTGGATGTCTTCCTGTGTACTTTGTGCTCTTAAGTAGTTTTTTCTTTTTAATGTATTTTATAGTCTTCATTGTACAAACATTGGCGCCATCAGGGCTCTGCCTCAGGTCCCCATGGAAGGAGCAGTGTGGTTCTAAGTGCTTTAGTCTTTTTGATGATTTGCAAACAGAATTGCTCTTTCCTTTTTCTTTCTTTCTTTCTGTTTGGTTTGTTTTTAACAGGAACACTCTGTGCCTAACAGACATCTACATGCCTCCCAAGTGCTGGGATTAAAGGCAAGCACCACCACACTTGGCCTTCATATATATATATATATATATATATATATATATATATATATATATGTTCATTGCTAACACTGTAAGATATAACTGACTTTGCTTATTTATCTGTATTGTGCAAATCTGTTGAATTCTTTTGTTCTTTCCCATCATTTTCAGTAATGCTTGTGGTTTTCTGTATACAGACATGCCATTTGTAAACAGAGATGGTTTTCCTTCTTCCTTACAGTTTGGAGACTAGTTAGTTAGTTAGTTAGTTAGTTAACTTGCAAGGTAGAAATGGTAACAGTAGACACTCTTAACTGCTTAGGTTTTGAAGAACTCTGTTTTCCTTCCCACAAACAATGTTAGCTGTGAGATGCCTTGAGTGGTTTCTAACATCTTGAGGAGAATTCTTCTTGCTTCTTTGTTTTCATCAGAAAAGAGGCTATATTTGGTCAAGTGATTTTTTTTTTCTTGGCTTTATTGAGATTTTCCTGTAGTTCTTTATTTCTTCTTCATTTTATTCTTATATTGATTGATTCATTGAGTAGTTGATTAATTAATCAGTTAGCTAGATGACATCTGTGATTAACCCTTGCCTTCATGAAACAAATCCTTCCTCCTTGTCAAGTCTACGGGTCTGCAATTGTTCATAGTGTTCTTGTAAAACATTTTGTTTCACTTCCTGATCTTAATAGTTTTAGACTGTTGTCCTTTTCCCTAGCCAATTTTTTAACCACTGTTTTGTTCTATTGATAATATTTATTTTCCCTAGTCTATTTCTTTGCTCTCAGCTCTAATTCTTACTTTATATCTAAAGTTTTAGAATGAAAGATTACATTATGAATTGTTGATTTTTTTCTCTTTATATATATATATACATATATAATTGATTTTTATTGAGCTCTACATTTTTCTCTGCTCCCCTCCCTGCCTCTCTCCTCCCCTTCAACCCTATTCCAAGGTGCTTCTGACTCAATTTACTCAGGAGATCTTGTCTTTTTCTACTTTCCTTGTAGATTACATCCATGTATGTCTCCCTTAGTGTCCTCATTGTTGTCTAGGTTCACTGGGATTATGATTTGTGGGCTGATTTTCTTTGCTTTATGTTTAAAAATCACTTATAAGTGAGAATATATGATAATTGTCTTTCTGGGCCTGGGTTACCTCACTTAGTATGATGTTTTCTAGCTCCATTAATTTGCCTGAAAAATTCAAGATGTCGTTAGTTTTTTTCTGCTGTGTAGTACTCCATTGTGTAAATGTACCACATTTTCCTTATCCATTTTTTGGTCAAGGGGCATTTAGGTTTTTTCCATGTTCTGGCTATGACAAACAATGCTGTTATGAACATAGTTGAGCACATGTCCTTGTGGCACGATTGTGTATGCTTTGGGTATATACCCAAAAGTGGTATTGCTGGGTCTTGAGGAAGGTGGAACAATTCTATAAGACTTTAAACTAAGAATGAATACAAATACTCCTCAAATTATTTCACACAAGAAACAGAAGGAACATTGCTAAACTCTTTAAGAGGGTATGATTACCCTGATACCCAAACTACAGAAAGACATTACTAAGAAAGAGAATTACAGACCAATCTCACTCATGAACATTGATGCAAAAATACTAAATAAAATACTGGCAAAACAAATATATGTTAATTGGCCTTTTTCCTTTGTAACTCTTAATATTCCTTCTTTACTCTGTATGTTTAATGTTTTGATTATTATGTGGCAAGGGACTTTTTTTTATTCAGTCTATTTGGTGTTCTGTACGCTTTTGTATCTTGATAGGCATATCTTTCTTTAGGTTGGGAAATTTTTCTTCTATGATTTTGTTAAGTGTATTTTCTGTGCTTTTGAGTTGAACTTCTCTTTTTCTTCTATAACTATTATTCTTAGGTTTGGTCTTTTCATGGTGTCCCATTTTTCTGGATATTTTGTGTTAAGCTTTTGTTAGATTTAATGTTTTCTTTGACTGGTGAGTCTATTTCCTCTGTTGTATCTTCAGTGCTTGGGATTCTCTCTTCCATCTTTTTGTATTCTGCTGTTCATGCTTGCGTTTGTGGTTCCTTATCATTTTCTCATGATCTCTGTTTCTATAATTCCCTCAGATTGTGTTTTCTTTATTGTCTCTATTTCAATTTTCAAGTTTTGAATAGTTTCTTTCATATATAGTTGCTTTTTCTTGGTTTTCTTTAAGGGATTTGCTGATGTCTTCCAATTTTTTGTTTGTCTTTTCCTCCATTTCTTTGAGGGAATTTCTCATTTCCTCTTTAAGATTCTCAAACATTCCCTTGACGTTATTTTTTAGGTCATTTTCTTCTGCTTCATCTATATTTGGCTGTTCAAGTCTTGCTGTTGTAGGGTCTCTAGATTTTACTGGTGTTGTGTTGCTCTTTGTGGTGCTGCATGTGTTCTTACCTTGTCTGCTCATCTTTTCCTCTAATTGGTGTGGTTGGGGCTGTCTGTGACTCTGGTGATTAATCTTCTAGGTGCCTGTGGATCCAAGGCTCAGATGGTTGCTCCTCCTGATACAGTCAGTGTCACGGTTTTAGTTACCCTTTTGGTCACTCCATGTTCCTGAAGTTGCTCAGCGCTCCTGGGATTTGCTCCGCTCAGTGGAGTTTGCTGTCTCAGGCCTGCTCTTGTCTAGGTTGCAGGCTCAGACCTGTTTCTATAAATATCCCTGGTCTGGATCTGCCCCTGTGGAAGTCCCTGGCTTGGGATTGGTCCTGCAAAGGTCTCTAGCTCTAATCTTCTCCCTCAGAGGTCCCAGACTAGGGTGCACCTGGACCCACAGAGGACCTGGCTCAGGTCTACTCCCTCAGATGTCCCAGACTGAAGCCCAGATCTGCAGAGGACCGGCTCAGGCCTAGTCCCTCAGATGTCCCAGACTGAAGCCCAGATCTGCAGAGGTCCTGGCTCAGACCTATTTCCTCAGAGGTCCTAGACTCACATCCAGACCTGCAGGGATCCTGGCTCAGTTCTACCCCCTTGAAGGTCCCAGCGGTCTCTGGCTCTGGCCTACTCACTCAGCAGTTGCTCCCTTGTACCTGCTCCTGTGGACTTTGCTGTCTCAGGTCTTCCCCAGCCTAGGTCACTGGCTCAGTCCTGCTTCCGCAAATGACCCTGGTCTGGATCCACTCCTGCTCCCATGGAGCTCACTGTCCCCTTTTTTCTCTCTTTTTAAAACTCAGTCATTTATCATTTTAAATAGTATAGCTTTTGCCATATTCTACAAATTTTGGTAAATTGTATTCTGATTCATCTCAAATTGTTTTCTAATTTCCTTGCCATTTTCTTCTATGTCTTGTCTATTTATAAACATGTTAACATACCAGACATTTGCAGAATTTTCCATTTTCTTTCTTCCATGATCTCTAATTTTATTCCACTGTGTTTGGAAGATATTTTGCAGTTTCGGGCATTTCAGACTTGTCGTCACCCCGTTTGTGGCTGTCTCGTATGTCCTGGAGCCTGTTGACCCCTGTATTGTCAAGCACCTTCCACTCTCTTTATAGTACAGTCCATTCCTCATAGAAGTTAGTAAATTCCCACATGAGCTAGCTCTACCCAGCTGCCTTGACATATTTCCTTCAACCCCTGGTCTCATTCTTGTTCAGAAAGTATTTTTGACTGATTTATTCAGATAAGCTTAGTTACTATAACTTCAGTAATGGATGTTTCAAGAACATGTGGACCAATCGGAGTGTATGTTTGTGGAAAGTTTTAAGATAGATTGAAAAAGCTTGTGTTTAAGTGCTCACAGCAGCATTACCTAAAGTAGTTAGCTATGAGGGTCAACACAAAGATCATCAAACAAATGAACCAACCTATTATGATGATATATCAGGTCAGTGAAATACTAGTCAGCCATTAAGAAGGAGTGGATTCTGATGCATCTAACCCTATAGATGAACCTTGGAAATATTGTTAAGTAACAGAAGCCAGACACAATGGCCACATACCATCATGTAATTCCATTTAAGCAGAAATAAATGGAATAGTTGTTTTGATAACAACGGAAAGCAGCTTAATGCTTGCCAAGGTCTGGGTGAGGAAGTGCTTGCTTAGGAAATGGGAATTTGGGGGTATGTTGGTGATAAATATGTTTTGGAATTTGCCATGATCTCTACATAACATAGTGAATATACTCAGTGTCTTTGCCGCAGAACCTTGTGCGTCTGTGGTTGCAGTGAGAAAGCGAGGCCCAGTGAGCTGGTTCGGTAGAAAAAGGTGCTTGCTGCCAAGCCTGGACCAGAGCTCTGAGTTCCCTCCCTAAGACCCACACGGTAGGAGAGGACTGACCCCTAAGTTGTCCTCTTGCGTCCACATGCATGACATGGCATTCATGCTCAGACACAGCACACACAGAGGCAATAGGGGAAAGGTGAAAAAAATTAAGTCAAAGAAAATAAATGTTTGCACGGTTTCAGTTAAAATAGAATCGTATCACTTCCCTCCTTTCCCTTCCTCCCGCCAGAAAAATCAATTTCTAAAATATAAATATGGCTATAGATAGAAAAACAAACATAAAAATCTTATTCTGAAATAATGTTTCTATCAGTTACTATAAAAATAAGGATCAAAGTCTAGAATGAAGAAAATGTGAATGACTATGGCTTACGTTCATCCATCGTCAGAATGCTCGGTATGAAGCTGATAAAAACCCAGCTGTTTTGTTCACTGGCAAACCGTGGCACATCTGGACTTCATATGCTGAACATTATCGTGAATATTTTCCCCAGCTTAGATGAACAAGATAAAGCCTTTGCTCTGGGGCTCTGCTCCTCTCCCACTAAAACAGCCAGGGTCCTTTGTTAGCAGGTTTTCTTATCACTAAAGAGCGTGGCTAGAAATCACCATCACCAGGTTCTAATTGCGCTAAACTTCTGTTCAACTCGGAGTTTGGTGCTGATGGTGCTGGAAAGTCACAAGAGCAGTGGAATGAACCATAGCTTATTTGAAGCATATCTAATAGTAAAATGGATAAAATAGCCTATTGAGAAACGTTGTGAGATGTCTGAATTGCACTCACATTCCAGAGTTATGAATAGAATTGCCCATGCCGAAACGTGGTCATCAGCAAGGAAGAGTACTGACGCTTCCTACCGTGCCACAGTTTGCAGAGAGATCATCTCACACAGGACCAGCCCAGATTAGTATCTTCATGTCCTAACACTGTTAGAAACGTATAAGGCACTAGGAAGATCCTGAAAGTAATAGCCCAGACCCAAAGCATCTCTAGTTCATCCATTGCTGTTCTTTCCCACTGTGGCAGCAATACTGATCGGATTATGTAGTGTGTGCTCTTAAAGTTGCAGTTTAGGAATAACACTAGAAGCCATGTGTTGTTTCTCATTTTAATAAAATTCAGTAGCCTCTTCATTCTTAGGGATAAAGTGAGTTGAACTTGAGAAGCCATATTTGTGCTTGGTATTAGGTCAAACCATGATGCATATGTTAGCTGCTTAGAATTTATCTGCCTGTACAGAACTTGAGCCAATAATCCCTTACACTGCAGTTTGCATATGTTTTATTCTAAGTGGCTGTGAAGAATTTAATGTAAGTAAAAACACTTGCATGGGCTAGGCATGGAGGGAAGGATTGCCATGTAAAATGCTGTCTACAAAAGCAGCAAACTTGAGGCACAGAGTTTAGTTTAGATCCCCAGAACCATAGAGACACTGGGTGGATGAGGCCGTCCACCTGCAGTTTCATACTGGAAAGGGGGAGACAAGGGATCCCTGGAACAAGCCGGCTAGCTAGACTAGCCATAAGAATGAGCTCGGAGAGACCTGCCTCAGTGAACAAGGTGGAAAGCAATCCAGGAAGACTTCTTCAGTGCTCACACATATGCACATTCATGTACATGTGTGTGCACATAAAAATGTTCACACACACACACACATATATATATATATATAAATGTATGCATGTATACCACGTTCACGTGGAAAAGGAAGAAAAAGGCTTAAGTTTAATAATCTGCAAAACCTAGGTCTAAATATCTACCCAGCTTACTGATTATTTACATGGAAAAACGTTTGTGAATATTTATGGCTTCCTTAAGTGTGAAACCCTTCCTGTGGAGCATTATGCTAGCACTTAGAAAGAGGTCAGGGGCTGAACAGGTGCTGCTAGCTGGAAGGTCTTGATGGGAACTTGGGAAATGCCTTGCAGAAGATGATCGTGGGCTCTCATTAGCAGCTCTCTAGACCATCTTGCCATTTCTTCCCTCCCCCTGACCTGCTGCGATAGAGTCGGGATAAGGAGATGTTAATTTGCTCGTTTGAATAAAACAGTGTGAATGGGTTATTGGTTCCCTAAATAATGATCTTGGCACCAGATTTGCTTTGGTTGGATGGAAGACATGACTTGTGGGCATTTCTTGTAGATCATCTGTCATTTTCTGTGAGTTATTAGGATAGAATTTGGCATCCCCCTCCCCGTGACCTCATGAGTTGTCATTACAAGGGGATATTGGGCTCTTGCTGCGTGTTCATTCTGTGGATAAGGTCATGATCTTCAGGGTTTGCATACTGATCAAACTCACAGTCCTTGTTCTGTCTCCCTGCCCACAGTAAGTCTGTAACGGCGGCAATGAAGCCGTTCTCTGTAAATATAACAAAGGCTGTAACCGAAGCTGCTCTTTGCAGGAGCTGTTTCCATCTGCCCTGCCACCACACAGGAGGTTCTCAGCAAACAATCTCATCTCGTTGACCTACAAGGCCCCTAGAGCCAATGCTCTGGAGTACTCAGCAAATAATCAGCTGGCGTGTCTTCAGCAAATACTCCTTTGCTCTGCTGTTCATCAAAAAGCAGGGGTGTGCCAGAATCCCTTGGAGTCAATACCAATAAATAGTAAACAAGCTTAACAAGAGCCATTACCTTGTGTTGTATAAGGGATGTAACTAGCTCGGGAGGAGGCCAACCTGCTGTACTGAAAAGGCCCAAAACTATGTCTGTCAAAGTAAAACAGAAGTTTTGCGCCAGCCCAGCCAGTTGGGCCAGGGAGCATTTCCGCTGGGTGAGTTCAGAGGATAGCTTCCCACCCTGGTGCTGGGCCAGCCTTACTGGTATGCCTCACCCATTGGGTGGCCTGCTTTCCCCACTTCCAGTTCGCAGATCACAGTGGAGGGAGATCTGGAGAATGATTTGTCCACAAACTGATATGATCCACATATCTCAGTTCCCACCCAACCACCTCCCCAGTGATTTGTGATACCTAGCTGCAAAGGAGGCTAGAACTGTGGCTTCTTTCCAAGCCAGCCTAAACTGCAGTAGAATAACAATGAGCCCATGTGAAGTGTATGGATTGTGGGGTGACAGTAGTGTCACAGAGGAAAAGAAAGCAGGGGGTTGGGGTGAAACCCTGGAGATGGCTAGAGCAGCTTTAGTTCAGTGAACAGCATCACCCAGCAAATGACAGCGGGGGGAATGGTCTGCATGGCCGGGTGGGAAGAGCAAACAGAGGCCATGGTAGATAGGGAAGATTTGGGAGACGTAATAGTCACTTTGCTCATTGCTCTGACCCAGTGCCTCACAAAATGCAACTTAAGGGATGCAGTGTTTATGTAGGTTCATGGCAGGGGGTGCAGTCAATCATGGTGCAGAAGGCGTGGCAGTGGGACCAGCTCCTGACAGTGGTGGCGTGAGGCTGCTTGTTCACATCTCAATGAACCAGGAAGAGAAAAGGATGCTGATGCTCAAGTGGCTTTCTCCTTTACCCTTTTCGACCCCAGCACATGGGATGGTATTGCCCACCATCAGGGTGGGTCTTCCTCAGTCTTCTCACAGGCAAACCCATGGTTGCGCCTCACTGATGCCCTAGGTGTTTCTTAATTCAGAAACAAGATGACAGTTCAAATTAGCCATCACATGAGAAATGGATTTTCTTTTAAGAGCCTGTCTGGGCCTGTTGAGCTCTGATGTACCTCATACCCATGGAGACAACTAGCAACCATGGCTCATGTGAATTTGGGGTGTGGGCCATATGAACCTGGGGCTCAGAAAAAGCAGCGCAGAAGTCAGAGCCATGGGATTTAGTGAACTTCTTCACCTAGGTCTATAGTGTAAAGGCCAAGTTCCTCTCCATGGGAAACAAACAGGCCACAAGGTGACCACAGTATCCCCTACAGTCCTGATGCCCAGTATCTGATCGGGTCCACATTCCTTGGAGGAATGCCAAGTCCCTCAACTTCAGAGGGGTTCAGAGTCTGCAGAACAAGCCCCTCTTTGACCTACCCTGGAGGAAACATACTCAGGAAGGAGAAAGGGTTGTTAATGCCAGAATGCAAAATGGAGGAATTCCCTGGATTTTTGACCCCAGTTCCCTCCTTTCCAGCCAGCCCTGACTGAGAAAGACCCTTTATTTGGAAGATTTTCCTGGTTGAAGGAAAGAACTTTTGTTTTTAAAAATCAAGTATAAGGAAGCCTGAGAGATACAGACGGGGTGGTGTAAAGAAAGGAGACTCAGGAGGGTAGGAGGCCCAGGCTGGGTCCAGGCATGAGCCTGGTTCTTCCAGCAGCTGGCTCTGCCTGTCTGTGGCCACTCCTCCTCCTCACTGAGCCCTTTCCAGGCTCAGCCATCTCTGTCAAACACCTTCTCTTCCTTCCTCAATAATATCCAAGCATCGTTTTGTGTCCGTGACTGACTGCCACACCCATTCCCCATTCTTAGAGACTGCTTTGCAGATTCCAAGGTCCCATTTTCCCCTATCACTCTGCAACCGTGTCACCCCAATGAGGCTGATCGGGCTGAACTGCTTGTGTGAAACCAGTTTCTGTGAGGAGTGGGCTGATTTGCCCAAGTCTTGGGATGGCTGTTTCTCTTAACAAAAGAGAGCTGGCTTTTGCACAAATAGAACAGGCTGCATTTCATCTAAGTCTGCCTATTAATTTGTCTAATTCCTCACAGGTATTCAATGTGTTTGGTGTTCTTAGGGTGGGGCATGCTGCTGGGGGACATAGCATGTCTTTGATAGCTACGGATTGGTCCCGTCTGGCAGCGGGGCAATACTTTGGCTGCTTAGATTGGTCATTTGAGGAGTCCTCAGCCATATCTTAGCCACAGCTTAAGAGAGAAATCCTTCCATGTAGCTAATGAAACCTCTTCCACTCCATTTTTTTTTCTCTTGGACTTTGAAATAAAAAAAAAAATTGTAAGAAAATGGGCTTTTTAAAGCAGGAATTTGTGTGAAGGAGTTTGGGGACTGTTCTGAGGACCAGCTGATACTGAGTGTCGGGTTCCACAGTTTCTGTAACTTCTAGACTGTGTCAGTACTGCTGTGGAAAATGAGGGAAGCCGACAGCCATACCATTCCCACAGAAGGGATGGCTTGCTGTGAGCATCACCTTAGGTAATCCATACAGACTGACATGCAGAGCTCTCTGAATGGTTACTGAACCCATACTGTGTGTTGAAGGCTGTGTTCCCCAGTGTTATGGGGCGGTGGGTAGCATACGGGACATTTGGGGATACAAGGTGCAGGTGGAACATGAAAGAGGGTGGGTACTTGAATACCTTCAGACCTCTCAAGTTGGTTTTCTCCCCTTTCATTTCTATCGCGTCAAAGCAATTGCTGGGGATATATCCACCCGCTTCAGTGTGTTACGTCCAGCCTGCAACCCACAGGCTGCGCATAGCCAAGAACAGCTATGAATGGGATCCAGCAAACAAACAAACAAAACCCATAAACTTGCTTAGTGACCGGATTACACAGTTCTGGAACAGGACCTTGGTGGGTGACAACGCAGTGTCACGATGAGATAAGGTTGGACGTGCCTGGAAGCCTTACGAGTCCATGCTTGCACAGGGTGTGCTGACCTGTCCCTTCCTGTCCCTTTCAGGCACCAGCAAGGTGAACCTTGTGAAGATCTCATCCACAGCCTCCAGCCCTCGGGACACAGCCCTGGCTGCTGTCATCTGCAGCGCCCTGGCCACGGTGCTGCTAGCCCTGCTCATCCTGTGTGTCATCTACTGCAAGAGGCAGTTCATGGAGAAGAAGCCCAGCTGTAAGTCCACCGCATCTTCCCCATCTTACTGCAAACTGGGTTTGTGAGCATTGTCATGCAAGAGTCCACAAGAGACCTGGGTAAGACAAGAGTCACCCGCTATTTAGGATCCAAGGCACAGGAAAACAGGCCTCTGCAGGATTTGGGGGCCGCATACAGATGCTGACCAGGCTGTGATGTACCCAGGCTACAAGGCAAAAATAAAAAATTATCTATACCCCACATTCTTAGCAAGTTATTTTAAACTGTGTGTGCCTCTGTATAAGAAGAAATAGGAAGCCCCCCATTTACCATCGTTCAGCTTAACAGGTTTTTTTATGTTACGGAGGTCTGATAGCATATCTGTTAAGCCATCTGCTCCTCACTTTCAGCCCATATGCAGTAAATTACATGGGCACTGTTATAAAACAGGCTGGGCTGTAGCTTGGCAATAGAGCGCTTGCCTAACATGTGCAAGGCCCTGGGGTTTAATCCCCAGCACACACAGAATGTGGAGACCAGAGGCTGGAGAGATGGCTCCGTGGGTAAGAGCACTGGCTACTCTTGTCAAAGAAGGTTCCATTCCCAGCATCCACAAGGCAGCTTGCAGGAGTCTGTAAGTCTAGTTCCAGGGCGTCTGATGTCCTCTCCTCACCCCCATGGGCACCAGGCATGCATGTGGTGCATAGACAGACATGCAAGCAAAGCACCCTTACACACAATAAAATAAAAATAGTTTCAAGTGTGTATGTGCATGTTTGTGTGGATGGATAATGGCATAGGCTTTGCATTAATTGATTTTGCCCACTGTAGGCTAGCAGAAGTTTGTGATTAAGTTATTCTAGACCAAGCACCAATGTTTGGAAAATTGGCAAACAGAGTGTCTTAATTTTACAGTCAGTGTCTTGGGATAAGCAGAAGTATATAGAATAATAGCGCTGACTCACAAAAAAAAAAAAAATACGAACTGCCAGGCTTCTTACGGAGAAGTGTTAACTATGGGTGTCTCCTTTCCCCTAGGGTCTCTGCGGTCACAGGACATTCAGTACAATGGCTCTGAGCTGTCATGTTTTGACCAGCCTCGGCTCCGCCACTGTGCCCACAGAGCATGCTGTCAGTGTCACCGGGACTCAGCCCAGACATATGGTGAGTTGGGCCACGAAGGGTCCAGAGGAGCCAGGAGTGCAGAATGGGACTGCAAACAGGGCATTGCCAAGTCCTGCTCTTACTCTTCAGAACGGGTGGCAGTGGGTCACGGGTTGATTTTCCAGTCTTAGCTGACCGTGTCAGGACTCTCCTCTGCCCCACATTGGTCTGGGTGCCTCAGGTCTCTCTAGTATTAAGAAAACAGGAATCTCCACAGAACCCGGGACTGTGTTAGCAGCTGTCTAGGCAACTTGGCCATCTCATTTGGAGTGGGTTTCACTTACAGTCACCTCTGCCTGCTGTGTAGAGGTGGGGCCGACATCCTTGTGCCTCAGGCAGGGCTACTGTTGCTGGGATGAAACACCATGACCTTGGAGAGGAAAGGGTTTACGGCTTACATATAGGGCCACAATCCATCAAGGGAAGCCAAGACAGAAACTCAAATAGAGCTGGATCCTGGTGGCAGGAGCTGATTGCAGAGGCCCTGGAGAGGTGCTGGCTCCTCACGGCTTGCTCATCCTGCTTTCTTATAGAACCCAGGACCACAGCCCAGGAATGGCACCACCCACAATAGCCTGGACCCTCCCCCACCAATCACTAATTAAGAAAATGCCCTACAGGCTTGCCTACAGCCCCATCTCACAGAGCCATTTTCTCAAGGCTCTAGAGGACTCTAGCTTGTGTCAAGTTGTCATCCAACTAACCAGCACACCTTGATTACCTGGTTACTTCAAACCGATCACTAATGTGACTGGTTTCAATGACTTCGTGAGAAAGATGGATGAGGGATGTCCACACCAGGCTCTGGCCTTGCCTGCCTCTTGGTCTGTTGCTGGAAACAGTCATTAGGAAGAGTTGACCCAGGTGGAAGTGTGCCTCTGACCCAGCCAGGTGAAGGGGACATGGCTTTCTCTGCCTCCGGCTCATTGGCATCAGCCTGAGGTTTCTACTTCACGTCCAGCCCCAGGCCTCAGCAGGTGACCTCCTGCACATAGATCCACATGGCTAACAGTACTTCTGGTGTCAGTCTGGCCCAGGAGCCCTCTCAAGTGTCCTCGGTTTCTGGTTTGTCTGGGTATAGTGCCTATGACAATATCAAGTCATCTCTTAGACACTATTATCTGTTCTAAGGTACTCATACTCCAGGCTTGTTGGACTGGCCTCTTGGAATCGCCCTCTGTTTCTCTGTAATGCTGCAAGATGGACTGTCTCAGTCCTGTATGTCACACATAGAATGAGACTGTTTCACCCTTATCCCCCCTCCCACCTTCCTGACGGGTCTCATTGTGCAGCCCAGGCTGGCCTAAATCCTCTGACCTGCTCCAGCCATGACACCCATGCCCAGTTGTGCCTCTGTATCTGAGGTTTGCCTCCCTCCTCCTGCTAAGTAGTCACCCACATGGGATCTGTCACCTTCCCAAGGGGACCCAGGCTTAGCTGGTGTGAACAGGAAGGTTCAGGAGGAAAGCCCTGGGCCTCATGCTTTTCTGTCTTTCCCAGGGCCTGTTCACCTGATTCCGTCCTTGTGCTGTGAGGAGGCCCGGAGCTCTGCTCGTGCAGCCCTTGGCTGTGGGCTGCATTCTACTGCCACCCTTCAGGAGAGGTAACTGCTCCTCTAGTCAACGGTGTCATGCTCCTGTTTGCGTATGTGTATCCTCCTGGTGTAGCAGCTGTGTGGTAGACTGTAGAGATCTACTTCCAAAGCACTACCAGCGACTCCCGACTTCTGGGAACCCGAGGGGAGAGCTTCCCCTCAGGGGTTGCAGGGCCTGAGAGTGGCGATAACCTGTACTATTTTCGGGTACCTTTCTCCCCACCTGCTTTCTTTGTGTCTTACATTCATGTTCATGACATTTCTCTATTTCCACAAAATTTTGTTTTAAAGCATATCTGCGTGTTTCTCTGTGTGTGTACACACAGTGCCCGTGCCCCAGAGGCCGACCACATCACATCCTCCTGGGGCTGGGGTTACAGGTGCCTGTGGGTCTCCCGATGTGGGTGCTGGGAACTGAGCTCAGGTCCTCAGAGGCAGTGCGCACATGTGCTTAGCTGCTGAGTGGTCTCTCCAGCCTCTTCTGCCCCTGACATTTCTGTTAGGTCAATATTATCTCACTTAGCTGCTGAGTCCACTCTCCAGCCTCTTCTGCCCCTGACATTTCTGTTAGGTCAATATCTCACTTAGCTGCTGAGTCCACTCTCCAGCCTCTTCTGCCCCTGACATTTCTGTTAGGTCAATATCTCACTTAGCTGCTGAGTCCACTCTCCAGCCTCTTCTGCCCCTGACATTTCTGTTAGGTCAATATCTCACTGGTGCACTGTTCTAGAAAAATAATCCAGAGAGCTCGGTTAAGACCTAAGAAAGTGCAGGTATTAGACATTGGATATACTTGTATTAATTAGAAATACATACAAAATTGTTGTAGGAGCTGCGGGCTTCGTTCCTGCTGCCCCAACTTCCGGCCGCCTGGCTAGCTTATGCCCTAAAATAATTACACGGAAACTGTATTCTTCTAAACACTGCTTGGCCCATTTCTATTAATGTGTGTAGCACCATGAGGTGGCTTACCAGGAAGATTCTAGCCTATGTCCATCCTGGGTCGGAGCTTCATCAAGTCTGCCCTGGGGAGCAGTGGCAGCGGCATCTGAGCTCACTTCCTCTTCCTCCCAGCATTCTGTTCTGTTTACTCCACCCACCTATGTTTTAACCTATCAGGCCAAGCAGTTTCTTTATTTAATTAACCAATGACCTTCCTCCATCACAAAATCACTTTTAAGGTCAATGGAGTAGCTGCAGTTGCCACACTGAGGGAAATTTAAAGCAATAGTTAGCAGAATAGGAATTCTCGGCGTGTTAGTATTGCAGCCTTAGAGCCGAAATTATAGCTGAAATGCTGTTCTGTGCTAGTGGTTTCTGTCAGCTACACAATACTCACAGACCTTCCGGGTGTGTGTTCAGAAACACAGCTTCAGTGGCGGATGCAATGCCAGCTTTCTTCGGGTCTGTCTCCCGGTCCATGTGCGGCGAGTTTTCTGACGGCTGGCCTCTGATGCGGAATCCTCTGGGCGAAGGCTCTCTTTGTGACTCTTACCCTGAACTCGCTGGAGAAGATATTAACTCCCTCCATCCAGAAAATGAAAGCTCAATATCTCTGGATTCCAGTGGTGGGCAGGATCTGGCTGGGACAGCGGCTGCAGATTCTTCTGGAAACGTCACAGAAACTACTACTGACTCACCTAGAGTCCGGGAGCAGCCCCTAGCTCAAGATGTTCAAAGGACTCCAAGCCAAGGAAGTTGGGAAGGCAGCGGCAACCTGAACCTAGGCACACCTACGCCCTTCCAGGTAAGACAGTGATGGGTTTCAGAGTGAACTTGGCCATGGCCTGTGCTAGACTGCAGGGGTCCAAACTCTGTTCCTGCTGTGAAATCTGGGGAAGTAGACGAGCAATAGCTGTAATTTCCTATTTCTCATGCGTTACAGAGGACTGTTTGACAGTGAATCTCAAGTCTTTTTTTCCTAACCAACAGAAGCATTTTATGACCACACAAAGGGCATTCACACCTTAACTTGTCTTCTTACATCTGACGGCAGCGTTGGAGTGCTTCCTGACAGGGAGCTGGCCAGTGATGAAGACATCTGGCCGTCCGCCCCCATCTTCCCTGTTGTCAAGCGATAGTCTTAGGCTTGACACTCCCGAGCATTTATTCTGAGATCTCAGACTCCTCTTTCCCTGCTGTGCACTCGGCCACTGTCACCTGCTTGATTGCGTTGATTCACTGTTGAGTCTGGTCAGAAGCGGACAGGTGGTGTCGACCCGGGACCAAGTGCGTGCAAAGGATCTCCCTGCACAGACGTTTCAAATCAGGTTCAATGTTGCGGTGGTCAGGAGCAGAGGAGAGTAGATGGAGGGGGGGGGGGGCTTCCTGAAGCCACAAAGCAGGGAAGGTCTCAGGAGACCTGGCCCTCCCTCTGCATTCTCATCTGGGAGAGGATGTTACCTGGGCTAACTTGGCCTTCACGTTCATCAACACTTCCTTAAATGCATTGCTAGCAGAAATGGCGGTGAGAGCTCTGTGTAGCCAGGAGAGACTTCTTGCTGGTCTGATTTTGATCCATCCCATAATTTGCATACCACTGATGGCAAAGGCTAAGAAAGAACTCGAGAATTTCCCTAGTTGTGCAGAAACTTGTTGATAGCTGCTGAGTAAAACTTAAGCGCCGAGGAAAGGAAGCTGCGCAGAGCGGAGACCAAGCCCCTTGTCTGCCTAAGGAATGGCAGAGTACAGTACTCCACGGAATGGGTCCTGCCCAATAGCACCAAAGCCATCCACCCAACACCCTGTCGAGCTTCTCCTAGGCACCCTGTATTCTCTGCAGAACAAGGGCAGTTGGCCTGTAACTGATTCATAGGTGTTCAGAATCATGCTGGCTACTTTTATGTCAACTTGACACAGCAATGGTTGTTTTAGAAGAGGAAACCTGAGTTGAGTAAAACCCCCTGTAGATTCTCGGTGATTCAAGAAAGCAGGCTGATGAAGCCATTAGCAAACCAAAACCTGCATTTCTTGATTGATGATTGGTATGGGAAGGCCCAGCCACCCTGGATGGTGCCACCCTTGGCTGATGGTCGTAGGTTCTATAAGAAAGCAGACTGAGCAAGCCTGCTCCAAGGCAGTAAGCAGCACTCCTCCATGGCCTCTGCATCAGTTCCTGCCTCCAAGTTCCTGTACCATATGAGTTCCTGTCCTGACTTCCCTGGATGATGTACTTACCACAAGCTGTTGGTCATGGTGTTTCATCACAGCAATAAAAACCCACAGAAGAATCTTGCAAGAAAAGGGAATCACCTTTCCTCTCTGTTTTATAGTGCACAAAGAAGCAGGGTGTGGTTATTACACATCTATAATGTAAGCACTTGGAGATAGAGACAGGAGACACAGGAATTTAAGGTCATCTTTGGCTACATAGCGAATTTGAGGCCAGCCTGCGCTACACGAGCTCCTGTCTCAAGAAAACATGTTCACATACATACTTAGTTTCTATATAAACTGGTGTCTTAGTTAGGGTTTCCATTGCTGTGACAAATGGGAGCATCTATAAAACACTGCTGCCCCAGTGGCTCGGGGAACATTGCAGAAGAGGGGTGGAAAGACTGTCAGGGCTGGAGGACCAGAGTTTACTGTGAGACTGTGTCCAGACGCATCAGAAGCTACACCCATAAGATCTCACCATCGTGACTGCCCAAACACGAGAAGAACAAGGAGGCCACCAGTGAGCGTGCCAAACCGCATGGGGAGAAACCTGTGCACTTCAGGCAACCGAGGAAAGCTGGGAGTGGGAGAGGTGGTCCTCAGTGCACCAACTGATTGTCCAGTGCCAAACGGTCAGCCCTGAAAACATACATACAATTAGCATTATATGGACTCAACAGGTTCTATTTAGGAAAATGTATGTATATACAAATGCATATGTGGTCTCCGCTTTCTGCATATGATAAAATGAGGGTGGCTTGCTTCCTGCAGTGAAGTCAGCATCGGTTGGTCAACATATTTGGTAGAAATTGTTTCCCAGTGTTCAAACAGACTTCAGACCCTCTGGTTTCTAGATAGTCTCTTTACCTAGAAATGTTTTCCTTAGGTTTTCCTATGTTGCCAATGCAAATTAGTGATGAACACATTGCTAAGGGGCAGTGCATGAAAACAAGGTTCTAGGCCCTTCCAGCGGCATTCAGCTGGTCGATGCCTGGTCCCCTTTAAAGGGAGGCTATACTTTCTGTAATGCAACCCCTTGCCGAGGGTAATCGTCTTAAGAAGACTGTCTATTCCAGGGGGACCATTAAGAGCCATCCCAGTCCCTCTGTCTTTGCAAACATCCACCTGGAGTGGAAGACTGAGTCTCTGTGACTAAGGTTACAGATAGGGTGGCAGTGTTCACTGGCCACCTTCGTTTCTGGAGGTCATGAATTGACTTACCTACCGTCCTGAAACAGTGCCTGCAAATGTTTGAATGAGGTTGATGAGCCAAAAAAAAAAAAAATGTTTTTATGTCATTGTGATTAATATGGTTACATTGTCATTTTTCAAACACATACCGGTAATTGTGTTGTTGCAAAACTGCCCCTACTTCCTCAGAGGACGCGGTATGGGATGCTTGAGTGTGTGAGACTTATCTCAGTAGCTATGCACAGTCAGTTCTAGAACGACCACACGGCAGCTTTAACGGAGAAGACACCATTTTCTTCAAGCCTTTCCTCTGTTGTTGTTTTAGGATGCCTGAAGGCCGTCAGCCTGAAGTGGAGGTGTGGGTCTGGACACGCCTGTGTTGAGGCTTACAGAGTGAGCAGTCTTGACCTCCAAGGCTTCTGGAAGCAATAATAAAACTGAATCAAACTGGCAGCATTTTCAGCCTTTCAACCAGTTGCTTCTGAGCCAGCCCAGCTGTAAGCTGAAGCCCCAGCGAGAAGCAGAGGAGAGACTGTAGGCGGCCTCAGGACCCGCGCTTCCTCCCCAAACAAGAACCTCAGCTGAGGGCGATTTGAAGGGCCGATGGGTGGAATGTGCTGCCTGCGAAACGGTGGGCACGGCAGGACCCAGCCTGGCTCCTACTTACGTTATGGTGAATGTGGTTTCACAAGACCCGGAGTATAAACCTGCATGGACATTCTCTTACAGAAATAGCCCACTACCCTACGAAGAAGCTATGGCAGATTCCCTTCTTAGATTTTAGGTAGAGCTCTGGGGATTTCTATTGGAAAAAAGGTTACTTTCTCATCGGCAGTATGGTACACAGCAGTGGTTTGAAGGGGCTTTGTAGCCCTGCCCTCAGTCGTGGTTTGGTGAAGTTGACTGGCCTGTCCGTTACAAGCAGCTCTTTTGGCCTCTTCCTCATGAGTGTGTGACGCAGCTGACAGGATCAGCTGGCTTCTGACGTGTCTGTGAGTGTGGTCAGAATGTGGCACAAGGGGACGACGGGGAAAGGGCACTACCCTACTGCTCAGACCACCTACTATGCACACCTGAAGCCTGGCTGTGCGTGCTAGGACCGGTGACTGTGGAAACGCGTGTTAGGTCTGCACTGTGCAGAGCTTCCAAGGCCCAGATTCTTATATAGAAAGGAGATATTTATAAACATAGCAATCTGTGACCTGCACCTGAGCTCATACAAAAGGCTTCGGCACACCCAGTGTGCTACTGAAGGGTCCTTCAGTGAGAATCCAGTGCATATTAGAACCAGGCGTGGAAAAGTGTGGTTGACAGACAGTTTGGGGGAACAGGCTCTCTGGCGCCATGAATCTAACCAAGCTTTTGTAATACTCACGGTGTTCTTATGTGGAGGTGTTCTGTAAGGTGTTCCATCTTCTTCCATGATGGCATTTGCCTCCCAGAACAGTCTCTAAGGTTAAGGAAGAATTAGGGCGAGTTTTTCTCTTCAAATCTTTTGCCCTATGGCTTCCTTGAGCAGGATTTACTTGGTTTCCAATTTGAACTTACATCATCAGATCTGACCTCTGCCTCTCACCCCTTCACTGTTGCGCTCTCTGTTGCATTCACGCTTTAAACGGAGCCAGCTCTGTGAGCATCGGTAGATAGAATGCACTAGCAGATCCATTCTGAAGATGCCCTGCTTAAATCAGGCTCCTTTACCCGACACAAAAGCCAAACATTGAGATGCTGTTTTCCTAGATGTTTTTTATCTTCTGTCTCTCCCCATGGTTTTCTCTCTTTGTGAGACACGAGTAAAATTTAACGAGCCCTCTTTCTCTGGCCTCTGTCTATTCATGATTATAGCTTTTGATGTGTGTCTTCAGGCTTGTCCATATCTATTGCTTCTCATGACATCTGTTCTTTCACCAGATGTAGGAAGAACATAGAGTGTTTCATGATAGTCCACATCTGCTTTCATGTCCACGTGGTGCCCAGTCATAACCGATTGGTATTTTGTTTGTGTGTCCCCAATCATTGTGAGAAGTTGGCTTTAGGAAAATCATAAAATATTGGGATTTAACCAGCAGACTTCCATGAGGATGTAATCCGAGCTCCCCAGAGTGGCCTCCTCATAATGCACATGTGGGCGCCATTGTTTGCAACCCAATCATCTGTGTTATGACAGAGGGATGATCAAAGTCAGCGGGGTTGTGTTCCTTTATGTAACCTGAATATATTTTCCACATGCTGAGCCCTGATGGACTTCAAAGACAGACACTGCCAAGGAAAGCCAGACTGATTGGAAGTGAGACATTGGCCCTGAATTCCGAAACATCGCTCTCAATCAAAAGAGAAATGCTGCGGGTTAAATATTGATTTCATTTGATACTGTGCTTGGAAGATCCTGGATTATCATCAAAAAGGAGACTTCTCCCACTGGCCACTCTAGAAACATGCAATAGTTGTTTTTATACTCTATAAACAAGAGGGGAAAGCTGCAACCTGCACTCACGTTATTGGAACATCTTACAAGGCTGTTTACATAGGAGCTGGAGCGCTATGGTCAGAAACTGGTATAGAGAGGCATCCAGGCACAGGGGGCACCAGCGCCACCTTTCACGTGGCAAAAGCAAGGACAAGATGGAGACAAGGATTCTTGGATAAGTCAGGGCAAGTCATGTGTTTTCTATTTTGAATATATAGAATATATTTTGAATTGCGGGGTTTTTTACTTTAAGTTACTGCTGCTGTTACTTAGGATAAATACTGCTGTCTATGTTGGAAGAAAAAGAACAGAAAAGGACAAGAAACAATCATTGCTTTTAAGATACTTTGTATCAGTTTAGATTTTATCACGACTGTTTTATATACTGGAATTTATAAATTGTAAGTTATCGCTTTCCAATACAAGCCTTTTTTTAATGCTTCTTAAGTTGTGAATAAAATTGATACTTGTCATTCTTAGTTACATATGAAGTCAGAATGATTTTGTGGTTGTAATTATATTTTACTTACTTCAAAAATTCATCCGAGTATAATAAATCATGAACAGTGATGCACAAGTCACAGTGAGGGCACACACAGACATTGTGAGGGTGAAAAAGAGTCACTGTGAAGGTCACACAGTCATTGTGAGGGCACATAAGTCATTGTGAAGGTCACAAGGAGTCTCATAAAGGCTACACAGCCTCTTTGTGAAAGCACACAAAGTCATTGCTTGGATCATAGAGAGTCATTGTTAAGGTCACAAAGAGTCGTTGTAGAGGTTATACAGTCATTGTAAAGGTCACACAGTCATTGTGAGAACACCCAAAGTCCTTGTGAAGATACGCAGTCATTGGAAAGATCACACAGAGTCATTGTCAAGGTCATATAGAGATATAGTGATAGTTACACAGTCACTGTGAAGTCAGACATAATCATTCTTAGGGCATATGAACTCATTATGAGGTCACACAATGTCATTGTGAGGCCACACAGAGTCATTGTGAAGTCAAACAAAGTCATTGTCAAAGTCACAATCAGTCAAATTTTATTGTGAGAGTATGGTATGATAAAGATCACAAAGAGTCATTGTGAGGGTGCACAGCCTCATTTTGAAGGCATGGAAATCATTGTGAAGTCACAAAGACTCATTGTGAAGGTCATACATAGTCACTGTGAATATTACATATTGTCATTATAATGTTGAACAAAGTCATTGTGAAGATAACACAGTGTCTGAAAAAGAACACAATGCAATTTTGTGAATTACAGAGTCATTGTAAGGACACACATACTCATTGCCTGTCTGTTCACACATAGTCATTGTGAGGGCACATAAAATCATTGTGAGCATCACAATAACTCATTGTGCATCTCACACAAAGTCACTGTTAAGGTCATACAGAAAGCATGTGCATGACACGAAGAGTTATGATGACACGGTTCATTTGAGGGAATCATTAACATCATTAACAGGAAATGACAAAGTCATTATGAGACGACACAAAGTCCTTGTGTGGGCATAGAGAATCATTATGAAGGCACAGAAGTCACTGAAGGTATATGATGTTATTGTAAAACTCACGAAGTGTCATTGTGAGTAGCACATACTGAAGAGCATACAAGTCATTTGAAGATCACACAATGTCATTGTATCACAAAGAGTCATTGTGAGGCTCACACAGAATCAATGTGGTGGCACACAAAGTCATTGTGAAGGTCACACTGAGGCTCTGTGAAAGCACAGTCATTAGGAGGGCACATAAATTATGGTAAAGACACATTGATTGTGAAGTTAATGCAAACTCCCAGAGAGAGCACTATGAGTCATTGTGAGGATATACAAAGTTACTGTGAGGGCACATAAATGATTTGAAATGCTCAGAGTAATTGTGAAAGTCACAGAGTAAGTATGAGGGCACACATAGTAATTGTAAGGTCGCACACAGTCATTTTGAGTACACAGAGAATCATTGTAAGGGGACACAAACTCATTGTGTCACTCAAGAACTCATGAAGGACACAGATTCACTGTGAAAGCACACAAAAATCACTGTGAAGGTCACACACAATCATAGTTGGGGCACACAAGTCATTGTGAAGATCACAAAGTGTCATGATGTCACATATAATCATTATAAGGACACATGAAGTCACTGTGATGGCACGAAACATCATTGCGAAAGGCTCGCAACATCATTGGAAGAGTCACAAAGAGTCATTGTCATGAGACCATGAAGTCATTAATGAGGGCATGTAAGTCGTGAGGATCACAAAATGTCATTCAATATCACACAGATTGTGATGATGTACGTAATTACTGAAGGCACACAGAGTAACTGTGAAGGGCACACAGATTCATCAATGGTGCACACAAATTACTATGAATGTAAAAAAAGGCATGTGGGGCAGGGGAAATACACAAAGTCCTGAGAGAGCACACAATGTCATTATGACTTATACAGAGTCACTGTGATGGCACAGAGAGTCATTATAAGGGCACAGAAGTCAATGTAGTAACACAAAAAAAAATTGTGAAGGCCACGCAAAGTCATTGTGAAGACTATACCAAGTCATGGTGAAGGTCACACAGAGTCACTGTGAGGACACATATACGAGATTATACTCATAAGAGATTAGACAAGTCATTGTGAAGGCACATACAAACATTTTGAGCATCAGTAAGTCATTGTGAGTATCACATTGTGAGCATACAATCATTATGAGCACAGACCAATCATTGTGAGGCTATGCAAAGTCATTGTAAAGGTCACAGAGAGTGCTGTGAAATCACACAGAGCTCTTTTGTGGGCACAGAGTCATGAAGGTATAGAAGTCATTATGTATACACAAGACATCATTGTGAAAGTCATACAAAGTCATTGTGAACATCACAAAGAGTCATTGTGAAGACCACAAATAATCACTGTGAAGACACGTGGTTATTTTGTGGATATCAAAGAATGATTATGTACAATCTCATTTTGAATGAAGACAAAATCATGAGGGCATACAAGTAATGTTATGGGCCCAAAAGTCATTATAAAGGCATGCACAATCATTGTGAGGGCACAGAAGTAATTCATTATGAGGGTCACTATAGTCATTGTGAAATTCTCTTAGAGTCAATTTGAGGGCACATTACTCATTGTGAAGGTCACACAGAGTCAGTATGACAGTCACACAGTCTTTGTAAAGGTGGCCAACCATTAAGAAATTTACACAGATTTATTGTGAGAGCACCCATATTCCTTGTCAAGGGTTACAGTGAGTCATTGTTAGGGAACACAAAGTCATTGTGAGTGTCAAACTGTGTTATTGAGAAGGTAACACAGTGTCAAAGTGAGATCTCCAACACATATCAGGCCACTCATAGTCATTATTAGGGTGCTTAGGATTATTATGAAGATCAAAATAAGTCATTGTGAAGGGATTCATTATGAGAGTATACATACAAAGTCATTGTGAAGGTCACATAGTCATTGTAAGGACACAGAGACATTGTGAGGTCATACAAAGTCATTATAAAGGTCCACAAGTCATTGAAAGAGCACAAAGTCAGGTGTAGGTCATACAGTCATTATGAGGGTCCCCATACCCATTTGTGAAGTTCACACTGAGTCATTGTGAAAGCTTATAAAGCAAATAAATATGGTTGTAAAACTGAGTTATTGTGAAGATCACAGAGGGTCATTGTGAAGGTCACACAGGGGCATTGTGAAGGTCACACAGGGTCATTGTGAAGATCACACAGGGTCATTGTGAAGGTCACACAGGGTCATTGTGAAGATTACACAGGGTCATTGTGAAGGTCATACAGGGTCATTGTGAAGGTAACACAGGGTTATTGTGAAGGTCACACAGTGTCATTGTGGGTATAACATAAAGTCATTGTGAGGGTATTTGTTTTCGTTACTGTTCAATTACTGTGAAGAAATACCATGACCAAAACAGCTTACATAAGAAAGCATTTAATTGGGGACTAGCTTACAGTTTCAGAGGTTGGTCCATGATTATCACGGCAGGGAGTGTGACAACATATAGGTAGGCGTGGAGCTGGAAGGGTAGCTAGGAGCTCACATCTGAATCACAAGTTCCAGACAGAGAGAGAGCAAGATTGGGCCTTGTGTAAAAGCCCACCTCCAATGACACACCTTCTCCAAGGCCACATCTCCTAAGCTTTCTTAAACAATTCCATAAACTGTGAAACCAAACATTCAAATATACGAACCTATGGGGAACCTGTCCTACTCAAGCCACCATACTATACAAAAAGTCATTGTGATGGTTACAAAGAGCCAGTTGTTAGGGAAACACAGAGTCATTGTAAAAGCACAAGACATCATTGTGAAGTCACACAAGGTCATTATGTGCATCACAAAAAGTCATTTTTAAGGGAACACAAAGTCACTGTGAGGATGTGCATAGCCATTGTGAGGGTCACAAAGAATCACTGTGAAGATCACATACGTGAGGCTGACATAGAGTCACTGTGAAGATACACAAAGTCATTTGAAAGCACATTAGTCACTTTGAGAGTCACAAGGAAGTCATTGTGATGATCACACTATGTCATTGAAAAAGACAATGTCATTGTGAGGGTCACAAAGAATCATTGTACAGAGCACACAAAGCCACTGTGAAGGCACATGTGATAACTATTCTTGGTTGGCAGTATGATTATATCTAAAATTAACTAAAATCCAAACAGCTGAATACATCTTGAGAATATACCTTTTGATTGAATCATCTGAGTTTGGAAGACCCACCTTAAATCTATGCCACACCTTCTGATGATAGCCTATATAAAGGACATGGAAGAAGGAAGATCTTTCTTTTGTCTGCTTTCTCTTGCTATCAATGACAAATTCACCTATCCTATTGCTGGAGCATTCCTTCACCAATATTAGTAAGTACTGCTGCAGGATCCCAAAGTATCCTGAAGAGCAGGTGAGATATAAAACCTTGTGGACTGTCTTGGGGTTTCTATTGCTGGGAAGCCATGCCAAGATCATGACAACTCCTACAAATGACAATATTTAGTTGGGGCTAGCTTACAGGGTTAGAGGTTTGATCCATTATCATCACAGTGAAAAGCATGGTGGCATGGAAGACAGACATAGTGCTGGAGAAGCCAAGAGTTCTATATCTGGATTGGCAGGCAGCAGGGAGAAAGAGTGACACTGGGCCTGGCTTGAGAATTTGAAACCTCAAAACCCACCCCCAGTGACACACTTCCTCCAACAAGGCCACACCCCCTGGTAGTGCTGCTCTCTATCAGACTGTGGGGACCATTTTCATGCAAACCATCAGATTTCACTCCCTGGCCCCTACATAATATAAAACTTCATTCAGTCCAACTTCAAAAATACTCATAGTCTATCAAAGTCTCAACAATGTTTAAAAGTTCAAAGTCTTTTTGGTGACTCATGGCAGTCTCTTAGCTGTAATCCTGTAAAATCAAAATCATAAAGCAGATCACAGTCTTCCGACATACAATGACACAGATTAAACACTGCCATTCCAAAGCAGATGAATGAGATCACAATGAGAAAATACTAGACTGAAAACCAGCTGGGTGAACACCAAACTCTGCTTCTCCATGTCTGATGTCAAAATGCTCTATAGATCTCCAACTCCTTTCAATTTTGTTGACTTCAACACACTTCTCTCTGTTGGGAGCCAGTTTCATCCAAACCACCACATGAATTAAACAACTATTGGATTCTTGGAATTTCCTTTGGGAAACAGCCAATGATGGACTAGCTGGACAACAGCATGTGAAACATTCTAATAAATCCCCTTTACAAACATCATTCTATCCATTCCATTTCTCTAAAGAATCCTGTTTAATACCATACACAAAATCACTACAGATTGCACATATCATTGTGAGCATCACGAAGTGTCACTGTGAAGAGCATACACATTCATTGTGAGGGTCACAAAGAATCATTATGAAGGACAAATGAATCATTGTGACAGTCCCAAGAGTCACTGTAAGGGTCACACAGAGTCACTGTCACAGGACACAAAGTCATTTTGAAGGTCACACTGAGGTTTTGGGAGGACAGAGTCACCAAGAGGGAGCATAAGTAAATGTGAGGCTATACAAAGTCACTGTAAAGATCACACTACATTGTGGACATACACAAAGTCATTATAAACATGTTCAAGGACCTTAAAGAGGACCTGAATAAATCCCTTAATTTAATCCCTTAAAATTCTGTAAAAACAAACAGTGGGATGAAATAATAAAAAACAGTTTAAGACATGGAAGTAGAAACAGAATTATTAAAGAAAACCCCAAATGACATAGAACTGGACATGGAAAATTTCCTAAATTTTCAAGCAAAAACCTCAGAGGTAAGCCTCATCAACATATTAAAAGGAATGGGAGAGAGAATTTCAGGTTTTTAAAACAAGACAGTAGAAATGGATACCTCAGTCAAAGAAAATGCTAAATATATATGAATATATACACACACATGCACACACATATATATACACACACACAAATATACAGACACACACACACACACACACAGGCCCAAACTATTCGGAAAATCTGGGACACTATGAGAAAGCAAAATCTACAAGTAACAGAAATTGAGGAATGAGAAGAAATAAGGCAAAAAGCACAGAAAATACTTTTTTTAAAGACAGGGTTTCTCTGTAGCTTTGGAGCCTATCCTAGAACTAGGTCTTGCAGACCATTTTGGCCTTAAGTTCACCGAGATCCACCTGCCTCTGCATCCCTAGTACTAGGATTAAAGGTGTGCACCACCACTGCCCAGCTCAGACAAAAACCATAGAAAATGTTTCCAACAAAAGAAGGAGGTGCCTATCAAGGTACAAAAAGCATACAGAACAGAAAATGTATAGGACCAGAAAACAAACCCCTCATGATACATAAAAACTAAAGTACTAAGCATACAAAACAAAGAAAGATTAACAAAAGGGAGAAAGACCCCATATTATAATAAAGGAAGATCATTAGAATAACACCTGACTTCCCAGTGGAGGCTCTGAAACCCTGAAGTACCTGAGTGGATGTCCTAAAAACTCAAAGAAACTACAGATACCAGTCCAGACAGTTACTATACCTAGCAAAACAATTAAATTATAATAACCAAAAAAGAACATTCAACAATAAAAAACAAGTTTAAGCACTATTTATTTGCCACCTGAGCTATCTAGAAAGTAGTAGAAGAAAAACTGCACTCTAGAAAGATTAACCACCCAATAAAACAATAATAAAATAAATAAAATAATCCCAGACCACTAAATCAAGTGGGAGGGTTGAAGGGACCACATCATAACAATAAAATAACAGGACTCAATAAACACTGTTTACTGATAACTCTCAATATTAATGGTCTCAATTCCTCAGTAAAATAATCCATTTTCTGCTGCATCTAAGAAACATACTTCACTATCAAGTACTGACATCATCTCAGAGTAAAAAAAAGTGGGAAATATATTCCAAAGAGATGGACTCAGAAAAAGAAAGAAGCTATAGCTATTTTAATATCTTACACAACAAACTTCAAATCAAAACTAATCATAATAGATGGAGAGGATTAACATACTCATTTATGGAAAATACCACTAAGAAAATATTGCATTTCTAAACATTTATGGACAAAAATGCCAGGATACACAAGTTATTTAAAAAAAAAAAGTACTATAACTACACTCACATATTAACCCTAACACAGTAATAATGAGTGTGTAAGTTTGTGTGAAATTGGCCCCCACAGGCTTATACACTAGAGTGCTTGGTGCAGTGATTTGAAAGAAAATGGCCCCCATAGATCCATAGGGAATGGCACTATTAGGAAGTGTGGCCATGTTGGAGTAGGGGTGGCTTTATTGAAGGAAGTGTATCACTGAGAGTGGGCTTTAAATTCTCAGAAGCTCAAGTCAGTTCACTTCCTGCTGCCTGCCAACCCAGATGTAGAATTCTCCACCCCTTCCAAAGAATCATGTCTGCTTGCACACTGCCATGCTTCCTGCCAAGAAAATAATAGGTTAAACCTCTGAACTGTATTCCAGTTCCTATGAAATATTTTCCTTTATAAGAATTGCCATGTTCATGGTGTCTCTTCACAACAATAGAAACTCTAACTAAGATATTTGGTCACTCAGGATTTTTCCAATCAAATGGACCTAAGAAGCAAGCAGGTGTAACTATCCTAATATCTAATAAAATAGACTTCAAACTAAAATCAATCAGAAGAGATGGAGAAGGACACTTTATACTCATAACAGGAACAATCCATCAAGATGAAGTCTCAATCCTAAACATCTATACCCCTAATACAAGAATACCCACATATGTAAAAGAAATATTAAATCTAAATACTAAAGCTTAAATCGCACATCAAACCCCACACACTAATAGTAGGAAACTTCAACACTCCACTCTTGTCAATGGACAGGTCAACCAGACAGAAATGGAACAGACAAGAGAACTAACAGATGTCATGACTGAAATGGACTTAACAGACATATATAGAACATTCCAGACAAACACAAAATAATATACATTCTTCTCAGCACCTCATAGAACCTTCTCTAAAATTGACCACATACTTGGTAACAAAGCAAACCTCTACATACAGATACAAAAAAAAAAAATTGGAGTAACCCCCTGTGTCTTATCAGGTCACCATGGTTTAAAGTAAGAATTTAACAACAACACTATTTTCAGAAATCCTACAAACTCATGGAAATTGAACAGTGAACTATTGAACCACCCCTGGATCAAGGAAGAAATAAGAAAGAAATTAAAGACTTCCTAGAATTCAACGAAAATGAAGGCATCATGTGCCCAAACCTATGGGACACTATGAAAGCAGTGCTAAGAGGAAAGTTCCTAGCACTAAGTGCCTACTTAAAGTAAGTGGAGAAAGCTCACATTAGTGACTTAACAGCACACCTGAGAGCTGTAGAACAAAAAGAAACAGACTCACCCAAAAGAAGACAGGAAATAATCAAACTGAGGGCTGAAATTAATAAAAATAGAAACAAAGAAAACAATACAAAGAATCAATGAAACAAAGAGCTGGTTCTTTGAGAAAATCAACAAGATAGACAAATCCTCATCCAAACTAATCAAAAGGCAGAGAAAGAACATCCAAATTAACAAAATCAGAAACAAAAAGGGGAACATAACAACAGACACTGGGGAAATCCAAAGAATCATTAGGTCATACTACAAAAAACTTTACTCCACAAAACTGGAAAACGTAAAAGAAATGGCCAATTTTCTAGATAGATACCATATACCAAAATTAAATCAAGACCAGGTAAGCAATTTAAATAGACCTATAAAGTGCAAGAAAATAAAAGATGTCACAAAAGCCTTCCAACCAAAAAAAGCCCAGGGCAGGATGGTTTTTGTGCAGAATTCTACCAGAACTTCCAAGAAGAACTACTATGTATACTCCTCAAAGTGTTCCACATAGTAGAAACAGAAAAAACATTGCCAAACTCTTTTTTTGAGGCTACAGTTGCCCTGATACTGAAACCACGCAAAGACCCAACCAAGAATAAGAATTACAGACCACTCTCACTCAAGAACATAGATGCAAAAATACTCAATAAAATACTGGCAAACCAAATCCAAGAACACATCAGAAAAATCATCCACCATGATCAAGTCAGCTTTATCCCAGAAATACAGGGATAGTTTAACATATGAAAATCTACCAATGTAATCCATTGTATAAATATACTGAAACAAAAAAATATGATCATCTCATTAGATACTGAGAAGCATTTGACAAAATCTAACACCTCTTGGAGAAATCAGGGATACAAGGAACATATCTAAACATAATAAAAACAATATACAGCAAACTGACAGCCAACATCAAATTAAATGGAGAAAAACTCAAAGTGATTCCACTAAAGTCAGGAACAAGACAAGGCTGTCCACTCTCTCCATATTTATTCAACATAGTTCTTGAAGTTCTGGCTATAGCAATAAGACAACAAAAGGAGATCAAGGGAATTAAAATTCGAAAGAAGAAATTTTCATTATTTGCAGATGATATGATAGTGTATATATAAGTGACCCCAAAAACTCTACCAGGAAACTCCTATAGCTGATAAATACTTTCAGTAATGTGGCAGGATACAAGATCAACTAAAAAAATACATAGCCTTCCTATATAAAACATGACAAAGAAAGTTAGAAAAAAATCAGAGAATCATCACTTTTTTACAATAACCATAAATAACATAAAATATCTTGGGGTAACACTAACCAAAGAAGTAAAAGACCTATTCAACAAGAACTTTCAGTCTTTGAAGAAAAAAATTGAAGAAGATAGGAGAAAATGGAAGGATCTCCCATGTTCTTGGATAGGTAGAATCAACATAACAAAAATGGCAATCCTACCAAAAGCAATTTATGGATTCAATGCAACCCCCATCAAAATCCCAACACAATGCTTCACAGACCTTGAAAGAACAATAATCAACTTCATGTGAAAAAGCAAAAAACCCAGGATAGCCAAAACAATCCTATACAATAAAGGAACTTCTGGAAGCATAACCATCCCTGACATTGAGCTCTATTATAGATCTAAAGTAATGAAAACAGCTTGGTATTGGCATAAAAACAGAGACATTGACCAATAGAATTGAATCGAAGTCCCAGATATTAATCCACACACCTATGAACACCTGATTTTTGACAAAAAAGCTAAAGTTATATAATGGAAACAAGAAAGCATCTGGTGATGGCATAACTAGATGTCACATCTAGAAGAATGAAAATAGATCCATATTTATCCCCATGCACAAAACTCAAGTCCAAATGGATTAAAGACCTCAATATAAATCTGACCACACTGAACCTGATAGAATAGAAAGTGGGAAGTAGCCTGCAATGCATGAGCACAGGAAACCACTTCCTAAATATAACCCCAGTAGTGAAGACACTGAGAGCAACAATAAATAAATGGGACCTCCTGAAACCGAGAACCTTCTATAAAACAAAGGACACAGTCAATAAGACAAAAAGACAGCCCACTGAATAAAAAATGATCTTCACCAATCCCACATTAGACAAAGGAATGATCTCCAAAATATATAAAGAACTGAAGATATTTTGAAGACTTCAAAATAACATTGGCTTTGTGTAACCTTCAGTCTGTCTAGTGGACCCTCACCATGACATTGTGTGCCCTCTAATGACTCTGTGTGACTTCAAAATGACTCTGTGATTGATACTCACTATGAGGTCTGTGCCCTCAATATAGTTCTTGGTGACCTTTATTGTGATTATGAAATACATGCTATCACAATGACTTTGTGGGTCCTGCCAATGATTTTGTGTTTTGTCACAATAACTTTGTATGCTCTCCACAATAATTCTTTGTAGTAGACATTACAATTTTGTGTGATCTCACAATGATTTTATGTGTTCTTCCCAATGACTCTTTGTGATGCCCATATTAACTGTGTGACCTTTACAAATAGTGATTGTATATCTCAGGCCTTAAAATGTTTCTTTTTGCCAACACAATGAATGTGTGATGTCACAGTAACTAAATGTGATCTCACAATGATTTCCCTTGACTGTTCACTGTGCTCTTCAGAATGTCTTGACTATACTCACAATGAGTTCCTGTTCCTTCATAATAACCTTTTATACACCTAACAGTGACCCATATATCCTCACAATGAGGTTTCTCTCACATTAAGTTTGTTTGCCCTTCAAAATGAATCTTTGTGACCCTCACAATGAGTCTGTGTGCTTTCAAATCACTACATATTTTTCCCATGGCTCTTTGTGATGAGGTTCATGATGGCTTTGTCTGACTTTCTTAATTACATCATGTGCAATCATAGTTACTTTTAGGCACTAATAATTAGTCCATATGTGTGCCCATATGATGATTTTGTGTGACCCTCACAAGGATATTGTGTGCTTTCACAATGATTGTGTAGCTGTCACAATGATTCTATGAGTTTTTGTAGGTATTCTGCGAACTTCACAATGACTTTGTATGTAGGCAGAAGTTTCTGTCTCGTCAAGTCCTGCAGTTATTCAGTCCCTCCAAAACACACAGAAGCTTATATTAATTATAAACTGGCCTCTTAGATCAGACTTCTTATTAACTACCTCTTACAACTTAAATTAACCCATAATTCTTATCTATGTTTAGCATTCTGGCTTGATACCCCTTCTCAGTAATGCATTTTCATCTTGCTTCCTCTGTATCTGGCTGGTGACTGTGTCTCTGCCTTTCCTCTTCCCAGAATTCTCCTAGTCTGGCTGCCCCGCCTATACTTCCTGCCTGGCTACTGGCCAATCAGCATTTTATTAAACCAATATGAGTGACAAATCTTTACAGTGTATAAAAGCTAATACAGTGTATTATCCCACAGCATTTGTATATTCTCCCAATAACTTGTTAGCCCTCATAATGGTTCTGTGATACTGATGACGACTCTGTGGGATCTTAACATTGATTCTGTATGATGTGCACAGTGACATAGTGTGAGACTCAGAATATTTCTAATTGCCCTCAACATCACTGTGTGTGTCTGTCCTCAAATGAGTATGTTTTCCTCACAGCAGCTCATAATTGTAACCGTCATAATTACTCATTAGATGTTCACACCGACTATGTGCATTAAAAGATCCAGTGTGACATTCATAATGAATATGTAAACCCTCACAATGACTCTTGGGGTCCTCACAATGAGGCTGTGTGTCCTCGCATTGACCTTGTCTGATCTTCACAATGATTCTGTGCAATGACTTTATGTTCATTCACAGTGATATTTTATGTGATTCACAATAACTGCACACACAAGATTAGTGTGCACCCAATAATTATAAATTCACCTTCACAAAACAATGTGTTCCCATACAGTGACTCTGAGTCCCATCAGAATGAATTCATGCGACCTTCATGATGATTCTGTACACCTTCAGCATAATTGTGTAGCCTTAAAAATGACTTTGTGAGCATCTAAAAGCCTCAGTGTGAGCTTCATAATGACATGATGTGTTCACAATGACTCTGTGTGACCTTCGCAATGATTTGTTATGATTCTATGTGCCCCCACAGTGACTCTGCATGACCTCACAGAGACCGTATGTGACCTTCACAATGACTTGTTTACTTTCATAATGACTGTGTATGACATTCACAATGGCTCTGTGACCTTCACCTTCAAATGATCCAGTGTGATGTTCACAATGACTTACTGTGATGCATTCAATGATCCTATGTGCTCTCACAATGGCTTGTGTAGCCTCATATGAGTATTTACACACAATGACTCCGAGTGACCCTCCCAATAAGACTGAATGCTTTAAAATTCACTCTATGCGGCCTTCACAATGTCTCTCTGTGATTCTCATAGTGACTTTCATGCCCTCACAATGACAACATTGATGTTTGTACTCTTGCAATGACTTTGTGTTTTCTTCACCATGACAGTGATGCTCTCAACAACTGTATGACTTTCACAGTGGCATCTTTTGATTCAAGTAACTTTTGAGAACTCCAAATGACTTTGCCAACACATTGAATTGTGACCTCACAGTAACATAGTGTGATACTCAAAATAATTTTGCATGCCCTTACAATGATTTTTTTGACTTTCACATTGCTTGTTTGTACACCGAGAATGACTTATATGCAGTCACAAAGAGTTTGCGTGACTTCAAAATAAATTTGTCATCTAACATTGACTTTATTTCTCTTCCTTTGTAATGAATCCTTGTGACCCTCATAATGAGGTTTTGTGTAATCACGATGACTTTATATGCTCTTCTCAATGTCTCTTTATGATGCTCATCAAGGACTCTTGTGAATTTCATGACTTTGGGTGCATTTAAAGTGACTTCTGTAGCATGACTAATAGAAACCCAGAGACAGATAATAGAGTTCAAGCTGAAGATCAGAAAAACAAAGCAGCCAAGCCACTAGAGAGTTCTTACCTCTACCAAGGTTTAGACAAAGGAGTGATCCTATCCTTAGCATAACTAAAGATTCCAGTGCTCTCCACTGAACCTCAGACTGCAATGAGCTCTTGTCTCCTCCTGCCTTAAATACCTCTCTCTGCCTAACCATATCACTCCTGTCTCCACCTCCCCGGTGCTGGGATTAAAGGCATGTGACTCCCCAGTGCTGGGAGCACCTTTTTGTGCATTCTATTTCTATTTTGGACAGAATCAATCTCACACAGCTCAGAGTGGCCTTGAGTCCTGGGATTAAAGATGTGTGCCACCACTCCCTAGCCTCTAGTGACGTACCACTGCACTCTGATCTTCAGGCAAGCTTTATTTATTAAAACACAAATAAAATATCACTATAGACTTCTGTATCCTCATAATGATTCTGTGTTCCCACACCCTGACCCTGTGTTACTTCAGTGACTTTTGTGATTTTTACACTGACATTGAATACTCTCACAATGACCTGTCTACTTTCATAGTGACTATATTTGACACTACAATGACTGTGTGACAATTACACTGTGTTGTAATAAGAGCAGCTGGGCTGTGTCCCTGGCACCTGGCCACCCACATGGCTAGCTCTAGCTTATGCCCCAAAATAATTACACGGAAACTGTATTCTTTTAAACACCGCTTGGCCCATTATATCTAGCCTTTTCTCTGCTAACTCTCACACCTGGACTAGCCCATTTCTAATATCCGTGTAGCTCACGAGCTGGCTTACCAGGAATGATCTTAACCTGTGTCTGCCTGGAGTGGGAGAATCATGGCGACTCCCTGACTCAGCTTCTTTCTCCCAGAATTCTGTTCTGTTTACTCCTCCCACCTATGTTTTAACCTATGAGGGCCAAGCAGTTTATTGCTTAACCAATGAAATCAACAGATTGATATATGACACTCCCACATCACTTCCCCTTTTTCTGTTTAAACAATAAAAGGAAGGCTTTAACTTTAACATAGCAAAATTACATATAGCAAAACAGTTATCAAGCAAGAATTACAGTTACAATATTTATATCTATTTTATCTTTTATCATAACAATGGAAAACTATAACTATCTATTCATTGTGACATCATTTAGGATTATGTGAGCATAGTAATAAGTCCTGTGAACCTCACAGTTAATTGTTGTGAAGATCATACAGAGTCAAGGTGAAGAAAGCCAAAGTCATTGTGAGGGCATATAGGTCAATGTTCGGTAGCCACAAAGTTCTTGTGAAGGAGCACAAACTCACTGTGCACACACATAAGTCAATGTGGAAGTCAAACAAATACATTGTAAGGGCACACTGAGTCATTGTAAGGGTCACACTGAGTTACTGTGATGCCACTCATTCATTTTGTAGATAAAAAGACTCATTATGATGGCTCAGAGGTCACTGAAAGTGCATAAAATATCATTGTGATGGTCACACAAAATCACTGTTAGCATCACAGAGTCATAGTGAAGAACACACAAAGCCACTGTGAGGACACAAACTCATTGTGAGGGCCACAAAGAATTATCCTGAAGGGCATACCAAGTGATGGTGAGAGAGCACAAAGTTATTGTGAGAGCATGAAGCCTATGTCAGGTGCCCACTAAATCACTGTGGGGTCATACAATGTCATTTCAAGGGCACACAGGTGATTATTAGAATCACAAAGAGTCATGGTGAAAGCCACATAGTCAATTTCAGGACATATAATCTCATTGTGAGGGTCACTCAGAATCATGCAAAGATCACAGAATCAACATGAGTGCATTCCTGCACATATGAGGTCATGCATAGTCATCATAAGAGCATAACGAATCATTGTGTTCATGACAATCAGTCTGTGTGAACATAATACAGAATGGCTTTAGAAGTCACAATCTTTGAGAGGGACACAGAATCATTGTGATGGCACAAATGTCATTGTGAGGGCATCAAAAATCCTTGAGATAGTAATTAACACAGGCATTGCAAATGTCATATATATATATATTTGTGAGGATACCTAATAAGTCATTAAGGTCACACAAAATCTCCATGAGGTACATAGAGTCATTTCATGGACATACAACATCATTATGAGGGTCCAGATTTTGATTGCACAATTTGTGATTGTGGAGGTCACACAAAACCATTGTGGGCATCACAAAGAGTCACTGTGAAGAACACATAAAATCAATGTGAGGTCACACAAAGTCTTTGTGGGTCACAAAGTCATTGTGAAGGCACAGAAACTCATTAAGAGACAATGCAATGTCATTGTAAGGGAACACTATTCTTTCTGAAGATCACAGAGAGTCATTGTAAAAGTCACATGAAGTCACTGTCAGGGCACCCAAGTCATAGTAAAGGTACACAGGCATTGTGAGGGCATACAGTGTGAAGGTCATATAGAATCCTTTGGAGGGCATGCAAAGTCATTATGAAAGCTACACTGAGGTTTTGTGAGGAGACAAAAATTCACTATGAGGGCACACAAGTTATTGCACAAAGCCACAGTGCTGCCCACCCAGAGTCACTGTGAGGGTCTATAGTCACTGTGAGGGTCCATAGAGTCACTGTGAGGGTCCATAGTCACTGTGAGGGTCCATAGTCACTGTGAGGGACACTCAGAGTCATTATGACACACAGAAGTCATTGTGAAGGGCACACAGATTCCTTGAGAAAGGCACACAGAGTCATTGTTTGAGGGCACAAGGTCGTCGTGAAGGCACACAAGTCATTGCGAGGCCATGCAAAGTCATTGTGAGGGCTTGCCTTCATTGTACAGGGCACACAGTCATTGTGAAGGTCATACATAGTGACTGTGAAGGCACAGAGTCATTGTGATGACATACAAAGTCACCATGAGGGTCACACAGAGTCATTATTAGGGCCACACTAATAACGTGTCACTGAGTGGGAACACAAAGTAATATGGAAGGTTATGCTGAGGCTTTGTGAGGGGACACAGAGTTCTTATGAGGACATACAAGTCACTCTGAGGGTTATAGAGTCATTGTGAAGGTTACATGAATCATTTTGATGGTACATAAAATCATTGAGGGTCACATAGAGTTAATATGGTAGCATATGTCATTGTGAGGGCTATACACTGTCACTGTAAAGCTCACACAACATCATTGTAAATGTCACACAGTGTCATTGTGAAGGCACATAGTCTATGAAGGCACTCAGTCATTTAGAAGGACACAGAGTCATTGTGAAGGTCACACATAGTGTGAAGATACACTTAGTCATTGTGGTGTGACACAAAGTGTAAGTGCACATGGAGTCATTATTAGGGTACATAATTCATTATTAGGGTACACAGGGTCATTGTAAGGGTACACAGTATTATTTTGAAGGTCACGCAGAGTCATTGTGAAGACACACAGGGTTATTATAAGGGCACATAAGTTATTGTGAGGGCACACTGAGTCATTGTAAGGGTCAACAGGTCATTGTGAGGGCGTACCATCATTGTGATGGTATACAAAGTCATCTTGAAGGGCACAAAATCATTGTGGGTATAGCACACACATATTCACACAAAGTCATTCTAAGGATACACAGCCATTATGTCATACAGTGTCATTGTAAGAATACAAAACGTTCTCTTGAGGGTATACACAAAGTCATCGTGAGGTACACATAGTCATTGTGCCGCAGAACATCATTGTGAGGATACAAAGTTATTGTGAGGGCACACACAATCACTATGAGTGTCACTGAGTTACTATGCACATCACACGAAGTCATAGTAAGTGTCACCAAATTCCAACTCCTTCAGTTAGAACCTTGTCTACCCTCACCATTTATGATAATTTGAAATCCTGATGTTGGTCTGGCTATGTTTTGCACGGTGTCAACTTCTGGGAGATATTCAAATTACCTTGCAATGCATGCTATCAAAACTTTAGCACACACGTTTTATAATACAAGAATAAAATAACTTTAAAAAAACCCTTGCAGCCCACCCCCCCCCCAGAGATCAGTGGGTTTGATCTGCCAGAGACCGGATGGGCAGATTGTGCACACAGCAGCACTGACCCCTGGGTGCCTTTCCCCTCCCTTGCCCTTCTTTGTTTCTTTTTTAATCTCTCTTTCCCCTCAGTCAGGCTCTTTGGTCATTTTTAGATTTTGAAATAGGAGCTTACATTTCCGGAATTTATTTTATAGTGGCAGCATGCATTATTGCTAGCAGGTGTCTCTAGGAGGAAGTGGCACTATGGGATAGGACAATGGGGTTTCTCCAAAACACCCAAACCTGCAGTCCACCTAGGCTTTTTAAACATGGTAGAGACTGGCTTGGCTTCTGGGAAAACCACAAATTCACCAGCTCTCTGAGCAAAGGAGCTCAGAGATGGCGAAATTCTCACAGGAGAGCTGGCAGACTCTAAGAAAGTGACAGCTGCCTGCTCTCATTGCCACCACCGTGAAGGGTTCTGCAGCTCAGTTTGTCCTGTTTTTGCTGGAGAGGATACTGTTTGATGTTTTATAGGTTAATTTGTAACCCAGTTGTAACCCAGTAAGGTTTGTGAGTAAAGTTCAAGTTGATCACATCAATCATCTTGAAACTCAATATAGTGTTCTAGGACTTTCCAGAATCTTCTACTGTACCTGCCATATTTCAGTATGTTCTGGCACGTGGCCTTATATAGTTCATTTCATTAGGTCACACCTTTGCCACAGGAAGGTCCCAGAGCTTCTCTTGCAAGACTTGAGCAGGCTGGGAAGTAGCAGTTTCATGACCCCCTGTTGGCATCATATTCCTTGAAATTGATGACTGCTTTTAAACTAGCCTTGCCAAAATACTTGAATTTTTAAAACTTTCCAACAGCAACCCTTCCTCTGCACCTTGGGTGGTCCCCTGAAGTAGGTTTCAGTAACTAGTCAGTGAAGACCAGGCTCTCAGCTGTCCCCTTTCATTCCCAGTGCTATTGGCTTTGTTTTCTTATTTGGTTTTTAAATCTGTTGTTGTCGTTTTGAGATGTGATGTCTCATTATGGTTGGGGGTAGTGGTCCTCCTGCCTCTGCCTTCCAAGCATAGTACAGATGTGTGCTACATACCCAGCTTGATCTGTTTAGAGATAATTTAGCTAGCACAGACCATCCAGAACTTTCCTTACCTGGGAGATTATTGGAGTCAACGGGTGATCTATAGAACACCAATAACATTTATGTATTTTCATTTATCTTTAATATTTATTATCATATGCATGTGTGTTCATGATGTATGTCTATTGTGAGAGCTTGTACCAAGGTTTATGTGTAGAGTTCAGAGGACATCTTTGTGGAGTCAGTTTTCTATTTCAATCTTTATTAAATTTAGACTGTCAAATAGGAATTTAGACTGTCAAACTTCTTTCATGACTTCTTGGCTATGATAAAGCATCCATGACCACAGCAACTTATAAAAGAAATACTTTTATTTGACTTTTGATTTCAGAAGGTTGGAGTCCATGATGGTGGAGCAAAGGAATAGCTGAAAGCTCACATCTTGCTCCCCACCACAAGGCAGAGACAAAGACAGAGACTGAGGAATGGTATGAGTTCTTCTGAAATCTCAAAGTCCATTTTGGCAATACACATCCTCAAACAAGTTCACACCTCCTAATCCTTCCCAAACAGTTCCATTAACTGAGAATCAAGCTTTCAAATATATGAGCATATGGAATTCTTTTCATTCAGGTCACCACATTCCATTCCCTGCGTCCCCCCCGCCCCCGCCCCAGGCTCAAGGCCATGTCATAAAGCAAAATACATTTAATCAAGCTTCAAAATTCGCACACTTTTGTGGTCTCAACATCCTTTCAAAGTCCAAAGTCTCTTCTGAGACAAATAGCACCTCTTACCTGTAACGCCCTGGGAAATCAAAATCAAATGATATACATTCAATGTACAATGCACAGAATATACATTGCCATTCAGAAAAGGAGAAAAGAGACACAGTGAGGAAATACTGAATGAAAGTAAGACTGAAAGCAACAGGACAAAACTCCTATCCTGAAGCTCCAGATCTGATGTCAAATAGCTTAGAAGGCTCTGCCCTTCCAGCTCTGCTGACTGCAACCCACTTTGCTCTCTTGGGCTAGTCCCACTCCCTGTAAGCAGCTCTCCATGGTAGACATTCCATGGATCTGGCACCTCTAATGTCTTGGGGTCTCCAAAGCAATCCAGATTGCACTTGCACAGGTCTGTGCAATGGCTTCTCAGGGCCCTCATGCAGGGACTCTTCTGCCACATTCCTGGACTCAGTGTCTCTCCTTAACTACAAATGATGATCCCTCAAATGTTTTACTTGTATAAACTCACCCAGGGCAGGCACCTGAAGGCAGGAACTGAATCAGAAGCCAATGTGGGGTGCTGTTTACTGGCCTGCTTCTCGTGCTTGCTCGGCCTGCTTTTTTATGCCATCCAAGACCACAGGCCCAGGGTGGTACTGCCTACAGTGGTATGGGTCCTCCCACATCAGTCACTACCTAATAAAATACACTAATGCTGTAGTGGGAAGATCGAGACCTGTAAAGGAAACAACCATTGTCACAGGGTCATCACCACTGACCCTGTGACCTACTATCTCAAGAACCAACACAGGGGCAGGTCTTTGGGGTGTCACCAGGTACTGCCATCACTGTAGGTGTTCAGCCCCAATTGCCCTGTAGAGGTGATGTCTCCCTGGAGCACCTGCACCCAGGGATGAGTATTTCTGAGGGCAGTTTGCTGAGAGATGACATCCTTAGGTAGAATCACTTGTAAACTATCGTCCAGGTCAGATGAGATGCTGGGGATGAAAGGCCGCCCCTGGACCAAAAACGATGTTCCAAGCCTGCTAAGGCCCATCTGCACCTGAATCCAAAGACCTCGGTGTCTTGAGATAAATGGCTAGTATCCATCAGTAGGAATGCCAACACCACACCCTTCACACTTCAGAAATCTGAGATTTGCAAACCTCTTTATAAAGTGTCCAGCCTGGAGTATTTTGTTGTAGCATCAGAGAATGGACTAAGGTAATCACTTCTAAGTATAATAATAACTTACATCCTGTAAAGGAGATACGTTCTTTTTCAGGCTTAGCCATGGTTGCATATGTGTAACGAGATAGCCTAGTGATGAGGCCCAAGTCTCCATGCAATACCACGATGCTTTGTCAAGAAGAACACAGGGAGGCCAATACAGTCTCAGGAGTAGTCAGGGCCACACATCTCAATGCTTTCACCAGCATCAGCTGGCAGAACCTGGACCACTTGAACAGGCCCTCACCTACTATGAGAAAGGAGACAGCAGAAGGCCATCGGCCCCATGCTAATTATCTTTGGGATAGTCACCTCCCTCTTGAGAGGACTGGGGTGGGCAGCTCACCATCAACTGAAACTAATCAGCCTCCCGCTCAAAGAGAGTCTAATACTAGAAGAAGCAAGAGGCAAGAATTGAAGAAAACCAGAGGAGGTCCAGTGTGGAAAAAATGAGAACTATTTACCCTAAGGAGGATACAAACCCAAAACAGTTATTAACGCCAGGGAGATAAAGCACTGGACACGCAAACATAGAGAGGCCCCAGGGGAGAGAGGAAAGGGCAGGAAATTATACAGGAGTGTGCAATCCGATCTGGCTGGAGCAGCCGCATAAAACATGAAGCATTATGAATTATGTAGCTAAAACAGCAAACCATGGTCTAAGCCAGTTGGAGGACTCCCCCTGAGCCCCAGGGAACCTCAGCCATGGCCCTCAGAAAGAGCAGAACATGTGGATTGGTGGGAGCTGGCGAGAGTGACCACAGAGGGACTGGCATGGGCACCTGGCTTCAGACGTAGCTAACAAAGCCTGGTGAGTGAGTGGTGGGTAGCTGGGGAGGTAGGGCTTGGGCAAAGGAGATCGTGACAATGAGGCCTGCAGATCTGAACAAAAAGGCAGCAAAGCCACAGGGGACACCAGGCAAGCCTCAGGTCCATGTGATGGCACCTCTACAATGGGTGATAATGTCCTCTGTGGACCCAGGGTGTGCACCACGGAAAAGGGACGTGTCTTCACCATCTGCCACTGTTGTGCACTATATGGGAATGGAAAGGCTCCAATTCTCTTCCCAGCCTCACTCACCAAGATCCTGCCTCTGGGGGAGACTTCATGATTGGGGCCATTTCTCCTGTCAACACGCTTGGTTCACCTGCTCTTCCTATGACTACCTGAGATGTATCTCCTTCCCAGTAGAGAGAAGAGCAGAACGCAACAGAAGACAGAATGGCAAGTCGGAGGGTCAGAAAGGAGAGTGGCACAGGTAGGCCTGATGGGATGGGGAGAGGAGCCAGGAAATCCTGCCCCATAGTTCCTGAGGTCACCCACCAGGAGTCAGGCTGATGTCAGGTGACCATCACCTGCATGCTGATGTCAGCCCCAGACAGGCAGTTACAGGTGGGTTGCAGAGGAAAAAAAAAAGAGTATTCCTGGCATCAGATTGGTCCTGATAGAGTCCCTCTGTGTAAACACCTGCACTGAGGTCGACCTTAGCAGGCCATGGGGGTGGCAATGGGAATGAGAGTTGATTTCCAGGTCTCTGACCCTCTGACCCCAGAAGGCAATGAGAAGTACAGCCACCCTGGTGTGAATGGGAGGTTAACAGGAGGGATCAGGTGCCCAGGCCACCCAGGCAGAGGAATGCAGGAGGGAGAAGGGCCCCCAAAGGGTCACAGCATTTCTGGGCATGAAATCCAACATGGGGATGAATTCCACAGATACTGGACCCACACTGAGCTGGAAACTGCGTGTCCCTCCTCCCTTAAAGGCCATTTGACTTCGCTGGGCCCCAGCTACATCATCCTAAAACCTACCTGTATCTCAGGCTTGAGAGATGACTTGGTGGTTAAGAGCACTGAATGCTCTTCCAGAGGACCCAGGTTTGGTTCCCAGCACCCACAAGGTGGCTCACAACTCTCTGTAACTCCAGTTCCAAGTGACCCGAAGCCCTGTTCTGGTCTCTGTGGCACACATACATGTGGCCCACACACATTCATGCGGGGAAACACTCGTATACATAAAAACAAAACTATTTCCTCACACAGCACCTACCTCCCCAAGTGCTTCTGAGGTTTGTATGTCAGCCTGGCACAGCACAAAAAGGTACAGTCTCTCTGCACATGCGTTCCACACGCCAGGTCCAGCCAGCTGCAGACAGAGTATTCCTATGGAACCATTTCTGCCCTGAACAGGTGCACATGCCACATGGCGAGTGTCTGGGCCACATCTGTGCCGTGCTGGTGTTACCTGTGCATCCAGGAGGCTGTATGTAGCTTCTAGGCAAACCCTGCCACGTTCTATGTGAGGAACTCAGGTGTCTGTGCCCTTGCTAAGCGGTACCAGCCCCCTCCCCCCCATGCCTAGAGCCAACTGTACTCTTCAGACTCCAGGGATTGGTTGTCACTTCTGTCCTGCGTGCAGAGCACCTGGAGGAATTCCTTCAGCCTTGAGTGGGACCAGGTGGCAGGAGGCCAGTTGAGGACACGGGGAAGTGCATTCAATGAGAAATATCCGCCCCCCCCCCACACACACACTTAAAATTCTATCACTTTTCATCATTGTATGTGAAAGTATTTTGCAATTACATAGTCTACAAAACTAAAATTAAAGCCCTCTGGTATTTCTAGATTGCGTAATTCAATAGCAGAAGGAAGCTATTGCTTAAGTATGTGTTTACTTGTGGCCAAAAGAACAAACAAAAAACAAATGTCAGCGTTGAATTACTTGGCTCAAAATAAGCAGATACTATGACAGCTGAGGAGGAAACAAGAGCTCTCCAAAAATATAATATCACCACACGATGGTAAAATTAGCCATCAAAGAAAAGGGGGAGGACGCTTCATTGTTTGTGGTGCTGGGGAGGGAGCCCAGTCTGGCACAGCTGCTGCTGAGCCCCACCCTGGCCACCTACAGCTGACATCGGAGGACTCATGAAGTCCTTCACCAGAACTCAATACTCCAAGTGGTCAGTTATAGTCCAGGAGATCACAGGACGTGGGACAAATAAGATTCAGGAATGTCATCCCTACACTACGGCCATGTGTCTCAGCAAGTCTCTTCCGTTAAGAAGAAACCACTAATTTCCTTTTTGGGGTGGGTGGGGTGAACCCAGGGCCCAGTGTGTGCTAGCAAGCACTAAACCGCCTAACTAAAGCCCCAGCCTGCCACTGGTGGTCCTTCATTTTTTTGGGGAGGGGGGGCAGTAAGGTTCACTTAGTTTAGCCTTACCGAGTATCATATGGACAACTCAAGGTTGTTAAACACTTTCCTAATGTGTGGCCATCAGCACTGTTCATGGCCCCAGGGTGGCAAACACAGCTCTGGCTGCCTTCCCCTTCCCCCATTCTCTCTGCCTTGCTAAACAGTTAGATTCCTGACACTAGCCACCAAGGTCCATTTCTTTATCTGGCCACTTCCTCCTCCTAAGGCTGACCACCAGGGTCCAGCTATCAAAGTGTTGAAGTCTAGGAATCAAAAGCCCTCTTTTGGCTACCCCAACTAACCTGTCCAATCAAAATTGAACAGCTCATTCTAATATGGGGATTTCCTCTTTTCCTTTATAAAACGCCATTTGCCTATGTGCCATGTCTGTCTCCTTTCTATCCAAAGGTTGTCCTTTGTCCCTCGGGGCAAATAACCCCTTGCCCCTCTTCCTTGTTCCTTTTCCATTCTCCCTCATCCTCTGTCTCCTACTTTTGTCTCTTATTCCCTGCCCTTTATCCCACTGGGGCAAATTAACCTCCTTTGTGCTGAGAGCTTGGTCTTGGGATATCCGGTGCTAACTCTGGTCCTTTCAGCCCACCTCCAGGGCTCTTCATTTAAAGCTGAAACTCGGCACCATTAGATAAGAGACCAGGAACTACCACTTTTAGCTGAGTGTATTTGCTTCATAGTGCTTCTTAAAAATATGTAAAACTCAGCTGGAGATGTGGCTCATCTGGTAATGCATGCATGAATCCCTAGGTTTAATCCCAGCACCACATATAACCAGATGCGGTGGCTCATGCCTAAAATCCCACTTGGAAGATGAAGTCTGGAGAATCAGAAGTTCAAGGTTGTCCTTGGCTACATCGGGGGTTTGAGGTAAGCCTGGGGTCTGTGAGATTGTTTGCACTGGTAAGTTTTTATTGACAACTTGACACACCTATCTGGGGAGAAGAAACTAAAGTACTGCCTGGATCAGACTGACCCTGTCTACAGCATTGTCTTGTTTGATGGTTGATATGGGAGGGTCTGGCCCACTGAGTGCTACTACCCCAAGGCAGGTGGGCCTGGGTTGTATAAGAACGCCCGGACAAGCCACTGAGTGAGCTAGCCACAGGCATCTCCCCAGTTTCTGCCCCCTGACTCCTGCTTTGCATTTTTGCCCTGACTTCCCTCAGCGATGGATTGTGACCCAGGAGTTGTAAGAGGAATAAAGTTCGCTTGGTTGTGGTGTTTACCACTGCCATGGAAAGCAGACTAGAATCCTGTCTCAAAATTCATACATATGTACATTGTCTCTCTGTGTGTATGAACTCATGTGAGAGTGTGCGTGTGTGTGTGTGTGTGTGTGTGTGTGTTTGTGTGTGAGTGCTCTTCATTCCTAAAGTAACTAAGGTATGAAGAATAAGTGTTCCAGGTCCCTGAGGATGGGGACACAGTTACTCAGAAAACAGGACATCAGCTGGGATTTGGTCCAGAGTCCCAGTAGATAGGAATCCTGTGCTCACAGGTCTGGGTTTTTCATCTCCCAGTGTCTTCATCACGGTGGTGGTTCCTAGGGGACCAGGCAGTCTCTCTTTCAGCACTCGACCATAAACATTGTCCCTTGCTTCTGTCCAGCTGGCAGAAAATTAGCAGGAGAGCTTGAAAACGCAGCCCTCCCCGCAGGCTCCAACTGCACGCTTCCAGCTGGTTCCAGGGTGTGTTGTAGCTCAGCAAATAACAATGTCTCAGTATCTGGGGATGGGAAGTATTCCTTCTGGACCCTCTACATGGAGACTTCTGGGACGGGGCAGGATCTGGGTGTGCCTGTGTTCCTGGCCATAATAGCCTCTTGGAGCATCAGAACCAGCAAGCCAGACTCCCTGCACCCTTCCCAGCAGCTCCTCTGTACCTCCTGGTCAGTACTCTTCCACCACTGACAATGACAGTGATGTCGGAGGGACACAGAATGGGGCTGGAAGCTGAGCTGCTGCCACTCTGGATGGGTGGTGATCTGTGAGGAGAGTGGGCATGTGCTTTGGGCTCAAGTGGATGCTGTGAAGGCTCGGGATGCTGCAGGCCCTGGCAGCCACACTAGCTCTTGCCCCGACCTGATACGAGTTCCAGGTTCATGAGGAAGAAGGATCAGCTCCGTGTCTCATGGCCTCTTTGAAGACACCTGTCATATGACTTCCCTCAGCCATTTCCTGTAACTGCCTTTACTCCATGAAGGCTTCCCCAAAGTGACGTCACTGTGTCAAGAGGAGTAAGGCGCCCCAGCAAGGCAAGTCGTCTTGAAAGGACCACTTAACAGGGTGGCAATTTCCCCGGGAGAGTCTATAAGCTCCAGTCCTTATAGGAGAAAGGCAAGGGAGAAGGGCTCCATCTCCCCCTAAAGAGTTGATAAACAAACTGGGCTTATGAAACTCCACTCGAGATTTCAACAGCAGCATGCCTGCTGTCCACACATTCCACTAACCTCCTGGGACCGCTGGCCCCCTGCTCCCCAGCTGTTCCCCACCCCAGATGCTGTGTGAAAGCTTGCTTGCTGTGGGCTTGGGGGAGCTGAGGGCTAGCACACAGGGAGTCTTTGGTAAATCCTTCTGCATGGCCCCGCCACGTTAACAAACACAATGGGACTTGGATGCAGATGAGATATAATCAGCTCTGAAGCTGACAAATAGGCACTTTTGGTACCCGTGAGTGCTATAAAGGAAATGACACTGGCTCTTAGGACTGACAATGTGAACATGGCTCTCCAGCCGGCCACGGAAGGTAGGCTGGAAAACCTGTCTGTTTTCCATTTTCAGTGCTGTATTCAACAAACTACATTCAACACCATATTATAAAATCAATTTCTTGTTAGACGGCTTTGTCTCCTAACTGTAGGCCACTGAAGTATCCTGAGAGCATTTAAGGTGGACCAGGCTAAGCAAGGATGCTGGGCAGGTTATGTATGTTAAATCCATTTTCCACTGAAGCTACCTTAGTTTATGGTGGGTTGTTGGGCTCTTTCACCATATTAAGTCAGGAGCATCTGTATAGGAATCATGAGTGTAGTAATAAGAGAGGCGGGGCTGCGTTCCCAGCACCCCGGCTGCTTGGCTAGCTTATGCCCGAAATAACAACACACAAACTGTATTCATTTAATCGCTGCTTGGCCCATTTCTATCTTGCCTCTTCTAGGCTAATTCTCACATATTAATTTAGCCCATTTCTAATCATCTGTGTAGCGCCCCTAGGTGCGCTTACCTGGAAGATTCTAGCCTATGTCCATCCTGGGTCAGAGCTTCATGGTGTGCGTCTGCCTGGGAGCTGGTTGTGTGGCGTCTCTCTGAGGCGTCTGCTCCTGAGAGGAGAGCTGTCGAGTCTGAGCTCACTTCCTCTTCCTCCCAGTGTTCTGTTCTGTTTACTCCTCCCACCTATCTTCTAACCAATAAAATGGGCCAAGGCAGTTCCTTTATTAGCCAATGACCTTCCTCCATCATTGAGACTGAGGGCACAGGAGCGGGGGAGGGGGACTTTGAGTGACCCTGTATGGAGGGAAGTCACCGGGAGACCTGTGGGGAAGGACACCCAGGCTGTGCTGGGGCCTCAAGTCACAAGTTTGGATTGGGGTCTGGCCTCACTCTTGCCCTACACTTGACAACTGAATGCCATCAAGCAGTGACCTACGGCGACCGTATTGTTTGGGGGAATCTTCCATCTGACCTCAAATATTTCAGATGATTCTAGAGTTCCAGGAATGCCTGTCATGTGGTTGGGAGGTCAAGTTTCAGAGAGTTTAGGCTGAAAGGAGCTGAAGACCAATCCCTGCTTCCCTCCTCCCCATTCCCCAGGCTGCTCAGGGGCCACTGTCATCCTGCCCAGAGTTAGGGTACACAGGGGCAAAGACCATTTCTGCTGCAGAGCTGCAGTTGCGAAGGCTGCCTCCTGTAGTGGGGTAAGCACAGTTTGCTTTTTATTTGCTGTTTTATGAGCTACTTAAAACCCAAACATGCCAAAATTAGATGGGACCCAGAACTAACCTACTGACAGCATCATTTAAAGGGCTAACATGTGACAAATCGGATGGGACACAGGAAGAATGACAGAAGCGCAGGATTTGGCATGGACCATATGATGTTTCACAATGATACCCAGGCCTTACTACATTTGGTATGTTCTGAGTTTGATCTTCACTTGAACACTCCTGGTCCACTTGGCCTGACTTCTTTCTGAGTTCAGTGACTCAGGGAGCCAGTCTCGTCTCTGGCTCGTGTTTTGGATGGGACACAGTGAATGTTCAGGACATCTGCCTTCTTTGTTTTCCATTCAGTAACAATTAGGGCCCAGAGACTCCTCCCTCCGGTTTCACTACCTGCCCTGCCTTCTACAGGGCCCCATCTGTTCCTCCCCATGGAGAAAATCCCATTGGCTCTGTAGGCCATGGAGACTGCTGATGGGAAGCTCTGAAGGCTCCTTCTGATTCATTCTCGGAGGACAAAGAGACTTCGCAAAGGTCAGGCATGTCTCCCGCACCCTTACAGGCTCGGTTTCCCAGACTTTAAAACAGCTGAGATGGAACAAACACTCAGGAAAAGAGATCCTTTAATTTCTCTCCAGATAAGAGGAGCCGTGTCAAGATGTAAGCATGGATGGCCCCGGTTAACCTGGTTCATCTGAAGATGGTTCATAATAATGCTGCAAATGGGATTTTGAAAGTGACCACTGAATTCTATGTTGGGATCCTTTAAGAAGCTAGACATGACCTATACTAGCCTGCTTTTGAGACTGGTAGAAACTGTGGGTCCCGGTCAGCTGTAGGAAATGTTTCATCAATTGGACAAACACACAGAAATATTACCAGCCACCAAACATTACCTTCTGAAGCCTGTCACCCTAAGGAGTGGGGGGGGGGGGAGTGTGTCCATTAGGCAGAATGAGCGTAATCATCGGTGAAGCCCAGGTGACAAAGGCATACCAGACAGGTTGCAAATAGGGACCACAGGATCTTCTGAGAGCTCTTTGTTCTTTCTGGAGCCCACTTCCTGCGACGCAGGCCACCATGCTTATTAGCCCTGCCAGTTTGGCAGGACCTAGAGCCACCGAGAGACAAGCCTCCAGCATATCTGTTGTTTTTATTCTACTTTTAATTGAATCACTGCTAACTAATTTTTTTAAAACGATTAAAGCCACCAAATTTTAACATCTAAGCCAGTTTGGGGTGTGCGAGGGAAACGCTACCAAGCACTTCTCTCTAGAACAAAACAGTGGTGCTCATCCCTCCACAAGTCTAAAGCGAAGGTCTGCTACCCCAAAATCCCACACAGAGAAAAACAATAATAAACTCACATTCTAGGGGGCTGTACATTTCCTAGTCTCTGCTGTGTGACTTTCAAAAAATTAATTTTGTTCTATGGGATGGACACAGAATTGTGTGTAGAAAAGACCAAAGCACTTAGATAGTGAAATGACAGCCTCAGAGAGGCAAGTGGGCTCACGAAGACGTCTTACAGGATCCCAGGACCCTCCCCTTTCCTAAATCCCTTCCCTTCCCTCTGACTGGCCTTCCAGTCTCCTCACTTGGGCAGGCTCTTTCTTCATATGGTTAGTAAGCAGCTGTAACAGTTGCAAAGTCCTCCAAGAACCAGAAGCAGCTCTTTAAAGGGGGCTATCCTTGCTTTCCCCAATCTGCTTCAGCTCCCCTGACTAGCCCACATATCTGGCAAAAGGAACACTGGTGAAGACACAGGGACTTGGCACCCCAGGGACACCATAGAGCCTGTTGCATCATCAGATGGCCCTGCAGCTGACAACAGCTTGATGCCTCCCCGGATATTTCCCAGAACAGAGCCGGCATCTGTGAGCACAAGGATCAGATCAGATAAGGAGAAGAAACAGGGTGGGATTTGGCTCCACCCCCAGGCATTGGCACTGGAGCCCATTCTGTCACCACCACCACCCAATCCATCCTCCAGCTTCCAGGCTCCTGCCAGGTGCCTCCTAGGGTTGGCATGTAGAGCCTCAGACTAGACAACACTGCGCCATCCTGGCTGTGAGGAAGCTGGCCTCAGAGCGCCAACCACTTCCTTCCCATTGATCCAGAACTGCATGTGTATGCGCATGTGGGCAGGTGAGAAGGTCAGCAGGTCACTGAGGATACCATTCTATCTGATGAGCTTGTAGGAAGCTTCTAGAGTCTGAGTGCAGTGAACGTGTCCTTTCTGTTGCCACTGGCCATGCAGAAGCAGGAAGAGGTACGTTCTACCAGATGCCATTTTAGAGCGAAAGGGCTACAGTTAGCTGCTTGACTTTAACGGTGGGAAAACACCTCACATCCAAGAAATGATTTCTCTCCCAGTATTCGCAATACGCAGTGGCTCAGTAGACACCAGCATAAGCTGTGGGTTTTGGGGAATGACAGATGAGGTTCGAACCCGGCTCCTTATGTGCTCACTCCCTGACTTTCAGTCAAGACAGCAAAGCTCGAGTTCACATCCTCCCAGTTCTGAGCCCATCAGTAGAGCCTAAACACCCTGGAAGATGCATGTCAGTGGCAATATTTTGTCTGGCTTCTTGGTTGCTGCAACTGACTATCCAAGACACTAGGACAGAGGTCTTAAGAAATGGCAGTCCTCCTTTAAAAAACAGGTGTGATCTTTTTGAGAACTCTTCAAATTGTCCTAACTTGCAACAATTTAGTTTTCTGCAGCGTTTCTAATGCATTCAATTAGACAGCAACAAGGCAGCAGTCTGGACACAGCACCAAGCTAGGAACACTGGTACTCTATAATCAGAAACTTCTATGGTTCACAAATAGACTAAAAAAAATGCTTAAGACACTGCCAAGCAGGTGAGACACAGCGTAATTGAAACACATTTATTCCAAGTTCCGTCAGTTGAAGGCTTGTCAGGGAATATTTCCTCAGTGAACTGAAGTTGGATGGAGCTGTTGTAGCTGTATGATCGAGATCTGGTGGCGAGCCATGCGTCTGCTATTTAGAATCCATGAAGAAAGTTTCAAAGTCCAGATTCAAGTCAGAAACGAGGGCGCCCACGAAGTCATCAATGGAGGGACACTTCTGCAGCATGCCTGCGGCCAAGCAACAGGAGGGTCAGTTAGCTCCAGAGACACCAGAGGCAGAACTGTGGCTTCTAATCCCACACAAGAGGTCATTACACAAGTCACAGGTAGCATGTGACCTGAAGCTGTTCCCGACTTCAAAACATCTGGCTAAGAGACTTAGGCCCAAATGCATTTCCCAAGCAATTCTGCTTCTGTAGCTATTACTGTCCACCGGGAGCGATGTTACCAGACTGAATTGTTGAGAACTGCTGACCAGAGCAAGCTAGGGTTTCAGTCATCTGATTATTGGTGGGGCTGCAAGCACATCCTGCACACTCCAAACCCAACGAGGCATCAGTTCTTCTGCAAAAATCTTGAATCTGAGTCCCTCCACATTCCCCAGCCCCAGAAGGGAAGACGTCTCAGATCCGCAGAATTCTGAAGGTCTCAAGAACCCGCCTCACCCAGAAGACGCCTCAGATCTGCAGAATTCTGAAGGTCTCAAGAACCCACCTCACCCAGAAGACAGCTGATAGACTCTGTTATATGAAGTTCAAAATGGGTCTGGTCAAAACTGAGTGGTCCAGTTGCTAAGCAATAGGGATAGGACATGAGGGAATATTCTAGAGAGATGGTTTTGTTCTCTACCTGGATAATAATTCAATGTTACTCGTGTGCATGAGGTAAATCTATTGAATAGAACAATGGTGATGCCTAAAATTTTTTTTTATCATTATTAAATACCAAATTCAACCTTGAAAACATACATGAAAGTAACATTATACAGATTGAACAGGTTATATTTAGAAATATATATGTATATACATATGCACATATGTATATAACAACAATGAAAATAAGAGGCCATGAATTGGAAACAGCAAGGAGGGGTAAAAGGGAGGGTTTGGAGAGAGGAAAGGGAACAGAGAAATGATGTAATTATATTATAATCTCAAAAACTAAACAGAAATAACTGAAAAATTACCAATAAAAAAGTACACTTAGTTCCAAACTTGTGCCTTTTAGGAGAGAGGTACAATTGTGGGAACCTACAAAAGTGTCTGCTGTCTCCCAACTTGACTGGGATGCAGGATGAGGCTGGAAGAGGGCATGGGGACAACCCGAGGCTCTGAACCAGAGCAGCAGAGGACCAGAAGAGGAAATCAACTGGGCAGGAAGGACAAAGCCTGAATGAACAACCACAGGCCAATGAGAGTAGCAGAGAACAGTCAGGTGATGTCGAGGCTGCAGTCAGCAGTGAGAAAGCCTGAGATGGCAGGGGTAGTTCAGGTCTACAGTCAGGAATGCACTCATTTACAGCATGAATAATAAAAACCCAGAGACAAATATTGGTGTTCAACCTGAAGATCAGAAAAGCAAAGCAACCAACTACCAGAGAGACGTTTTACCTCTACCAAATCTTCAGACCAAAGGGGCAAGATCCTGTCTCCTCAAATCCTCAGACTCCACACACCACTGACTTCCTGTCTCTTCCCCTTTATAGCCACATCACTCCTGTCTCCACCTCCCTAGTGCTGGGATTAAAAGTGTGTGATCTCAAGTGCTGAGATTCAATCTTGTGTAGCCCAGGTTGGCCTTAAACTCAGAGATCAATCTGCCTCTGTCTAGAGTCCTGGGATTAAAGGTGTGTGCCACTACTCCCTGGTCTGTAAAGCTGACTAGTATGGCTGCTTTGCTCTCTGATCTTCAGGCAAGCTCTATTTATTAAAACACAAATGAGTACCACTATCATCCCTTCTCCATGCACTGTACGCAGGGTGAGGCACAGGGAAGGAAAACCAGCTCCCAACATGCAGGATCTGCTAACTAGGCATGGCTGGCTGAGAACAATAATAGTATTTTCATTTTGAGCCACAGATTGTTTTTCTTCTCTTTCAAATTCAGATTTAAATAGTTCCATCGTGAGGAAACATGGACAGAAAATTGCACTGTGATGCGTTTGTTTGTACAACTGAAAGTCGAAGCATCATATTCTTTACAGGATGAAAGCAGACACTCTGGTTGCTCAGCTTTGCACCTTCCGATGCTGGCAGTGCTATGGGTAGAGTCCACCTGATTGGACAGCAGTGTACACACCTTCCCTGGGTGCCAGCTTTCTTGATGCAAACATGGCTTTCAATCAATTATACATTTTCTTTTAAAATCTGAATATTTCTATAATTATGTAACTGCTTATTTAAGATTAAATGACTGTAACTGTCAGGGGGTAAAACCATTTATTCAGAGCCAACCTAAACAGGTAAGGATGACCAACCTTTGTCTTTGAAGTGGACCAGTTCAACCCAACAACCTGCCAGCATCAAGGTGATCTGGTCTCATCCTCGGAACAGAGATACTCAGTACCTGCCCCGTGCCAGCTCACTGCCCTGCCCATCCTGCACCGTTCCTGCGCCTCAAAGGTGACTGTGGCAACAGGAGAGAAATACAAACAGCTCGGGTTTTCCTCAGAATAGTTTGTGAGGTCTGATGACTTCGTTTGAAATGCGACTGTTGAAGATGAAAGTGTAGAAAGGACTTGGGACTTGAAGGATCAGGAAGGAGCTTCTGGGCACACAGCAGCTCCAATCAAACGATCAAATCCAACACAGAAGGGCTTTGCAAGTATCAACATGAACCGATTCTACACAGAGAATTAAAGACAAACCCAATGTTTGAGACAGTTTCACAAATAAGAAAAACGAAAGTTGGCTCTTAGATATATGTCCTGGTTAGTTTTTTGTCAATTCAACACAAGCTAGTGTCACCTGGGAAGAGGGACCCTCACCTGAGACGAATTCCACCATCAGACTGGCCTGTAGTTGAGTCTGTGGGGCATTTTCTTGATTAATGACAGATGTGGGATTTGTGGGAGGGCCCAGCCCACTGTGAGCAGTGCCACCCCGGGGAGTTATCAGAAAGCCAGATGAACATGAAGCAGAGGAGCGAGTCAGTAAGCTCCCTTCCTCCATGGTCTCTGCTGCAGTTCCTGCCTCCGGGTCTGGGCCTGAGGTCCTGCCCTGACTTCCCTCCATGAAAAACTGCAAACTGAAGGAATAACAAACTCTCTTCCCTACCTGGCTTTTGGTTGGTTTTCCCTCACAGCAACAGGAAGCAAACCAAACACGTGTGTCTGCCAAAAAAATTGTCAAAAATGTTCCCTTTGTCTTTAAGTCTTAATTTGGAAAGGGTGACAGTAGCTCTGCAGGTTCTTAGGAGGCCCTGGATTGAGGAGAGTTGACAGCACAGCTCTCTGTGGAAACTACCATGGGGGTGTGGATGCAAGAAAGTAAGGACTGACTGTGTCAGAACTGAAGAGAAAAATAATAACGGCAAGAAAATAAGGTCAAAACTGCATTCAGACACACACTGTGCACCCATCCCAGCTCACAAAAGAAACTACGATATTGAGTCTCATATACCTGACCGTCTTTGAGGGTCAAGCAACATCCAATGACCATTAAGTAAGAATGTTCCAATTTATTTTTCTCATTTTACCTGAGAGGCAAATAGGCCAACAAATGGCAGTATAAGCCAGAACACTTGCATCCTTGTTGGTCTATTCTAGTACCTGTTTAACAACCTTGGAACACAGAGCAATTATTCTGGGTCTAACTAAATAAATTATGATATCAAGTCAATTCCAGAACTGATTGTTGCAGCAGGCAGGTTTCCAAAATGCTTCTTGTGCGACTACTCTCTAGTGCCTGCTACTCTGGGTTGAAAAGAGTGGAGGCAGAGATGGCTCACAGGGGTAGATGCAGAAGTAGAATGGGCTTGCTAGGGAAGAGCCATTCAAAATGGAGTGGGCACTGAGTGCCAGGCATGATGTTAAAAGCATTAATATCCTGGCTCTTTTTTTTTTTTCAGTGCATTTTTTTTGTCGTTGCTGTTGGTTTTTTGTTTATTTGTTTTGATTTTGTTTTTGTTTTTTGAGACAGGGTTTTTCCGTGTAGCTTTGGAGCCTGTCCTGGTACTAGCTCTGTAGATCAGGCTGACCTCGAATTCACACAGATCCTCCTGCCTCTGCCTCCCAGAGGCATGTGCCACCACCGCCTGGCTAAGTGTATGTTACTTTGAATGTTTTAAATTGAAATAGAAACCCCTCTTCCTGTCTCCAGCTCCTCCCAGTTACTCTCCACTCTCAAGTTTTTAGCCTCTTTTTCTTTTTTTGTTATACACATACATGTGTATCTGTATGCACAAACATACATTAATAGAATCTGCTGAGGCTGTTTGTGTGTATATGGTTTCAAGGCTGACCATAAACCAGAGACAGATCTCTCAAGCAGTGGAGAGGCCACCCAGTTCTCATGGTTCCTGTTGGTTTACTTGAATCCAGAACCCATATTCTGTGAGACAATATCCCTCCTAAAAATGCCACGATTAATGATTAGCATCCTTGATGTGTTAAATGTGTGGAGAAACCCTGAACACTTGCGACTTCTTGATGTTGCACGTGACCCTACATACAACAAAGCATTGTCCCAGCCAGAACACCCATTAGGTGTGGGCAGCCACACTGCTGCTCTAGAAGCACAATATGAGCAACCAACTGTGACTACCTCAAATGAGACCAGACAGAAAAAACTGGTTTGTGCTGGCTGGCAGAGCAGCAAGCTGGTAATGGCCACAATGGAACACTTGGGGGACTAGGAAGGACAGCCCACGATGCAAGGCCTTGTCCCATCAGGGCACATGTTGAATGCTTGTTTGTGGCTGGGACTGTCTTGTAGATAGGGAAAAAAAGCATCTAATTTTTCTGAGCCTCTGGGTATTTTCTGGATGTCCTCACGTATCTGTGACAAGTCCTTGCAGCATAAGCCTTCTGTGCTTGGGGGAATGTTACTTAAACATGCATCTATACCTCACCAATGAGGTATACAACACTTGTCCAAGCAAAGAGCATGCTGTGACTGTACATACACAATCTAGCCAGACATTTAAAACAGCCACACAGAGGTCTGTACTCTTCAGGCCCGTGAATGCTCTTCTGAGTACACAGCTAATGCTTCTATTTGCAAACGTGGTTGAAAGCAGCTGCCTGGCTGCTGGCATGTGTAAGCTTCTGAACCAGCCAGCCCTGCAGAGGCAGAACTTTGCTCTGGCTCCTTTACTAAGTGCCTGGGGTGAAATGGTGTGTGTATGGGTTAGAGAATGCAGGGGATTACCGGCAATTAAACACATTAGAATTCAGTTAAGCCTTGAAAGAGAAGTTAAAGAGTTATTTCTCCCCTTTGAATCTAGTTCATAGATTGTTCAACACCAAACAAAGAATAAATTAAATGTTTTTGGGTTTTGTACAAGTTTAATGAAAGACAAAGGAGGATCAGTGAAGAACCTCTAAAGAGAACCTGTGTAAGGGGTTTTCCACCCACTTGTTCATTTGCTTCTGATATTTATGCCAAAGAACCCAACGTGAACTAAAGACTAACAAAGAAATCACCTTCTATTAGGAGGATACTATTTATAAAATCCTGAGACTCTGTCTTACAGGATTCGTGAGGTTTAAACGTTGAGAACGCTCCTACTGGTGTCAGTTTGGGATGCTGTGAGAAATGTGACTTGTCATTACTTCTGTTTTTGTAGTTCTGGATGAGCTGAATCCAGGGCCCTTGCCTACTAGACAAGAGGTCTACCATGAGCTATATGCCTGGCTCAAGAAACACAAATGCCTGATCTTGGGACCCCAGACCCTGCATCAAAACCAGTGTCCCAGGATCTGCATCTTGCTCCAGTATAGAATGGCCAGCCCAAGAGACCAGAAGAGGACATGAGCCTGGAATAAGACGCAGCTGTCCTCAGCTGGCGGCTATTGTTGAAAGTTACTAGGCACGAAAGATGTGCATCTATTTAAACCATGGAAGAGCTTCCCAACAATAGGAAACAATCATAACCAATAAAAAAAAAAAACAGAATTGTTTGGAACATCAAATGCCAAGTTCTCAGAGCAAGGACAAGGTAGTTGAAAATAAACCTAAAATGGTCAAATAGATTTCCATGAAAATACCTAAAAATCTGTGCAGGGGTTGGGAAGGGCAGATCAGAGGGCACTGGGGAAGCCAGAGGCTGTGAAGACACTGCAGCTCCCTGTAAGGCTGGAACAGTGTTCTTATTTAGAAAAGAAAAAGCAGGAGAGAACAATGAACAAGAGCAGGCTGGAGGGCAATGGCTGGGTGACTCAAGCATGGAAGTCTAGAAACATTTCTTGCATGGTTTGTTCCTGTGTCCACCTGCTTGTTCTGTGTGTGAGAACTATAAGCAAACCTCAGTCCAGCAGGAGCTGAAGGGAGTTGCCACCCCATGGAAAGGCCCCACTGGTGAGCAGAGACACTGGGGGCCTGAGGGAGGAGTGCCATGAGTATTCACAAGTGATGCTCAGTAAAGTGGATGGCTGCTGCATAGGGGCCAGTGCCTCCGGAACTGGGCTCTCTGCCAAAACAGCAAGCTCCAGGTCCTGAGGGTGCCAAGAGCGTTCACTTCTCCACTTCTACAGCTTCTTCTGCATGCTTCCCCAAACACCTATTTTTCTTTAGAAGTCAGAGTTGTCTTTGTCACAAAGATTGCCAGTTCACAGGCCGGTTACAAGAGCTGACGAGATCTAGGAGACAGGGGAGTTTCAGGGCTGACTGTTGAGTGTGTTCTACATGCAGAGGACAATTTTCATCCAAATGATGCTGCCTTTCTGCTAGAAGAAGGTCCAGTGACAGGTGAGCGAGTTCTGAAGGCTAATCTGCTCCCTATCCCCACCCCATCCCATTCCCAACACAGGGCTCTTCTGGTCAAGGTAGGGAAGAGAGCGCCAGAGAGTGGCGGGAGACAGTCATCAAGCTTTGTCCAGGGGGAAATGGGGTGGGGTGATCTCCACAGACCATGGGTCTTCCTAGAATTGGTTCTTCGCTTATCAAGTCAGGCAAGGACATTTTCTATTTGTGGGCTTTGTGGGTGCAGGAGTAGTTTGTGGGGTGGATGTGCACTCCCTGGAGACAGAAGACCCTGGAGTTCTGATGGCCTGATACCAATCAGGAGAGGCAGTGTCCAGAGAGCAAGACTGCAGGACAAACAGCCCACCGGGTCGGCAGAAGAAGCACTTTCCACCTCAGCTGATTAAATTCCGGCAGAGCCGTCCTACTCGAGCTGCCGCTTACTTCGGGGGAATCTGGTGAACTGGTGGAGCAGCAAGCTCCAAAAGGAAATGACTGTCAGGCCAGCAGGTCAGTTCAGAAAGTCAACACAGGAACTACCAGGTAACTACAGAGGTGCTGGGCAGGCTTGGCGTGGGGCTGAATGGGACATTACCCAGCTTCCCATGGCATTTTGTGACTTAAGATGCCAGTCTAACTTTCTTCTATGTGGGCATTTTCTTTTGAAACACACAAAAGAGGAGCAGAGAAAAAAAAAATTGCATTCTTCCTTTTCTAAATACACTTTGGAGGTCTCCAAACAAAGCAATGCACACTGACAATACAGCGAGTATCTGGTAAGTGGTTAGTTAGCCTTGGTTGAGCAACTAGATAAGGACCTGTGGACCAGACACCTAATGTAGAGAAGCCTCCATCATGCCAGAAGCAAACCAAGGAAAAGCAAAAACGCAAGAGTTTAGTAGTCGCGAGGTTTAGGAAACTGGCTTAAGGTCACCTGTTTTGCTAGACTGTCACACAGTTAAATAAGGTTGTGTTTAATGCAGAAAAAAGACTACTAACTAACAGTAACCCTCAGCCTCCGGGGCTTGAAAACCTACTTCCCAGTTCAAGAGTTGACGGATGAGGCTACCCATTATTTTTGCACAAGCTGGGTTTCAGGATACTGCTCTATGATTAAGTGTTTAGGTTGTTACCACAAAACATATAATCACAAGCTAATTATCCAGCTCATGAATCATTGCTTATTTTACGTTTTTCTGATTCTTGCTATCAAAAATCTTGCTCAAAAAAAAATCAGATAGCTAACTACTTAATAAAGAAACAAAAAGATGTTACTAAAGTCACCTGATATAGCTATAATAAAAGATTTCTTATGAACACATCACTGGGGTGATGGGAAAATTCTAGAAAAGGACACTGGGGACAACCACACGATTTTGTAAACACTAACACTTTTGAACAGTAAGCTGAAATGATTAAAATGGTGGGTTTGGGGCTGGGAAGATACTCGGGTAGTTGCAAGCATGAGGACACAAGCTCACGTCCTCAGCATCCGCCTAGAAACTTGGAGCAGATACAGGTGGGTCCCTGGAGCTCACTGGCCAGTCAGATTTGCTGAATTGCTGAGTTTCAGGTTTAGTGAGAGACCCTGCCTTAAAAAAAAAAAAAAAAAAAAAAGAGCTGACTGCTGAGTGATGAAGACACCTACTATTGGCCTCTGGCCACTGTGCCTGTGCACCCCACCCCACAAATACACACAGTCAATCTTATATTATGTATACTTGACCACAGCCGAAACAGGAGAGATCAAAAGGGCTCGCTCCAATGCAGCACGTGGTTCATCCGATGAAATGCTAATCCAACATTACAGAAAAGGAGATTACCTTACAAAGATGCAGGAACTCTGAGGAGGTCTGAACATCCATCCGTAATACCATGACTAATTCTAAAAGTCCTCTGTAATAGTTAATGGCTACTTTTTATGCCAAAATAATTATATGTGCCAAACTCAGTTCAGACCAATTGGGAACTATAGCTACAAAGGCTGCCTGACGCCTGAGAGCTGTTTAGTGACTTTTATGAGATTGGAATTCCCATTCCAAGTCTGTCTCTCCCAAGCCTGGGGCAACTGTGTGGCTCACCTTCCCCACTTTGAAGTTTCTCCTTGATAGAAGGCGGTGGCTAACCCACACCTTTAGCTGAAGGTGGATCCCCACTATCTACCATCAGCTCCTGGGGAAATCAGACCGCCACCAGCAGTAAGCTGCCAGCAAGTCAAGTTCCTCTCTTCCTTTGAACTGGAGAGCTGCCTGCTCCCTAAGCTGCATGAGCATCCACCCCTGCTCACACGGGCTGCGTCTCGTGGAGTCACAGCTGTGCTCACGTGGGGCCTCTGAACTCTCAACAGATGCAGGCCCAGCGAGTACAACCTCACACGTGCTGTGTGCACACTAGTCAGGTCTCATTTCATCATCAGATATAATAATTCTACTCACAATTACATTTCTGGGTTACAAAACATTTTGCCTTTTGAAGCTGAATGTCTTCCCGAGGCCAACATGCCCACACACTAAATAAAGACACACCCTCTTAAAAAACCCAGCACCCGTAACCAAAGAGAGGCCTCAGCCTTCCTTGAGAACGCAGGTGCTCTCTTTCATTTCTTTCCTTCCTTAAAGCTGGCAGCTATTTCTGAGGCTATGCTGGGTGAATAACCGAATAAGCAAAAAGGAAGGAGTCTATTTACTTACCTATTATGCCAGGCTAGCATCCTCCTTTATTACTGAAACTATGTCATAAGCCCAGTGTTCCCAACTCTGGATCTGGTGTCATGGCACGTGTCTTTACTTACTCCTAGGTAAACTCTGTTCAAGAAAAGGAGGTTCCTACCAGCGAGCATGCTTCAGGAGCCACCTCCTGCATTCACACTTGGCATATCCGATTTTACTGTAAGGTCATTTCCCTGTAGGTAAGGCGAGAGAGGTATATCCTTTCTAGCTAGCAGACCACTGTGCAGACTGGTCTCTGAGAGCTCAACAGCATCTTTCCCAGCATAACGTATTTCTGATGAGGGAACTCAATTACCAGAAATTACAAAGGAATGAGGGGAAAAATACAGTGGAACATGCGGGCAGCTACTCCCAAGGCAAGGACTGCCTGGTAGAACCTGAAAAAGACGCTGAAGGAATTACCAGCCCACGCAAGGTGAGTCAGCTCTGCAGTTGAAATCCAAGTTCTGTCCTTGCTACTGGGTGACTTCAGGCCAGTGAATTACTAAGCACCCTAGACTGTTCAAAGAATTATTGCGACTGTTCTCATCACCTTTGCTACGTTTGTAACTCTCCCCTACACATTCAACTCTAAAAACATAGAGTCAGACCATTTGCTAAGATGCAATAAAAACACTAATGCTTGGAAAAATCAGTATACAGGGTATTTATTATTTTAATAAAAATCTCACATTAGTGTGAAATATGTATGAATATCGCCAATTTCATAATCCAAATTCATTATCATTAATGTTGCACCACACTACTCGAGAGACATACACTAGAAGACAGCCTGTGACGACTGTCGGACTCTTCCTACTCCCGTGCTCTGTGGCAACACTTCCAACAGGAGGTGGCTAGCAAAAGTTAGTTTCAATTTCTTTTAAGAAGAATTATTTTATTTCTAATTATGCTCATGTGTGTGTGCACTGCGCTCAGGTGCCTGAGGAGGTTGAGGAGTTATAGGCAGGTGGGAGCCATCTGCCATGAGTGCTGGGAATCAAAGTCGGGTTCTCTGCAAGAGCAGTCTTTGCTCTTAAATGCGAGCCAGCTCTCCAGATGCCAAGTTTCACTTCCTAAGCTAAACTCTTCTCTACAGGCTGAGTACCCTGTGGGAGGTGATGTTCCAAGTGTTCTATTGGTGTATGCCCAGCATCAGTCCACTCAGAAGCTCAAGGCCTCAAGAGTACTGGGCAAGCAAACTGTGACTCCAATCAGAGCTGCAGGCAAATGACACCAGCTTTTCTAATATTACTGTCCATAATGTACAGTCCCAACCTCATATTAAGAATGACATCTGGTGCCCCTCAACCAAAGAACAAATAAAAAAATGTGGTAGGTTACACAATGTAATATTACACAACTATAAAGAATAATGACATCTTGAAATTTGCAGGCAAGTGGATAGATCTAGAAAAAAACTATACTAAGTGAGGTAACCCAGACCCCAAAAGACAAATATAATATGTACTCACTCACAAGTGGCTTTTAGACATACAGCAAAGAAAAACCTGCCTACAATTCATAATCCCAGAGAACCTAGACAACAGAGGACCCTAAGAGAGACATATATGGATCTACATAAGAAGGAGAAAAAGACAAGAGCTCCTGAGTAAGTTGGGAGTGTGGGGGACATGAGAGAGGGTAGAGGAGGAGGAAAGGAAGAGAATGGAGAAATATGTATAGCTCAATAAAAACAATAAAAAGAGTGGCATCTGGGAACTGGGCACAGTGGTACATACCTTCAATCCCAGTACTCCAGAAGGAGAGGCAGGCAGATCTCTGTGTAAGAGAGACCCTGTGTCAAACTCCACCCCCCAAACAATACCATCTGTGGCCTAGAGAGATGCCCAGTTGGTAAAATGCTTGCCACAAAAGCATGAAGACCCGAGTTTATTCCCCAGCACCCATGTAAACCCAGGTTTAGGGCCATGGGCTTGTAGTGCCAGCACTGGACCGATGGGCACAGTGCATCCCTAGGGCTTGCCAGCCAGCCACCTTAGCTGGTTCAGTGAAAACCCTGTCTGCCTCAAAAAGTAAGGTGGAGACATGATGAAGGAAGACACTTGGCCATGACCTCTGACAAGCCCCTGCCATGTACACCCTTACACACTTTTACATTCACAAACATGTTTACACACACATACGCACAGAGAACATCATGCGTGCAGACTATTGTTAATGTTTAATGATGTTCCCACTAAATAATCATGGCATTAAAATATATTATCTATGTGGTATTTTTTAAATGTACATGTATCTAACCACGTTTTAAACAAAGAATTTACTCTTATTGTATGTGCACCATGGCACACATGAAGAGGTCAAAGGACACTGTGTGAAGCTGGTTCTTTCCTTCCACCCTTATGTGGGTTCAGAGTATTGAACCACCAGGTCTACAAGGAAAGTACCTTTACCCACTTGAGTCATCTAACCAACCCTATCCATATATTTTTGAGAAATAATTTCAGTTTGTAGTCTAGACTGGTCTTGAATCTGCAATAAGACAGAAGTGCCTTAGCCACTTAAGTGCTGGGGTTATATACATAATGTCTGGCACTTACATTCTTTAGAGGACATAATGAAAAAAATTGGTATGTTTTTCTGGTTCAGTCTGTTGGCCAGAAGTTATTTTATTGGGGCTTTCTTGGTTCTGAAATAAGATAAACCCAGACATTTTCTGAAATGTTACACAATAGAAGGGCTTGAGTAAATTTATATCTAATAGAATATAACAGCATCTATAATTCAGAAGAAACTATCAAAGGAAGCACCAACCATTAAAGTAGGAAGTGACAAGTGGGTTGACGAAGACAGGGGTGAGGGTGTAGCTTCAGGAAGGCAGTAGAAGGGGGCTGAGCCAACCAATGCTAGACTACTCCACACAACGGTAAACCAAGTGCCACTGACAGTACTACTGACCAGCTCTGAAGGACTAGGGCAGAGGCCAGACTTCATCACACCTGTTTCCATGACTTATGCACCAATATACGGCAGATCCAGGATGCTGTACACAGTACACTCTGATTACATCATCAGCCTTTCTGTGGAGTGAGCCTGCTTCCAAAGTGTTGCTGAAAACACAGCACAGGAGCTCTGACACCCCGTGGCAGGAGCTAAACCCTATGCCCTAGGTTTAGTATGGAGGTGCTCGGCTGTGCTTCAGAAATCTAGAGAGCAGCAGCGATATGCTGTGAGTCTGTGGTCTTTGCTCTGTCTCTTCTCTGAGGCTATTTTATAATCAATACTGTTCCACTCTGTGGGCACAGGCACTGCCTGAACTACACACAACAATTTACAGAGCATTTGCAGGTAAGCAGTTCAAGCTCTAGCAGGGCAAAATGGCACATTCATATAGTACATCCCATGCACTTAGGGTGAAGCAAATGAGATGCCAACTGGGTGGATCTGTGAGTGCAGATCACTGGCATACTTACCTATCAAGTGCAAGGCCACAGGCTCAAGTCTCAGCAATGAAATGAAGTAAAATTGGTTAATGTCAGTTACAGGGAGTGGCATATGCTGGCTCACACCTGCAATCCCAGCCATGGAGAAGCTGAGGAAGGAGGCTACAGAGTGAGACCCTGTCTCAGAAAAACACATAGCTGCTCCTGATTCCGACTCAGGGTCCTTTAGTTATTCCTGGGGGTCCCTTTCAGTCTTTCCAAATTTTGCCCATCTCCATTCCTTTGTGGTTCTACCAAGGCTCAGAACCTCTATCACAGCTGCTATACTAGCCCTGGGACTCTGATAGGATCCTTTATCCTCTTTCCTGTCTTCCATTTCAGTGTCTCAATACTCAACCCTTAGACTGGCCTCAGCCTGCCTGCTGCCCCTCCTCCCAGCCTATCTCCATCCTCCTGGGATGTGGGCTGTTGGTGCAAATCCAGGGTTCCTCTAGTTCTTTCTTGCTGTTCCTCGCAGCTTTCCTTTCTAGCGCATCTCCATTCCGTTGTGATTCTACTCAATGACCTGCTCTCTACCAGGGACCCCATAGCCGCCACACTTGGGTGGGACCCAGGGACACCACAGCTGCTACACTTGGCTGGGACCCAGAGTGGGCAACAGCAACCAAAGACTAGAACTCCCACCCAACAAAAATAAGACTGGCTGTCACACCAAGAAACACTTCAAACATCATAACTCCAGATGCTTAGACATCAGCACACATGTCACCAACATAAAGAACTGAGACCACACCTCCTCCAGAACCCAGCAACCCTATTGTGATAGGCAGTGAAAAGACAATTTACCAGACACACAAGACAAGGACGTCAAAACAGCCATTATGAATATATTCAAGGACCTTAAGAGAATTATGAATAAATACCTTCTTTAATGAAGACTGAAAACAAAAACAACTGAACGAAATAATAAAAACATTTCAAGACATGAAAGTAGAATTTAACAAAACAATAAAATCGCTAAAGAAAACCCAAGCCGAGATGAAACTGGAAATGAAAGGCTCAGATGCCATACAGAACCTCAGAGGCAAGCCTTGCCAACACAGTGAAAGGGATGCAAGAGAGATGCCAGGTGCTGGAGACAAGGTAGAAGAACTGAACACCTCACTCAAGGAGAATTTCAAGCCTAAAAAATATCCAGTCACAAAATAGCCAGAAAACCTGGGACACTATGAAAGGATCAAAGCTACAAATAATAGGAATAGAGGAAGGAGAAACCCAGGTCAAAAGCTTAGGAAATATTTTTTTAACAAAATAATAGAAGAAAATTTCTCCAACCTAATACAAGAAGCATACAGAACACCAAACAGACAGGACCAGAAAAGAAACCCCTGCCTATGACACATACTAACCAATACTAACCAAAACACTAAACACACAGAACAAAGGGAAAGCTGTTTAAGGGGAAAATGATAAAGTAACATATAAAGCCAGGCTCATTCAAATAATACCCAACTGGCCAATGGAGCCAAGGTTCTCAACCTGTGGGACGAAACCCCATTGGGGTCAACTGGCCCTTTCGGGGCGGGGGGGGGGTAGCCTCAGACCATCAGAAAACACAGACATTTACGTTATAATTCATAACAGCAATAAATTACAGTTATGATATAGCAATGGTAATAATAATTTTATGGTTGGGGGTCACAACATGAGGAACTGTATTAAAGGGTCATAGCATGAGTGGTTGAGAACCACTGCAATGGAGACTCTGGAAGCCAGAAGGGCCTGGACAGATGTTCCACAAACTCCAAGGGACCACAGATAATAGCCCAGATCACTGAACCCAATGAAACTATTGATTGACATTGTGATTCAATAGATAGAGAACGAAAAACATTCCACAATGAAACCAAATTTGGCAATTTCAATCTACCAATCTAGATTAACTACATTCAAGAAGACACAAGGAACAAATACTCCCAGTATGGTTGGTTTAAAAAGGCGGGGAGGGGACCACCATATAGGAATAAAATAACAGAAATCAATAAATGCTGCTCATTGGTAACTACTAACATTAACAGTCTCAACTCCCCAGCAAAAAGGCACAGACTAACAGTTTTGATTAGAAAACAGGATCTATCCTTCTGCTGTACCCAAGAAACATACCTGGTCATCAAGGACAGCCGTCACCTCAGGGGAAAATGATGGAAAAGGTATTCTAAGCAAATGGACCCAAGAAGCAAGTACATGTAGCTATTTTAATAGCTGACACAATAGACTTCAAACCAAAACTGATTAGAAGAGACAGGAAAGAAAACTACATACTCACAAAGTAAAAATCCACCAAGAAGAGACTTTAATTCTAAACACTTAAGGACTAACCACAAGGGCACCCAAGTTCATAACAGAAACACAACTATAGCTAAAATCACACACTGACTCTCTCTCACACGTGGGTACTGCGTGACTTCAATTCTCCACTGTCACCAACAGACAGGCCATCCAGACTAAAACAGAACAGAGAAATGCTGAAGTCAAATAATGTCATAAATCTAGCAGACCTAACAGATGTCTACAGAGTATTTCACCAAACAATAAAGAATATACTTTCTTCTCAGTGACCCATGGAACCTTTTCCAAACTGATCACATATGAGGACATTAAGCAATTGTCAACAGACTATTGAAAAAAGAACTGAAACAACACACTGCATCTTATCACAATGGCCTTGATCAATAAAACACATGACAGCACATGCTAGGGGGATGTGAGGAAAGCCGAACACTTATTTATTGCTGATGGGAGTGCAAACTGGTACAGTCCCTATGGAAATCAGTGTGGAGGTTCCTCAAAAAGTTAAATTGATATACCACAAGATCCAGCTATACTACTTTTGGGCATATAACCAAAAGAATCTATACCCTACTATAGAGATACTGACTCATTCATATTCACTGCTGCTCTATTCATAACAGCTAGAAATTGGAAGCAGCTTAGATCTCCATCAACTGATATGTGGATACTGAAAATGTGGAATGTTGAGTATGTTACTTTTGATTACGCTCCATTGTTTAACTCTGTGAAGCTGTGTTACTGTGCCTGTCTACAACACCTGATGGTTTAATAAAGAGCGGAATGGCCAATAGCGAGGCAGGAGCAAGGATAGGCAGGGCTGACAAACAGAGAGGATAAATAGGTGGAGAGATGTGGAAGAAGAGGAGCAACAAGAGCGAGAACAAGGAGAGGACACCAGGGGAAGCTACCCAGCCACCCAGCCAGTCACAGAGTAAGAAGGAAGAAAGGTATACAGAAATGGAGAAAGATAAAAGCCCAGAGGCAAAAGGCAGTAGAATAATTTAAGTTAAGCTGGCAAGAAACAAGCCACACTAAGGCCTGGCATTCAGAACTAAGAATAAGCCTCCGTGTGTTTATTTGGGAGCTGGGTGGTTGGTCCCCCACAAAGAGTAAAGAGTAAAACAAGCTACTACAGTGACGCATTTACACATTGGAATATTATTTAGTTGTTAAGATAAATGAAATTATGAAATTTGCAGAAAGACAGAAACAATCATCCTGAGTGAGGAAACCCAGACCAAAAAAGACAAATATCGCATGTTTTGTTATACACGTAGATGTTAGCTTTTAAGCTTTGGATATGTGTGTGACAATCTTTTTTGTTTTTTTTTTGGGGGGGGGGGTTGTTTTGTTTGTTTGATTTTTTTTTTTTTTTGTTCTTTGTTTTTTTGAGACAGGGTTTCTCTGTGTAGCTTTGGAGCCTGTCCTGGAACTTGCTCTGTAGACTAGACTGGCCTCGAACTCACAGAGTTTACCTGCCTCTGCCTCCCGAATGCTGGGATTAAAGGCATGTGCCACCACTGCCAGGCTTAAAATGGAGTCATTGTATAAAGGGGGAGACAATGCCTCGACTAGATATCTTATGGTACCAGTTAACACCTCCAGGGCCAGGAACAGTTCTATTTTGTTGAGTTGCTGGCCAAAGGGGTCCCACAGACTCCCCATCCAAATATTGTAGGCTACTGTCAAGGCTATTGGTTACCTCTATAACCTGACAGCAGGCCCTTTTACTGAAAACAGCTTCTTTATGTCATCAAACACGGAGAAACTGAGTTGGTGACAACTGGAAGTCTCACACCTTGTTACCAGCATTCCTGATGCCAGAAGGTACTTTTTACACTGGAGGAAGGAAAAAAGTAGTTCCAGTATCATCCAGCTACAAACACTGTGACCTACAACAGAGACTTGACTGCAAGATACACAGTACAATAGTAGCATAAATGTTACTTTCTGATTAGGTTTAAGGTCCACTTCATGAGATGGAACCTGTTCCTGATACTTCTAAAAGTGGCTAAGAACCTGAACTAGATCATGGGCCTAGGGGAAAACCTAATACTATTACTCTGCTAAAGGAATATAGCAATAAGACAAAATAGATCAGAGCACCATTCAAGCCTTATCAGAGAAGCTACTTCTTGCAGTAGATGGAATTAACAAAGAGATCCACAACTGGCCAATGTGTAGGGAGTGGGAGACTTTGGAGCACTCAGTCCTAAATGTCTTCATCAAACTCCTCCCCTCAGGACTCAGGATCTAAGTGGAAGAGGAGGCAGGAAGATTGTAAAAGCCAGGTGATGGATGACTGTAAGGAAAACAGCCTCTTCTAGACTCAGCAGGACCATTACACATACGAACACACAGGGACCGTGACAGCACACAAGGCCTACACTGGTTCCAACCAGACAAAACCCCAGCACTGAGAAGGGGAAGTGGACATAAAGTCTCATCCTTAATCAAGAATCTATTTTTAATTGATACTGGATGGGAAGAGAATCTATCAAGCACACTCCCATGCTAATGAATAGTTGACCAATACAAAGTGGAACCCGTATTTTTTTGTGTACTTTTTTGCCTCATTTATTTTTGTCTTATTAAAAAAGTGTTTTTTGATTTTATTTGTGTGTGTGTGTTTATGTGTGTGTGTGTGTGTGTGAGAGAGAGAGAGAGAGAGAGAGAGAAAGAGAGAGAGAGAGAGAGAGAGAGAAAGAGACAGACAGAGACAGAGAGAGAATATGAAGTTGGGTAGATAGGAAGGTAGGTAGGATCTTGGAGGAGAAAGAATATGATCAAAATCTATTATTTGAAACAAATTTTTTTAAAAAAGTGACCAACCAATCAACTGACCTCTCTGTTTTTCTGCTTTTCTGTGGCTGCTAATAAAACACTAACCAAAAACAACCTGGGGAGGAAAGGGTTTATTTCAGCTTCCACATTACATTCCATCATGGAGTGAAGCCAGGGTAAGAGCTACAGGAAGAACCGACACAGGGACAATGGGGGAATACTCCTTACTGGCTTGACCTCCATGGCTTGCTTAGTCTGCTTTCTTACACAACTCAGACTCACACTGTCCACAGTGAGCTGAGCCCTCAATCGACAAAATGCCCTATACACACTCATAGCCCAGTCCAATGACAGCAATTCTCCATTGGGGTTCCCTCTTCCTGGGTGACTGTACTTTGTGTCAAGTTGACAAACAATAACCGGCATGCCTCACCACGGCCTCCCAAGCCCACCACAACAAAACCAAAAAAAGTATCAAGAAGGAGGAAATGGAGGCGAGTAGAGGCTCTGGCAAATGCTAGTGTAAGAAAGACCTGATCTCCCAGCTTCTGGAGAGAGGAGGCTTTACTCTTTGGTCTGTCAAGAGATTAGCACACTGTAGGGCTTCTCTTGCCCTACAGTGCCAAAGCACAATGCACTCAACAGTTACTGCCTGGCCTAATGCTCATTTCTTAAGTAGTTCTAAGTTACTAGAATGACTTGGTGGTCTTCAATGGAAAAAATTACAAAATGGAAAGACTGATGTACTTTACTATGTCTTCTGGAACACTGGCTGGTATAATGAAACTATATGTGGCAGTCAGATACAGAGACCAGAAAGGAAAGAGCACACAGCATCTTCAAGAGCCAAATGGCAGCACCCATTTAAGGTCTCCACTTTTTGATAATACTGATCAAAAAAGAACAGAGTAGAGAAAGGGGGAATAGGTACCCTGACATGCTGTGCGCTGGAGCGCCTGAGCAGGTAAAAGGAGGTGCCTACCAGAGGAAGGCAGAGAGCAGGTGAGTTTGCACACAGAAAGCACTCCCTGCTGGCCCAGGCAGTGAGTTTTAGCAGCCTTACACACATGGGAAGGGCTGTTTGGACCAACCACAGACATTTGTTTTGAACCAAACTCAGTGTTGCCTCTTAACACCAATCACTATCCTTTTCTTAGCCATTAAGGGAAGAGCTCCCCTATGGCCTAGATGGAAATGGAGTGGGGTAATCTAGAATTCATCAGGGGAGGGTCATAATAGCAAAATAGCTAGTACAAACTTTTAAAATAGTCCCCGCTGAGGCTGCGCTCTTCTGTAGTTTTCTCAAGGTGTCCATGGACTGACTGTTCATGGCTGGTGCTCGCGTCTGCCTGACAGTGGAGCAGAGTCCAACACCCATTGCTTAGAGAGTCAAATAGCAATCCCCTGACATATTTTTCTTATTTACAGAAAATGAACAAAAGGGACACTTAAATGCAAATGAAAAGAACTTTGTATTAACACTAACAGTGACTTCAAACAAATGTTAACATCTTCATAGTGCCCGATCCACCAGGGAGAGAAGGCCCCCACTCAACAGCGTCAGCTTCCAAGGTTCAATTTGTGGTTGCTTAGCCCCTTGCACTTGGGACAACGGCAAGAGTGGTGGTGAAAGAGCTGCTTACTACAAGGTACAGAAAACAGAAAAACCAGGACTGCTATCCCCCAAGAACCACTCCCTGTGGCCTGCTTCCTGCAGCTCCCTAAATAGCATCACCAAGTAGGAACCAAGCATGCAAACAGGAGCCTGTGGGGACATTGCATATTCAAACGTTAAAGCCATACATTTAACAAATCTCTACCAGAGGCCCTCACGGAGTCCTATGATATGTAGATAGGACCAGGAACACGACGACAGAGAGCTCGGACTTTACTGAGGGCAGAGACCAAAATAAAGCAATCTGGAGGACATTATGTCAGAAGAAAAAGGGTAAGGCGGTTCAGAGATAGGAGAGGCCTCCCTCACTACAGAGAGGAACACAATCTATGGGAACTCCTGAACAACCTGTCACAGGCCATCAGAATGATTTACTTCCAGCATCAGTCTTGCTTGACAAGATAAAATTTTAAAAAGCACCTGATCCTAGCCAGGCATGACAACAGACTCAGGAGATAGGACTACCTCCAAGCCAACACACACCACACATTAAGACCTGGGTTAAAAAAAAAAATTATCACTAAAATCATCTTAGCTCTTCATGTTTAATTCTCTATGTGAGGAGGTTTCCTAAGTCACTACAGGAACTTCAGGGCAGGCACTCAGGAGCCGGGTTCTGGGCCTCTGAGCATGTTCTGGCATCTGCCAAAGCTGGGCCTCCATCCCCGGGGGCACGCATGCTGGCTCAGACAGGCAGAATTTGTCATATGGTAAAGCTTATCTCTTCTTGAAAATTTCACTTGATTAAAAAAATTAAAAAGCAAACAGACATTAAAAAATAAACTTGGGAATACTAGCCATCCAAAGGCAGCACGTACCTACTGAACATGCCAGCCAGCTTCCTGCCATGATGCCAATATTGGTGAATTAATCGGGCTGCATGATTAAAAGTTAACTGCATGTTTTTAAAACTGGAAATAATAACTACTAATTTTCAGTGCTAAAAACCATGTAAAAACACCTCTCCTAAATAGCCACATATACATTTTGACAACAGGGAAAACCAATCAAGCTGGTGTTGAATAATGACTGTTTATTTAGCTTTCCTACTTCAGACATCATTTGTATTTCTGCTGACAGACAGGGCTTATGGGTCCTTGACTGTCATCATGTTTCTCTTGTACAAACTACACCAGCAGCAAAGCCAAACAATAAGCACGTTTGGTTATGTTGTGTTAGGTTAGTAACTGTATTATCAAACAAAACCAATAACAACAAAAAAACAATACTCAATAACTGGGTGATGCATCAGTAAGACACCAAACTTTTAAAGCAGACTAAACATTCTGCCCCAATTTGAGTAAATGTGCCATCTGGTCAGCAGGAACTATGTAACGGGAAAATGAACGTGACTTCTGAAAACAAAGCTTCCCACTGCAGGGTGACTGAGAGCCAGTTCCGTCTAAGTTCCTTCAGCAACACAGGGGTTGAATCTTTGTGGCTTGGAGCTCCGTGCTCTGAACTCCACACTGTGACTGATCCACAAACCTAGAGTTGGCTTGTCTCCATTGCAGTGTCTATATATTATACTCTGCTGACTCACCTGTATCCCACAGTCCTACAGTTCTCAGTTACCATAACAACATAATGACCTCTTTAGGGTCAAAGTCTGGAGCTTTACCTCACTCCCTCACTTCAATGTCAAATCCCAGGACACGCTGAGTCTATTTCATGAATATTTTCAGTTTATGTTTTTCCTGCCAAATGCCCATTCTCCATCAGCCAGGGGTTTAACTTAACCTTTACCACGGCCTTCTGCTTAGGCATCTGCCCTGGACAGCCAAGGGTTTCCATCAGAAGTACACCCAATGCCCAAGGTCCCCAAGGCGCCTGCTCTCCCCAGTGGCATTTGTGTCAGGTCGCTCTAACTGAACCTGTGTGCCTCTGCTTCCCCTACCCCGCCACAGTGGGAATGGCTGCCAGGGAGCAGAAGGATGTGGCCCCAATCACAGCCTCGGTCTAATCACAAGCAGGCCATCCGTATTTACTGCAATCCTGGGCTGTACAGAGCCCGATATGGTCCAGGGCTAGCCAGTTCCCTGTGGTCAGCATCTTACACTGTGATGGCATATTTCTTACAACTAAAAAGACCAATAGAGTAGAACTGACGAAATATATACTGCCTTCTCATCACCTCAGTTATTATCTGGTGCCTTTTTCTGTCCCAAGTCCCACCCAGAACACCTTGCACTAGTCTTGTCTCCGCAGGCTCCCATGTCCCTCCTTATCCACAACCTTAACAGGCTTGCTGAGCGCTGCCCAGGCCTGAGGCAGAAGGATTTCCCAGTTGGGATTATCTGATCTACTCAGGATCAAATTCACCATGTGATTTTGGGATAGACGTCATGGAGGCTGCACACCTCTCTTCAGGGACACAGTGCCCTCACAATTTATCAGCATCTGGATGAGATGCCTGCCATTTGCCAAACTTGTGAGTAAAGTTCCCCCTGTTCCTCTCCCACAGTATCTGGGTGGTGTGCGTGGGTTCACACCACGCAGACTGAAGTGGGAGGTGCCATGTACTGAGAGATTACACACATGAGAAGTCTTCTCCGAGGGGAATACGTCTGTTCTGCCCATTCAGTCCTTCCATCATCCATGTCAGTGTGGACACACAGATCCACAGCTGAGGCTCCGAGTTTTACCTTGGCATGGCACTATTTATTGACTGAGGTGCTCAGATTCCTGGTTTTGGCCACTGAGGGCTCTATCACAAGCTCACTAATGATGACACACTTACCACTCCTGACTGTGCTTTTGGGCACACTCATTTTGTGGCATTGAAGATGTTCCTGGATCACTTCCAAAGTCGTCCCCATTCTGGGTCTAGAATCAGCCATTTTCCCCAAAGAGCCCTGGTTCCATTTCAGGGGGGATGGAGTGAAGCCATGTCTGCACGAATGCTGTAGACCTGTCTCTGGGGGGATGATGTGACGTTCTGTTTGGGAGGATGGGGTCAACTCATGTCTGGGAAGATAGTATGATAGTTTCTGGGTGGACAGTGGAAACCTATGTCTGGGTGGATGGTGTGACTCAGTATCTAGGAGGATGGTATGAACCCACATCTGGGTGGATGGTGTAAATCTGTCTCTAGGTAGATGGTATGAACCCAAGTTTAGGTAGATGGTGTGACCCACATCTTGGATCTGGGAGTCTTCCATGCCTGATCCTAAAAGGTCTTTTAAGAAAGGGTAACTATCTGAGTTGCTTTTATTAATCTCTTTGGGGTAACCTTTGGGAGTCTAAGCCATAATCCTTTGGTTTGTTTTTGTGAGCACAAATGATATCTAGTGTGCTAGAAGAGATGATTCAGAATAATTATGGCAAAGTGGATGCATTTTTGTCTCTATAAAGATCTGCAGAAATACTAAGTAGTAAATGAATTTTAATCAGCTTAAGGTCGGGCCTTGCGGGCTTCTAGACATTGGTCCTGTGAGTCACTTGGGAAAGGAATTTCAGTTTCCTGAGAATTGACTAATTTATCTGCTATTCTTCCTCTTATCTGATTTCTAGAACACCATCAGTTATCACTGCAAACTGCTCTTGGCCATAGAGACATCAAAATAAAGCCGAGCTTGTTGGTAGAAAGGGCCAAACTCAGAGCACATAGGTTTGTTTGCAGGTTCAGGGCTCTGGCCAGTCTTTCCTCTAGGGCCACTGTGGTCACTCCTGCTGCTACATGGGTAAGGAAGTGGGAGGCTTTGCCATGGAGTAGAAAGTGCTCAGAGGAGGCCAGAGGAAGGAGGGTTCCCTACAGATTCAGAGGCCAGAGGAGACTCTAAATGGCAATGGTGATCCTAGGCTGTAACACCACAAAAAGAGCAGACGACACAGACTTGGGGGAAATAGGAGCCCCCGAGGCCGATGCTACAAACCCCCCATCAATAGATCATTCAGGTCAGAGATCCTGCAGGGAGACAGCAGTGGAAGGATGTGGACCTTGGCTAGGTTTCTTTATAGAAACAGAGACTCTTGTTACAGGGCACTAAGGGAGGTGACACACAAAAAAAGACCTTTCATGGTGACCATTTAGTAATTAGTAAAAACTACGGAAAATGAAGTAAAGTCTGAACTCAAAAACTCAGTAAAGGCACAGCAAATACAAGCATAGGACTAAGTCTTAGGGAGGATGGGGTGCTGGCTTGCATGAGGGGCAAACTGCTGACAAAGTCTCCACCTCTCCAGTGATGTGGGAGTCCCCTCTGTGTGCTTGATGACCATTAATGAATAAAGAAGCTGCTTTGGACCTATAGCAGGGTAGAATTTAGGTAGGCGGGGAAGATGGAACTGAATGCTGGGAGAAAGAAGGGTGGAGTCAGAGAGAAGCCATGGAGCCACTGCCAGGGTCAGACATGCTGAAACTTTGCTGGTAAGCCACTGCCACATGGCGATATACAGATTAATAGAAATGGATTAAATTAAGATGTAAGAGTTAGCCAATAAGAAGCTAGAGCTAATGGGCCAACCAGTGATTTAATTAATACAGTTTCTGTGTGATTATTTCAGGGCTAAGCAGCCGGGAACCAACAAGTGCCCTCTCTTCTAACACTCCAGCACTCAGGGCTGTTCTTCTTGCTGCTGGGAAACAGCAGGGCAACCCAGGAAGGACAGAATTCCCCTGGTCAGATACTCGCCGGCCCAGGGCTCTTGATCTTTATAGAAAACTATATATACTCTAAAACGACAGTAAGGAAAGTGAGCTCCGGTTCATGCTCACCACAGTACAACTTAAGAAAAACATTCCAATGTGGATCTTACAGGACAGCAATGTGAATGAAAACGCCTTATCTTTGTGTTTCATCTTAGGCAAAAGTACTCAGAAATTTGACACTGAATGTAACACAGAAACTCAGCAGGGAGTAGGAAACAAAGCCAGAACCTTCACTCACACAAAGCAGGGGGGATGTGGCCTTACCTAGAATGGCAACCAGAAAGAGAGCCACACCATGTTCAGTTGGGGGGCTTCGTCAATAAATACGGCGCTTGTGATAAGCTTCTTTATATGATCTATGAACGCATTTAAAAATCTACAAGGCCCACCTGTCTGGGAAGCTCTGACTCATTACCACATGCACGAGTGCCACACACACCCCTTCACAAGACAGTAGAGGGGAGGGTATTTTCAAGTCAAATTTCATTTTATCTTACTGAGGGAGACCGACTTTGTCAAGATACAATGGCAGCTCCAGGAAGGGAAAATCCAGTTCTGTCCTGCCACACTTCTTCAGTGGGGAAACCTGCTTTCAACATGCTGCATGGTCATGGAGGGGAAAGGCCCAGTCTCAGGGCAGCCTGCTGTCACCTGTGAGAACCACTGGGCGCTGTGTGCATGCCTGGCAGCTGGGGCAGCAGAGACATGACTGCCTAGCAGTGGGCTTTCCCTGATGAGACAGAAGAAAGGCACCACTGTGAGCTCTTGGAGCTCTCATGGCTGGGCCGCAGGCCACTATGGTCTCTGTCTCCAGGGGCTGCGAATGCCGGAGGGACTGAGTGGCTAAGCAGGTGGCTCACTGTGGATCTCCAGTGCACCTGTTTTTCAAGAGTGGTGTGCTCCTGAGGATTCAAGAGGTGCCTCTGAGCTCTCTGAGAGTGCTCAATCCAGGGTCTCTGACACCACACAGAGGCATCAGGTCCCTGAAACATGCAGGGTTATACTAGAAACTCATTTTTCCCCTCAGAGTAGCAAATGAAGGCCAGATTTGATCAGAGAAGTACGGAGTCTGAGAAAGGCATGCTATTTATCTTCTTCATCATATTTAGAAACAGTTAAGTATATAAAATACCTAAGAAAATGGAACTTTTCCTAAGTAAGTAAAGCCAACTAAGTCAAATATGCTTTGGGGAGTTATGTGGTCCCCAACTTTGTTATGGCTGGTATGCTCAAGCCCTGAGGGCAAAGGAGACACAGAGCAGGCTCAGCTACTGAAAACCCTTAGTGCAGCTGCAGGTGAGGCAAAGGAACAAAACTCCCATCCCCACCCCAAGACACGGCAGCATCCCATCTGAAACACAACAGGCAAGCAGAAGGCATTCTACAGAGTGCATTGCAGCAACAGGAGCAGTCACAAAGGCTTCAGAGCCCAGCTCCCAGCAAGCCCTTCAATAGAGAGGACAGACTCCTCCAGGGTTTCTGCCCCAGGGAGGGAACTAGAAAGATTGCCTTCTAGACAGGACCTGGGGTTGCAGGCAGAGGGATTTGTCAGTGCAGCTACTTCTAGGGTCAAGACCAAGATTGGCTGGAGTCAGGTGACCAGCTAACCCTGCTACTTCTGAAGGTGACCTGCAGACTTGCTCTGCAAGAGACTGCTTTCTGCAGGCACCCAGAAGTCCCTGCCAAACCCCCAAAACCTCTGAGCTTTAACACTTCTCAGCACATATCTTATCTAGCATACCACTGCTGCGAGTTCACACCAGTTTCATTTAAACCCCACCTGCAATCTGTCTCGCTTGTCCATGCACAGCCTGTCAGTCGCTAGGGAACTGATATCAAAGCATCTCCCACGTGCACTCTGGCTATCTACCTACTGTGTTCTTGGAGGAGGGTGGACGAGAGATTGTGGGAGAAAGAAGATGGTCTCCACCAAGTGCTTCGCTTATACATCACAAAGCTCAGCAACCTATGAGTGAAGCCCAGGGATGCCCCGAAGTCAAGGCTAAAATGTCAGCATCTGACATCCTGTTTTGTGTGTAGACACACAAGTGAGTAGCCATTGTGGGTCTTGTCTTATAAATCCAACTCTTGAGTTACAACAGATGTTGTGACCTCTCTGCAGACCCCCCTCATGTAATATACCTTATGAATCAATAATAGTATCTGGTGGGAAAACATGAAGAGAAATATAAAATACTGTACAAGCAGAGTAGGTCTACTGTTGGTGCTAACTGGAATCTAAATTCTACAGCTGTAGCACAAACCATGGACTTGTTTTTCTCTCATGAGAATGGGAATTTGAGTGCAAATTTTTTTTAGCTCAAAAAATGTTTCAGCTAAAGCACAAAATTTGTACAAGGAGGGTGCGCTATGGTTCGGGGCAGAGTGGAAAATCCGAGCAGTTAAGAGAACCATGAACAATTAAGTTTGACTTGTGCTGAACAGTGCTGAAATTAATATCCACGTGAGGAGAGCATTTAGAGCCCAGGGAAGCACAGATGTCACACACACACAAACTATCACCACAAGCAAGCAGTCTCTCCAATGAAATGGGCTGTCTACACAGGACTGGGAACTACCCGGATGTAATCCACTGCCTACTATCAGAGCCGATTCATGTCCCTCTGCCTGGAGCCTGTTTCTCGGGCTCCTGAAAAGCTTGGTCTTTGCTGCAGGGCCAGGCTTAAATCGTGGCTCTTCTGTTCACTACTCCCAACAGAAGCAGGGAGTCTGGTCTGCTTCATCATCTATAAAAGGAGATGATGACAGTCCATGCCTCAGATGATTCCTAAGGAGATTAAATTAACTATCATGTGAGAGCCCCTCAAAACAATTCCAGCCAGGCATGTGGTAGTGAGTGCCTTAAGTACGAGCTATCTGGAAGACTAAAGGAGAAGGGCTGCTTCAGTTTAAGAGCCTGGACAAAAGAGCCAGGCCCTATTGCAAGGAAAAAGTCACACACAAGGAGTTCTAGATGTAGCAAAGATCAAGAAGGGCCAAGAGAGATTAAGGAGGACACTGAGGCAAGATTAGCATATGCTCTTCATTAAAAGCACGCAATTTGGAGTTGTCCGCTGATGCACGATACCGTAATGTCATCAAGCATTGAGTAGAGAGGGAGCCTAGACCTCAACAACTCAACCAACCCAGGCAGGTTGATCAAATGAACACAGGCTCACAGGAGCAGTGTCTGCCTTGGCGTCTTTCACTCCTCTAACCCCTGGAGCTTACAAGCAGACCTGGTGAACACTGCTACTCACATGCTTAAAGAACACAGGAAGAATCAAATGCAAGGATCTGGGCTTAGCGTCAACAGTAGGCACGAGGACACTTTAGAACAGTTACTACCAGGACAATAAAATAGCACTCTGCAAATGCTGGGAGTCACTTCCTAGGGCAGTTTCATTACAGTCAGTCAAAGGCTTAGCTATAATTATAACTACCAATATACTGAGAGTGTCCAATAAGAAGCACATCTCTCTATAAACATTTGTGAGGACATTTCATGAAAATTCATGATGGTCATTCCCACCTAGAATTAAAATTTCCATAAATTAACATTTGTTAATATGGGAAAACAAGAATTAATTTTGATACTACTATTAAAAGATGCTTTAGGTCTCCTGGGGCCATGGGACCACATGCGGCCAGTAGACGTCCAAGTATCACCACAACAAACATATGTGATAGAGGGGTAGGAAAGAGCAAAATGGAGCAGGTCCGCAGGATGCTGTATGAAGCTTACATGGATGTCAACTCAGCCACCGAACCTGCTGCCTGGTTGTGGCACCACCCCCACCCCCACCCCAGCTCTGGGCAATGATGGAAGCCTGAGATGAGGAAAGGTTCACCTTCTGGCTTGGACCTCCTAGAAGAACCACTGTGAACCAGAGCTCATATTGGTGTTGGTTGCCCATGCTGCTGCCCACAATGAACACTGACACTGGTGATGTCCTCAGGCTTCGCTGCCTTGGGGAGCCATGCCAATGTGAGTACCATGTTGAGGTGTGTGGTCCATGCAGTCACTGAGGGCCATGAGTGGCTCAAAGGTCCTGATGGAGCCAAGGGCCATGCTGATGTCTGTGGCCAGTACTACCACTGAACCCCTGGCAGAGGCCTGTGGTTGGGGCTGCTGCCGGAATCCATATTAATGTCCCTGGGCTCCCTGGTGGACCACAGTGCTGCAGTGCAGGCAACTGTTCCGGCTACCACAGGGCTCTCATCAGCTGATGGATTCTGCCATCTGTGCAGGAGGCTGGCCACTAGGAATTTGACCATGCTCCAGGGACTACAAGGACCACACAAAATGGACTTTTTTTTGGTGGGGGTCATGGGGGGAGGGGGACAGACATGGGAAGACTGGGAGGTGAGCGGAATCAGGATGCAAGGTATGAAATTTCCAAATAATCAATATGAAATAATATTTAAAAAGATGCTTTAATTAGGTTCTAATTTTTTTCAATAGATCAAATCTCTAACCTTAAACTCTGGGTTTCTCAGAATTAAAAAAAAAGGAATAAATGCATGAATTCTTTGGGCTAAAATAACATGAAAATCCAGACATAAGGAAGCACTCCACCATGACCTGTCAAGAGCTAAAGGCATATTTCCTGGGACTTTGGCAAGTTAACTGTTTTCTACAGAGAATTACCAACATTCTGAAAGCTGACTCTGTATCACATACCCCATGCAGACTCAAACAAACCCCGAGTCCCAGAAGAGGAGGCAGTGTGGGCTGTACTTTACCTTGAACCATGAGCATGGGCTCCTTGCCTCCACCATGGGCTAACATCTCTCTGCGGTAGCGTTCCCCGGCGGCCCTGGGGAAAAGATTCTGTTAACACACTGGCTCACACAGTCTGTATGGCTATATCTATTCGTCTTGAGCTCTGGGGGACACTTTATACTTTAAAATAAGGTATTTAGTGTTTTATGTTTTATTCAAATTATAGTTCTTTTAACACAACCAACTACACAGTTTAATGAGATTAGGTAAGCTTTCTGGCATGGTACTGGTGACCGAACCCAGGGCCTTGTACATGCTAGGAGAGTGTTCTACCACTAACTACACACCTGGTATTACTTTCATCCTACTTGCTCTACAAGCTTTTTGTGCATAACAGGTAATTCTGTCCTAACTTATGTGTGTGTGTGTTCATGAAGCATATGTGCATGAAGGTGACGTTTGCAAGTGTATGAGTATGTGGAGGTCAGAGGTCAAACTCAGGCGATTGAATCCTCAATGATTCTCTACTTTTGAGACAGTCTCTCACTGATTCAGCTAGACTGGCTGGCTAGCGAGCTCTGGGATGTTTCTATCTGTACCTTCCCGGCACTGGGATTGCAGGCCTTCGCCACTACACCTGGGTGCTGGGGACTTGGACTTCTACGCAGCATTACATCATGAATAAAACATGACCATGATCAGCACCCTAACATGAGCACTAAGGCAAAGCAGGAAACTCACACAGAGGAAGGGCAAGGTGTAAAGAGGCTTCGCCAATCTCTGACCTTGGTGTGAAGAGGAGGTAGTGTCCCTCCTTCTGGCCATGGGCAATAGCACCCTTCCCTCAAATCAAAGCCTTCCTCTTTGGCCTCTCCCTGGCATGCCTCTGCTCTGGAGTCCTGTGTGCCAAGGAGACCCAGTGTCTGGCTCTCAGTTCGGATTCTTTGGTGCAGAACCTGTAAGCCTAACTCTGGACGCTGAAGAGAATCATGAGTTCCAGGGCAGCCTGTACCACCTGCCTCAAACAAAACAAAACACCAAACCAAACACAAGAAAAAAGGACTCTTTGACAGAGTTTAGGAATTTCCTAGTCCAGCGAGAACTTTTACAAGCTAACTTTTACATGATCATAAAAGTACAGCAGCTACGTGTCTAGGCAAGAATTCACATATAATCAACAGAGAAATATTTGGAGATATGTTTTTATTAGCATGTGGTTTTCTATTAAAGTATAGATCCTTCAAACAAGATGAAATTTTGTATATTTTATAGAAATCTTCAGTAAAGAGCTACCAGTCTTGATTTACTGTAGTCAAGCTGGCTGAAGACCCTTTGGAATAATAAAGTCTGGAAAGCAGACCAAGTGTCTGCATTATGCATGGGGCTGGGGACAAAGTGAAACGTGGGTACCAAGCTGTAAAAAATAGAAAAAAACCTTATGACGTCAGATCCAAATTGAGAAGATTCTGGACTGAATGTGATTACTAACTTCTGAGATTATCTGAATCTGTGAAAGTGGGGGAAAGCTGAGGGGTGCGCAGGGAGTGTTCAGAGACAAGCAGGTGGGGTGGGAGAGCCCAGAATCCTCTTGGTCCTCTGCTAGCTGTCACCCATCTCATGAGCCCCAGTGTGCTCTGATGGAGAGCCAGTTCTGCAGCTGCTGGAAGCCACATGGAGTTGAGGCTGTGTGAACAGGCAAGGTTCTGAGCTGATAGCCATCTACTGGAACTACTGAGGAGTGTCAGAGATATCTCACTTAGGTGGTGAGAAGACAAAGTGCTCTAAGCGACTATGACATCAGGCTGTAATTACTGGTTCGCTTCCAAAGGAAGCTCTTTCGAAGGAATCCTGAGGCCAGAGCCACAGGTCCTCTGGGCTCTTACTGCTACAAGGTCCTGTGAGAACACCAGGAGGAACTCAAGCAGAGACACAACATAAGATGTCCTGCTCTTCTTGGCCTGTACAAGGCCCACACCTTCTAGACCTTGGCCAGAAGATGGGCCACTAGTCCTCACCCAAACACTCTATGGCCAGGTCTGACTATTGGGAAGGGGTGGATCTGATGCTCTCCCACTTTCAAACTCTAACTACAAGGGGCATATTTATTGCTCCTCTGCTGATCCTGTGCTCCTGAGAGCAGCCCAGGAAGTCAGGTCTTGGAAATTTTGTCAAAATCGTCAATGCCGATCTAAACCACTGGTCATCCATCCAAATGGAGGACACATGGGAAGGTTTCCCGGGACCCCTCAGAGGTCACACAGCAGGGAGTGATGAGAGGCAGTGTACCGAGGCACTTGTGCTGCTCAAGGGGCAGTGAGTGGCTGCCAGGAAAGGACCCAAGCCAAGGTGAACAGGAAAGCAGGCCCCTCTTCAGGACTGCCCATTTTCCGTATGGACAATTTCGCCAGGAAAAGAAGGCATTCAAAGCAGGAAGAAGGTCCATTTCCAGAAACAAACTGGGTGTTAATGGCATAGGCCGGTGCTACTCTAGGTGAGGAAGACAGACAAGTCTTGTAGTGGATAGGAGAGAGGAATAGGGTGTCCCTAGTCACTCAGGCTTTGGCAAGAAAGCCTGGGGAAGCTGCAGGCAGCAGGGGGCTGCATGGAAGGCAGCCCAAGTCTGCTCTGGGCAGATGTCGGGGGCCTCACACAGAGTCCCCTCTACAACCAAGGATACCAGGCAAGTCCCACAGAAGGCTTCAGAGCTGCACAGTGAGGGAAAGTTCATGGTCATATCAGGAGATAAAAGGGCCCACTGGAGAAAGAGGTCTAATAAGAGATGGGTCACAGTGTCCCACCCACTGCCAGGACACTGGGTGTAGTGTGTGTGTGTGTGTGTGTGTGTGTGTTGTGTCTTATGGATTATGGAGAGGATGTTTCATAAACTGCCCCACCCTATCCTTGTTACCTGTTGAAAGGATCCTGTAGGAAGCACTCCTTCCAGACCATGGATGCTACAGCCCTGGACATCAGGTATGAGTAATATTTGGCGCCATATCCCACGAGGTGGCTGAACCTCAGCTGCCAAGCCTGCCAAAAAGAAAGCCAGCACAGGAGCTGAGAACAGCATCTGAGAGGACACAGTGCGGCATACACACAGAACTTAGGCGTCCCAACTCAAACCCACCCCAGAGCCACGTCACTCACAATGTCAGTGTTGTTGTATCTGTAGACTATTATGGGTTCACTCAGCGCCCCCCCCCCCCAATGTGTGTGAAGAGATTGAGATTATAAGCCTCAGAATGTGGCTGGATCTGAAATGTGTTAAGATTTATTTAACTTTACGTGTGAGTTTTGCCTGCATGTATGTGCACCACATTTATGCCTGGTACCCATGGAGGTTAGAAGAAGGCATTAGAGCCCCTGGAACTGGAGTTACCCGTGGTTGTGAGTCACCACACAAGTGCCAGGAAGCAAACCCAGGTTCTCTGCAAGAGCATGTTCTCTTAACCTCTGAACTATTTTCTCCAGCCCAAAATGTGGACAGAGACCCTAGAGACATGTATCCAGATAAAGATCTCTATACACAGAGAAGGTTCCATTTGCAGTACAAGGCATGGCCTCAGAAAAAGATAAGCTGACAGCCTGGCCTTCAGCCTCCAGGGGTCGGCCACTGCTAAGACACTTCCGTGTTTAGAGGACCCAGTCTGGGGCCTAAGTGATGAAGGTTCCTGAGAACAACTTCACCTCAGGTGAACACACCTTTAGCATACAAAATATGTTTTACTGTTTAATGAAATTCTCTTGGCCAATTTCTTTTCATTGAGTTTAATTACTTAGTACATTTTATTTCATATGATAACCTAGAAAGAATACAATGTCATGAGTTGACTTATTCTTGGATTCTGACACTGTAACCACTGTTTGCTATGTGACCTCATTTCTGAGGGGGTTTTCCTAAAGCCGAATGTGCCCACATTTCTATTATGTCACTTTATGGTATTTCATAGCATTTTATGTCAAAGCTAAAAGGCACAGAGGATAGAATTACGGGATCTTTGCTGCAGAGAGAGAATCTTTCAGAAAAGACACGGGGTACGTCTCAGGCAGCATGACCGGTGCTGCAGACAGTCAGAATGCAGGAGATGACACTGGATCTGCCTCCCGGAGCCCAGTTTATCTGCTGACCTTGAAGAGGAGGAAGCAGCCAGCTGGCTATTCTGCCCACAGTTTGTCACTGTGGGATGTATACAGCAGATGGGCGAGGGGACAACTCAGTGGGAGCAGCAGGAGGGTCAGTGGAGGAACAGAGGCCAGACCAGTTGTGGGCATCTGAAAGAGAAATGTGGGGGCATCCACTCGAGGGCAGAGAGCAGCTATTTTACGAAAGACTTCTGCGAGGGTGTGCAGGGGCAGGCACCTAAGCTCCCTGGATGGCATTTCTGACCAATAAAAGCAGATGTGAGCATTGTCACAGAAAGAAAAAGGGGGCTGCAGTTTTCTGACACTTATTTATTTATTTATTTATTTTGAGACAAGGTTTCTCTGTGTAGCCCTGGCTATCCTGGAACTCACTCTGCCAACCAGGATGGCCTCCCAGAGATCTGCCTGCCTCTGTCTCCTGACTGCTGGGATAAAAGGCGTGCAGCACACCACCCGGCTTCCGGACACAATTTTACATTTTCTTCAAGCATATATTTTATGTGACCTAAATTGTTTTTTAAATGAAGCCCTTTTTTTTTTCCTTGTGGAATCATTCTTTAACAAGTCTTATATTCCCTGAGACATAAAGGATAAGTAAACTGTAATTCTTACAACCTTGTCATTTGCTATGAACTAGATAAGCAAATTCTAGTTAATACATAAAGAAACCAAGATATCTAAAATGATGGTCCCTTTATCACAAAGGCGTGGTAAGTCTCATATGAACCCCATGCCTAGCTCACAATTTAAAAGCCATGGTCATGTGCTAGTTACACAATTTCCACCTCTTTTGAGGTAATTACTCTGCCTGAAATGGACAGGTGCTGCACAGGTGTATGCAGAAGTATCCCAACCTGCTTGGGACGCAATCCTCAGTGTCTACTCTCCCCGTTCTACAAAAAGACATGATTAGGAATAGGGCAGACAGTGTGCAGGTCATGCCCCAAAGGAGAAGGCTTTGTCTAGTGTGTCCCTGGCAGTGTCTTGTATGAGGGCAACATCCAGCGATGAGGCACACAGTCAGTTGGCACAAGGGCTCTGATGCCTCCTGACCACCATGCAGACTACACAAGTGCACTTACTGCCATCCTGCGTCACTCTCACAGTGACCAGGCCTGCTGTACCCAGCACAAGGCATGTACTCCCCTAGGCTCAGGTACAATCCTCAAAACAGCACTTAACAAGAACAAGCACTCTGAAGTGAGGCTGCCCGAGCCTGTAGGAGGCTACACTATTGCTGGGAAATCACTAGAAACGCAGCCCCTCAGCTTTCTGCCACGTAAGCCCCTTGCAGCAGGGAGGCAAATGAGAGAGGCCTGACTATGGGCCCTGTTCAGACAAAGTAGGGTGTGTGTGTGTGTGTGTGTGTGTGTGTGTGTATGTGGGTGTGTGTGGTGGGTATGTGAGTATGTGTGTGTGTGTGTGGTGTGGTGTGTGTGGTATGTATGTGGATGTGTGTGGTGTGTGTATTTGTGTGGGTCTAAAGTCCAGAAGTCAACAGAGGTGTCTTCCGCAGTTGTCTGCCACCTGCATTTTTGAGACGGTCTCTCTTGGCCGGGGGCTTGCCAAGTAGACTACTGGATCCCCTGCTGCTACTTCCCCATCACGGGAATAAGAGACATGTGCTGCCAAATGAGCTTTTTGTGTGGGTGTGAGTCCTCACACTCATGCAGCAAGTACTTTACCAACTACGCCATCTTCCCTGCCCCCATAGTGTTCTTTAAAACAATGAGCCCAGGACCATTACTGGTCAAATTTCAGCACAGCTAACTTTGACTAGCTATAATCTGCCAAAAGGGCGGGCCCCCGGAATTCATTGAGAATGCACACAGAGTTCTGTATCATCTGCTGTACTTGGAAAGGGAGCCTTCATGCTTTTATGGCATGCTGGAATCTTAATCTACACTGGGAGTTTCTCAGAGAGCACAAGGCTGTGATGAGCCTTCTGGCAGAACATGCTTGCCCCTTCAGTGTTGACACTCCACCAGGACAGAGATCTAACATCTCACAGGGCCCACGGGGCTTTGTCTTTTGTTCTGGCAGAACTAGCTTCACAGTCATGGCAGGGCAAGTGTATAGTGTAGATACCTGCTGAGTACTGTTTAGTTCTAGCTCCAGAGCAGACTTACTTCACAGCAACGTGGCTGAGCTAAGAAATGTCCAAGTTCCTTAGTTCCAATTCAGGTGAGCCCCATATAAACGTCACAATAAAAACAAGACCTTTCAGAACAGGAGAGAGATGTCAGGAGTGTGGGGATAGCCACCTGCACTGTGGAGTCAGCCTTATTGCTCTCTCGCTCTAATTACAGCCTTGAGTTTGGTTCTAAACCCATCTTTTACCTCCAGACACACTAAAGAAATTATGCCTACCTGACACCTTTCATCAGAGGTTTGTAAACTTGTGGATAAGACCTGCAATTCCACTGCTGTTTGAATACAATTACTAGATTCCTGCTAATTCAACCTAATATTAAGTTCTTGTTTCCATTTCACTCTTTCATTAAAAAAAAAAAAAAAACCAAAGACATTATTCTTTCTGGAATAAGGCTGCAGTTCTTTGGAGTGAGGTGTCGCTTCCCCTTTAAATCTCCTTCTTAAGAGGTATGTATCAAAGAGCTTAGTTCTCACCTTCCCTCACTGTTTCCAAAACACACAGCACACACAGTACCAAAGGGCCAGTGACACAGACTTGTGACTGTTCACACTGGCCCAAGATGACCCAGGATCCCACCTGCTGGTGAACAGAGCAGCGAAAGCATGGACTCTGCGACCTGCAGTAGAACTCGCAGAGTGGAGGCGAGGGGACCCTTATTTACCCTTCTCTGTCTCCACTGCCTTCCAGGAACAAACAGGGTATCGTGATTATTTACTTCTGTCCCTTTGGAACATGGATGAGGAAACTTTGTGCAGTCAGCACTTGTTAGCCATGGGATAAATGTTCAAGAATGAAACTCATCTTTTCTCTTAATTTACTATCAAATATAGCAGACACCATTTCATTTCCTGGTATATGTGGATGTGTAACCTAAAACACACCAGAAGACAACCTATCAGTGGAGCATACAGGCTGCATTAGAGCACGGTGCTCTGCTTCAGGTGTGTACCACGCCACCCGGAACACTTGCTGTGTCGGGTCTGGACTCACACAGTCCTGCAGGAGCACAACAGGAATCCCATGGTGACTGGCTAGATAGACACGATGGGCTTCCTGAACTACAGAGATGGTCAATGTTATGTTACAGATGAGCAACCCTGGAACTATTACGTTCCTATTACAGACAAGAGGATGCTATGGTGCAAAAAACAAATTTGGATCCCGTATAGTTTTTTTATATGTAAGGTTTTTTGTTGTGTGCCTCTGTTTTATTGAGACTGGCTCTTGTAAATAGCTGAGGGTGGAACTCCAGACAAGAAAGATCTCGTCTCAAAAAAATAGAATTAGGGCTGGTGAGATGGCTCCAGTGAGCTAAAGCGCCTGAGGTCGAGCCTGACAGCCTGATTTTCAATCTATGGGACCATCATGTGGAAGTAACTGACTTCTGCAAGTTATCCTCTGACCTCTCTATGTGTGCTGTGGCCCGAGTGCCGGCACAAGCGCGCGCACACACACACACACACACACACACACACACACACACGCACGCGCACACACACACATATACACACACACACACACACTTTTCAAAATAACAAAAAGATTTTCTGACATTTTCCCCCAAACCTGACACAATAATGCCCAAAGAGAAAATGAAAATTTTCACATCGTTATCTGCTGGGCACAATCACAGATGGTGCCATCTGTCCGTCAACCCTTGGTGAACAGACTTTGCTCCTGGTTTTAGTTGACAGAATATGACAATGGTGCTGGATGTCATAGAGGTGACTCTTATCCTTCCTGAATCTTCCCTTGCAGATATGACAGCATCGCACTGCCTCATAGGGCTGTTCTGTGTAGCGAGCTCTCCTGTCAGACTATCTTTGGACAGCCAGCCCCAAATATCGACATGGAGGCTTCTTATCAATTATAAAAGTTTGGCCACTAGCTCAGATTTGTCCCAGTAGCTCTTATAACTTAAATTGACCCGCTTTTATTAATCTATGTTCTGCCATGCTGCTTGGTTACCTCTGCTCTGTACCATATGTTTGACCTCTTCAGTGTCTCCCTGGTATCTCGCTGGCACAATCCACACGCAGAGATTCCTCTTCCTCCCCGGAAATCCTGTTTATCCTCTCATGCCTACCTATTGACCATTCAGCTCCTCTGTACACCAATCAGGGTGACACATCTTCACAGTGTAAACAAATACTCCGCAACAGTTTCGTACATGGTGTTGTCCCCCAAACATTATGGTGTTGTCACCTGCAAGCCTGCTGCACACAGGCAGCACGCACACACTTCTTTGTGTCTTGTGACCAGTAGTTTCTGCAGTAAGTATTCACACAGCGAACAGTAAATGTCATAAAGAATCAGACATAAATACCTGCTTTTCATACCCAATCTACACGTGCCAGTCCAATTCCTATGTCTAAATTTCCACAATCACTAAAGTTACAAGGATATCAGGATATAAGTAACGTAACTTACCGCATACCCCACACCCCATCTCTGAATTTCTACAGACAAATTTCTATGATAAATCATAAAAGGAATTTGGCAATGACTCTTCTGTTTTTATATTGTGAAATACATTAAGGAGTATAGGTATTAGCTCTTCCTGGAAGTTCTGGTAGAATTCTGCATTGAAACCATCTGGTCCTGGGCTTTTTTTGGAAGGGAGATTTTTGATAACAGTTTCTAGTTCTTCGCGACTAACAAGTCTATTTAGATCGTTCACCTGGTCTTGGTTTAGCTTTGGTATATGGTACTTATCTAAAAAAAATGTCCATTTCTTTTGCATTTTCCAGTTGTGTGGCATACAGGCTTTTGTAGTAAGATCTAATGATTCTCTGAATTTCCTCTGTGTCTGTGGTTATGTCCCCTTTTTTGTTTCTGATCTTATTTATTTGCATGTTCTCTCTCTGTTGTTTAATTAGTTTGGATAGGGGTTTGTCGATCTTGTTGATTTTCTCCAAGAACCAACTTTTTGTTTCATTGATTCTTTGGACTGTTTTCTGTGTTTCTATTTTGTTGATTTCAGCCCTCAGTTTGATTATTTCCAGTCTTCTACTCCTCCTGGGTGCGTCTGCTTCTTTTTTTTTTTCTAAAGCTTTCAGGTGTGCTGTTAAGTCCCCAATGTATGCTTTCTCTGTTTTCTTTAAGTGGGCACTTAGTGCTAAGAACTTTCCTCTTAGCACTGCTTTCATCGTGTCCCATAGGTTTGAGTATGTTGTCTCTTTATTTTCATTAAATTCAAGGAAGACTTTAATTTCTTTCTTGACCCAGGTGTGGTTCAGTAGTTGACTGTTCAGTTTCCATGAGTTTGTCAGCTTTCTGGGGGTAGCATTGTTGTTGCCTTCTAACTTTAATCCGTGGTGATCTGATAAGACACAGGTGGACACTGATTTTTTTTTGTATTTGTGGAGGTTTCCTTCGTTTCCGAGTATGTGGTCAATTTTCTAGAAGGTTCCATGAGCTGCAGAGAGGAAGGTATATTCTTTCCTATTTGGGTGGAGTGTTCTATAGATGTCTGTTAAGTCCATTTGCTTCATTACCTCCAATAATTCTCTTAATTCTCTATTAGGTTTCTGTCTGATTGACCTGTCCATTGGAGAGAGAGGTGTATTGAAGTCTCCTACTACTAGTGTGTGTGGTTTGATGTCTGCCTTGAATTCTAGTAATATTTCTTTTACATAAGTGGGTGCTTTTATATTAGGGGCATAGATATTCAGGATTGAGACTTCATCCTGATGAATTGTTCCTGTTATGAGTATAAAGTGTCCATCTCGATCTCTTCTGATTGATTTTAGTTTGAAGTCAGTTTTGTTAGAAATTAGTATGGCCACACCTGCTTTTTTCTTAGGACCATTTGCTTGAAACACCTTTTCCCAACCCTTTACTCTGAGTAGATGCCTGTCTTTGTGGTTGAGATGTGTTTCTTGCAAACAGCAGAATGTTGGATCCTGTTTTCGTATCCAATCTCTTAGCCTGTGCCTTTTTATAGGTGAATTGAGACCATTAATATTAAGTGATATTAATGACCAGTGGTTGTTTACTCCGGTTATTCTTACTGTTTTTGGTAGTAGAGTTTGTGTGTTTCCCTTCTTTGAGTTGTGCTGGTAAAGGGTCGCTAGATGCCTGAGTTGTTGTAGGCAGTGTTGGCAATGTTGGATTCCTTGGGTTGCGATTTTCCTTCTATTACTTTCTGTTCTATGACAAATCAGAATGAAGAAAATGCATAAAACAAAGGATAACCAGCCTATAGTCCACAATTCCAGAGAAGACAAGAAACAAGGAGAACCCTAATAGAGACATATATGGATCCCCGGGAAGGGGAAGTAGACAACATCTCCTTAGTGAATTGGCAGAGGAGAGGGAAGGGATGGGTGGTAGGGAAGTGGGGAGGAGAGCAGGGGAGCAGGGAGGAAAATGAGGAATCGGGAAGATCAAGTTGGGTAAAGGACAGAAAGGGAAAGCAAGGAAAGAGATATCTTGAAAGGAGTCATTGTGGGGTTAGCAAGAAACTAGGCTCTAAGGAAACTCCCAGGAAACCACAAGGATTACCCCAGCTAAGAATCTAAGCAATAGTGGAGCGGGTGCCTGGACTACCCTTCCCCTGTAATCAGATTGATGACTATCTTAATTGTCATCATAGAACCTTCATCCAGTATCTGATGGAAGCAGATGCAGAGATTCACAGCTAAACACTGGGACAAACTCCTCAGTGCAGTCATAGAGAGGAAGGAGCGATACTAACAGCAAAAAGGCCGAGACCATGATGGGCATACCAACAGAAACAGATGACTCGAGCTAGTGGGAGCTCACTGACTGCGGACTGGGGAACCAGCATAAGACCATACTTGGTCCTCTGAATGTGGGTGACAGTTGTGTGGCATGGGCAGTTTGTGGGGTCACTAGCAGAGGAACCAGTATTTATCCCTAGTTCATGATCTGGCTCTTTGGAGCCCATTCTCTATGGAGGGAGACCTTTCTCAGCCTAGATACAGGAGGAGGGGCCTTGCTCCTGCCTCAAGTGATTGTGTCAGGCTTTGTTGACTCCCCATGGAAGGCCTCACCCTCTTCTGAGGAGTGGATGGGAGTGGGGTAAGTAGAAGATTAAAGGAGTGGAAGGACATGAGGGAGAGGGAACTGGGATTGGTATGTAAAATAGGTTGTTTTAAAACTAGACATAAAAAAAATAAGAATGTTATTACCAACTTTATTGACCTCATGGCCAGACTGGGGTACACTTGTGGTCCTGAAGGATGCAGGACAGTCACACGGCCTCATTTGAATTCTGAGGCCCAAAGCCTCTAATCATGTCTCCACTGTCCACACTTAACCTCTCACCTTCACCTCGTAGCTTTAAATGTGGCTACAGTTCCCCGGCTGGGAAGCCGCAGCTTTCTAGACTTGCTTTCTACTTATCCTGCAGAAAGAGCCTCCCACTCATGCCCCATGACACACTGCAGACGAGGACGGAGCTAGCCGCCTGCAACCCGGAGCACGGATCTCCGAGACCCATGTGTCCTGGTGATGAAACTGAGTTCAGTGGACGATAAAAACACCCTCGGCCCTGGAACTGCATGGCCACTGCCTCCACCTGTCATGCCGAGAAGGCATTCCAGAAGTTTATTAACTGCGCATTCTCAAGTATCGCCCAGGGCGGCAACAGTCTGTCATCTGCAGATCCTGTTACTACCTGCATCCCGCATGGCAGGACTGCCAGAAATGAAACACGCGACTGATCACTGAAGTTACCAGGGCCGCCTGCTTTCTATCATCGCGTCATCAGTCCTCCCTGACTGTCTCCTCTGAAGAATGTCCAAACTTCCTTAAGTAATGGCTTCTACAATCCCTTCCCCACAAGAGCAGACTGTTACAGCTGTGGCGGAGATATAAGCAGCGCCTGAGTAATGCCGAGCAGCTCGTTAGTGGGGTTGTTAAGGGGTGAGATGAGGGGCCAATACCGTTAGTTAGATCAATACACACAGACAGCAATGTCCTAACAGCAGCAGCAGGGCTAAAACATTGTGTGCTCTGCTCCGTACAGTTTCTTCTTTGCTTAGATTCAGAAGCCCCAGATGTAATCTCCCAAAGGTCAGCAAGTGAGATGGGCAGGATGGGAACTGAGAGCTATAGGTTTCCTTCAAAACCCATCCCACGTGACACTGAGACCAGCACCCCTCAGAAGTCAGGTCTCTCTGATGTCCGCAGCAATTCGGTGTCATTCATGGGAGCAAATTAAGGCCATCGAGTGTCACCCTTGAGAGTTTTCTCTGCTCCAAGTATTATGTCAACATTGACTTTTTATTCCCCCCACTTTTGATGCTTTATTGTCTGACTTTGTCAATGAGGAAAAATACATTATTGTGGAGATTAAGAACACAGCACAAGATCCTAAGTGGCACAGCTAGCTTTCGGGCCCTGGCTACTTCATCAAGTTATTCAATGTAGCACTCAACTCCGTACTTCTAGCCAAGGGCATAGTCAAAGTAGCATATTACAGCATCAGAAACACAGAAGACCACCTGGTTTCAAATCTGATTCATACCTGCTTGGTGACCATTTTTTCTATAGAAAATAATTTTTTATACAATATTCTGATTATGGTTTCCTCTTCTCCAACTGCTCCCAGATCCTCCCCACTTCCAAACCCACCCAAATTCACTCCCTTTTATTCTCAATAAAATACAAACAGGTATCTAAAATAATAAGATAAATAGAAGAACAGAAAAAAAGAAAAAGCACAGTAAGAAATACAGCTACCGAAACACTTACACACAGAAAACCCATAAAACAAAATCAGAAACCATAATATGTAGGCAAAAGATCCATGGGGTTAAAGCTATGCACAGACAAAGCACTGTGAGAGGGAAAAAGACCTTCTAAACTGAGTTCATATTGTGTTGGCCGTCTACTGCTGGGCATGGAGCTTACCTTAAATGTGAACTCATTAGAGAAAACTAAAACTAATTTTCATTTGTGAGCAGTTATCAACTGAGAAAGTTTCTGGGTTGAGATGGGGGCTTGTGTCCACTTTCCCTCTCAGCACTGGGCCCTCATCTGGCTTGGGCCCATGAAGGCCCGGTACATGCTATCCAAATCTGTTCATATAAGCGAGTGTCCGTTCTGTTGAGTCTAGAGGCCTTATTTCTGTGATGTCATCCATCTCAAGTTGTTAGATAAGGCTCTTTCCACCTCCTCTTCACCATGGTTCCATGAACCCTGAGGGGAGGCATTTGATGGAGACATCCCATTTAGGACTGGGTGTTCCAAGGTTTCTCACTGTCTGTACGTTTCTCTGGACCAGTCCACCAGCATCGACTTTTAACTGAGATAAAAGTCATATCCCCGTAATTCACTTTAGAGTGTGCAGCTCCGTGACTCTTAGTGTAGTCTCAGTCACACAGCCTCTCTCTCTGACTGCAAAGCATATCAGCATTCACTAAGACCCCTATATCCACTAGGGGCCAGTCCTCTCCATTCTTCCTCCCCTGGTCTCTGAAAACAACTGCACCCTTTCCTGACTCAAAAGAATTAACGAAGTCTAGACAGACCTTTCCCAAGAGATCACAACATGAGCCTTTGTGACTGCCTTCTCCTATTGACCACAGTGTTTTCAGTGATTTCCCATGATGTAATATGCATCAATCCTTCATTATTTTCATGACAAATACTCCAATGTGTAGATACATGCGGCACTCATATTTACCCATGCACACACTTAAGGATATCTGGACTGCTTTCTACCTTTGAATTCAGGGATAATGTTGCTATGAAGATATGTAAAATTTGGGGTGTCCATTTTATTTTTGATTCTTTTGAGAAAAAAAAATACACAAAAACACTCAACCTAGGAATGGAATTGCTGGGTCATCTGGCATGTTTACTTTCTGAAGAACTGCCAGACTGTTTGCCAAAACTGCTACACATTCTGCACTCCCACTGGCAGGGAGGAGAGCATGAATTTCTCCTTAATCCACATCAACATGCCCCCACTTCCATCCTGTGTGGTGTGAATATGAAATGTCTCTCCTAGCCTCGCATACTGGACATCAGCTGATGAATTCAGGAAAGTGGTTGGCTTCTGTGACTCTAACCTAATCCACAGATTAAACCACTGGTGGGTCACAACAGGATGACGTTACTGGGAGGTGATGAGAAGGTACAGGATGTGGGGCAGGTTGGAGTAGTTCACTGACAGTATGCCCTGTGAAGATGCACCTTGTCTCTAGCCCCTGTCTGTCATGAGGTAGGCTGCTTTGCTCCATACAATTTCTATACTATAATGTTCAGCCTCACCACAGTTCAGAAACAATGGAGCCAGCCCATAGACAGAAACTTTGAGGTAAAGCAAAGCTTTCTTTTGAATTGTTTATGTCAGGCCAGGTATCCCAGTGATGATCAACTTACAAACCAACTAGTGCAAAGGGAAAGGGTACCTCCTCGCTGGGTTCTTGAGTGTTATATATTTACTGGCATTCTATTATCTTCCTTAGAGAAGCAGTGGGTTATTTGCCTTTCAATTGCTGCCAGAGCTCTTTGGACAGTAAACACTCGTCAGACACACATTCCATGCACTGTGTGTTGTCCTTTCACCTCCATGGGAATGCCTTTAGCGTAGACTTTCCTAAAGTATCAATGAGTCCAAGTTATCTGTGGTCTCTGGTTGCTTGCTGGTGTCAAATCTAGAAACAATTGTCTAATCTAAGGTGAAGACTATGTAGACCCATGTCTCTCTTCTAGCAGCTTTAGTTTTAACTCCTAAATTGAGTTCTCTGCTCTGCTGGAAGCAAATCTCTATATGCAAAATATGCAGCAACTCAAGCTCACCCTTACACGTGGGCATCCAGTTGACCCATCATTATTCTTTAAAAGACAATTATTTTCCCAAGGAGCTGTTTTGTGAGTCTTTAATTATAAATGAATGGGTTTACTTCTGGGGTCTCTCAGGTTCATTTCCATGGACTGACACACCTATTCACCTATTCTCACACGCACACGCACGCACACACCTTGTCTGCCATCCATGTTAGAGCCATAGTTATCTCTCCACAGAGCCATCCCTGCTGCAGTCAGGACCCGGCTTACCAACCCCAAACCTTCTAAGGGCCCAACGGCCTCCGGAACTGTGCACACACCTCTCTGCAGACATAACCTACGCACCATGGTTAGCACAGGGTGAAATTCAAGTTAGAAATAATTATACTCAGATGAAATGCCATTCTGACTCCATGAATACACACACTTCCCCTCCCATGCCGAGTTCTCAACAGCACATCCCATCCTTTCCAGGCACGTGTCCTGGGCAATGTCTGTCAAAAGACATAATACACACGAGGGAAATAGGCATGCTGAGACTAAGTATGAGCTGTGGTTCGGTTTTCCTAAATAATTTAGGTCTAAAACTGGTCTGTGTGAGAAATGTTTTATGACTTAAGAAAGAAAAAGAAAATCATGGACCAAGACAGTTAACACACAAGTTTTCAAACTGCGGACCATTTTCTATGAGTGACTTGTGAAAACAATAAAGGGGGTCATGCCCAGCTCTGGAAAAGACAGAAAATGGCTGAGTACAAAATCAGGGTGAGTTCTCATCTGTGGCGCTTTGTTTCAGCATTTGGTCAAAACGCTTAAATAAGAATAATAATATGCCGGGCGGTGGTGGTGCACACCTTTAATTTTAATCCCAGCATTCTAGAGGCAGAGACAGGTGGACCTCTGTGTGGTCTACAGAGAGAGTTCCTGGACAGGCACCAAAGCTACAGAAAAATGTTATCTCGAATGACAGCCCCCCCCCCACAAAAAAAAACCAGAATAATAATGCTACCAAAGAAGAGAAAGAAAGAAAATGAAAAAGATCAGCAGGAAGCAGAAACCTTAAAAATGAGTGATGTCACAGCATCAGCAAGCAGCCCAAACAGAAAGGGCCTCTACGGCTCTCTGCAGTCAGCACCTTCAGGCCCCGATGCATTCCTAACACCTAATGGGATGCAGACGCTCCATGGTATTCTACTGCTCCTAGCCACATACAATTTGATTCTCACCTAAATAGAACAAAATCACATTCATTTTTTAAGACAGACATTCTCAGCTATACAATCCTCGAAACTAAACCAGTACGTTTCATAAATTGTCATGATGAACTAATTCGGACTACTGAGCTGGCAACACCACAGCTGGTCTTCCTCTGATGACACACCAGGGCTGTGAGGAGTATCACTATGGGGGAAGCTGAGTGAGAGGAACATGGTGCTAGTACCTTATTTCAAGTGAGAAGTTACTAGAAGACAGTCTGGATCCCCAGTCCTGGTGGCACAGGCCTTTAATCCCAGCACCCGAGAGGCAGAGGCAGGTAGATCTCTGTAAATTTGAGGCCAGCATGGTCTACAGAGTGAGTTCCAGGACACCCAGGGCTACACAGAGAAATCCTGTCTTGAAAAACAAAACAAAACAAAAGATAGTGTGGATCAAGCATGAGGACTCTGAGATTTGTGAGAATAGCAGTCAGACAAAGCTCTCAGCTGAACACCTCCATGAACGTGAGCTGGGTCAACAGCACCAGAGCTGTCCCCTGGCTGTCAGCGCTGTGACCCTCTGAACTACAGCTGCAGCCACTCTTTGCTCTCCAGAATCTTTCTTGTGCTTCACCTTCACCTTAACTTGATACACGACTGTTTGGAGGATACTCTAGGTTTCAAGGGGGAAAATGAGCTAGAAGTGGGTCTGAGAATGTAAACTACGCTTGATTTATAGACAGACCTTGCCTCCATTTAAAGGACTCTGTGATGTGGAAGTATTTAGACTGTACTTTGGGTAAGTGGAAAAAGTTTCTGTTGTGATTGTATAAATCATTTCAAATGCTATTTCATTCTGGCTTTTAAGTGTCTGAGTTTTTCTACATGTTCCGAGAAAGTTTGGTTCACTTTTCACTCCCCATAAATCAGAGACTATTTCAAAGCTTCCCGGGGACAGGAAAACATACACATGTGCAAAGAAAGATTGCATCAGTGCTAAGTCAGGATCTGAAGGCTGTGTTAGAGAGAGCCGCCATCCCAGCGCTCATCTAATTAGCCGCCACACACGCTACAAGTGGAGAGGGCACAGGCCGGCCAGAGAGCCACTTAACAACTAGCTGGGCACTGCAATGGGACCTCTGGTGGCCTGGCAAGTGGCTATTCTTGAAAAGCAGAGACCACTATCAAATCCCTGAGGACAACAGGACAGTGAGATCCCCACTCGAGTCAGCCTACTTTCTTTCCCTATTCCGACCCTTTCTGTGAGCAACTGATTAATCTAGTTTCCAAACGCACTATGTTTATCATTTAAGTTCCCCTCTCAAGCTGTACCTCCAATATTCTACTGCCAGCAGTGGCACTGCCTAACATCCATCTGTGCTGTTTAGGCTATGTCAGCATCACACTGATTTCCTGTTGTAACAGCCGCAAAAAAAAAAAAAAAAAAAAAAAAAAAAAAAACACACACCCAATGGAAACACCTTCCGGAAGGAAAGGTTGATTGTGACTCACAGTTTGGGGTACAGTCGGGCATGGTAGGGAAGGCATGGCAGCAGGAGCATGAAGCGCTGACCAACCATCACAGTCAGGAAGTTGAGAGAGATGAACTCCGCTGGTCAGCTCTTTTTACTCAATCCAGGACCTCAGCCCATAGGATGGTACTACCCACACTTACGGTGGCTCTTTTCCTAAATTAACCCAGTCTAGAAATTCCCTCACGGATATGCAAGGTTTATCTCCTAGGCCCTGTCAAGCTGACGATCAACACCAACCATTCACTTGATAGTGCTCTCCGCTCCACGTGACTCCTGCATCACATCAGGTCTGATTAAACTCAGGCTCAGAGGAGCCCCTACATGTGCTGTGGTGCTCTGGAGGACACTGGCCACACATCACTTCTTTATTCTTGTCTTCAACAATAGAACAAACCACTCTACACTTGGAATCTTCTCTTCCCTCAAATAGCCTTCCAATTTGTAGGTCAAACAAGAAACATCCCATTAAAAACATAAACATAATAAGAATGGTCATCTTTTTTCATTATTTAAGCCTTATTTTGAAAGTTCAAGTCATTTGCACCAGTCTAGGACAAATGGGAATATGCAAACCTTAGAAAGGACAGCAAGACCTAGTTCAAAGAAGGAGAAAGTAAACAGATAAATAAACAAACAAACAGATGACATGAGAGACTTCCAAGAACATGATGAATACATGGCAGCGTGAAGGACTAGGCAGGTAAACAAAGGCAGCTGTACGGAAAACTAACACAGCTTATACACATGGGTCTGCAGCCTAAGCAAGAACCTCTGACTTGGCAAGCTCAGAAACAAAATAAACATTAGTGTACACCAAAAAAATCTACAAAGTTCTAACAAAGAAGACCTTTGCATATGGGAAAGATGAGTGACTAACCAGAGAGAGAAACTAGAGCTGGATCCAAATCTCAGACCAAAAGTTATTCACATCAAGATTTGAGAGAAATGAATAAAATCTTAAGAATGTCGAAAGTACAGGCAAATATTTTGCATTAAGAAGTCTTTGGGCTGAGAGGTGGCTCAGCAGTTAAGAGTACTTCTTGTGTTCTAGAGGACCAAGTTTCTCAGCACCCACATTAGGCTGCTTACAACCGCCTTTAACTCCAGCTCCAGGGATCCATCATCCTCTTTCTGGCCTCTATAAGCACTGCATTCATGTGGGCTGTACATGCATGCACACACACGACACACACACACGTGCACGCACACACACACACAACAATAATAACTACAAAGGAAGTCTTTGTTTTTTGTTTTTCAGACAGGGTTGTGCAATGCCAAGAAGTATTTTTCAAGTGTGACAGAACTATAAAAAATTCGGATAGCTCTTACTACAGTTAACAAGACACAAAAAAGCCAATCCAACAAAAATAAAGCTTTTTGAATGTTAAGAGAATTATGAAAGAAGTTGAGTCAATATATACAAAAAATATTAAGGACAAGATATTAATATTCCTAGCAAAAAGATGACCAACATAAACATGGGAAACTAAGAACTGGTAAGACTTAATCTTAACACCTTTTCTCTATAAAGACAGGGAAAGACCATCAGGAGAGATGTCAGTTTCAATAGTAATAAAAGGCAGCAGGTCAAAAGCTGTAAGTTACAGTACTGTCAAAAATTAAAGTCAGTTACTAGGGCCATCAAAGGAAAACTCTTTGCATGAGATCTGTGCAATGTGGAACACAAACTGTGTGCACCTTTATCCAGCCCTCCTGCTCTTAAGAGTATAACAAAGGTTAAAGTAGTTATGTGCACAAAGACATTTGTGCCACAGGGTCACTTGCAGGTCTTCTAGAACATAAAATGAGTCCAAGCCTCAAACAAAGGTTAGGGGCCAGAGAATGGGGTTCTGGGACAGGATCTGAGCTGAAGTAAAGCACTAACCCCACAGAAATGCAGAGTCTGGGAAAGCACAGTGGGGAAGAGAGGACCACATCTTTGATGAGCAGGTAAGCATTCCACTCCATACAAAACAGAAACACAGCGTAAAGTTACTCAGACTAATCTGAACTTTACGTCTTAGCTGTCCAGGCTGCTGGAGAAACTGACACAAACAGGACAGCCTAAGCTGTAGGCACTTTCCCTGCAAGTTGGGAGACCACAGTTCAGTTACTGGCAGTGTGCATGAGGACTTGCACCTGGTTAATGGATGATTGTCTTCACAAGGCAACTGTAGATGACGAGGACAGGAAGCTCAACCACTCCAAAGACACCTGGGCCTTCAAAGTGTTCCAGCTCATGACCTAAGAAGCAAGCCCTTGAGGCCTCACCTCCAAGTACCATCCTACTGTGGCCAGGGCTTCAACTATCTCATTTGTTAATTTATGAACGCTTAATCCACCAGATATCTATCTTTAATGCATCCCCAGGGCACGTCTGCACAGTAGCTGGCAATGCGTGCTTACTGTTATAGAGGACAGTGTCACCTAGAACAGGGCTCTTCTGCAGCAGCAGAAGTTCCAGGCTCTTTTAGGAAGAGGACACGAGGACACATCCCAAGGCCCCAGCTTCGGGGCTGTGTATGCTACATCCAGAACTAAGACAAGCTGAACGCTTGTGACAAACGTCACTTCAAAGAGCTGTTGCCCTCTAATGGCACGGGAAACAAAGAGCAAATGGGGAAGGGTATAGGTGTTCTTGCCTTTCTGAGTTTATGAGGAATATGTGCTCGTTAGCGAAAAACTGGTGCATTACAATTAAAGAAACAAATCAAGAGGGAGAGCTAAGGATCAGAAGCATGGGAGACTTCATGCTGTGGGCGCCTTTCACAGCTTAGAAACTCTCAATCAAATGTACATCTTACCTTCCAAAAATGCCCTTAAAATGCCCAGTTAGTGCACTCAGTCAGAGCCCTTCTTACTGTGCCAAACAGGCAGCTTAGAGGCTCTGAGGATGGCCCAGAGATCCTTAGGCATTTGCAGGAGCCCTTCTGCATGCCCATTTCTGCATAAGCAATGGATGCACTATGTTCTGGGCACATCCCTGTGGCGGATACCGTGGTTGACCTTGGAGTCACCAGAATAAAGGCTGCCAGAAATAGAAATACATGAGCATTGCTCAAAGCACAAAGCTTCTAATATTCTGGGACAGTTCATTATATCCAAGCTGCAGCAAATTATAGGCCAAAAGGGGGGCAGCACTACTCACAGAAACCGAGACTAAAGTGAACACTGGTGACTTGGCTCACAGGACTATTATAAAAACAACCCAGACAATTACGTGTTTTAAATGGGTGGGATCTAGAGCTGCAATTCTCCCACAAGCCGAAGCCATGGAAGGCTTTAGAAAATGAGTGACTCGGGAGCTTAGTGTTCCAGTTTACAACACGTGTGTGTTTTAGTTACGAAGCCATAGTAAATCTAGCATGTCAGGCAAGGTAAACAGTTCTCAGTTGTTTATGTAGCCAAAGAGGGAAGGAATTCAACACACCATTAACCACTTAGGTGTTTCTAGATGTGCACCAGATGGCTCTGTATTGATGATAAAGAAAGCAGAGATAAGTGAGCACGGTGTTCTTTAACACTTCACTTGCTTGGCAGCATTAGATATTCAGAGGTAGTTCTACCCAAGCAAGCCCTTCACCTCATTCAGACTGGCCATTCGCGGGGACCTGGAACAAAGGGGGTGGGAGGAGACAGAACTGTCCCAAGTAAACGTTTCACCAGAGAATTTTAATTGACTACTCCAAAGAAAAAGGTAGATATGGGGTCTTCTCTCACAGTTGCACATTTGAGCGCACATGCACACACATACACACAGGAGGAGAAAGAGAGTCACAGTGAGTCCAAGATGGCCTCACGCTCACAACAATGCTCCTGCCTCTGCATCCAAGTGCTAGGATTACAGGGGTAAGCCACCATGCCCAGCTGGCAATCTATTCTACACACATGTAAAGTGTCTCGGTCCTTCTCTAACAGCCTCCGAGCAAGTGTGAGACAAAAGCAGCAAAGGAGGAAGCGGGCTTCACACATCTCCGTGAAGACCTTGTGCGGTCATGGTTTCTTTCACCAGCCTTATTTTAAAAGTCGTTAATATAAAAAAAATTCAAAAACTCTTTAATATAGATGGTGAAAATTATTTAATTAGTAACTATTCCTTATAGTCATGCTTCATCCATAATATAAAATAAAAACAAACAAAAAAAGGACGCCATTGCTGCCTGCTGCTAAGTCCGATAAGCAGTGATGGCAGTTCATATTAATATTGGAACTGACAGCGACAGCGAGGCTGGGGTGGTGCTCAGGGCAGAGTGCCCACCTAGCATGTGGGTGCCCTGGGTGCCAGTGCCAGCACCAATAAATTAATTCATTCACTTGTGAAATTGTCTGTGAAAAGCTGTACAACTTTTAGCTATAACTAAAATTTGAAGACAATTTAATGTGCTTAACTGAACAAATATCCATTTCCATTTTCATATAGCTCTTTCTATATTATTCTCATGCTTTACACAAATAACTCAACAAAAAGCTCATAAAAAAACGATTATGTAAACAGAAAAAAAATCTCATAGTGGGTTATGATGGTGCATGTCTGCTAAGCCCCACTCTGAAAAAGCTGAGGCAGGTCACACAGCACAGCCTGGCCATCTCACAAGTCCTCCCCATGCCCTCTCCCTGCTGGCCCCAGGATCAGGGAGGTTGGGGGCTGAGAGTCTGGGGCAACAGCCATGCATCTCCTCTAGCACCTTTGCACATCACCTTCCAACTGGCAAGTGAGCAGCTACTTTCCCTTGAACATACAATCATGGCCATAGAAATGTCAGTTTAGGAATCTGCTTCCCAAATCAAGCCTTCAGATCACACAAAAATCGTATGGTGAGCCTTCATTTATTATGTTCTCCTTGAGAATCAGAGACCACATTTCAAAGCAAGCACTCTATAAACAATTTTCAAGCCACCATCCTGCCAATATAACCCTAACATAATAAAGAGCAGAACATTGTACTGTTGGGATTGTGGGAGTAGAAGTATAAAGGAAAACAGTATGTTTAAAATTGGGGGTTCCGTTGGTACCGAGAAATGGCTGTCCCCATGAGAAGGAGATGTGTGATCATGCTGGCTGGGCTAGTGTCCCTTTGATAGACACTCCTCCCCATCAGCAGTATCACCAACCTGTCCTTTACCCTTAGCTCCCCAGCACAGTCCCTCGCAGCTTATTGCAGATTCCTAGGTGGTAATTTCCCAATCCACAGAGCTCATGTTTGGACCATGTCCTGTGATACACATATGACGACCCAACACCTAGATTCCCTGTAGTCCTGCGGCATAAACTTATCACATTTCTATGCTACACTAGGTAGTCATTCCTCGTAGACTCCACGTTTCTCTGGTTGAGGGTTATGGTGGTCAAGCTGTGTCACTTCAACTCTTCCCATTCGTCACCACCTCCCAGGCCACACCTGCCAACACTGAGGTACGGTGAGAGCTGAGCTGGGCTCTCGGAATGCTCTCCTGTACCTTCTTTTTCCTGCTGTCTCATTTCAGTTCTACTCAGGGAGGGTTAGCCTCGGAGACACGTGCTGGTACAGCAGGGAAAGACTGGGCCACTCTTGCTTGGACAAGGATGTGGAAGCCTACAGGAACCTCTTGTAAAAGAAAGTCACCTCTTCTTTTAGGAACACTGCTGGTCCAAAAAGAGCTGTTCTGGAAACACCACTTTACCACCCACTGATAAACAGATGCGTTAAAGCACCAACTCCAGCCATAACACCCACATACTTTCCGCGTGGCAGCCATTTGTTCACGGTCTACACCTGAAAACACTCACTAGGGTCAGCTGAGAGGGACGGGTTACATGAGCTCTCCAGACCTTTCCTAGACTTGCTAGCCCTCCTCTACTTCAGAGCAAGTGAGAGTGCAGAGACACAAACCCAGTCAATGTGGTGCCGGCACATGCCTGTAATCTTAGTTCTCAGTGGCGGCTGAGACAGGCGTGTATGAGCTTCAGAAAGGCCTGGGCTATACAGAGACCCTGTCTCAAAACACAACAACAACAAAGATACAAATCTAGAACCCTAGAACAACAAAATTGTAACACTGTATACAATCTGGGTTAAAATGGAAGAAATGTACAATCACTTAGAAACAGAAGACCCTTAGGAGGACTCAGGGATTCAATAAGCAACAAGATTGGAGACATGGCTCAGGGTTAGGAGTGTGCACTGCAAATGAGGAAGGGTGCTAACACATACTCCTTACTCCAGCTGCAGTCTGAAACTTTCTTCCAGACTCTGAGGGTGTCTACACTCACATCACCACACATACCATATAATTTCAAAATGAAAATATCTTTTCTAAAAAAGCAACAAACACCACCCATTAAGAGACAGAATACAACAGAAAATCAGCCTGTGGGATATGGTTTAAAATCGCCCTCTACCCTGTTGAGCAAGACTTTTGGATTCCCAACATCAAACTGCTACATGGAAAAACAAGTCAAGTGCAAATTAACTTTCTGTGTTTTACACGGAGGTTTAGCACTCGTATAAATATTAATAAAACGCTGGCACAATAAGGTGCTTACTCAGAGTCGGCACCATACTTCACAAGGAACAGACAGTCATGCCAACAGTTACAGTGATCTGAGTTCAGTTTTGCCAAGCACGTCATACCAAGGCTCGCTAGGCAGACACCGATCTGTGAAAACCTCTCCCGCTAGCGGACTCTGCTCTGTGTACTGTGGCTTCTGGGGGGTCTCACAGGAGAGACCTGGGCTGTGAAGCCGGTGCACAGTATCTCCCCACAGATGGTTGAGACCTCTGTGATCACACTGTAAGCATCTAGATATTTTGTATGGATTCTGCAAGCCCTGCAAATATTCTCTAGGTTATCATTCAAATTTTATTTTTTTCTTACTATTTTATTTCTGACTATTTAAGACAAACAATTCCTAGAAATAAGCTGCTGGGGAACACCATGAAGCTGCTATGACACTGTGTTTCATCCCACGTGGCTGCTGCCAGCCATGGTCTCCGTCTCCCTGGCTATTTCCCCGACCTGCACATGTGGTCCAGCCTCAGAGCTCACCTCTGCTTCTGCACCATCCCGTACATGGCGACCACTGTCCTGGTTCACACCACCAGCGTTTTGCCAGGACACAGGGCACCCTAGAATGGGTCTCTCAAAACATATTTTTTGCTTTTAGCCCATACAATAGAAACAAAATCACCTTTCAGTAATTTTTAAGATTTTTCTGAATAGCAAGACTACATTTTGATTAATAAAGTGGAATGACCGGCTTTCCACACCCACCGATTTAATCCATAAGCACTGCTACAGTGTACACGGTTCCATTCCTTAGCTAGAGTGGTAACTACTGCACTGTGTGTGACTTCCCTTCAGTCCTTACAGCCTTCCTGTGTATGTGCTCCTCTGTGATGCCCACGTTTACCTGGCTGTGAACTCCGTATGGAAGTTCTACTCAGCTTGATTCTTAAGAAACTCACTTGTTTTGACTTCAGCTCATTGCCTGACGGATTCAGCAGCTCTACTCCAGTGTACCCTTCTGCATAGTGCTTTTCATTTCCCTGTTGATGATAGCCTGGGCTTTTCACAGGGTCTTCCCCACTCAAATCCTCATCAAAAACATTCACAACCTGGTCTAAACCCTGTGGTTAGCTCCTGGAACTGAGAGAATACCTAGCAGGGAAAACACAACATGTTGTTGACGTAGAACGGAAGTGATGAGCGCTGGCCACAGGAGTGCCCACATCAATGTTAGTGGATAATGCCTAACTCTCTCTGAATGGGGAAACACTTTGTGTCCTGCCATAGTGTCACAGTCCTGTGATGCCACAGCCTTTCCAACTTGGTATTATAACTGGCATACTTTTTACCAAGCTAGAATAAAACAGTAACAGGATATGGTTTTAGTCAGCATTTCTGGTCAATATGGAGGCCGCTTCATGTGGTTTATAACATACTTGTGTCTTGTGTCCTTTCAAAGTGTTTTAAAAATGCATCTTTTCTAACATGTCAAATTTTATGCTTTTTACAATAAAAAGGGAGAAAAGGAAAGGGGCACATGAAAATATCTACTTCTATACCTTAGTTTTCCATTTCTGGTAGGAGTAGACTGGCTTACTTTATATTAAACTTATGGTTTTTATCTTTCAATTTCAATGCAGTTAAATTTGTCAGTTTTCTGTTTTACATTTAATGCCTGTGGATTGTATATAAGGTGTTTGCTTCTGTGAGAATAAAAAGGCTGTGGAAATGGCATCCTTTTGCACTCATACTCCCACATTTGGGCCCAATCTGCTTAATGCTTTATGTACAGTCTGAGACAGAAGTCTGTTTTCAGACCTCTTATATGTGGTCTGGGTGCTGTTACATACCATGGACATCACAATCCTTGCCATCGAGTGTCTCCTAATCATCGGTTTGGGATTTGAATCCCTCCACTATACACGAGGACACACAGGAGACACCCGCTGGCAAGAAATCTGAATATTCATAGCAAGCACAGCAACATCAGAGTGCTGAGTGGCGTCTTCAACACGGCACAACTTTCATGTTTTCACGCCATCTATTTTAAAAAGGAAACTTAGTAAAGAAAAACAGATGAGCTGTGATGATTTGAATGAGAATGGCCCTCACAGGCTTAATATATTTGAGCCTTTGATTACCAGTTGGTGGACTATTTGAGAAAGGTTAGAAGTGTGGTCTGGTTGAAGAAGGAGTATCACTGGGAGTGAGGTTTGAGGTTTCAAAGGCCTCCCACCATTCCCAGGGTGCCCCCTTGCCTTTTGCTCTGCGTTGTTCCTTTATTCCACCATCATGGACTCTAACCCTCTGGAACTGCTAACCCAGTCAAACATTTTCTCTTGCCTCGGTTACGGTCATGGTGTGCAGATAACTAAGACAGAGAGAGTGACCTTGCTATGGGAGACTTTGGACCTTGAACTAGGAAAGCAGTTGAAAACTCTAAGCAGAGCTTAATGGGCCATTCTAGCAGGAGCTGGGAAGACCGCAGTGCTAAGAGCAGTGTGGACAGATGAGGACCAGCTCAAGATGCTTCAGAGAATGTTAGCATTGGTTAAAAACCATTCTTCAATATTTGGAGAAAGAATGTGGCTGCTCTTTGCCCTTGTCCGAAGAATTTTCCTGAGGCTAAACTGAAAAGTAATGGACTAATTTCCCTGGTGGAGGAGGTTTTAAGAAAGCCTAATATTGACTCCATTGCATGGTTGTTAGTAATTACTCTTATGCAGGTCTACAGTGAAAAAGAACATGCGGGGGGGGGGGGGAGATAAACAAAATATACAGTTTAAAAGCACAGTAGGGGGATGGAGAGATGGCTCAGAGGTTAAGAGCATTGGCTGATCTTCCAGAGGTAGAGTTCAATTCCCAGCAACCACATGGTGGCGCACAACCATCTGTAACAAGATCTAGTGCCCTCTTCTGGCTTGCAGGCACACAGGCAGGCAGAACACAGTATACATAATAAATAAATCTTTTTTAAAAGCACAGTAGGAAATTGAATATTGGAGCCAAGGCTTATGTTAAAAGAGATGGGGGAGATAAAGGAGAGGCCTGATCGGAAATGGAATAAAGGGAGTGGTGTCCCCAGGGAAAGAAGTCACACAGAGAAAATTCCAACTGGTGAAAAAGTCTAAGAAATTTTCTGCTCCTAAAAATCAACAACAAATCAAAGCTGATGTGTGAATCAAGGGTGCCAATGATCACCCCAAGTGGGTAGTCAGACTTGGCAGTGCCAACCATGTGGTTCTCGGTTTAGTCATGAAGAATACGTGAGTAAAGGGGTTGTAGAATCTTCCTCCACAGTTGAGGAGAGACAGTGAGGACAGCTGCATGGCAGGGCTGTCTGCATGGAGACCCTAAGAGGTCACTGCATGAGCTGTGAAAGCGAAGAAGTGTCGGAGCCATTAGCAACTGCCAAGAAAAGCTGGGTGCAAGAGTGGAACCAGCCTGAGAGAGAGAAGTGTGCAGAGCTGGAGGGCAGAGCCATCTAAGCCCTTTAACATCAGACACGGAGCTACGGGATTCAGTGTTTGCCCCACTGGGCTTCAGTTTTGCTTTGGTCCAGTATGTCCTCACTATGCCCTTTCTTCCACTTGGTATGACGTGTATTCTGTGCCACTATATGTTGTGAATATGCAATTTGCTTTTTCATTTTACAGGGGTTACAATTAGGAAATTTCCTTGAGTCTCAGAAGAGAATGTTGACACTGTGAAAGACTAAGGGAGATTTTAAAGTTGGACTAAATGCATTTTGCATTATGACTGTAAGTCTATGGAACGCAACAGGAGGGTTTGAGTAAGAATGGCCTCCACAAGCTCACATATTTGAAGACTTGGTTCCAAGCTGGCAGAACTGTTTGAGAAGGATCAGGAGGTGTGTGCTTTTTGGAGAAAGCGTTACTAGGAGTGGGCTTTCGGATTTTAAAAAAACTCGTGCAGTTCCAGTGTGCTCCCCCTCTCTGCCTTGTAGCTGTGAATGCGAGACCTCAGCTGCTCCCTCACTCTGCCACCATGGACTCTAATCCTCTGAACTGCCAGCTCAAATAAATGCTTTCTTTCAAAAGCTGCCTAGGTCGCGCTGTTTTATCACAGCAATAGAAAGGTAATGAAGACGGAGACAGGAAAGGTGGGAGACATGTCCTCCAGCCACAGTGAAGTTCTGTAAGTTTAGAGTGCCCAGCCCTCCTAACCCAGTCTAGGTTTATTTAGGACACACACTCCTTACTGGTTATGCTGTATCTACATGGAGCTGAACTTGCCAGTAGCCCAATGGTAGCCCTCATGCTTAGCACAGACCCACATATGCATGGGGGGGAGGGTAGTGTGATCAGCATTCTGTGTGTATGTTTATTTTTTAAGTCCATACATCTTGACTTGTAAATGTTCATTGCAATGAGTCACTGGTCTGGTTCAAGGCCTCTGGCTTCTGCCACACTATCAACGCTGGGCCCTCACTGGGACTCCTCGTGGATATCCCATTGTTGCCTTGTGTCATGGAGGTCCCACAGCTCTGGATCTGCAGGCCCGGCCCTTCACATGCCCCAGCAGTTCATAGATGAGGTGGATGCTGGGGTGGGCTAACTCATATCCTGGTTCTGGGCCTGGGTTGGTCAGCCTGGCAGCTTTCCCTCATCGTCACCACCTGGGCCAGCTCTTCAGCACTGCTCCAGCAGCTCACCCAGTGCAGCAGGCAGCAAGGAGCAGGGCCAGCTCTACTGTTTTGCCCAGGTGAGGGATATGGCCTGCTCTCCCTAGTGCAGCAGTTGCTGAGCTCTCCCACCTGCCACAGGTGGCAAGGGGTAGGCAGAGGGCATCTTTTCCTCACCGTGTTACCACACAGCAGACGTGGGGCAGGGCCACCTCTCCTGCTCTCCCACCCTACTGCCCTGCCCAGGCAAAGTGTAGGCTCGCTTTCCTGAGTGCTGCAGCCAGAGAAGGGCAGAGTCAGCTCTCCCACTCTCATGACCTCACGGCCAGTTCTCCCACCTGCCACAGGCAGCAAAGAGCAGGGGATGGGGAACAGCATCTCTCCCTCACCCATTGTACTGCATGGTAGCTAAGGGGTGGGGCCAGATCTCCCATGAACATTCACTGGGCCAGGTCACCTGCACCCCTATCAACAGGGTCAGCTCTATTGTACTGCCCAGGTAAGTACAAGTCACACTGTCCTGAGTGCTGCAGCAGGTGAGGGACAGGGTCAGCTCTCCCACTCTCGAGGGAATTCTGTACCGTTAGAACTTTTAGCTTCTGAGACAATAAGAAACCAACGACATGGAGTACTGTAAAGGTCAAAGGCTTTCAATCCCAACACATCACTATCTAATACTAGGGATGACCTCTATATGAGCTCCAATGAGAATAGAGTATTTAACAGACTAGGCTGGTTTAAGAATGAAGTTTAGTCCTTTCTCCAAAACAGCGAGGTAAAGTCGAGCATCTAGAACTTGGAAACAACAAAGAGACTCCTACCTTACAGTCCAACAAGGCACTAAATAAGACAGGATATAAAGAATTTGTACAGTCCTTAGTACAATGTAAGATACTTAATAAATGTTAGTTCCCTTTGCAGTGAACACTATTAGAGTCTCATCATATGTATAAAGACATTATATTATACAAATTATAATATATATGTGTAGTTTTATAAAAAGTAAAGAGAATATTGACTAACACCCACTTTCCTACGAATCTGGTAAGCACTGAGATAAGAAAAAAAAATCATGCATGGAGTATTAGATGAGCCAGGACGTTCCTAACATGTGGCCACACACAACCTCAACACACACGTAGGGATCCCAAGTCCTCCAAAGGGTAATGATGGAACCTAGAGAATTCAGCCAGTCTAGAACGAGCTGAATTAAAATGCAGACTCACAGTGTCAGGAACATAGGGCAAGCCATAGAAGTGCTCTTGCGTTTCCATGAGGATATCTGTGGTCGACTTCCTCAGGGGATGCTGGCCATGGTAGATTTGATCCAGGGCGGCATAAAAGACCTAGGCAGACAGAAACCTCTGTTTAGCTTTGGTAGTCCATCCTGTATTTAAGATGTGGCCAGTCAAAGATGTTGTAAGAGCACCAGAATGACAATTATGAACCACAGCTGAGAAGACTCACAAATATAAACATGTGTTATCTGAGACATACTCTGTACCACATATATGACCAGTCAAAAGCTTAAAGGGTCCTCTGAAGCTTTCTAAAATATGAGTTGTTCTTCAGTTTTGAATCTTATCCATCATTAAATTTGCGGTCACAAAATTGAAATTATGCAGTTAAAAATATGTAAAAAAATCAGAATTATAGGTTGTAGCCCCCTGAATCTAATAAATCCTGTTTGGTTTCTTCCTGGATCCTGGTAGAGCATAAATGAGAGGTGTGAAGTGGCCAGAACCCTGTTTTGTATCTGGAGGTGAAAGATCACTGTGTGGGTACAGCTGGCTAGAAGAAGATGTGAAAACTATGTACATGCCCTGAGTACAGAAGTGATAAAGCCTGATGCAGCTGTCGTAGGGTTCGGAGCAAGGGTCACAGCAGACCTCATATCTTTGTGAGAACAAAGGAAGCAGCTGCAGTGGGGGGACAGGGGGAGGAGGACCGTCCCCTCCCCAGAACAGGAGAGCAGCTGGGAAACAAAACAGAAGAAAGCAGCATCAGGGAAATGTGAGCACCAAACCTGCAGTTTAGAGAGCGCTGAGAACTAAGTCTAAGGAGAGAGAAGTAGGCTTTCACCAGGACATCTGACCTGCTCGCCTGCGTCCTAATGGTGTGAATTCGCCTCCTAACAAAGTGAAGTGCTTTACTTAAAGAGAAGAGTTTGACATGCAGTTACAGCTGAGGTGCATCTTTCTGGCCGAGAAACGGAATTTGCAGGGAATGTGCAGCTGCTGACATGAAAGAGGTAAGGATTAGTTTGGATAAAAGACAACATGCAAACGACCTCTGGCCGCTGGCTTCACCTACATATAGAATTATGCTTGTGAATTATAAAGCTAAGTTAAGCCTTCCCTGGAAAAATACAGACATTTCTGAATATAAACATTATGTTCCCCTAGCTGGTAATCTAAACATACAGCTAAATACAGCTCTCTCAGTTCTGTCATGAGTAACAATGGGTAACAATAACCAAAGAAGTTCGACCTGATGGGGCAAATTATTATGAACAGAAACTTAGTTTTACCCTGTGCGGCACACTTTTTGTCCATGCTACAAACAAGCTAGAACTCAAGAGCTTTGTTTTTTCAATTATGCCTTTTAAAAATGATGTAAATGTGGACTTTTAGAAACACTTGGTCCCCAGTTTGGTGGCACTGTTTTGGGAGATTCAGGTGTGGCCTTGTTGGAAGAAGTGTGTCACTGGAGGTGGGCTTTGAGAATTTAAAAGACTCCATATCATTTCTAGTTCATTCTCTCTACTTTGTGCTTGCAGTTCAAGATGTAATCTCTCAGCTTCCTGCTCCGGCCGCCATGCCTGCTCCTTGCGGATGTGCCTCTGCTTTTTATTTTTTTATTGTTTTTATTGAGCTATATATTTTTCTCTCCTCTGCCATGGCCCCCATGCTTCCAATTTACTAGGGAGATCTTGTCTTTTTCTACTTCCCATGTAGATTAGATCCATGTATGTCTCTCTTAGGGTCCTCAATGTTGTCTAGGTTCTCCGGGGTTATGATTTGTAGGCTGGTTTTCTCTGCTTTATGTCTTAAAACCACTTATGAGTGAGTACATATTATATTTATCTTTCTGGGTCTGGGTTATCTCACTCAATATGCTGTTTCTTAGCTCCATCCATTTGCCTGCAAATTTCAAGATGTCATTATTTTTTTCTGCTGTGTAGTACTCCACTGTGTAAATGTGCCACATTTTCTTTATCCATTCTTTGGTCGAGGGGCATTTAGGTTGTTTCCAGGTTCTGACTATAACAAACAATGCTGCTATGAACATAGTTGAGCATATGTCTTTGGGGAATAATTGCGCATCCTTTGGGTATATACCCAAAAGTGGTATTGCTGAGTCTTGAGGTAGGTTGTTTCCTAATTTTCTGAGAAATGTGTCTCTATGCTTACCTTTCTGTAAGCCAAAATAAACTCTCTTCCTTAAGGTGTGTTTGATCATGGTGTTTTATCACGGCAACCAAAAGGCAACAAATGCACTGCTCATCCAGCAGCTGCACTCCTGGAACCCCATCCTTACACCACGCAAAAGTACTCAGCCCATTTGTTAAACAATGTATGGTGAAAGGAGTTTCACATATTCTAAAACACTGTCTACACCGCCTCAGAACACACAACGGTTCCCTTCCTTTCTACCTGCTGTTCTACACAGCACCAGTTAGGAGCAGGATAGAGCACCTGCATTGTCAGGAATGGCTCCGCCTCTTGGGTTTATTAGTTTCTGGTTTAAAATAAAATCGTTGGGATGGACAGGTGTTCAGAAACAAAGCTCTGAGAGACAATGTAGAAGCAAATCAAAAGGCGCAGTGCCAGGGGTGCACATACGTGTGATCCCAGCACTGGAAGGCTGAGGCAAGAGGATCACATTCAAGGTCAGCCTGGGCCGTTTACTGAGACCATGTCTCAAAAATCAAAACAAAGTTATAAAAGGACTTTCCCCCAGGTAACACCATTTAAAAAAATCATTTTTAATTGTATTCACATTCATGGCCACTGAATACTGAAGATCCACGGTTATGTCCATACAGCTGTCCTCCTCACTGAAGAATCAGGGACTGCAGCCAGGGCCTGTGCATGCTCCAGCACTACACTGTCCTCCCAGCTGGAGATACACCGAGAGACAACAACAACAGAGCTCATTTACTGCTTTCTAGGGACTGGACTTGTTTTGTCAGAGTACTGGTAGGGAATTCTTTAAAAACTGAAAGCAACTACAGAACAGCGACCGCCTGAAAGAGCTGCCTGGGCCACGACAGAGCACTGCCAAGATGAAAGGCGAGCGTGCAGGCGCTGTTGACACAAGTAACAGGATATAAGGACAGAACACCGCCACAAGCAATCTCAGGAACTACAAACAGCTGAACATCTGCTAACAGACCTGGCATCCAGATGGCTCATAAAACTGTTCTGTCTTCATCTGGTAACCCAGAAATTGTCTATAAATATTATCCTAAATCTAACGGTAATTACTGTTTAAGCTTCACATGGAGGACCACAATTTGTTTTGAAAGACAAAAAATGAGTAACAATATATATATATATGGTTGGTTCTGTAGCCCTTTGAGGTTTTAATGATTTCCTTGATAAAAATGGGAAATGACCATATTTCATATTTCACATGTAACTCATAAGGATAGTGTGAGAATTTCATGAGTCAATTCTGGCCAAGTTCTTTGAACTGAGATGAAAGGTGTTCAGAAGCATAATTATTGTAATAAATGTAAAGCACTGGCAGGAATTTAAAGCTGTGCACATATACGGGATAACAGCTGGGAAATATTAGCATGAAGCATACACACACACCTGAAGTTGGAAATATTAGCATGAAGCATGCACACACACCTGAAGTTGTGCACATACATGGGATAACAGCTGGGAAATATTAGCATGAAGCATGCACACACACCTGAAGTTGTGCACATATATAGGATAACAGCTGGGAAATATTAGCTTGAAGCATGTACACACACCTGAAGTTCTAACATATACAGGATAACAGCTGGGAAATATTAGATGAAGCATGCACACACACCTGAAGTTGCATTTCTGCAGCCGCACAAACCTTCTTAGATTCACAGAGGCGAGACACCATAGCTTTCGGCAGTGGCTTTATAAAACAAAACAAAATATATGTCAGTACACTGCTTAATAAGTGACTGCGATAAGTATACTTCAGGGTCAAGGAATTCAAAAATAACATCAAATGGGGGGAAAAGAATGGCAGATCTCATTATAGTGTAAAAGTATCTTTTGAATATTTTAGTTGACAAGATAACATGGCTGAAGACATTCCATTTAATTTTAAGAAGAACTGTCAAATAAGGGTTTGCACATGAAAAAACAGGATTAGAGGGAATGACAGTATTGGCACTGATCTTTCAAATCTATTTAAACCCCAAAGGGAATACTTCTCTTCCTTTGTTTCCAGCAAGTGTGTTCAAGTGCTCTCTTAACTTTCAAGTACACATAATAACTGACAATGAGCCCAAAAGATTAAAGTGCTGAGATAAATACTAACCCACGGTGCTAGCCCGTGTTAGAGCTAGATGACACCCTGGAAAATCAGTGTGAGGATAAACTTCAGGTTCTTATCTTTCCAACCTGGAAGAATAAGAGAGCGTGGGCACAGTGTGTAGTCCCTGTATTATTTAAGGCTTTCTCTAGGGACTAATTAGACCTATCCTATGACACTTACATTCTTGGGAAAAAAATGATTAATGTAGTTGAAGTACTTTTCTATGTCTTTAAAGTAATTATTATGATATTTACTGAAGAAAGCTAAAATCCTTTCTGCAGAGAAACATATCATCTAAGAAAGCAGAGGCAGAAGGGGCAGTTTAGCAATCAGAGTGTGGCTCATCCACAGTTTACCATCTGCATCCCAGACTCTGATGGACCACACAGACACAAAAACTGCTCCTCTGACTCACTAAAGTGAAAACTACAGTAGGAACCCACAACTCACACAAACATGGAGACTTTTCTTCACTTTCCACTCCTATAAGAAAAGTCAACCCTCCTGTGACTGGGTTAAAGAGAAGAAAGTAAGAAAGAACTGACTCTATTCCTAATGAAGAAGACCAGGGATTCACAAAGACAGAGATGGAAAAAGGCAGGCGATACAATGTTTCTAATATGAAAAGTCCCTCGTGCCCTCACGTGTTTGAGTGTTTGGTTTCCACCTGGTGGCGTTGTATAGGAAGACTCTGAAGCTCTTAGGAGGTGGAACCTTGCTAGGGGAAGTGGATCACTAGGGGCAGGCCTTGAGGCTTTATATCCTCATTCAGCTTCCTGAGTGCAGATGCTTCCTGCTTCTGCTGCCATATCTCCTCGCCATGATGGTCCACAGCCCTCAGGGACTGCAGGCCAGAACAAGCCTTATCACTCTTAAGTGCTTCTGCCAGCATATTTTATCACAGGAACAGAAAAGCAACTAAGACATTATAACTGAGGGTGACACCGAGTTTGACAGCCCTTCATCCTGAGGTCAAGGGCCAGTGGATCAGCCTCCGGAACCACCATCTGTTCTCTGCTGTACAACCTCAAACTCAAGTGTCACCCTCCGGCAGGGAGATTAAGATCTCGGAGGTCTTGAAAGTAGGAAGACAAGTCCTTTGGCCATGCAGATACCAATGCTGTGGTTGTTCTCTACTGTCTGAGTGGTCCTGAGGATTCAGCCATTTTGATTGGACAGTAAGAGGATCCCCAAATAAAACTAGAAGGCAGGCAAACCAAGAGATGCACAAAGCACAACACAGGAACACAGGAAACATGGGAGAAGCAAGGCAACATAACTGCTTCAGAAAAGCTAAATTCCTCAGTGACTCCATTCAAAGACAAGACACTGACATAGTTGAAATGTAAAAATGACCAGTGACCTGAAAAGGAGCACAAGCAAACATGAATTCCATTCAAGTCAGTCATAGAGAAGGGAAAGACAGCCAAATTCATGAGAAACTCAGCAATATGAATGAAAATACTGGAAACAAGAAAAAACCTTCAACAAGGAAACAGATTTAAGGGGAAAAAATCAAATAATTAAAACTCTCAGAAATAAAAAAGAAATGAATGAAATAAACAATAGCGGAAAGCATTGCCAATAGACTTGACTAAACAGAAGAAAGACGATCGGAAACGAAGGAGCAGGTCAAAGAAACACTAGACTGGGAAAAACAAAGTGTGGGTGGGAGGACAAACAGGAAACATGACCAGAACACCCAAGAACTTCTGGAACTACCAAGAGACCAAACCTAAGAATGCACAGGATGAAGAAGGTGCCGAGATAAATGCTAAAAGCACAGAATATTTAGTCAATGAAATTGTAGCAAAAAGTTCAACCACGAGAGGCATTCAGAACCCTAAATAGACATAAACAAGGAAGAACTTCTCCACGTCAAGGTGTTAGAAATAAAAAAGAACAGCATTTAAGGCTGTCACGGAAAGGTGCTGACTCCAGCAGCATTCGCAGTGGCACTCCCAAAGGCCAGGAAGACTGTAAGACATACTGCAAGCTCTGAGCAAGCTGCCACCACCCCAAACAGCAGCATCCAAAAGCTAACCTGCAAACAGAGAAAGGACATTTCAAATCAAGCTAAAACTAAGGCAGTTAATGATAAACAAACAAACCAGCACTGCAGAACATTTAAATAAATATTCATTTCAATATAAAGAGGAAGGAAAAAGTTTCAGTTACAAGAACATGGAAAAAAAATTTCACGAGAAGGAAAAAGAAAGGAGAGGTAGAAAAAAACTCATCACGTCCAACACAGTCATCAGCAAACTAGTAGAAGAGAAAGCAACAGAAAACTAAAACAGAAAAAACAACAAAATCAGAGATTAGTAGAAATCTCCCATAATAGCCTTAAGTGTAAGTGGCCTCTACTTATCAATAAAGATACAGACTAGCTGACTGGGACAAAAGATCGAGATTCTAGTGGGATCTTTGTCTTCAAGAACTATACCTCACAAGCGAAGACACCTGCAGACTAAGAAGTAAACTCAAAAGCAGTGGGTAGCACCAAACTATGAAGATAAGAAATTAGTGAAATGGAGACTAAAAGAGAAATGCATAAACCAATTCTACCAATGAGCATAGACATAAAAATTCCCAGTAAGACACCTGAAAATTGAATTTAAGAGTATATTAAAAAGATAATATACCATGGCCAAGTTTGTTTCATTCATGGATGGAAGGCTGATCAACATGTGCAAATCACATGCAAAGACAGAAATCACATAATCATTTCAAATAGATTTGCAAAAAAGACTGTTGACAAAATTTTACAATTCCTTTAAGATAAAAGCCCCAGGGATCCAGCTGTCCAGACCCAAATAATCACACAGAAACAATATTATTGACACTGTTTGACTGTTGGCTTGGGTATATTTCTAGCTAGCTCTTACATCTTAAATTAACCCATTTTCATTAATCTATGTAAGTATCACCATGAGGCTGTGGCCTACCAGTAAGGTTCTGGCATCTGTCTCCTTCAGCAGCTACATGGTGTCTCCTTGACTCTGCCTACTCTCTCTCTCTGTATCTCTGTTCAGATTTCCTGCCTGGCTTTGCTTTATTCTGCCCTGCCATAGGCCAAAGCAGCTTCTTTATTAGCCAATGGTAATAAAACATATTCACAGCATACAGAGGTGACTCCCAATCAACAGATGTAACACACCTCAATCAGTCACAAACATACTTAAACAAGAAAACTGAAAAGCACTGGAACTATAATCAGGAGACAAAGGAGCCCACTCTCACTGCTCTTACTTGGAATAATGATCAGAGTCTTAGAATGTATGACAAGAGGAAGAAAACAGGAAGGGAAGAGGTCAAATCATCCCTATTTGCAAATGACTTGATCCTATCCTTAAAAGACCCTCAAGACTCCATCAGGAAACTCTTAGACTTGATGAACACTTTCAGCCATGTAGCAGGATACAAAATCAATATATAAGAACTGGCAGCTTTGCTACTGGGTGCACTGGGTACATGTCTGAGTGGGTAAACTGCTTTGCCTCACAGACAAGAAAGCCTGTGTTCATACCTCCAGCATTCACGCAAAAAACTGGGTTTGGCACCACACACCTATAATCCCAGGTTAGCCAATCAGTGAGTTCAGTGAAGACTCTATCTTAAAAATAAGGAAGAGAACAATGGGACACACCATACAACAACTTCTGTCCTCCACACACATATGCACACACATACATGTGCACCAGAGGAAGAGAGGGAATTACATGCATACAGCAAGTAGGAGGGGAGGTCACAAGAATACACTGGTGTGTGTGTGTGTGTGTGTGTATGTGTGTGTGATGACAGCAGATTTTCTATATACAAATAATGAACTTGCTGAGAATGAAGTCAGGGAAATTATCCCTTTTATCATAGCTTCACACCAGGAATGCACACCTAGAATAAACCAAACCAGACAGGTTAGATGCTACAAGAAACAAGCAATGATTTTCAAAGACTGAGTATGGCAGCTTTAGCACAGCAGGTGCTAAGGAAGAGGCAGCTACTGTGGTTTACTGCTGCTCCCTGTGGTTCCATGATTACTGGTAGAGGTCAATAAAAAATGGCCTGGTGGCTGTTTCTTCCAGAGGTCCTGAGTTCAATTCCCAGTAACCACAGGGTGGCTCACAACCATCTGTAATGATATCTGGAGCCCTCTTCTGGTGTGCGGGCATACATGGAGGCTGAACATTGTATACATAATAAATAAATCTTTAAAAAAAAGTGGCCTGTGACACACACACACACACACACACACACACACACACACACACACACCGTGCTTTCCTCTCAGCTAGAATGTCATTTGGCCTCTCTTGCCTGCTGGAGCGGTCAATTTAGTGGGCTGGTCTGCATCCTTAGACTCAGATGCTACAAGGTCCTGTGGCTCAAGAAGAGCTGGAATGTTAGCTGCCTCTTCCTGCAGTCACAGCAGGGAACCCACGGAGCTTACTACGTGGTTGGAGGGTGGGACACACCCAACGGGTCAATGTTTCATCAAAAAGGCATTCCTGACACGAAGGTGGCAAAGTCTGAGAAAGGATCAGCATGTCTGAACTATTAAAGGCGTGCATGGCGACGCCGACAACGCCTCAGCATGTGGAACAAGACAGTGTGCTCAGTACCACACCTGACTCGGGCTTTCGCCAAGAGATAGTTCACTGAACAAGTGTCTGCTGACAGCCTGCCCTTCCTTGACAGTATAGTTGTGGGTCAAGAAAAACAGACAGAAGTCTCGGGTCTCTGGGAACTTACACTCTAGCCCATGTTAATATTAAAAAAAAACAAAAAACACTATTGAGAACCAAACAGACAGTTTTATTATTTCAGCTCCCTTGGGTTCAGGATCAAACACAGCACTTAATGTCATTTCCTGTAGAACACAGCACCTGGCCTTAAAGTATTCAGCTGTACTAGCCACATCAACACTCACATACAAACTTCACCCCTTGGGCTCATCTGTAGACCTCTGCACCTTCGCCTGATGCCCAGCCACTGTGCAGTACACAAGTAAGCCTTAGATGGAGAAGACTTCCAATTCAAAGAAAAGAAAATGATCAGATGCTAAAAATAGAAGGATGCTAAAGGTACCAGCCAACTTTTCATCCATTCATCCAACAAACTGCTAGTAGAAGGTGCTACTGTGGTTAGTTAAGGGAAGACAACAAGGGTTCTCTCAGCTCAAGTTCTGTCTGAATTTAAGTTTCCATGTTAATTTAGGCATTGTCCACCTTTAGAAGAATCCTGCTTAATCAACATGTTACTGTTTTCTGTTGCTACAAAAAGGTCTCTGAGGCTGGGTGTTTTATAAAGACAGAAAATTAATTTGGACCACACTTTTAGAAATTAGCAGTCCAAGAATAGATGGTCCTAATAGTGAGAGCTTCCCGGTAGACAGTGAAGATGGTGGGGACGTGTGCAGAGGAGATCACAGGGAGACACAGGCAGGGGAGATCACATAGAGATCACATGGAGATCACATGGAGACACAAGCAGAGGAGATCACATGGAGACACAGGACAGAGATCACATGGAGAGACAGGCAGAAGAGATCACATGGAGACACAGGACAGAGATCACATGGAGACACAGGCAGAGGAGACCACACCCTGCCCTGGCCCTCTGCCCTATACAAGCCCAAGTCCTTCTGTATTTGGAGGTGATCTGACCAGAATCTCTCTCCTACTGTAAAACTCCACTGCAGTTGGACCCTCTGAAGAAAGTTTGCCTTGTTGGGTTTTCTAAATGACTGTACTTCTTTTTCTTCAAAATATCAGATAAAACATAATCCTGCTAACTGCATCACATGAAGGTGAAGATGTGAAGAGGGTGGTAGCTGTGCCATTTCAAAATCCAACCCTACAATCAAAGCATCCTGCTACCCAATGACAAGGCCATTCCCATACAAAGTTTTTCATTTTTTAAATTAATACCCCAACAAATTCTCCCCAGAAGTGTTAGTAGTAGCAATACAAAACACAGGGATTACAGCGTGCACTCAAATACACGATTAGCATAATTAATGGATAGCAACGTGAAAGTAGGGAAAATGTCAGTAGGAAAATCAAATGAGGCCAAAATTGAAGGTGGCATATAAAAAGACGTTTCCCGATTCCTACACTTTTCACAATAAATTTAGCTCTAAGCAACCCAGCAGACTAGAAAGCCGAGCTCCAGAAACTCCATGAGTACACCAGGCTGTTCCTGGAAGCTCCAGCAAGGCATGAAGGCTGACACTCATCACGTCAGACAAACTGGTCTGAGAGCAAAACTTGACCGTCTCCTAAAGTACACAGCACTTCATGAACATGTGGACATGGGAACAGACTTAACTAAAGAGCATTTGGCCAGAACTAACAAAGTTTGTTTTAAAACTAAAAAGTCTGCAGTATTTAAAGCATTTTCATTTCAAACCACACAGAAAATTCTGATCTTCAAAACATGTAATTCCAACATTCCAGATCAACAACTATAAATTTCTACTTGGCACATATTTTATCTGAGATAAAGAGTGTATTTTCCACTTCTATTGGGAAACCAAAAGAAAAGACAAAATTAGTAAAAAGTTAAATCCTAGGGGCCAAGATGGCTATGCAGATAAAAGCTCCTGCTGCCAAATCTGATGACCCTGTGAACCACAGTGGAAGGAGAACTCACTCTTACAGGTTGCCCTCTGACCTCTGCGCAAGTATGTACACACATGCACACCAAATCTAAGAAATAAAAGTTTCAGTTCTAAATGTTCCACAAACAGTACGTTGAATACCCTTATCTCTAAAGGTCCTTACATGTGTCATTTGGAAAAGCGGTTTAGACCTGGAGGAGTTGGGAGAGGAGGGTACATGTGGATATATGATCAAAATGCACTACATGCATGCATAATTCTCAAAGCCTTATTTTAAAAAAATGTAAGTGAGTTAGGTATATAACCTAACCTTTCATCCACTCAGTGGATGGAATCCAGGGAGCTCTATCCCTGGCCCTGGCCTTGGCCTGGGGCCCACTGACTTTCAGGGATCCTGTCTGACCACTCCTCTGTGGTGGAAGCAGGTCCAGCTCACCAGCAGATCAGTCAAGCCCCCTGCTGCAGATTCCCTGTCATCCTTGCTGCAGGGTATGCCTGTTCCCCAAGAGTACTTGGGCTTCTTGTCCTCAGTCCTATCCATAGTCTGAAAACTCAAGTGATTCAAAGCACTGACTTGGAAATGATTAAAGAATTAAACGCACACTTCTAACCAAGAAAAGAAAATAGTCTAAAACATAAAACTCCTTAAAGAAACAAGCACGCACACAAGGATGACGCCCTGTTAACCTGTAAACTACTACATCCTGTGTGTGAACCCACGTTCTTTTCCTTTCAGCCTCTCTAGGTCCACCTTGGCACTGGCCTCCCCCAAACTGGCATGGACTCCCAAATGTTCTGGTAACTTCCCCGGGAGCCCATTTCTAACCAATGCTGGTTGAGGGAGCTCAGCAAAGGGCACCCAGGTGCACTGAGGAAAGGACTGTGCCTTGCCCCTTGCCCTACCACAGGTGTCCAAGGCTCCTCCTGCCAGCCCATGCGGAGCTGAGTCACACCACACGTTCAGTGCCCAGGTGACTGTCTCATGCTGGAAACGCCACGAACAGTGCTGCTTGCAGCACTGTGCAAGTAAATTTCAAATCCAAGGTTCAGCTTTGAAATACACAAAAGTAAATAGATAGATAGACAGACAGACAGACAAACCGACAGGTAGGGATTCCCCCATTCCAGTTTTTGCCATTGATAAATGGGAACATGGTGCACATCTTATTTCAACAATTAAAAAACAGCTTGCCAATAACTACAGTCATTTCGTTTGTTTATTATGGTCATTCAATTTGGATTTTTCTATGATTATCATTGTTTTTTATTTAAAAACAAAAGTGTTTATGAAACATTTCTTTCTGAAAATTTGAGACCAGCTTTCAATGACTCAATGATAAAAGAAAAAAACACTAAAGCTGACTATAAACTCAGGAGTTATACATCTTGGCTGGTGGTTCACTACCCAACCCAAACGCCCATGGTTCTGCCAGGCATCCAACAGAGTGTCCTGTTCTAGCATTTAATTAACTTATCCATGCCATAAGCACTCATACGTCCAGTGGCTTCATTTACATTTCTGCAACTTCATCTCTGAGGCCCAGTCAGTCGCATGGGTCTCCAGCAGTACAGGGCACCCGCTATCATACTGAATGAAGTACAGAGCACTGCTAGCACTGACTCCCAGCATTCACTCAGTCAGACATAGTTACAGACCAAAGGAAAACACTGTAGAATTACCCGACCTCCCTTGCATGTCATGAATGCACTCTGTTTACTGGGCACCATTGAAGACTTTAGTCTAAATATGAATCATAGAATGATAATTATTCAATTTTATGGAGCCTAGAGAAAGTAGAAAGCAGAGGAATGATGACAGTTGGGGCATCTAAGACCCTGACCCTGTTCCACATTATGAAATTTTAAGCAGAAAGCATGCAGTGTAAATGTGTAAATTGTATAAGTCTAAACGACTAGCTAAATGCCATCTTAACAAATCAGGGAAGCTGAGGCACATGCCTTTAATTCCAGCACTTGGGAGGAAAAGGCAGGTTGACCTCAATGAGTTCAAGGCCAACCTGGTCTACAAAGTGAGTGCAAGAGCTAATGAAGTCTACGTAATGAGATTCTATAAAAAAAAAAAAAATCAGTGAACTCAAAGCAAAAGACTCAGCATTTCCTCTTTGAAAATATTAATAAGATGGACAAACACCTGCCAAGATTAATAAAGAAAGAAAAGGAGAAAAACGATACTAAGTATGTGGAAAGGGATATAATTACAGATGAAGCTAAAACGAAAGATAAAAGAATACTACAAATAACTATGCCAATAAACTTAAGAACTTGGGTTAAATTTCTAGAAAATTACAACTTAGCAAAGCTTACTAAGAAGAAAGTCCATCCAAGGAGCTCAATGACTACTAAAGAACCACACTCTAAAAATCTTCCCACAGGGAAAGTAAATCACAAATGGCTTTAGAGATGAACTTTGACAAGCCTTATGAAACAGATGATTATAGCTTTATTAAACACACACACAGACACACACACAGGCCCATGCATGCACACACATAGAGAACAGAAGAAGGAACACACACTAACACACCAGCTCATTTTAGATACTGGCCTATACTCAATACCAAAGAAGCAAAAGTCATTAGCTGATCTCTCTCATAAACCCGAATCTCCTCTACTCAAAAAATACAAGAAGTCAGTTCTGTGTTAAAAAATTCAGTACCAAAGCTGCTTAATACTAGAATTTAAAAGGGCCTTACTGCTAGTTCCTAACACTTTTAATCACTTTTGAATTCCTCAAGACGTGGGGGAAAAATCTGGTAGAATATGGCAATCATTAATGGTAAAAAAAAATAATAATAAAAAGCAAAACTTTGTAAGCTAAAAATAGGAAGGAATTTACTTTTTCTGGATCTCTACCAAACCAATAATAAGTGCCTTCCTTCATGATAAAACAGTAGGAACATTCCTTTAAAAACCAGGATGAACAAAAACAAGCAAACAAAAACATCAATCAGGATCAAGGCAAGTCATATTCATATGCAGCTTCTACTCAAAAAATGGAATGAGGCAAGAAAAAGAAACAAGAGATATGTGGATCAGAAAGAAAACAAAACACAGACTCAGTAGAAGTAACTGATGAAGAGGCTGCTTAGTTAGGGTTTCTACAGCTGTGAAGAGACACCATGACCATGCAACTCTTATAAGAAAACATTTAATTCAGGGTGGCTAGTTTACATAAAGATTTAGAGATTTAGTCCATTATCACCATGGTGGGGAGCATGGTGGTATGCAGTCAGACGTGGTGCTTGAGTACTAGCTGAGAGTTCTCCATCTTGCAGGCAACAGAAAGTTGACTGATACACTAGGCTACTGAAGATTTTAGAACTAAGTCTGGCAAGAGTTGGCTAAAGCCTTAGGAAGAAAACACTAAAACTTTATTCCAATACTCCTAAGAGACCTGATAAATGAAAAGCTATGCCAGTCATAAATTTGAAGACTCAATCTTAACACTAGTATATGGCACAGATACACCATATACACAAATATGCTGGTGCAGACATACAAATACTGAATTCTTATACTTAAAAAAACTAACTTGATTTCACAATCTCTAGAAAATACACAAGGGTCAAGGAACAGACAAAATTTTTGAGGAACAAATTGAGGAGAACTAGTCATATGGCACTGAGTTTATTATAAAGCTGGAGCTGCAGAGAGTGAGTGGAAATCCTACCAGGACAACTTACAGGTAAGACAGAGCACAGTGCATTGACTGTCCCTTAGGTGACAGGTCACTGGAGGAAGGGAAACCGCCCTGCTCCAAACAAGGCAGTTTGAATGTCAATGATAATACAATCTACAAACTAAAAACTTGGAAATGGGGGATTACTGTTACACACAGAGTGTACAGCAGCTATCTGGTCTTCCTAGGAACTTGGCTACTTCAATTCAGTCAGAGTCCTGGGCTTAAAAAAGAAAATTCTACTCTGAAAAAGTGAGATGGGGAAAGAATCTTGGAACAAAGGAAACCCTAACCCTAACCACTACCCTTGGGCTCAATTTTAAAAGTTTACCTAAAGTCTGATATGAAAAGATTATAACCCCTAAGATGGTACAAAGTGATCCTGCCGTTTAGGAATCGGTAGAGAAAGAAAGGAAAACTCTGGGCACACCTCACTTCCTAGGGAGGTATTTTGGGAGCAGGTCAGAGGTCAGGAATCAAGTCCAGAAATGCTTAATATTTTTAATACTGGGTGTAGAAGCTAAGACTATCTTAACCCGGTAATTATGAAGACTGCTTGTGATTTTATGATGGACTTGGGGGCAGGGAGACACATCTGCCATTAAATACAGATGAGTAAACAACAAAGGACAGCAGCTTCAGAAGAAAAGGAGGTTGCCTATTAGAAAGGTTTACTGAGGATAAAGAGCATGCCCCTAGAAGCATAGGCTGCCTATAGGTGATTCAATACTTACACACAATATATGTAAAGGACCAAAGGCTGGAACCAATAAGCAGAGAGGAGAGGGACATTCAGTGCCACAGGTCCTCAAATGTGATCCAAGAGGTGATGAATTTGTGGGGACACTGTCAAATGAACGCCTCCAGTGTTTGTCACCTGATCTGTGCACAGCACCTATGAATCACAAAAGCCAACGTCTAATTCTTCCAGCTTAAGGAATTCACTGGCTGCACTCCCATCTAGCCAATGTCAGTGAATTCCTGAAAGATTACCGTGGACTCTGCAAACTTTCTAGAATATGCCTCATAGAAGGAGGATAGATCCTTTCCTGAAAGCAACTGGACAGGATATTAAACATGAAGACACTGTCCTGAGCTCATCTATCATTTATTTATAAAGAGCTGGATTTAGTAATTAACTCTGTATTCTTACGGCTAGAACTGCCTTTAAAATAAAAGGAGGATCAGCCACAGGGTGTTTTAATTAGAACAAGAAGAGGCGAGCCCTCTGAGGATCTAAGAGCATTGATTTATATGTCTCTTGCCTGTGGGCATGCTTTGTATTCTCCATGAAATCACAAAATTACTTTAAATTCCTTAGACTGTGTCGGCAAGTCCTGAAGGGCACTGGACATGACTTCTGAGTCTGAGTGTGAAATTAATCCAAAGCAGCTTAATGCTTCCCTGAAGCGTGTCTACCTTGGAGTGCATTCAGGGCCTACTGCTGTTTTTTAAAACTATCTTCTTCAAGGGGCTTTTTCATTTTTCTGAGATAGGGTCTCCACGCTGGTCTTGAACTCCCAATACCTGTTACTCTCCCTCCTAAGTGCTGAAAAGGCTCTTCTTCCTGAGGGACCCCCCTCCCTTTGTTGAATATTCCCCCACCTGCTGTGCAGTGGCTCTGGGCCCTCTCCAATCCTCTGCCTGTTTGAAACTGACATTAGTGCCAATGATGAATTTGGACCCAAGACTTCACACATGCAGGCACATACCAAGAAAAGCAACAAAAAACAAAACCACAAAACCACCGTGACTCTGAAAGTTTCATGTCCTTCTGAGCTACCTGGGAACCCTTGTTCTCAGTCCTGCATTGCTGAATTGCACTTTCTGTTTTCCCTCCACTGGTAACTACTAATTTCCCTTCCTCCAGACATCACTTTGTCATTGGTCCCACACACTGGAAGGGCCCTTTTAACTTCTAGATTTTAAGTTTGTATTGTTAATGCCTTCTGGGCAACAATGTCACACACTAATACATTCAAATAAGAACCTGACAACTTCTCTTTAAACTTCAGCCGTATGGAGTCCTCTGACATGGAATGTCCACCTTTGACTCCACTATCTAAAGGAGTTTCCCTGACTAGTTCTTCTCTCCCTCTTCTGCCCTATTCTCTGGCCATCCCTGCTACCTTAAGTTCTCTACTTGTGAGGCTTTCCAGGCCTCTGGGGGCCTTGTGCTTCTAGGAAATCCCACAAAACTGCCCCACCCCACACTGTCATCCCTAAGCTGGAAAGCAGTGGTCAGGATCACCCTTATCATCCACCTAGAGACCTTCCAGCCCTCACAGCTAAGGGCTGATTGAGGCCACAGTTTAAAGGTAGCATCTGGGGAAGCCAGCAAGTGGGGCGGAGCTGTGTGTAAGTCAGTGGCCAAGAGCAGTAGGCGCCCAGGAATGGGAGCAGCAAAGTCCGGTGTACACTGCACTGGGCTGAGGTGTGTGTGGAGAAGAGTACACACAGGAGCAGCTTCCAGACAAGCGCAGGCAGGCCAGAGGTGGGAAAGATGAGCTGGGCCTGCTCACAGAGCAGCTCATACAAAATGCCCTAAGATATGCAATGCTTCCAGCCTGCTCCTCAGAACTCTGTACAGCTCACTAAGTCAACTGTTCCCTTAGACTCCAGACCATCATCCCCACCTGTCACTTCTTGATGCCAGACACTTCTGAAAAGTAATCATTTGTTGATGTCATTCCCCGTGAAGACTCTCCTCACTTCCTCCCTTATTAGGTTACTCCTGCTTACCCAAGTCCTTCGCCCAGGCCTTTCCCCCATTCCTGCTACCTGTACCCCCAAGTCTTCCACAAGCTCTTGTGAGGACTTTCAGGCCTTTGGGGGGGATTCTTTCTAGCCAAAACAGCTCATCTTGTCTTGGCCTCCGGAACTGAAGTCAAGAGGCTTGGATACTGCCTGACTTGTACCTGTAACTGTGGGATGTGGAGACTGGCATGAAGCATAAACTCAGTCGGAACTTTCTGGCTGAGGCTCACATCCTTAGCCTGCCCTTAACAGAACAGACAGGGCTAGTGAGAGCTGGTGCAGAGCCTCCTTCCTACACCATTCTCCATGACCTCTGGTATTCATTACCCTCTTCTAGTCACGCCCTGCACCCTTAGGCAGTCTGAACCCTGCTGTCTGCTGTCCTGGGTAGGCAGCACGTGGATCTACTCCATAGACCTTATGAAGAAAGCAATTACTAAATTCCTAGCACACTCAAACCCCAGCATGCAGCTATCAATGGCCGCACTATTCGCAGGAGTATGTGCTACCACACCACTGACTATGCCTACGTAATCCCCAAACAACTCTCCGCAACAACACCTTTAATTTTGCCATTTTAATAACTATACTAGATTATAATGAAGACTCATTCAGATTAGCTACCTAGAAACACATCTGCTCTTCAAGAGTTGATGAAAATAGAATCAAGCCCTCTAAAAGACAATCAAGTCACATCCACATCTGGAGATAGTCAGAAGAAGATGAAAACAAAGGTGGGATCCGCCCTTCGTTTCCTCCTAACTCGATTAATTCCTTTCACTCTCTCCCACCCCAGGACTAGGCAAAAGTCTGGGGCCAAGAGATGCAAAGAGCAATGTGAAGCAGGGCACATTATGATGGGAAATGCTCAGAGGACAAGAATGTGTTTTCCAGTGTGCATGGGACAGTGGGTAGGGATGTCGCTCAATGGCAGAACACGTGGCTAGCATGTGCAAGGCTGTGGGCTAGATCCCTAGCACCACAGCACAACAACAACAAAAACAAGACAAAAACACATGTAGGTCATTCAAGGGCGACATACCATCAGTCATACTCGTGGGAACTCTCCTGTTAACTTGGAAGTTGTTTAAAATTGCAATGCATCACACACACACACACACACACACACACACACACACACACACTTGAATTAAGGAATTTTCAGATTTCATACCATTCAGATAATAAAGTTGCTAAGGGCAAAGTAGGGACATGGGGCTTTCCTTGTAGATGGGAACAAGAGCAGATGACTTGGCAGCAGATAAAGGGTAGCTAGTTTTCTGTATATGACTGTGTGCTGGGAATAAGATTTGACAGCTTGCGGGGTGGGGCCTGAGAAAACAAAGGAAAGAAGCACAAAATGTTCAACATTATGCAGGAGACCATAAAAGCCAATCATGGCACCCCAGCGCACAACACAGTAGCAGAACTACTTATCCAAAATGCCTGTAGCCGGACCTGCTAGTTCAGATTCTGAGCTTTTCAGGTTGATGGTGTTTGCACATACACAGCTAACACAGTTTAGGAACAGAACCCAACTCTTAACAGGACCGCGGATGAAGAGAAGTGTTACCTTACAAATATACAGGGGGACCACTTTAGGAGGCATTTTGTTTTGTGTGTTGGGTTTTGACTATGACCTGCTGCCTGATTTCAGGTCTGTGACTGTCTACTTGTAATTGTGTAAGTGTTCAGTTTTCAATTCTGAATTTCTGGATTAGGAAGGATTAGCCTGTATTAGTGGTTCCTACCTGCCCCGTCTGATAATGCCTGGCAAACTGGCTGACTACCCGGTAGTCATTTGAAAAGTACTCCATTAGAATAGACGGAACTTCTGCAAAGTCCGTCGGGCACCTGGTCCCTAAAATGGGGAGAAGAAAAATCGGAGTTAAATCAACATGTTTGTCTTTCATATTATATGCAGTTTTTAAACTTCTATTTGTACTTCTGATGAACTATGATAAGCTTTAATTTATTGAATCAATATTTTACTTCTATAATATATTTGTACATATTTGCAGAAAAATTTATTATAATCCTATATTTTTTCTTTATATAAAAAGTAAAACAAAGTATTTGCACAGCTGCCAAAATATCTTACAAAGCAAGAGCTCACACCCTCCGCACATAGCTTGTCTTCTGCTATACCAGCTTGACATGAAATACAAATTAAAACCCTCTTACAACAATTAAGGCATTTGTATTTAATGCAATGAATTCCATTACCAAATGCTTTTAGCCTCCATGTTTTCAAAGGGCTTTATTTAAGCTACTTCCTGCTTTGTTACAAAGTCAATCCTTGGAAAGAAAAATCAATATTTTAAATTCAAAGTTCCTTAAGGAAACAAATCCCCTAAGACCCTCTTGGTGACACCGTATTGTTCCAGTCAACCCACGCACACTCTTTTCAAACATCTTTTCTTTGCCCATGTTCTGTGTGTTCAGAACTGTTAATAAGCAAGGAATGCTGACCACTGACAGTAGGGAGCTGGAGACTACAGATGAAGTGGAGCCAGTGTGGTAGTGCACACCTGTATTCCCAGGAACTGGGAGGTGGAGGCAAGAAGATGAGGAGTTCGAGTCCAGTCTGAGTTACACAGTGAGTTCAAGGCCTGCCTAGGTTACTAGAGACTTTGTCTCCAAAAAATTTAAAACAAAAAATTTAAGAGACAAGAAAGCTAAGAATAAAATCCTCAATGTCATCATTAAAGTTCATGAAGCATAATTAAAATATTGTACAGTAGTAGCACAGGTAAAAGATACTTCATACTTTTAAGAAATAATTTATTTTGTCTCGTAACAAAATCCATGGAGTTTTATAAATGAAAAGGAATTTTCACTTGTAGCTGTGCCAGCAACTGAGATGACACGTCCTAATCTTACACACACAAGTGTACGCTCCCTGGGACATCAGACAATATATACATGCAAAAGCTCAAGACTGACAACTGAGTCTTCCTCCCGTCGAGAGAGCAGCAGGAAAGGACCTAGAAACTCATCTAAGATAAAAGACTCAGGAAGCAATGGCCAGACACTAGAAATCACCACAGACTCCCGGAACAAGCCTTCCTCACCAGTGACATGCTGGTACCGAGTTCGTCCAAGCATTGAATGCATGGCATGTCCCATCTCATGGAAGAGATTCTCCATCATCCCAGGAGTTAATAAGGTGGGGGAGTTCCTGGAGGAATGAGGAAGATTCAGCATCAGAACGACGACTGGGAGCTGATAGCTTCCATCTTCCTTTAATCTGCCCCCTCGGATGGTGAAGTGGCAGTCCTTTGAGAAGGCAAACAAGCAGAGACAAAGGTGTTGGACACTCTAAAGAACAAGCCTAGATATAAAACTCTACAGAAATGTGTGAGTTCAGACTTATAACTTACTCAATTTTTATCCTATATATTTATTTTTTTCTAAAACCTTAATCGTTAACCTACTAACTCATTCACTCAGCTAACTCCAAAAGCATGCATTGCCCTGACATGACCAGTGCTGGGTACAGGCACTGAAGAGCTGAGACCCACACAGAAGTGTTAACAGTGGGTGGGAAGAAGCGCTGATGGCCCTGCTTTGCGTCAGGCAAGCAACAGAAAGTCTTTCAGTCTGCCATCCCTCCTCCTGGGTAGCCAGAAGTCTGGAGCAGATATACTGTCACTCCTTCACAAGGACATGGGGACAGACAACTGAAATGTCAAATTCTGCATCCAAACACACTCGCTGGATATGTTGCCGCTTGGGTCTGAACCCAACTGATTGTCAGAGGCCACCCACTCAAGAAAGCGGGAAAGCTGGGACGCAGAGACTGTTGACTTGTCCTCTGGTCCTCTCGTTTATTCCTAAACAAATCACTATAAACCTGATCTACAGAATGTGGAGTGCTACCTGTCAAATCCCAGTCTGAGCCCACCTCCCAGGCTCACTTCTGTTCAAACGCTTTGGAAACTGTGGATCACTACTAAATGACAGCTATCATTTTCCTGTTTGTTTTTTTAGTTGTTGCTATTGTAATTGGTAGCCTAAAGTCATGGTATTTCCCAACGAGTTGCATGAAAATGCTGAAGGTGACCTGTGGGGAAATCTAGTGCACAGTGAAAGAAGCCGAAGCAAGCTGTGTGCTTCCCACACCGTGAACTAACTGGCAGCACAACAGCTTCCGTGGGCCCAGCAGCTGGGGGAAAACAAGCTTACACTTTCAGGTCTGTCACTGAGGGAGGTCAGGACAGGAACTGAAGCAGAAAGACCATGCAGTAACACTGCTTGCTAGCTTACTCGCTCATGCTTTCTTATACAGCCCAAGACCACCTGGCTAGGGATGGTACCAAGCACAGAGGCTGAGCTCTTCTATACCAGTTAGCATTCAAGACAACCCCGCCCAGACATGCCCACAGATGAACCTGGTAAAGACAATCACTCAACTGAGCCTCTCTAGGCTGTGTCAGGTTGACAGCGCTAAGTAGACAACTGTCTGTCATAGAGCGGGGCTGAGAGCTGGGGCTCCAGACAGAATTTTAGGGTGAAGACCTAAGAACTGTGTCCTGGGCAAGTGCAAAACTTCACTGGCCTTAGTTTCCCTTAGTGTTAAAGCCCAATTCAGAAGGCCGGGGTGAACATTAAAAGGTGTGAATATACAAAGTGTTTATGTGCTGGTTTTCAAAATTAAGAGCTTGTAAAAAGTCACCAATCCTAATTATTAGTTTAGTTAATATCATTCCAGATTCAAACAGCACGTATGAGTCCACGCAGTTCTCCTCATGACCTGTTTTACTGTCCAATTCTATCCTATTTTCACATTTACATATTTGGTAACTCTTTAGTGCCTTCAGATATTATACAAATGACATATAAAGTTCACATTCATACTGATAAACTGCTGGCCACTTTTAGACAAGGCAGCTTGTAAAAGGAAGGCTTACCTGATGCGGCTTGTTGGCTCGCTGGAAAAAATCACAGTAAATGTACCCCAGCAACCCTTCAGATTCATGAACAACAGCCTAGAATACAAGTTCAAATTCAATGGTCAATGATCTCACCAAAACTCCCAAAATAGAACACAGGGCCCTGTATATTAAATACTCATAGTCAGCCATGATTATTTTAATTACATTTTACATCCCAACTTGCTCAAGTTCTTCACCTATTTTGCCCCAGCTCTGAATCATTTGACTTGAGAATCCCATGTTCAGGAGAACACATCCTCCTTGGGGCCCTGTGTCCCATGTGCCCCTCCTCTGCATTAACTAATTGCAGCAGCCACAGCTCTGCACAGAGGACTGTTCTCAAAACAACCCGAAAGGCTGGCTTGACAATGTTAGTGGCGAATTCTTTTCCTTCCCTATCTTATGCAATTGATACGAGTGTTTGGACACAACTCTGTTCCCTATGCACACTCAGCTCCATCTTGTCTGTTTTTCTGAACTTAGTGATTCTACGAGAGTGAGCTCCAATTCATTGTTCTAAATTTTCAAGCAAGTATATTCATTCACCACTCGTGTGGCAAGCACCTAGAGAGCATCTCCTGGGTACCCACAGTGATTCAAGGCACCCAGAAGATGACAATGAACACCATGGACCTGATGCTACCCCAGGCACCACCTGCATCTATCCTCTAGCCTGTTACTGGCTTTCCCTTCTACTACATACTGACTTTTCCCTAACCTGTGCCGTCTAGGAAGTTAATAACATGACGAGATCTTTTGTGGGTAACAACAGAGATAGAGCTCTCCTAGCTTGAACTGCTTCATACCTATCCCAAGCCCAAAACATGGCCAAGGGGCAGCAAGGCAGCTGACATGACTGGGCACACAGTGAAGTAAGCATAGCTATCATGCAAGCAAGAGGTAAATGTCACTGCCCCATGAAACCTATGGGATAAATTAATATGGGGGCAAGAAAGCCACAAAACCTCCTGAAGAAAAATTTTAAATATTCACACCCCAAGTAAAGTGGGTCTTAATAGGAGAAAAGCAAAAGGTCAGGCTTGAAGTTGTCACCAAAGTCAAATAAATCAGAAACGGGATCAAATTAATGTCTGATGCAAAGACCACTGCAAACCCATGAAAGAGACCGACAAGAAGGAGAACAATGCATGTGGGAACTACAAAGGGACAGGCGTTGACATTATATAGTCAGGAATAGCGAACTGTTTACAAGTAGAGTTCATGACCGTGTCGAAGCATGTGAAGGAAAATCAGCGGTTTACCCGGTTTCCTAAGAACACCTGTTTGGAAGAACAAACCTGGTTGTTCTACGTTTAGGTTCTTCATGCAAGGTCCTAAATCAGAAGTGATGCTTGAACTTTTTATGAAAGAGAAATGAGCTGGGGCGCTCTGTCAGAATACAATTACCTCAAAGGAGAAACTGCTGGGACTCACTGACACAGCCGGGGAAGCTTACCAGTTTCCGGACATCATCACACCACACCTCTCCTTTTGCAGGCTGCTCAGCATACAAGGTGATGCCCAACAGTTTGTTAAATAAGATGTTCAGGCCTTCCATGCAAGCTCCAAGGGAGAAAAACGGGCAATATAAACTGGGCTCAATATTATACCTAAGAGAAGGAAGAGAGGTCAACAGTGTTTCTTCAATTTACTCCCAGAAAATATATTCAGTTAACTGTTCATTTATACTTAAGACCAGAGTGGCAAAAAATAATTCACAGAAAGAGGGTATAGTTGGCAGTCTGTAGTCTGTAGTCCTGCATCCAGCAACTCAAACAACTGCAGCGGAAAACACGTGGGTGGGTGGGGAGTGGAGGATATGTCAGATGTATGAACTGGGTTTTGGAACTTGTGTGAGCCCCAGCCTTGCAAGGCTTGGATCCTAGAACCCTGCCTGACTAGGGCAATGAGGAAATGAAGAAAGAACATACATTCAAAAAAAGCTGGGATTGGGTAGCCTGGGCTCTCTGATGGAGAATCCATAGCACTTCAAAAGCTCAACGTGTGTATTCTATACAGTTGAGCAGGAAGGCAGGGTTATTGCATACAGCTGAACAAGGAGATGGGTTATTACATACAGATAAACAAGGAGGTAGGGTTACCAAATACAGCAGAACGAGGAGACAGACTTAGCTAGTCTTGGTAGGCACAGTCTCTAGGCCATAAATATCCTGAGGGAGAAAGCTATGGTGGACGTTTCTGCACACACTGCTGACATCCCTTTGAGCCTAACCTGGGGAACCCTTTGCCGCTCTCATAGGGCTGAGGAACTGGTCCCTGACAGGGCCATGTCAAACAAGACACATCCACTCAGAATGTCACTCATTTCCTACATGTATGGACTATTTTTTGTTAATTTTTTTTTCTCCTTATCCTACGGACAACTAAGGATAATGACCACTGAACCAGGTAGTGTAAGGAGACAGGTGAATTCTCTGGGAGGCCATGCCAGGGCCCATGCAAGCAGGAGGCCATTCTACTACTGGATTTGCACATCCACAAGGAGCCATGAAGTCACCCCTCCCCCCGTGACACCAAGGGGCCACTATATTTCTATCATTTGAGCGCTACTCAACTCCCTTTTCTCTAGAAAGATGAGCATCTTCTATTTCTAGCATCAATAGTACTATAGTAATCAGGGTAGATGTAGTCCCTGTACTAAGTGTATTTTTTATTAGAGTCTGTGAGTATGTTTTATTAGAGTATGTTTGGTTGTTATGTCGGGAGGAAAGGAGGGAGGAGAAGAGAGAGAGAACACAAAGGAGAGCATGCCAGCAGAGGTCAGAGGGCAACTTTAGGAGTTGGTTCTTTCCTCCCACTGGGGGCTCTGGGGCAGCGTTACCTGCTGAGCCATCTCACTGGCCCATCATTCCTTAATCTTGACCTCTTCTATGTTTAAGCTTTCAATGACCTTATTATTTAGTCTCGGTGACGCAGCCACACACACATTCTTTAATATATACTTATAGGCAAAATGTGAACAGTGTCAATCATAAGGACCTCACTTTATAAAATACATCATTTAAAAAAGATGAGTTGTATACAAAACTATTGAACAAAAACTAAATAAAATTTAAAGCATGCTAAATCATTTTAAAGTTCACAACTGGAAAAATATTTGTTTATGGAAAAAATGCCAGAGATACCATATTAAAATGCATATATTCTGTGACTATACACATCTTTTAGATAGCGTAACTGGTAAGCACAGTTACTTTCATCCCCAAATAATATTTTATATGCTCTATGTATTCCAACATAACCAAGCAGATGCAAATACATCATTCAAATGTTTATTTCTGAATCATCATATCAGGCCAAAATTTATAGCCTCAGTCAAAAATAATAACTTGAGGAAAAAATGTAGATGCTCATTACATTTCTACTTTCTCACTCTAACTATATATTCTATATAAAATATAAACATGTTTATATATCTAACTATATAATTTTATATAAAATAAAAATTAATGCTACATAGAATATCTGGACACAAGAGTAAATTTAAATTGCACCAAACAGATTTGGTAATGAAATCCAAACACACAACATGGTTTCTGATCTGTCGTCCAGGAAAGCAAATCTGGGTGCTCAGAGTGATACTGCAGTGGAGTCCTCACACAAGGCTGCTGCCCACAAAGTCGGAGCAGGAATGAGGAGCTACAACAGCATGTGCCGAATCTGCAGCAGCAAGTTTAGAGCTGGTGCTCAACAGACGTGGGAACGAATGATGGCAAGCAGTCCACAGGGTGAGAAGGGGATCTGCTTGTAGAGTACAGGGAGAACCAGGGAGGAATTCACACTGGGGAATGAGCGGAAGCAGCAGCATGACCGAAATATGACGACATGATGTGGCTAAACATGCACCATTCATAATGCAGAGAGAAACAGAAAAGGGTATGAAGATAACATGGAGGGAGGAGGAGGGGGTGGAGAGAGAATGCTGAGGAAGCAGGCATGCATTCTGCAGGCTGTGCTCTGTGAACTGCTGGACTCCATCAGTAAAGTGACTTGGGGACTCAGCCTCACTGCAAAGCATCTATAAACCATATGCATGTGCTATTATTATTCCACTACACCAAAAGCTCAAAGAAGTTGTCTGTGAGTTGAAATAAGAATGAATACATGTAAACAGAAGTTACAACACTGCACGTTCCATCTCAGGGACTGCCTGTGGTGCAGTCAGAGATGAGGCCTGGAATGGCGCAGGTTGGACAATGTGAGAAACAGGTTGTAAGAGAGCAGGAAGAGTAGAGAGGGCTCCTCCGGAGCTTCAGGTGGCCAGCTGATGAGGGGCTGAAGTGCTAGGGGACATCAGGGCTGGGAAAGACATGTTACTCTGCTCTCCTGTGAGATGCAGAGGAGGCGGGACTGTGTGAATGAGGCAGTGGGAAGAACTGAGAGCCAGACTGCCTAGGACACACACAACCGTGCACAGAGGAAAAGGTGACTTTGCCCTGGATGCCAGAGAAGAAAGACTGTGGGAGGAGGAAGGAACCGTACAATTCAAAGGCACACCTTTAAAGCAGTCGTGAAACCTGAGACCTTCAGGACCAACAAGGAGGTATTGCTGCAGCTGTGGGAGGAGGCCCCGCAGAGGCCACAGCCAAGTGATCACCATCTGATCAAGGGCAGCTCCCAGGACTTGTAGAGAGAAGGGGTGGAAGGAGACAGCACAGACAGAGCCACCACTGCTTAGAGAGGAACACCATGAGACCAGGAGAAGAAATACCTGGTGAGAAGGAAGGAAGTGCCAGGCTTCTGGTCAGACACTCGAGGAGCCCAAGGCCACCACCACAGCTAACAGCGGGAGCTGAACAAATGGAAGAGCATCAGGGCCCTCCAGTGCCCGGGTTACACAGCAAATGGCTTCCCCAAAACAGGAGAGGCAGGTAGTGAGCCACAACTCCCTAGTCTTGTACAGTACCCCACACTTGCGTGTTTACTTACATGTGTCTTGCAGTTCACAAAGTTAACATGGAGAAAAATGCCTCCTGCCAGTAGTGGGAGAAGAAAAGGAATCCTGAAATACTGCTAGAACATTCTGCTCTTACTGTGGCCTGCCCTCAAAAGAAACTGCTTAATCAAAACACAAGCAAAGAGCAGGGAGCTGAGGGGTAGAAATGATGTAGAAATACAATCTCCAGACTCATCTTCCAGGAAGGGAGAGGCTGGGAGACGTTGTGGAGGTCACCCAAGGACTCAAGCCACTCACAGACTTCAAGCTCAGCTGTTGTACTCAATGCCCTCACCAGGGCCCAAAGCATGGAGCGCCCAATCCTGAGCTGGACCTGCTGACGTGTTAGCCAAATGGCATTTTTCTCTTTACAGGCTAAATGCCTGGTGGTTTCTGTAGGAGAGAGACAGAGTGTCGTGATCCATTTGCAGTATGAGGCGTGCTCGGAGTTCAGCAGAGTCGTGAGATAAGCATGCCCTTGCTGGTGGCTGGTGCCCGCTTGTCTCAGATCTCTCAGAGCAGGAGAATCGCAGGCAGTCTGCCACGTGACTGAGCCCCCGTCAGAAAATGGGCAGTCTTAAACCCTAAATTATTCATCAGATATGGCATTTTTGTCCTGAGTAAGATGAGCAATCTGGAGAGGAGACAAATTCTGGCTTACAAAGAAGCTAGGGATTTCCTGTATGGAGGGCCACTTTAAAAACCATCATCACATCACACATTTTTCTATGCTAGTTCCCTTTCTGCAGGATGGAATGTTAAAAACTGCCTTGTTTTCACTAGTCTTTTCAATTTGTTATTATTTATCTGCAACAGCAGTAAGAGGAGACAAAGCAATCCTAGAGCCTGTCTCAGACACAGCAGGGAGGTGGACATGAACAGACAGGGCTATGAAACAATTATAATTAACATCCTAAGGTCTCTAAAGGAAAAAGTAGAGAATGTCACCAGAACAGATGGCTAACGTATGCAGAAGGAAGGAACTTCAGATCAAAAGGATATGGAGGAGACTAAAAACACAGTGACAGAAATGACGAATGCCTCGAAAGGGCTCACAGACTTAGAATTGTTGAGCAAAGAATCACAGAGCTAGAAGCAATGTCAACAGAAGCGTTTAAATCAGAAACGCCAGGGCATAAAGCTGCATTCTGGAAGCAGAGGCATGGGGAACACAAGTTGTGGGAGGCAAGCCCGGGCTATACAGTGAGACTCTGACTTTGGGGGAAAATAAAACAGAAATACGAAGAAAGAAAAGAATGAAAAATAGATAAAACTATCCAAGATTTGTAGGATAACTACAAAGTTGTGAAATATAAATAATGAGAACAATAGAAGAAAATGTTTGTCACAATGGCTGACAAGTTCCCAAATGAAAAAACACTAGCCAATAGCATGTGTCGGCACCCCTCCCCGCAAGGCTGGGGCAAGAAGACCTAAGTTCCAAGGCGTCATGGACTACACCATGAGATATCTCAAAAACAATAAAAACCTAAATAAAATAGCAAACAAAAAACACCAGGGACCAAAATGGAAAAAAAAAAAAAACAGAAAAGAGCAGAGAACATCAACAGGTAGGCCTTTCCCTACCACATTTAATTACTATAGCATATTTAACCAGAGAAAATCAAAGGCAAACCTTGCTTTTAAAAACAGGAGGGGGGGATCATCTTTTTCTACCGAGAAACAAGGATAAGAATTACATGGACTACTCAGAAACCATGTAGCTAGAAAATGTGGGTTGAAATACTAAAAATGTCAACAGGGGGAAAAAAACCACTAACCAAGAATTCTACATTGAATAAAGTTATCCATCAAAATGGAGAACAAAGGACTCTTCAGGCAAACAGAATTATGGACATTTTCTCCTGTAGGTCTGCCACATAACAGCTCACCCTGAAAACATGAAAGTCTTAGCTGGGAGACTGACAGAACTCTACGAGACCACCAAGATTAGAGAGAACAGGCCTCCAGCATAGACTCCTGCTGGGGAGAAGTTTGCCAGGACAGAAATGGGAGAGGACCACAAGCTCTCCAGGACCTGAGGGAGGAGCTTACAAGAGGGATATCACAGAAGGTACGCAGGAAGATTGGCTAAAAGAAAGACTCTGAGAAACCAAAAGAAAGAACCACTGGAGAAACTGGATCTGCAGTGGTCTGACGTTACCACACCCCACCACAGTGCTCTCCATCTATAGGGCACCTCTCTTATTCCTTACCTAATCTCATGGTGCAGATGGGACAAGAATTACACCTGAGGAAACAAAGGCCCAAAGAAGCTGGTGACAACAGAAAGAAGAGGCCTGTCTTAGTTACAGTGCTACTGCTGAGACGCAACACCATGACCAAGGCAACTTAGAGAAGAAAGCATTTAATTGGGTGCTTGCTTACAGTTTCAGAGGGTGAGTCCATGACCATCATGGCGGGGAGCATGGCAGCCAGCAGGCAGGCAATAGAGGAGAGTTTACAGCTTATCTGCAGAGTGAGACCGGACCTGGAGCGGGCTTTGAAATTTCAAAGGCCATCCCCATTGACACACCTCCTCCAACAAGGCCAAACCTACTAATCCTTCCTAAACAATTTCACTAACTAGGGACAAATGGTTCAAATATATGAGATTATGGGGGCCATTCTCATTCAAACCACCACAAGCCCTAAGCTTGAAATTGGAACATGGGATCCTTCTGGTTCTGTACTTTGGGCTTCTGGGGTCTTGACTTTCACATCAGGAAAATGGGAAACACTTCCCAGGCTCCAATGTAAGTAAGGGGGGGTGGGGACCAGCACACTGCCACCATGATCACTGCCACAGGAAAGAAAGCAATGGGAAACCCAGTGCTTCCCTCTCCTCCTCAGAGCTTGCCAACTCTAAGAAGAAACGCAGCATGGTCAAAGAACCTGCATCATAAACTGTATTACATATTACTAATAGTAAACATTCATGGGCTGTGTCCCAGAAAGTGAGGCTGTAGCCCCAATGATCAGACCATGGGCAATGGGGCACAGGGCCAGAGGAAAAGAGCCCTGGTACAAACATGGTGGCTGCTGCTAATTCCACCCTTAGGCCCAGAGAGGAATGATGGCGATCAGAGAGAGCCACCAAGAGCAGCCCAGAAGGAGGCTCCTGGTGAAGGAGCTCAAAGGCTGGAGAGGGAGAAGGGAAGCAAGGTGGGGTCAGCGCAAGAGGTCAGAACATCAGATGCCCTTGACCTCGCTCAGCTACCTCCTCCCCTCACTCTGGGACTCGTACCAAATGACTGAGCCAGAATGCAGCGCCTACAGAAAGCTTCACATTATCCATAGTACTACGAGGATCTGAGAGGCCCTTTATACAGGCTAAGTGGTAGCCAAAAGAACACCATTCACAGAACTCAGTTCACACTGGTAGGTACTACAGTGTGATGTGCTGACTATTGTATGTCACTGGTCTCCCTATGCTGAGGATACTAGGCCCATGGTCGGTCAGGCCAGGCTCTGCATATGACCACTGTGCCTGCCTTTATGGGGCATTACTGGTCAAGGCTTGCCTGTTAACACATACCTACAATGCCTCTATCCACAACTTCCTTAATTCCCATATATAATCCATGGAGCAATCTTCTTTACCACAGACACTCATCAGGGGTACAACACACGACCCTGCACCCTTCGAGTATACCAGAGCCATGGCCAATGCAAACAATAATATCTCATCATGCTGAGATTCTGGTTGTGACACACCAGACATCACTGCAAATTCTAGCAAAGTCCCTCCCATCCCCCATCCTCCACTCCCTCTCTCCCCCACCTTCATCCTGTTGTCCTTCCACCTCCCTAACACTGTCTCTCACCGCATTACCCAGCTCTCCAGCTTAGCTAGGGCACAAGTATGTACCACCATCCCAGAACCTTCAGTTTTCTATCGATTTTGCAAAAAGTTCCCTTGGTGTGGCTCCAGAAACAAGACTGTCAAGAGCTCTTTGCTTCCTCTGCAGAAGACACAGTTAAATGGGGGCCCACCAGAACAAAGTTCAGAAATGCTCCACTAACTAAGAGCTGTCCCTTTCTCTGGCTCCCTACAGGTCTGTGATGCAAGACTGCTTGCTCTGAAGGACTGCATAAGGGGGTTCAATCTGCAACAAACCAACACAGTACAAAAGTACAAATATAATTTCATCTTTATTAGGAACAACACAATTTGAGGTTGGTGTGGCTCAGTTGGTACTGTTTATATACAGCATGCCCAAGCATGTGGGTAGAATCCCAGCACCACAACAAAACCAACCTAACTTAGCATTATATCAAAGCCCCTCAGGGACAGCAGGGCTAAATAAGCACTGAAGACATTCAACCGGAAAGTTCCTCATTATAATTTGAGTATTTAAAAAATGAATCAAGGGAAGGGAGGGGGAAGAGAAGAGAAAGGGGTGAAAGGAAAGACAGAGCACTTGAGTATTTCAAAAATCTTGGCACTGAATTTACTGAGAGTGTGGTCCATGAACCTGGGCTGAAACCTTGGAGAAGCAAAGGCTTCTGCGTTGCTGCACTCAGTGATGAGCAAGGGTGGCACTGCAGGCTTTAGCAGCACAGGCTCTGGGAGGTGCTCTTCAGAACCACAAAGGCGGCCCACCCGAGGATACTTGTGCTAGGAACATCCACACTTGGAAAGTACAACTTACAACATAGCACTGCCCAGGGAACAATAGTTAACGCTATCATGCGTGTGGAAGGGGGTGTTTGCCATCAGGAGTGACAAAGCCTGATGACAGTTACAGCTAATGATGGCTTTGGAGTTCTACAGCAGGAGACCCCACACCAACAGCTGCCATCTTCTCTGGTTAACTACAGAAGGATCAGTGGAGAAACTGTCATGCCAGGACAGCTTGTTTCTCAGTTAACACGTAAAACTGAAAAAGAACACGACCAGCCCTTCCTCTGCTCTAAGGGGCCACCAGGGCCATCTAGCCCCACTCTGCCTTCAGAAGCCACCAATGGGGCCCAGCTTCTGCTAGCTGGGTGCAGTTTCCCTCCACAGTGCAAAACCCACAGAAATGAGTACCAGACAAAGAAAGTTTAACTCTATCACCATCCTCGAGCAGCAGGAAGGAGAGCCAGCAGAGCTGACTGTAGGGACAAAGGGCATTGCCAGCAAAGGAGATGACACAGTGGCAGAACCCGGCAGTGACAGCAAGGAGACCTCTGCTTGTGACTATCTGCTACCCTACTTCTTTACTTCAGAGGACAGCGGAAACGATGCTGAGTTGCGGGCCAGTTCTGCCAGGAGCCAGAAAGCAAAGGAACAGCAGCAATAGATGGCAGCCAGAAGAAGGCAACAAGCAGGAAGCAGTCCTCAAGAGCCTTGGGAGAAAATGATAAAAAGTGATGGCCAGGGTGGTATTTGCATAGGAACTTTTCCAAGTCCCCGAGAACAGTCCAGTCCATCCTTAGACCATTACTGGGTGATGTAAACTCCCGCACAAGCTAAGCAAACAAGGGGTGGGTGGAGGTGGGGACACTAGAATATGCAGACCTTGCCTGGATCCTAATTCAACAAACTAACAGGCAAAAACAGATTAGGTACTGTCACCATGTTGATCCTGAATGCCACCATTGTTGAAGGCTTAAGACTCCTAGACCACAGTAGTGCTATCTGGAAATGGTGGAATCTGTAAAAAGTGGGGCCCAATGGAAGGAAGCTAGTTCACGGGGGGTATGTCACTAAATAGAGCATCAGGACCCCACCCTCCCGACTCTATCTACCTCCCAACTGCTGTAAAGTGAGCAGCCCTTCCACTCTGTGCCCCTCACTATGATGCACTGCCTGGCTCCAGACCCCAAATCAAAGAGGCCCATGGACCACATACTGGAGCCTCCAAAACTGGAGCAAAAACCAACCTTTCCTCCTGAGAAGCCGACTGTTTCAGTGTCTTGTGAAAACACACACCATCAGGAAACACGATATGGTGGACTAGGTAGAGATAACAGATTAGCACTAGGTAATGATGCTGAAGGTCCGTAAGACGTCTGTTCTTCAGAGATGTGAGCATGTGGGTATATAAACAAAATCTGAGACTGACCAGAAGGTATGTAGGTAATGTAGTAGGGCAAGGAAGGAAGGACAAAACAGCAACACAGAAATCAAGAGGGGGCGGAAGAAAAAACCCAGCACAGCTTGATGCTCACTAGACCCCAGAGGTGAACGTCAGGAAGCTACTTACATTATTCATTTTATGTTTATTTTGAAACTTTTCGTAATTTCGTAATAAAGGTTCATTTTTAAGAACTTTTAAACTACCCTGTCTCCACCAACAAAGATGAGATCTCACACACTAAACAGAAGTCCTTCTATGACAGTCCACTGTCTTCTGTGTAATTTTATGTAAAACATACTTTTTCTATTATGTGACTACTCATGAGAGTTTTGAGGCTTAGCATGAGTAGATAATAGGAAACTGCCCTCTGAAGACATCCTGATGCAAAGCAGCAGCATACACCCAGGTCACAGGAGCTTGCTGCTAGCAGGAAGAGACAAGGCCTGCCAAGGCACGAAGAGCGAAACCCAAGTGCTGACAGGGCAGATTAAACAACTCTAGGAAACGGCCAGAAAACGGCCCTGAGGGTCAGGGTAGGGATGGGCCAGCATTTCCTATTGAACATCTTTTTACCATTGTTCTGATGCTTTAAACCATATAAATGCACGGCCTATTCAAAAATAAATTTTAATTTCAAATAAAACAATTTCAGATATTTTTTCCTATCTCTTCAAACTTGAAAGACCTAATTTCTCAGAAGAACCTAACTGAAAAAGCACACAGCCACAGTCCTTCGTGGGCTGCTGTCTCCCCACATCAGTCCTGGGCAGTCCTAACACACGCTAATTCTCCTATTTCCAAACAGGCTGCTTGTCTTCTTCAGGCAGCTAAATGAGAACCCTGAAACACAAACACATCTGAAGTTTTAATGTAACGCAAACGAGCCTGTGGTTAGCTTCAATAAAACAACAAAACAAATATACCAGGTTAAAACAAGAGCCACTTAGGGTTGGCAAAATGGTTTAGCAGGTCAAAACACTCATGAGTTCAATCACAAGGCAAGAAAATACTACTTCAAGTTGTCCTCTGAGCCCCACACATGTGACATAGCATATGCACAGACACAAATAAATATAAATAAATATGTAAGTAAAAAACTCTTTGAATGCCATTCAAAATATTATGGCACTGTCTTCCCCAAATTCTCATTGTATAATTACAATTACAAATAAAATGATTTTATTTGGTGTTGACATGGGCTTGAAGAGCTAACAAAGAGTTCGTGGTTCCTGAAAACTCAGTGCGTGTGTTCCTCAGAGCTTTAAAGTAAGGACAGCAGGCCAGCAGGATGGCCCAGTGAGTGCAGGTGCCTGTTGCCAGGTCTGACATCCTGAGTTCAAGCCCCAGGACCCACATAATGGAGAGAACTGACTCCTGCAAGTAAGCTGTCCTCTAACCACCATGTGTGCTGGATGTATGCCCTTCCCCATATACACACATGCAAATAAATGAACAAATAATAAATAAATGTGCTTATTAATGGCGTTATAAAGAAACAATTACATTTATGAGACAGCAGTGCCCAGAGAATTAAGGACAGGCAAAGCCACACAAGGATCAGATTAAAACACCGCAACTGAGACTACAGCTCTGCCCTCAGAGAGCGCTGTGTCTCGGGGAAGGCAGCTGTATGATGGGCACCTGAGCAGCTGAGTCTCTAGTGCACCGAGTGCTCAGGACATTAACTCCCGTCTCCCTTCCCACAGGGGTCCTTTAGGGAAGCTTACCTCTCTGCACGAATCACACCGCTGTAGTAGGGGGGGTCCCAGGGCATTAGTTCCTGAAAGGCAATGGTTCACTGTCAGCAAAGCTGCTAACTAACTCATTATTTTTATCAGAAACCTGGTCAGTTTATAAAAGATAAACCAGTTATTTTTAACATATGTGAGAAAAAAGAATTTAAAAACAATGGCATGGCACAATTTGAATTCTCTGTATCCAATACATAGAAGGGTACAAATAAGGCACAACCCAAAATCTGGGGCAAAGGTACATGGCATTCGAAAGTGTAATCAACAAAAGCCAACATTAATGGATTAAACCAGCCAGAATCAAAGTTTTCTCAAAGCATACCCCAGATATGAATCTATCCACTACAGGTAGTAAAATGAGATAAGTGTGCTTTGTAAAGCTAAACAAGCAGGTTGGGGTATGGCCCCAAAATTAAAGCAGTAACTTAAAATGTAACTGAGGCAGAAGCAACTCCAGTCTCAACAAAGAAACTGTCTTAAGGAGGTAGTAAAAGAACAGTGCATGGGAGCTCAGGCTTAGAATCCCAGCCTTCAGACGCTGGGGCAGGACTCCAAATTTGAAGGTCCTGAGCTAAAAAGTCAAATCCTATCTCAAAAAGGAGAGGAGAGGAGAGGGGACGGGAGGAGAGGGGAGAGACGGAAGGTGGGATGGAGGGAGGGAGGGAGGGAGGGAGGGAGGGAGGGAGGGAGAGAGAGAGAGAGAGAGAGAGAGAGAGAGAAGCAGTAACAGTGCTATGGCAGTCAGTACAGGATGCTGAAAGCCACTGGGGGTCAAGTTACCAGACTGCATGCTGCAGGAGGGTGAGGATCCTTCCACATTGGTCCTGCCTCTGCACAGAGCCTGCTGCATGGCGGCCACTCACTGAGTCAACAGCACCTCCCACACAGGCACAACACCTGGCTCTGGTAGGGTACAGCATGCCAGCTGTCCTGTGGCTCTCCCCCTTCCAAGTTTCAGCTCAGTACTTCCCCTGAGGAAGGAGGTGCTCCTTCCCACATGGCGCAATGGCACTTTGGGCACCGCATGTGTGGCAACGTAAAAGTACAAATTCATGGTCTCTCTCCCAAGAGCCCCTGAAGGGTAGGGACGGTATTCCTGAACCTTCACCTCCCGGAGCTCGGTTCCCAGCTCCCAGCACCTCCACGCACCATCTGTAGATAGCAGAGTGGGGCTCCTACCACAGACATAAGCAGACATAGGCCATAGTAGAGGAGATGGTATAGGAAGGCAAAGAGACTTGCGAGAGCACAGCATACTATCACAGGATGGGGATGGGGAGAGCTTGGTAATAGTGCTTGCTATGAAAGAATGAGGAGCTGAATTCACTCCCCAGAGCACACATAAAGAGCAAGTGTAGTAGTGCATGCTTGTGATCCCAGTGGGAAAGAAAAGTCAGGAAGATGCCTAAGGCTGAGGCTGGCCAGCCAGCTTGGCTGAACCACTGGGCACCCCTCTCTCAAAAAACAAGATGAACAGTTCAAAAGAAATAACATGTGAGGTTGACCACTGGCTTCCACACAAGTGCACACGCACCCTTTCACATAGCTCACCCAAAACCACGGCCCAGAAGGGTGTTTTTTAAACAAACAAAAAATAAATAAAAAAGAACTCACAAAATTCATTATACGCCTAAGGCACAGCATTAGCTGAGAAGTTTCAGATCTAGGGGTGGGCTCAGGGCTGTTTTGGAGGAAGAAAAGCCCAAAAGTCTGGAGACAGCAACAGTTAATCGAGGTGAGAAAGGAGAGGCCTTCCTGCGGCACCAAGAGTGGCTGGAAGCTCCCTCCCACAGCATATCCAAGGGATGGGCACATAACGACCAACCTACAAGAGTTGAAGAACAAAGAACACGGGGCAGAAGTGAGCGAGGACAGTCATGCCATCCCAGTGTAGGGGAGAAGGACAACCCTGAGCGAGGACAGTCATGCTGCCCCGGATACAGGAGGCAGGCCAGACTCTGAGTGACTGGGGAAAACATGGGAAGACATCAGAAGTGCAATGACAAGAGCAGCATTTGGTGAAGGGTTTTAAACAGAGTGACAAAACCAGACATGTGCTGTAGTGACTTTTCCCATGGCAATCTAGTCACTTACTGGTTCATTCACTCAGAGTTCAAGTAAATGCATAGCACCTGTTCTGCCCACACTGGGCTAAATGTTCTAAATCCACTACTGTGGTGGTTTCAAAGAAATGACCCCCAGAGTAGCACTATTAGAAGGTGTGGCCTTACTGGAGCAGGTGTGTTCTTATTGGAGGAAGTGTGTCACTGTGGAAGCAGGCTTTGAGGTTTCATATATGCTCAAACCACACTCAGTGGGACAGACTACTTCCTGTTGCCTCAGTCAAGATATAAGGACTCTCAGCTCCAGCACCACGTCTGCCTGCACACAGCCATGTCTCACCATGATGACAATGAACTAAACCTCTGAAATGTAAGCCACCCCAATTAAATGTTTTTCCTTTATAAGAGTTGCCATGGTCATGGTGTCTTTTCCCAGCAATAGAAACTCTAACTAATACAAGTATACTTTTGAGGGGAGTAGAAAAACTGTAATAAGCTAGCCAAGATTGTGGTCATGGGAAGGGGAGGGGAGGATAAGGCTCTTGAGGTAAGCTGCAGGAACAGTAGGAGTGGGAACCACCTCCAGGGCACAATGAAACTCAAGAACAGGCCTCAACCCAGGTTTAGATTGGTATGTGGGGCTGAGTTCTGTGCTGATGCTTCAGGTCAGGAACTACACTTCAGGAACCAGTAGTAAGTGCAGCTGGAGCAGCAGGCTGAGCAGTGGTCCCACTGGCCAGAACGGAGCCTCCTGAGAAGATCAGGACTTCACCAGTATTTGCACAGCTACCTGTATCCATCAGTCATACAAAAATGTTGGGAGGGAAGGTGCAAGGTATATCAGCTTTGACTGAATTAGCTTTCTTTTTTTTTTTAAGGTTTTATTTATTTATTATGTATACATTCTGCCTCCATGTATGCCCGCATGCCAGAAGAGGGCGCCAGATCTCATTGCAGATGGTTGTGAGCCACCATGCGGTTGCTGGGAATTGAACTCGGGACCTCTGGAAGAGCAGCCAGTGCTCTTAACTGCTGAGCCATCTCTCCAGCCCCTGAATTAGCTTTCTTTAAGAGATTTTTAATTCTTTGGATTCTGATCTGCTGTCTGAAATCCTACGTGGCTGTGCCCACCACTGCACAGATGTAGATGACTGACATTAGCTGCCAGGTCAGATACAGCCATAGCAAGATCCCAGATTGGCTGCTACCCTAAGTCTATCCAGCCCGGCAATGTATCATCTCTTTTTTAGTGGGTAAGGCTGGGAAACTGTCATCGTTTTCAAATCTACAAGGCTCCTTTCTTTATATTTCCCTGGCCTACAGCCCTGACAGGTACTATCAAAACGAGACTCACCAACACTAACACCTACCAAAAAATGGTGTAGACAACTGCAGAAAGCCTGTGGTTCATTTGAGCCACATGGACAAGGATCCTAATGTCTGCAACCCCATCACTTCAGAACATCCCAAGTGCCTGGGCAGCATTCTGGTCACAAAGACACTTGCTCTATACTATGAGATCATATGACCTTATGACTGAAAATAACACATATAGACAAGGGATATTAATTTTCCAACCCTGTGTCATAACTTAGCTCAAAGGCTCTTGGTCATCTGTCTCTTCCACAAAATACCACCAGATTGATGATATTCTGCTGACTGGTTCAAGTGAGCAGGAGGTAGCAACAATTTTGGACTTGTTGGTAATGAATATGCACATCAGAAGATGGAAAATAAACCCAACCGAAATTGAAGGGCCCTCTACCTCAGTTAAATTCTCAGGAGCCCAGTGGTGTGGGGCATGCAGAGACATTCCTTCCAAGGTGAAGGATAATTACTGCACCGGGCCCTCCCACCACCAAGAAAGGGCACAAAGCTTAGTGGGCCTGCTTGGATTCTGGAGACACACATTCCTCACCTGGGTAATGTTCCTCTGGCCCATACACTAAGAGATCCGCAACCATGCCGGTTGTGAGTGGGCGCTCGAGAAGGCCCGAGCCAACGCGTACCACCTGCTCTACCACTTGGACCATATGATACAGCAAGCGCTGGAGGTATGAGGTTCAAATTGCCACCTGCTAATCAAGCCTCCATTCAGCTTTATCAAAGGCCACCTTGAGATGGGAAGCTGACTTGAACAGAAGGAAGTGCTTCACAAATACATTTCTGTTAATATATATTCATAAATGTACACACACACCAACTAATTGATAAAAATGCTGAGTTTCTAGGTAACCTCAAATTAGGATCTATATATCAAATACTTCAATACCAAATTCACTAAGAAAGACCAACATTAAAAAGACTATAGAGACTTACAGGAAATCCTAAGACGTCCCAGAAACAACAATATGTACCCAGGTATGTAATGGAGGCATGACAATTATGGGAGTAACCAAATCTTCCTGACTGGATCTGAGGCCGTGCCACAACAGCGCATGTCTGGTACTGTTACCCAATTAATCAGAAGCCATGGCCGCAGAAGTAACAGGCCCTATGGCAGAACCTACTATGGTTACTAAGCAGAAACAATATCAAACCACATTCTATGCATTATGTTTATATGCATGGACTAGTACCGACCTCAGCCTCTATTGGAAGCTTCTGCTTACAGCAACTGATAATTACTGCAGAGACTCCTAAGTGGTCAAAGTGCTGAGAGAAAGTGACTGCTGGATGTTCGGCCTCCAATGGGACATCTATACAGCCCTTCTCCAAGGCTTGGGATGACGTGGGAGTGTCATATATCAATCTGTTGATTTCATTGGTTAAGCAATAAAGAAACTGCTTGGCCCTGTGGGTGGAGTAAACAGAACAAAATGCTGGGAGGAAGAGGAAGTGAGGTCAGACTCGACAGCTCTCCTCTCGGGGGCAGACGCCTCAGAGAGACGCCATGCCCTGCTCCCGGGATGAAGCTCCGACCCAGGATGGACATAGGCTAGAATCTCCCCGGTAAGCGCACCTTGGGGTGCTACACACAGATGATTAGAAATGGGCTAAATTAATATGTGAGAATTAGCCTAGAAGAGAATGGGCCAAGCAGTGTTTAAAAGAATACAGTGTCCGTGTAATTATTTTGGGTAAAGCTAGCCGTGGGGGCGGCCGCGTGCCGGGGATGCAGCCCCGCCGCCCTTATTACTACATTGGGACATTGTGGAAGGGGGCTGGCTGGAAGGAATGTAAAGCAAGGGGTGCTGTAAACGCTGTCTTCCTGACATGACTGTTTGCTGCGCCCATGAACTCACAGCAACAGTGGCTTTTCCTGCACAAGACCTGCCCAGGACTGGGCCCGTCCATATTCCTTCATTCTGATGAAGATGACTTCATGTTGATGACTGATGAGGGGCTAATAAGGCCTCACCTCTCCCTAAAGAGCTACAGGCAGTTAATGGGTGTGGGGGAGAGGAGCCATTTTCTCCTGGCACGCTGCCCTAGATGAAATAATAAATAACCCACCACCCGAGCTCATATGGGAACCCTAGTCAGGTGCAGTGGAACACATACACAAAAGACGTGAGGGGGACTTGATGGGAAAAGAAGGGGTTTGGTGGGAAGGGATAAGAGACTAATGGGGAAGGGAAAAATGATCAAATTACTTATACATATATATATATATATATATATATATATATATATATAAAACTGCAAAGAACAAATTAAAAATTTGAGGCAGAGGCAGGCGGATCTTTGTGAGTTCGAGACCAGCCTGGTCTACAAGAGCTAGTTCCAAAACCACAGAGAAACCCTGTCTCGAAAAACTTAAAAAAAAAAAAAATTTGAAAATAAAACTTTAAAATAAAGGTTCTAGAATAAAGAGATAATGCTTTTAGTTGAAATTGTGTATACATTACCTTAAAAAATCCAACTTATTTAACTTACAGAATTCTGAGGATTTAGTTTCATTTTCATGTCTCTCATCATCTCAAAATCTTTTGCAGCTCTGCAAAACAAGTCTATTGTTACTTAAGAAAAAAATTAGTAATTGCAATAAGAATAACTCTATAACCTTTCCAACAGTCATAATAAAATTAGGTATGTCTTACCACAAAAGCAAACTGTGTTAATCTAACTTTTACTCAAGTGTCTTATGCAACTACATAGATCTAATGTCAACACAATTTCTTTCCACCTTACGCACATGTGAATACAAGCCTTGAAAGTACTAAAGCTTGGGAAGCAAAACCAAGTAAAGATTCATCAGCAGACTCTTAAAGTCTCTAAACTAGCACCCGAAATGCAGGAAACTAACAAGTTCCTCTCTATAAAATATCCATATGGGTTATATGCACAACAGCTATTCATCACTTTTCCCTACAGAAAAACTCCAGGCAGTAACAGGAAGTGTCTTTTAGAATCAACATGCATACATACACACACATATAAAGCTACAAACTTATGAAGGTACATTTGCTGAAAATACAATCTATAACTATACATAAACGGAGACCCCTTCACACAACAGTGAGAAAACTAAGACACTTCTTAATTGACGTTCCCTCGTCACTGGCAGTAAAAGATGTTAGAAGGGACAAAGCTGAGCCAAATTAAAAAGGGACTCAAAAGCACAAATTTAAAATCCTAACAGATGGGCCTGGAGAAGTGGCTCTGGGGTCAAGAGCATGTACGATCCCTCCAGAGGATCTGGGTTCAGTTCCCAGCATCCAACACCTACTCACATCAGATCTGAGGCCCTCTGCTGGCCTCCACAGACACCAGGCATGCACACAGTGCACACACATACATGCAGATGAAACACTCAGCACATAAAATAAACCATTTTTAAAAATCCCAAACAGAAATCTGAGCACACACAATGTGTTCCTATGATCAAAAATGGCAAAAGAAGCTACACTGCGTCGTGAGGCAGATAAGGGGCCACCTTTGCCTGGGTTCCCAAACTATGGCAATACCTCTTCCTGGAACCCTTCTCCAAGTGCTGGAAGAGAGCCCACTGAGAACAGGGACAGGAGGTAAGGGACTGGAAGGAAGGACAGAGAAAACAGCAAGGTACAAATGGTACCACCACGGGGTGTGGGGCAGAAAGGGGAATGCAGCTTGGCATTAAAAACCCCAAAGCAGAGAATCTTTAAAAAAAGAAATCGAATCCAGGAGACCCACTGCATCCAGGCTCCCCTGAGACATCCAAGCCCCAAGAGACATGTGACACTATCTATGAGTTTGTTATAATTAGGGATACAGTTTAAAACAAATGGTTTCAAGAACACTTTGGAAAGGCTAAGGTTAAATAGGTATGAATGAGGGGCTGTTAAAGAACGTAGGTCAATGAGAACTAGCTAAGTTGTTGAGACTGGTATCTGAGGGAGGCTGCTCTCAACGTCTTCTCAAGAAGGGACAACCCCTCGCCAAAAGACCTAACATCTAAGCTTACATTCTCAGTAAATTACTTATTAATTTTTAAAACAAATCTAACTGCAGAAATTGGAGAGACACCTCAGAAGGTGCACAAGGGTGAGGAGCAGAGTTTGGATCCCCAGGACCCACGTCCGTGCCAAGCAGACATTTAAGAGGAGATACAGTGTCCCCAGAGCAAGCTGGTAGCTAGACGACCTGAATTGGCAAGCCTGGATTCAAGTGAGACAACGTGTCTCAGTGTATAAGGAAGAGAGTGAGAAGAGGGCAGCTGTCATCAACTTCAAGTCTCCACGTGCACATGTGTGTATGTGTACCTGCAAACATACTTGGTTGTGCACATACAGACATACACGTACTCACACCACACTCACAAGCTGACCGCACAACTAAAATAGTAAATACAATACCGACTAACCTTTCTGAGAGTTTGTCAGATAGTTTCTCAAGGAACTGCATGACGGTCTCTAAAGATGAAATCCAAAAGAAAATAACTTCAATTATGTGAAATCACATGGATAAAGATGTCAAAATTGTACTGTGAGGGTCATCACACATCTAGTTTCCCCAGAGAGATGATTTGGGTAGGCAGAGTAGCCTCCATATGCTTGGAATTATTTCCAACACTGATTATCTCGTGTAAAAAAACAAATTAAACTTACGGAGTACTTATCCAAAGCCTCAGATTACACCCAATGTTAAGAGCATTAATGGAAAGCAAAAGAGAAAAAAATTCCCATCCAAATGTATGGAAAGTGTCAGACACATATGCAATTATTACTAAATTTCAGGATGGCTAGATGCTGGCTTGGTCCTAAAAATCAGTGCATGCCAGTAATCTCAGCTCACGTGATACTGTGGCAGGAGTCAAGGTCAGCCCAGTCCAGCTTCAAAGGGAGGCCTTGTCTCAAAATTGCTCAACAGCCCTAGCCACCAGGGAAATGAAAATCTACACTGAAATTCCTTCCCCACTCTAATCAGAATGGCTGTTATTAGAAAAACAAACACACACACACACACACACACACACACACAAAACAGATTCTGGCAAGGATGGGTAAGAAGGAATCTCTGTTCACTGCCAGTGGCAATGTAATGTACAGCTACTCTAGAAATCAGTGGAGGGACCTCAGAACCTGAAAGGACCACCTTACTGCCCAACCACCAGCCCTGTGTGATGTCCAAAGGACTAAGTCAGTGTGCCACAGCAACATTCATCCACTCACAGCAGCCAAATCACAGAACAGTCCAGAACTGCCAGGCTGTCCATCAACAGATGAAACAATAGTGTGTGTGTGTGTGTGTGTGTGTGTGTGTGTGTGTGTGAGAGAGAGAGAGAGACAGAGACAGAGACAGAGAGAGATGGAGAGAAGGAGAGAGAGAGAGACAGAGACAGAGACAGAGAGAGACGGAGAGAAGGAGAGGGAGAGAGAGAGAGAGAGACAGAGAGAGAGAGAGAGATATGGAGCTTTACTCAGTCATAAAGTGTGTCGTTTTCAGGAATCTGGATCAAACTAGAGATTGTCATGTAAAAGTTTTAGCTTATTCCTTGAGAATTTCACACGTTTACAATGCATTTTGATCATAGCCAAGAGTAAGGGGACACACAGTAGGGGAAAAGGAAGAGAGAGGACAATGGAGAGCGAAAAGGGTCAAAGTTCATGGTGTATTTAAACAAAAATGAGAGCAAAAACCCATCACCTTTATATAATATTCACTAACAAAAATATAAATAATATCAGTACAGTTTAGAAAAACGGTTCACCAAAAACTCAACTTTAAAAAGCATAGTTTCCCTTGGTCACTTTTGCCATTTACAGACAATGTAAAACCCTACTAGGTACCGACCCCAAGCAGCACTACATAAGGCCTTGTAAGCAGACTCTGGTGCTAACTGCAGCTCTTCAGCCAGGGTAGCACCAGTGAGGCCCCATGAGGACAAGAGTAAACCCGCCGTTCCCATGGAAAGTGTCCCATGTCCCATGGCGCCTTCTGCCCCCAAACGCCTTGCAGTGCTTTTATGTGTGTTTCAGTCAGCCACAAACATCTTCTTTATATTTTCCAGATGATCTTCTCTATGGGTTTAATTTGTTGCCCTCTCTTGAAGCTATCTCCTTTCTGAGTGAAATGAAACACTAAGCAGGGAGTGGGGTTAACCTAAACCACAGCCGCAGTTCCTTGCCCTGTCATCTTTAGAAATCTCAGATTCGGTCTCGTGTGCCAAGCCAACTGCGTCAGAAACTGAAAGGAGACAAAAGTCTGCATCCGAACCTCTTCCCATCACCCAGCTACCACAGACAGCGATTCCAAGTAAATCTCTTCGTATGCGTCTGACTTCCACACCGCCATGCTTTACTCAGTTGCCCATTTTGTTTTTCTGGTGACATGCAAAGAATCTGGAAACATATACTAAAAAGACTACGAGGAGATGGAGGGGTCAGGGAAGTGCCTGCCATGTGTGCATGAGGACCAATGGTTCAGCCTCCAAAATCCACGGGAGAAAAACAAACAGGTGTAGGAGCACTGGCTGATAACCCCAACCCTGGGAAGGTGGAGACATGCTGTTCCCTGGGGCTTCCTGGTCACAGCCGAACCCAAATGGTGAAGTCTAGGATTGGGGAGAGATCATGTCTCAAAAAAAAAAAAAAGGTGGAAAGCAACTGAGGAAGGTACCCAACATCTACCTCAGCCCCACACACACACATGCACACGCGTGAACGTGCACACATGCACACACACACACACACAAACACAGTACTGGATGTGAAACTCCCTAAAAGTAAACCCAATGCTCGCTCACTACATGGTTGCCTCTAACTGAGTCACCAGATGGACGGCCAGAGTAACCTCACTTCTCTCCTGCACGGCTCTCAGTGAAGACTCGCCACTCCTTCAACATCATCACCATCCTGAAACTCACGCACCATCTGATCACCTGCTAAAATCCCATGGTGCTGTTGCCTGTACTAACCATCTGGCAGTAAGCCTTAAGTCTTTAAGGACACAGGTCACACTGCACTGACTGCCAACTACTTGCTTGCCACTGATGGGATCCGATGAACGACTGAGTCCAGTGAACCCTAATAAACCCAACTGTGCCAAGGGCCAGTCCCCAGTCCTCTCCACACCAACCGGCCACAGGGCTCTCCTCAGGCCTCTCCGAGCGGCTTCCTGAAGGACACACTGCTTCCTTTCCTTCTTACTTGCTGACCCACTCCTCCCCAAAGCACTGTGGCTCTTGCGCACAGCCTGAACCCAGAGCAGCCCAGAGCCAGCCGTTCCTTACAGTGTACTCCCTTAGTGACCTTATACAGCCCCAAGCCTTTAAAGAAATATTTCAACTTAATCATCTCAGAGTCCTTGGCCCCCATAGCCATGTATCTACAGTGGCCACTTTTTTAAAATTCATTTTATTATTTATTTATCATTTATCATTATTATTATTATTACTATTTTATGTTCATTGGTGTGAGAGTCAGGTGCCCGAAAATGGAGTTACAGACAGTTGTGAGCTGCCATGTGGGTGTGGGGAATTGAACTCAGGACCTCTGGAAGAGCAGCCAGTGCTCTTTACCACTGAGTCATCTCTCCAGCCCCCCACAGTGGCCACTTTCAAGATAACAGCATCTTGACTGTATCTTGAATCAAAGCAGGCTCCTGATTCCCACTGGTGAGGAGTTAAATGACATATAATACAGTAACAATAAGTAACATTCTAATAATATTATTTTATACAGTATAAAAGTAGAAATACTACATTTTAACCCCACTGATATAACAGTACCTACAAAAAACACAAAATAAAACCGGGCATTGTAGCACGCTCCTGCAATCTGCCACTAGGCAGGTAGAGGCAGAAGGATCAGGAATTCAACGTCATCCTCAACAGTTTGAAACTCAAAAACAGACAACAAAAAATACAAAATAAATATATATGTAATATATATAATTAATATAATATCAATTTAGAAATTAAGTTATACGAAACCAATTTTAAGAGCTGACTTTGATAAGCTTGGTGACCGAGAAGATGCCTAGCATGTGTGAGGCCCTGAGTTCTATAATGGGCAGAAAAAAGTAAATAAAAATAAAAGTAAGTGCTTTAAAGGTTCGAGGGCAAAGTCCAAGGAAAGCGGAAAGAGCACATCGTTTTTGAAAATTTATCATGGAAGAGGTGTGGTTTGGGGCTCAGCCGTGAAAAGCTGCAAATCTGAGCAAGGGCACCCAGGCTAGGAGTGTGCCAGGTTGAGGGAAGAGGCTGTATAGGGAAGAGTGAGAAAAACATAAAGAACTTTAAGGTACGAAGGAGCGTGTTGGAAAAAGAGGGGATACACAGGAAGGCTGGGAACTCCTCCACACAGAGTCTTTCCCGGTGCTCCCTCTTTCTACAACAGCATGTGTGCGTGCTGCGCAGAAAACTGCAGTCCTCTCCTCCCTCTCCAGACACCTCCAAAGCGCACCTAGACTCTAAGGGCTGCACCATCCTCCGCACCCTGCTGCTGATTGACTGCCTCAATTATCAAATGCTAAGATGCCTCTGAAAAGCTCATCTGTATTCCCACCACTCCTTGTGCCTGACATTCTTTCCTAGGTTCCTTAGCCCAGCGCAAGGCCAGTTTGTCCAATCCCAGTTCCCTGCTCACCCAGGAGGGACCTTCCTGCACAGGACTGGGCTTGGTTATGACATCACCCCTCATCCTCTCACTCCCAACTAATCTGAGGACACTGGGCTGAGTCAGAGTAAAATTAGTTTAAATGAACAAGTGAAAACTTAGATTTGACTTGCTCTTAGCACCTACACACAATATGGGGCAAATTACTAACTCTAAAGATAAGTTCTATTAAATGGTTCTCTAATGTATTAAAAGCAAGACACTGTTGAACATAGTAGTTCATGCTATAATTCCAGCATCTAGGAAGCTCAGGCAAGATCTTGAGTTCAAAGATAGGCTGGGCTTCAAAGCAAATGTCATATACGTGTGTGTGTTTAAAATCAGAAGTTCTGGGCTGGGAGCACAGTGCCCTGGGGTGGCTCTCCAGCACTGTCGATCTACCCACCCACTTAGGAGAAATGCTGTTTCCTCCAAGTCCTGTTTGTTCTTAGAAGTTGGATAAATGGGCTCACCTGGAGTCTGAGCTATGGTTCCCTGGAGGGCCCTGTGGGAAAATGTAGGATAACCTACTAAGTTTGCCAGAAGATCTCTGCTGCTTAGCAATTCTTCTAGACATTTCAACTGACCAGCATTGGGATAAAGGAAAATTTTATAAGCAGCTTCCCGAACCTGTAGTTAGAGAGGGAGAGGGAAAGAAGAGAAAGTCAAAGATAATAGCACGGCTCAAAATCCTGCACAACCACCACCCAGGCCAAGACTCCCAGGTTTCCCAGAGCTAGCCATGGCTTCCCAAGTAAAGGAACAGCCACACCGGGTCTACAGTGCTCTTATGAGACACAGCTGCACATGGGGCAGGGCTCTGGGAGGTCAATTTGCCAATGCTTCTGTCTCTGTGCCAGAAAGCACTTCATGCATTAAAAGTGACTACGACGTAACCTTAAAGGTCACTAGTCAATGAATTCCTTGAGAGACATGAATTTTAACTGCTTTCCATATTCAAAGCATCTGTGGAATTAACTGTGCCACAAATTAAATTTTCAGAGCTACTTAGTAATGAAACAGCAACAACACTTAAGGCTATAATAACATGTTCCTAATGATTATGGAGATGAAACGGCAGTAATACACATCTATTGGTGTTCAGACGGGAGCTGAACAACAAGCAATGGAGGACTCCTACCAAGTCATCCGAGGCTTCTGCATGTAGACCGTCAATGACAACGTAACTCCCATCGCGGGCAAAGTGGTGCCGAATGTGCTGTGGCAAGAGATGCTTCTGTATCTTGTTGGGAAAGTTGGCTCCCATAAGAAAGGCACTGCTCAAATCCAGGATCTTAACATTGAGATCCACTGCTCTTCTGCGCTACAAGTGGGAGGAAAGGTATTTAAAAGTGATGTAAATTAGCATTTCACAAACAGTCTAGAGTGGGGGGAAAATCAACATCTGAATTGCTAATACAGAACACTTGAGTGTAATCCTCTGCCCTCCAAAACCTTCATTAAGTCAGTCAACAAGTGGTTACACCTGGTTACACCTCTTCAGTAGCACTTTTATAGTATTTCTGAAATAAAGAAAATTAAGTATTTGAAAAGTAGATTACAAAGATGTTGAATCTTACAAGACTAGACTAAAAGGCAAAGGAGGAAGGGAAATGAGAAACAGTTCTTCACAACACAGTAGTGAACACCTGAGAGGTTCAGTTCAGAGGCTCTGATTCACACACACATATCCTATAGAATGACAGCAGCAGAGCCCTTTACAGCAGACTCAAGAAGGGCACAGGGTATATGCCTGCTATGCTAGACTCAGGACGCCATGGCAAGAGGACCACTGGTTCAGGCTCACTTAGATCCTGCCTCAAAATAGAATAGATAGACAGATAGATAGACAGACAGGCAGACAGACAGATAGGCAGGCAGGCAGGCAGGCAGGCAGGCAGGCAGGCAGGCAGAGGCCTGTGGGGCAGAGCTGCACTCTACACTAGGTCCCAAGTGTGTGGTACATGGACCAGCTCCTCACAGTCAAGCACCAGGAGGCTGGGGCTGGGGCTGGGGCTGGGGCTGGGGCTGGGGCCGGCATGTAAGCTTTAGAGCACATCTCCCGAGCACAATCTCCATGGAGAAGGAGTTTCTGTAGGCCCATGGTCAAAGGAGTCACTTCAAAAAGAAAATTTTTCGAGAGTCTCATGCAACCCCGGCTGGCTGAGGATAACCTTAAGCCTCAGATCATCCTGCCTCCATCTATGCGCAGATCCCAGCTCCAGGGAATGATGGGATTACAAGCTTTGCTCCATCATCCTTGCTTTATGCAGAGCTGAGGACTGAACGCAGGGGCTCATGCACGCCAGGCAAGCGCTCTCTCTACCTGCCGAGTCTCATTCCCAGCATGCACCACAAATGTTTGAAGACGAAATATAAACTGTACCCTATGGAATCTCTGAGGTCTATTAGAGGGAAAACAAGTCAGGCTTCAGACTGGCTTATGGTGGACTCCAGGTAATCTTAGAACCCACCTTTAAAAAATTATTAAGCATCCCAAGTTTTTTCCAGACACATCTGTAAGATGTATTTGGCAAGAAGCTGAGAAGGACTGGGGCAGTGTATCTCAGCCGAGTGCTTGTCTACCACACACAAAGCCCTAAGCTTGGTTCTCAGCCCTGCACAAACTGGATGTGTGCAATTCCAGCACACAGGAAATGGAAACCAGAAGATTAGAAGTCCAATGTCAGCCTCAGCGACACAGTGGTCCCATGCCACTCTGGGCTACATGAGACCCCACCTCAAAAAAAAAAAAAAAAAGAGAAAAAGAAGAGGAGGAGGAGGAGAGGAAGAGGAAGAGGAAGAGGAAGAAGAAGAAGAAGAAGAAGAAGAAGAAGAAGAAGAAGAAGAAGAAGTTGAAAATAGATATAAACCAGGTATGGTGATACACACATATAATTCCAGCACTGGCGAATGCTAAGGCAGGCATTTTGAATGCTCAAAGTCAGCCTGGACTATATTGCAAGTTTAATGCCAGTCCAGGTTATATAACAAGACTCCTGTCTCAAAAAATTTGTAAAATAATAACCTAAAGTTTTCAATAAAGAAAAGCCAAACTTCACTGGGAAATACAGGTTTCCTGCACCTCCAATGCCTTTAGTCCAGACTTCTCTTGCAGCAATGTATTGCCATCTAGTGGTAGTCAGTGGAATAACAAAAATGATGAACATTAAAAATTTAGCTCTAAAATTTTCCCAAAGCTTTTTTGTAAATAAATAAATAAAAATAAAGCACACTGTAATAAAATTAGTCATCCCCCAAATTTTATCAAGTGCTAAAACCTCTGGAAAATGAAATGTAGTTGACTTTCTGCCTCCAGTGCTCTTTTGAGCATATCATTTCATCATTCCCAAACAGCACAAGCATCGGACTCTAAGCACCCTGCGATACTACTAGAAACACCTCCTGGCCACAGGTAAGCTAGTCACGGGAAACTAGGGCAGGAGAAGTGCTTGAGCCCACAAGTTCAAAACCAGCTCACACAAGTGACCCCAGCACTCAGGAGGCTGAGGGAGGAGGATCATCACAAGTTCAAGGCCAGCCTGGGCTACAAAATGGATACAGTGTCTGAGGAAAAAAAACAAAATTAAGAAGAGGGAGAGACAGACAAACAGAAAGATAAAGACCTGTCTATCAGATGTGGAATATAATTGTTCTTTGGTGTTATCTGGTGCCAAACCCCCCTACCTGAGACAGCAATGCCGACAGTCCATCCGTCTGCATTTGCATGGAGTCTATGCACCTCCTTCCATCAACTGTGGAGCATCGCTCAATCACACAGGAAGCATAAATCAATGTAAAGGTCAGGTGAGAGCACAAAAGTATTGTTTAGAAAAGTCTCCTCGGGGCTGGAGAGATGGCTCAGTGGTTAAGAGCATTGCCTGCTCTTCCAAAGGACCCGAGTTCGATTCCCAGCAACCACATGGTGGCTCACAACCATCTGTAAAGAGGTCTGGCGCCCTCTTCTGGCCTTCAGGTATACACACAGACAGAAAATTGTATACATAATAAATAAATAAATATTTTAAAAAAAGAAAGAAAGAAAAGTCTCCTCTCGGCTCCATGCAGACACATCTTTTCCTGAATGTCCCAAGTTGGTTGATCTGGATGGAGAAGTCTCAGCCATGGAAGTCTGGCTGCACGTGCCCAAGAGTCCACTCACTTCCCAAGACATTCTGTTAAACCAGCCTCTGCTCCTAGATAAATAGCTCTGCATTCACTGCACTTATTAGGATGGACGGAGCTATCTTTAAAAAATAATAATTAGACCGTTGCCAAGAAGAGGAGGCATGGGGAGCCACTCTTGATGGCATCCAGTCACTCCTGTACCCCAGCTCTGAGCTGTACCACCCCAGGGCCTCGGTTTGGACAGCAGAGGCCAGTGTGAGAACTCCTGGCACCAAAGCTGAGAGGCTGAGTGAGCTACTTTACTTCCACATCCATTATACACGAGGGACAGCCAGACTGAAGGCACTGTGGGTCACACTGACACCGCTGCTGTCATAGCAAGGTGTGGATCCACCAGGCACACAGGTATGAACAGACACTTCTGTCAGCAGCCCCCTTCTCTCCATCTCAGATCTCAGCCTCATTCATGATACCTAACACTCTAGCTGTGTTGCCGTTCATTCTGGATTACCGAGGGGAGGGGCCAGCTTCCAGAGAGCTCACATTTAGACATCATCTACAGAAGAATTTTATGACAAGAGAAAAAAGTCCTATGAGTTTACCCAGTCAAGTGGCACCCAAGGGCTCTAACAACGAAATGCTAGTAACAACACTGGTCAAAACCAGCTGAAGGCCTAGTCTGGTGGCACAGGCCAGTGATCCTAGTAGGAGGGGAAGGCAGGAAGGCCAGGAATTCAAGGCCAGCCTCGGCTAAACAGCAAGCTCAAGGCCAACCCTGTTCTCAAAAAAGAAAAAAGAGCTGATTCAGTGGGCAGTGCTTGCCCTGGCACACACGAGACCCTGAGCTCAACCTTCAGCTCTTGCCTGGAGAAAAACAGGAAGTTCAAGTTCATCCTTAACTACATAGCAAGATCAGAGCTAACCTGGGCTATAAAAAAACCTGCTCTCTAAACAAACAAACAAACAAAAGTGCCACATGGTAGAACACACCTTTAATCCTAGAACTAGAGAGGCAGAGTGAGTTTGAGGCCAGCCTAGTCTATGTAGCCAGTTCCAGGCCAGCTGAGGCTAAACAGACCCTGTTTCAAGAAAGAAAAGATAGGGACAGAAAGAAGGTTAAGAGCACTTGTTGCTATTGCAGAGGCCCAGGGACTGGTTCCCAGCACCCACATGGCGGCTCACAACCATCTGTAACTGCTGCCAGAGGCTCTGAAACCCTCTTCTGAACTCCAAGGCCATGCACGTGGTGCACATACACAAATGCAGGGCAACTCATACAACATATAATAAATACATTTAAAAGCATATTTTTTAAAGGTAAGAAAAATATTTACCTTTTCTTCATCTAGATGAATTCCACTGATTTCAAAATCAAACATAAATAGTTCAGCCACTCGCCTAAAAAACAGTGAGCACAAGTTACAGGAACTCATTAAAATCACAAACAAAAAATCAGTTTTTATGTTCAAATCAGGACTTCTGAAATTTACTATAAAAACTATTTCAACACACAGCTAAGCATACCCACAAAGAGTTTAGTATCTCAGAGATAAATACAATTCCAGTTGACTGAGGCCCTACTAGTTTAGCACGTAAGTTGGGAAAGCTAACATCATAATTATTTCAACACCATTCCAACCCAGGCAACTAAGAACAGGATCAGCTCACACTCAACAGCTTCTCAAGGCCCCTGCATTCATTCTCTTCCCTACAGCTGGTGCAGCACAGCAGCTCTTGATGCTTCTGGCTTGAAGCCAATTAACAACTTTCCTATCAATGACATGTTTTTTGTTTGTTTGTTATTGATTTTTATTGAGCGCTACATTTTCTCTGCTCCCTCCCCAACCCTCCCCCAAGGTCCACTGCTCCCAATTTACTCAGGAGATCTTGTCTTTTTCTACTTTCTACTTCCTAGGTAGATTATATCTATGTAAATCTCTCTTAGGGTCTGCATCGTTATCTAAGTTCTCTGGGATTGAGGTTTGTAGGCTGGTTTTCTTTACTTTATGTTTAAAAACCACCTATGAGTGAGTACATGTGATAATTGTCTTTCTATGTCTGGGTTACCTCACTCAAAATAATGTTTTCTAGCTCCATCCATTTTCCTGCAAAACTCAAGATGCCGTTATTTTTTTCTGCTGTGTAGTACTCCCCTGTGTAAATGTACCACATTTTCCTTACCCATTCTTCAGTCGAAGGGCATTTAGGTTGTTTCCAGGTTCTGGCTATGACAAATGACATGTTTTTTTTGTTTTGTTTTTTTGTTTGGTTGTTTGCTTTAATTGCATCCATTTCTAGTGGTAGACTAATGGAGCATTTTGGTATTTTCTTTTGGCTTTAATATTTCAAAATGGATATATTTATTTTCCCAATTGCTTTATCATACTATTCTACTTATTAACTTATTGCTGTTTTTACTTTATAAGGTAGGATCTTGCTGCTATATAGTCCAAGCTGGCTTCAAACTTGTGATCCTCCTGCCTCAGCCTCCTGAGTGCTGGGATAATGGGCGAATGAAGAGAATTAACATTATTCTAAATTTCTCCCCACCTGCCAGCCCCATGGTCACTCTCAGGGCCTTGCCTACACCAGGCCAATTCTCTAGCGGTGAGCTGGACTCAACCCAAGGTCTAAAATTCTAGAACTTCAGGAGCCTCGCAGGGCATCTGGGAAGCCTGGAGCTCCAGGATTTGGGAAAGAGAGATAAAAGGATTACAAGCTTGCACCATACTGGACTAATAGGCAGTTCTAGAGCCTGTCTCAAAATATATAGATAAATAGTTTCTGTTAACAATTCAGTCATTGGTATGCCTTCTTAAACAGTGCACGGGAGCCCCTAAAACTGGTCTCATGTCCAGCTCATATCACTTGCCTTTTCTAAGTACAATAAATACACAGAACTCTCTCCTTAACCAAAGGTGTTTTAAGCAAAAATATGTCATGGTATCACTTTAAGCAAAAATACTTCATGGTCTCCTGGAGATGGTGGCACAAGCCTTTAATCCCAGCCCTCAGGAAGCAGAGGCAGGCGGATCTCTGTGAGTTCGAGGCCAGCCTGGTCTACAGAGCTTATTCTAGGACAGCCAGGACTGTTACACAGAGAAACCCTGCCTCAAAAAAACAAACAAGCAACAACAACAACAAAAATATTTCATGGTATCACTTTACTGTAAAAATTTATGAAGTCATTTTTTCTTAAGACTATTCCATCACAACACTGAATACCTTCTTATATTTAAATATTCTTCAGAAACAAAGCTTTAAAATCAATGCATCCATGAAAAAATACAACTCTGCATGTTTGTGTTAGGTTCTGTTGTATGGACTAAATATTTCCTACATTCCTGTAACTGTTGTAATTTTTGAAAACCTACGTGCATCTGGGCATGGTGGCACACACTGTAACCCCACATTTGAGGAGGAGGCAGGCATAAGCAGTTCAAAAGCAGCATGGGTACATAAGACCCTGTCTCAAAATCCAAGAAAACAAAAAATAAAATTTTATATGTATTTCTTTACCCTTGTTTTTTTTTCTTAAGATAAATTCCACGGAATTAAACTGATCAAAAAGTATTCCTATGTCAAAATACATTCTCTAACTGTCCTCCTTACAACAGTCTATAGTTAATTAGAGGATCCATTATTCCAAGTCACTAACAAGCATTCCTATGCTGCTTCGCCTGTGTTGACTACTGGGCATTCTCTGCCTTAGTCCACTTTTTCACGGCGCACATCCAATCTGGGCATATGGGACAGAACAAAACACTTTCCATGAGTTATCTCATCTAAATGCCGTTGTAGCTGTAATACTATGAATGCTCCCTTAGCCCTTTTTACAATTGGAACCAGGACTCAACTATGGTGCCAAGAGCCAGCCCTGGAGTCTAATTCTATAGCCACGTCTTCCAACTACCACAAGACCAGTGTTTAACTACAGTGTAAATTAGTGGGCATCTGTTCCTATTCCTTACCTCGTGAAATAAGACTTTCACAAAAGCAAATTCTATCCCCATTTCTGCATATACTCTTCTTCTGTATATATTCTAAGTAATTAATATGATAAATATACAAACCCTCTGACATGTAACTGATGTATCTCATTTATATATTCTGACCTCTCTATATGGAAAAGTTTGGCCATAAAAAGTTTTTAATTGTTAAAAAAAAAGTTTGTAATTGTTACATAATCCAGTCAATTTCTCCTTTTGGTATCAAGTCAAGAAAAGCCTTCCACAGCCCAAGAGAGCTATGCTTTAATTATTTCTCTTTCTCAGACTACTGACAGACAGCTGATTGCCTGGATACAGAGCCTGCACACACTAAGCACCAGCTCACTACTGAGCCAGCCCTGGTTTTGCTGCTGTCGCAACTGTTTGACTTTTTATTTTGTGACAGGATCTTTTAAATTATCAAGGTTGGCCTTGAACTCACTCTGCAGCTCAGCAAGTCCTTGAGCTTGGATCCTCCTGCCTTAGCCTCATGAATATCTGGGATTATAATGCAAAATACCATGTTTAATTTTTTAAAGTTATTCAATCTTTATTGGAACAATTCTCTTTTCCCAGAAAGGCCACTGGCCAGGCACCATTTGCTGAAGTCAGGCTTTCCCCTGATGTGAAATGACTCCCCTACCTCACCCCTTGCAGTCATAGCCAGAACTGTGCCTCTGGCTGCAATTCCTCCATCCGTCCGTTACCTCGGAGAATATTCCAACTGGAGCAGAAAGCACTTCCAAACACAGGATTTTTATGTGTAGTTTGAAAAATCTGGTTCAAGACCTTTTGTTACTTTATCACATTTTCCCCAGCCGAGTCTGGAGTCTTTACAACATCAAATTCACTCCCTTCTGAAGAAAACCCCTCTTTAGACACAGGACAGCCATGAGCTCACGGGCCAGGAGATCTCAGGCCTCCCGAGACGACACAGCTGGCTCCACTAGGCTCTGAACTGCAGGGGCAATGGAGAGAAGCAAGACCAGGGCCCTGCACACTTGGGGCAGCTGAGGCCAAGTCCCCAGCACTCATCCCCACAGCGCATCCACTGAACTGAAAGCGAGGTTCCATTCCCAGCGAACCTCCATGGAATAAAGCTTTAGCTGGAGTGGCAAACTACATCATATGGAGACAGACGAGGAGATGGAAGCAGGAAGAGGGAAATTAGGTAATCAAAGAATAGAAATGTCCCATAAACAAGAAGAGGACAAATAGGTGAAGAAAATGATTTCTATGTTATGACACCAATATTATAAACAAATAAATGATGAGCCTACCATACCTACCTTATTATTACATTTCATTTATTTATTTTGCATGAATGTATGCATATCAGTGTGTGTGTATCCGTGTGTGTGTGTGTGTGTGTGTGTGTGTGTGTGCATGTACACACCTGCTATAGCATGAGTAAGGAGGTCAGAGAACAACTTCCAGGGGTCAGTTTTGTCTTTCCACCATGTAGATCCCAGGGACTGAACTCAGATCTTCAGCCTTACCAGCAAATACTTCCACCTACTGGGCCTCTCACTGGTCCTCTATTTACCTTATAGAAAATTTTAAGCAAAGAAATAAGGTTCTAAGGTCATATATCAAGTACTCCTGTGTACTAAGTTAGCACCAGGCCTCTAATTATAATGAATAATTGTAATCTAATGAGCCAGAGCTCATCATTTTAAGGATTTTGAGAGCCATCCAGCAAATAAATAAGAGGGTGACCCAGACAGACATGGTGTAAGAGAAGACGTAGTGTGGATGAGTCTCAGGAAAGCGCAGGAGACACGGGTACTGAAATCCCAACCCAGAGGGCCAGAGGGCTCTCCAGCCTGGCCAGCAGTCAGTCAGAAGGAAATGAATGAATGGCGAGTACCTGGTTTCTGCATCAAGGGAATCCATTAGTTTCTTATCATCTAGTAATTTCCACAGACTCTGATATAATTCCACATTCGTATTCAACCTAGACAGACCATGAATAAAAACATGTGATTTTCTAATCTATTCTTAAAAAGTTTACTCTACATCAAGAGAAAAGTGTGCCCAGACCCCAAAACTGGGGAGTAATTTTTTTGTATCGTCTTTTGAACCAGGAAAAACAGCCATACTTAGAAACTGTTCAATATAGGGACAGGCAATCCCTTAAGCAAAATGTCAAAGGTCCTAAACCATCCCCATGGAGGTAAATTTAGACTGGGAAGGCAGCTGTGGTGGGGATAGGGCCATCTCTCCAGAGTGTAGGGCCATCTCTCCCTTGAGGGGCTGGGCCAGCTTTTCTGCTGTAGTGGCCAGTAAGCAGCAGAACCAACTCTCCCAGCCCCAGCAAAGGGCTGTTCCAGCACACAGGGACATAAGGTAATATCTGCCATCAATTGAGGTTCCGGACAAGAACCAACCAGCATATTTAATATCATATATTACCATATGTCCCCGTGTGCCTGACACCTTATAAGCATCTCATACTTACTTACTTCCATTTTCACACACAGAAACCCTAACAGTTGGCTCAATTAGTCAATTACAGACAAAGGAGAATGAGGACAGGTAAATACCCCAGCAGTACTGAAGGGGGACCAGTCCCAGCCCTCCCACCCCACGGTCCTAGGCTGCCAGATCACACACCCTCCCACCTGCCATAGGAATAACAAGCACTATACACACACACACCCTGGGGTGGAGGAAACTTACTTTTCCACCATGGTGCCGATACTCCTGCAGGCCTCTTCTGCAGCCTCTCTGAATGCGGGCTCAGGGTGTCCGATTTTCACAAAGTCTGCCTAACAAAGGGGAAAGGCAAAACCAAGAGCAACTTTGATGGAACACTGGATTCTATGATCATGGGTGCAAACAAAGCCAGATTTAGGATGTGCCACTCGGCTTAGACCGTCAATTTCCTCCCTGAATTTGGCTCTACGGAGGCCAAGCAGATTCTTTAGATTCTTTCTAGATATTTGTGAACTCTGGAGTTCCTTGGAACCAAGTTTGTTTCATTCCCGAGCATATACCTTCATGAACTTCATTTTACAAGGTTTTCACCATCAAATGAGTAACCAGCAAACCCTTCCTATCTTATAATTCCAATGAGCAGACCTTGGTCTTGAACATTTTAAAACTTTGGAACTCAAACTGCAGTGTGGCATTCCCAGGCTGACTCAGATCCAGAAAGCCACTTGGGGCACATTTTTAAAATGACATCTAATTTCAAAAGCAATTTAACATCCTAGGTTTGGCGGGGAAGGGGGAACACATTCTCTTTATAGGCCTTTTAAAAGAGGGAAATATGAATTACTGGTCCTCATCTAGAACAGTGCACAACCATACTGTTTCCGCTGTGCCAACCAGGATAATTTAATCAAGGAGTTAAAGGGAAAAAAGACTAGGAAACCATATAAAGCAAGCATTCATGTTAATCACAGTGCACTGCAAAAGGAGCCTACAGGTGGGTAAGCAAATGCAGGAACTATGAGATACTCCACACCTTTTTATTCTCCTTGTACAACAGAATGACTGTATGACTACAACATGAAACAAAACCAACCCAAGGGAGTCAGGCATGGTGGAACATACCCACAACCCCAGCACTCAGGACGCTAAGGCACAAGGATCGAAAGTTCCAAGTCAGCTTGCACTACACAGAGAGACTTTGTCTTAAAAAGCCAAAACAAAAACCATCACAAGGTAAAATTTCCGAATTTTATTATCAGAAAACATTCAATGCAAAGACATCTAAATCCCTAGTTTGGCACATCTGGTACAACATTAGGTCATCATAATATCACTACTAAGGCATTCAAATAAAATGAGCTGGGTAACATGTACAACTTATTTTACAAATTGCCTTTCTACATGCTATACAATATGAAAAATCAAAACGTGTGCGCACGCACGTGTGTGTGTGTGAATGTTCCTGTATTTGTGCGTGTGCACTGTGGCCAGAAGTTGATACCAGATCTCTTCCTCAATTTCTTCTCTATCTCGCGTTAGAGACAGTGTCTCTCACTGAGCCTGGAGCAATCCTCCTGTCTCTACCTTCCCAGTGCTGGGGCTACAGGTATGCATCACCATGCTGGCTCCTTACATGGAGCAGGGGAGTGAGTCGGGTCCTCACGCTAGTGACTGCACCAGCAATGCAGCCCCATTAGCTAAAACCTTGTGTGTGGAGATAACAGAGACAACAGTCCTAGTTCATAAAAATCACATGGGAAAAAGAAAAACCAAAATGTCCATTTCCTGGCAGTTTATGAAATTCTTGCCTTACAATGATACAGATCAAACAGGCAGAAAATACCTTAAAAATTAAAAAAGACATTTTTTGAATTATTTATGCAGAAAATTATACAAATAAATTACATTGTAATCTGTTTGGTTTCTCTTATAGTTTGTTGTCCGTTGTGAGACAGCATTTCACTATGAGGCCCAGGCTGACCTCAAACTCATGATCTGCCTGCCTCGGGTTCCCAAGTGCTGGCATTCTAGCATGTAACACTGCACCTGGCTAAAAACAGTTTTTAAACGAGACACTGTTATACTTCATAAATAGTTTTAAAGCTCAAAACATGAGATATGAAGAGCAAAACAAAAAAAAGTAGGAGAAAATTCTAGAGTACCACTTAAGGAGGATGCAGACTAAGACAACAAATTAGGTGGTCTCCAGAACTAGAGCACTGTCAGAGTAGACTGGATTGTGAGACACGCCCCCTGCACAGATCTGCCTTTAAGATGTCCACTAATGACAGACACGCCCACTGCACAGATCCGCCTTTAAGATGTCCACTAACGACACAGGAAGATGGTAAGGCACAGGACTCTGGGCAGGGCATGTCCATGATGTCTCCACCACTGAGGAAGCAGGCCCCATGAACTGCACAGTAAAAGTCAGGGCCCAAAACATCACACCTGGGTAAAACCCTTTACAACAAACAGTTTAGCCATTTTCCTTTAAAATCTAGGGAATGTATTAGCATCTGAAATGTGGTGCTGTTGAACTCAAGGGTGTGAGCGGAAAGAAATGTTCTATACAGGGAAAGGAACAAGAACGAGGGTGTGTTGGGCCAAATGGGAGAGGCTGGTGGCAAATGCGTATCTAGCCCTACACATTCTAGGAGAGACAGAACTGAGAGTGACTGACAGTCCCAACACTTGGGAAGCTAGGACACTGAAGGAGTCATGGCCAGCTTGAACCACATAGTGAGTCCTAGAGCACCCTAGGCTATACAGTGAGACCCCATCAACACAAATAAACATGGGGCTGGGGCGGGGGACAGAGATTAGTGGCTGCTAGAGGTAGATGAAGATAGGCAGGAGGGATTAAAGCAGTTAATCCAGATGAGGCTACCATTGAGGCACTGCCCAATTCTTCTAAAAAACAATGAACACTAGAGCATCACCTAACTCGGGCAAAGCTCATGCTTTTTAACTCGTCCTGGTGACTAGGGCAGTGCTTTGTATTCAGCAACCTCAACACTGAATGAACATTGAGGAAAATTCTACATAGGTCAGAACTACAGCAGATTCTGAACCATCACTAATTTGGACTCTGTGTGCCACAAATCATCTTAACTGATACAAGTAATAAAGTTTGGGCCCTTTTTTGGCAAGATGGCTCAGCAAGCAGAAGGTAAGCTTGCAGGCCTGGTGACCTAAGTTTCAGTCATGGATTCTACCTATAAGGTGGCAGGAAAGGGCAGACTTGTGAGAGTTTTCCTCTGCCCTTCACACATGCAATCAGTGCTATGTATGTGCCTGCTCTCTCTCTCTCTCTCTCTCTCTCTCTCTCTCTCTCTCTCTCACACACACACACACACACACACACACGCATAGGTGGCATGCCTGTGCCTACACTCATTCACACACAGGTCGGTGGCACGCATGTGCCTGCCCTCACTCACACACACACACACGCACCAGCAGCACGCATGTGCCTGCGCGCGCGCACACACACACACACACACACACACACACGATCATCATCATCATCAGTGGCATGCATGTGCCTGCATTCACACCCATCCTTGTTTGTGCTTCTAAGACTCACCAAGTCGGCCACTCTGCACAGGCAATCCGAGAGCTCATCAAAGATGAGGACCGTCTGTGGCCCTGGAGGTGTGGTACATGCTCGCTCCACCAGCCATTCCGTCTTCCTCAAGGCCTCCTTCTGAGCAACATGGAATCCTTCAGGGGTGCTGAGCTCAGGAACTCCAAAAAGACCCTAAAAGTCCAAAACAACATTTCCAGTTTATAGCCAGAACTACAGTTTTTTTTCCCCCCTAGAACAACTTTTGCAGCAAGCCCTGACTTCAGTTGGTATCTAGATTATCCACATCTGTGCTCCTGGGAACAGTGTCCCTCTTCCTGTTACACCACACAGAACTATACTAAGAATGTTTTCAAATTTTATGTTTTCTTCACCCCTTCCTTCCTTTTCAAAAAGAAGCAAATAGCATAGGTCAAGTTGCCGGAGCCGTGGCTCCGTGAGAAGATGGCTGGGACTACATGAAGATTCAAAGGTTTAACCCAGCATGCAGACAACACAAAACAGATGTTAACGATAACCATAATCAGCTTACATCCTTGGTCACATGATTGTTCCTCGCAGGCTTCAGATTTCTCACAGGGTGTACTGAGGCTGGCGTCCCCATCCGACAGCATGGAAACATACTAAGCACGTGTGAAGGCCAAGGACCGTGCCCCTCACAGAGCAGTCTCCACACATGTCCACTACTAAAAACAGAGGACAGCCGACTCACAAGTGAACGTTACATACCAAACCCAGTCACTGGCTGAAACTAAGGCACGCCAGTATTTTAATAAAGAAAAAAATATCTAACCTAACAGAAATAACCATTTTTAAAAAATCTTTAAAAGGCAGTTCAAGCATGAGCCCTCGAGCCCTCCAGGAAAGCAGAGAGCCGACATTTAACATGACCTACGCCAGAATGTGCCACGTACTTTACACAGGTTCTCTCGTCAGGAGTACATTCTCCTTTACAGATACGGAATATGCTTTACAGTTCCTTTTGTTTCCTGGGACAGCGGCCTGGAACCTCATTCCTCTGGTCCAAGCAGCCAAAATGCTAAGAGTATATGTGGGTGCTACCACATCCACCCAGAAATATGCTTTAAGAGAAAACATTTGGGGTATAACAACACAACTGAATTCCGGCACTTAACAAATTCCAGGCCAGCCAGGGATATACAAGCAAGACCCCAGCCTCGAAAAACAAACCAATGGTTCAGTGGATAAAGGGGGTTATCAACAAACACGATGGCCAAGGTTAATGACATAATTTCACATGATGCAAGGAAAGAGCCTACCCCTGGAAGTCCTATGACCGCTGCATGTGCATACGCATACTCGTGTACACACACATACACATGAACACACACAGAGGGTGGGGAACAGATGTAATAAAAATACTTTAAAAAAAATTCTCCAACTCACATACACACACACACACACACACACACAAATGATTGTTTAAAAATGCGGCTGAAATCAGTTATCTCTCATCCGCTCCAAATCAAGCTTACTTGTCACATCTTTCAACTCAGCACTGAGGCAGATCTACCACCGACTCCATTAATACCAGCATTTTTTTAAATTTATTTATTTATTAAAGATTTCTGCCTCCTCCCCGCCACAGCCTCCCATTTCCCTCCCCCTCCCCCGATCAAGTCCTCCACCCTCATCAGCTGGGAGAGCAATCAGGGTTCCCTGACCTGTGGGAAGTCCAAGGACCACCCACCTCCATCCGGGTCTAGTAAGGTGAGCATCCAAACTGCCTAGGCTCCCCCAAAGCCAGTGCGTGCAGTAGGATTAAAAACCCATTGCCATTATTCTAGCATTTTATATAGAAAGAACTTTCAAAGAGACAAAACTAAACACAGAGGCGTTCACACCACGAAATGCAACGCAACTATATCGCAGGCTTGTCTTCAGAAAGGCGCCCAACAGGGAGAAACTAACAGGCAAAAATAACCCTTAACCTTTAGGACAAAATCTGCAAATACAAAATAATGGGATCCATTGGATAATCCACTCTCAACCGTCCCTTCCTTTCCCTCATTCATTATCAAGTGTCCAACACCAACCACCACAGGCAATTCTGTCTGGTTAAGCAATCAACTCCAAGTCTGATTTTCTTCCATAGTGTTCTGTTGTTGCGTGTGTGCGTGTGTGTGTGTGTGTGTGTGTGTGTGTGGTTTTCCGAGACAGAGTTTCTCTGTGTAACAGTCCTGGAACTCTTGTAGACCCGCCTGCCTCTGCCTCCCCAGTGCTGGGATTAAAGGCGTGCGCCACCACCTCCCAGCGTTACTTTCCTTTTTAACACAGGTTCTTAGGTAACTCAGGTTGGTCTCAAACTCGGTTTGGAGCCAAAAGGACTGTCCTTTGAACCCTTTCGCCTTTACCCATCAAGAGAGCCTTCCAAGCAGGAGCCACCATGCCGGGTTCAACAAGTTATTTCAAAGCAGCTTGAAATGGACAATTAAGGTGTGATGGGGTTTTCAATGGAAGAGCGTCGTTACAAACCCAAAGACAAGTGTGAACTCTAAAGTCAGAAGAAGAAAAAAAGGGACCTTGGGCAGGGGGAGGGCTGAGTGAGTGGGAAGCCAGCGGGACAGCAGCCCGAGAGCGTACTAATCCCGGCACAGTCCCCTTCCAGCAAGAGGTGGAGCCCGCGCTGCCCAGACCCACGGCACGCTCACCTGGCGCTCTCCCAGCAGGTCCCACCGGCGACCCTGGGGCTTGACATTGAAGGCGGCGCCCACCGGGGACCAGCTGGTGCTTACTCTCCGGGCGCGACCTCCGCCAAGCAGGCCGCCTCGGCCTGTAGGTCCCCGCAGAGCCGCTCCGGCTCCCAGGCCGCACAGTCTGCGGCCGTACCGCAGCATGACGGCCACCGGCACCACCCTCCCGGGTCCCGGCTAAGCCCGGGTTCAGGAAGCGCGCGCCTGCGTTTCCAAGGCAGCGGCCCACGCCGCGGCACGTGACGCTCGCGCAGCCCTGTCGGCGCCCGGACGAGAGCGCGTTGACTCTCAAGCAAGAGCGTCATCCCGGCGCCGTCTGAGCACCCGGCGTTTCGTAGCGCCCTCGTGTGTCTGGAGGAAGGAACGTCCTGCGTTTGCCTTGCCCTTCGTGTTACTGGAGTGCAGGGAGAAAAGTCTTGTCCGGAATTGGAATTCTTGCAGGTTTCAGGAATGCATGTGACTTCTTGTAGCCTTCTCAGAGGAGACCCAGTGGCAGCGCGTGGAAGGATCCCGGAGAAGCCACATGCAGTCGGAATCCAAGGATCTTGTCTGCTCCAAAAGAGAGTGAAGTCACATCTACATTTGCACACAGGCGTATCAGCTAAGGTTGTGTGTAACCACGTGAATTAACTATAGAGAATCTTCATCTATTTTGATCTTTGGAACCATTGATATCTTCTAGGGGCCTTGAAATGATACAGTTTATAGGGTCTTGGGCGGGTTCGTTGTCTCTGCCAGTCGGAAAAATTGAAAGGCAGGAAACATACGAAGGGGAACATGTTGCAGCAGAGAAATCGCAAGCACCGCAGACAGAATAGCCGTTGATGAGCGGTGTTTATCGGAGGTGAGAAAACACACGTGCCACAGGCACACAGAGATAAAGACCCTCTGCTTGGACTTGGAAAACGAAAATCCAGTCTCTTCTCAAGGCCTGCCGGAGTTTAAAGCCTCTGAAGGGTTTTCCTCCTAATTTAAGGTTGGTCAGTTCAAAGAAAGCTAGGGTGCTTGGTTGGCCTAGAACTATGGCAAGTTTACTGCTTCCTTCATTCCTTTCTCTTCTGGCTGGGATCCCAGCCCATGGAATGCTATCACCCTCTTCAAGGCAGGTCGTTTCTCTCCAATTAAAGCTTTCTGGAAAAGCCTTCACAGTTATGACCAGAGGTGTATCTCCTGGGAGCTTCTAAATTCAGTCAAGTTGGCCATGACAGCTAACCGTCACAGCCAGGTTTGGAGACCAGCATGAGAAGCACGTGTGTTCCAATGAGCACATGAGCTGTGGATACCTGTGGACAGTTCACCGTCACTGCCAGGCACCCAGGTGGGCAGGGAGAGAGTCTACCTAAAACATACCCAAAGAGCCCTGCGGTAAGATCACATAGAGAACAGAAGTGTTGTGGCAAGATTGAGTATTTCACACACTAATATTTTCTCTGCTGGTTTTCAGAATCCGTTGAAACTTGTGAGCCCTTTCTGCCTTTCCCTTTCTCCCTTTAGCGGGCATCTTATGCCTATCCCACCGCTGTACTCTGGAAGCAAATAACTTGTCGGACTGAAGGTTTCCATCTGGCTAGATTCTGCCCCAGGATATATCACACAATAGGTCTCTCCTGTTGTTGGTTTAAATGGCTTAAATGATGACATTTTGGGCATATGTGATAAAGATGAAATTGAGGATGTTAGGGCAGGGTCTATTGATCTCTAGGACATAGGAAGGACATAAACTTGGAGGCAAGTTCAGAGGGCAGACTATGGTGTCTCCTTATAAGACACATTAAAGTGCTAATCTTTGGTACCTGCCAATCAGCTCTTAGTTGGGTAGAATCTTTACAGATGTAATCAGTTTGGGATGGGCCTGAATCAGTACAACTGATGTCCTCTTTAGAAGAGGAAAAATTGGACATATGCAGTTACGAAGGGAACCCTGTGTGGAACTATAGCCAGAGCCCCTGAAGTGATGTGTTTCAAACCAAGAGACGCCAGGAGCTGTTAGAAGCTGGAAATGTCAGGAAAGGATCTTGCTTCAGAGACTTAGTCTCAATCTTGCTGACACATGGACCTCCCATTTCTGCTTCCAGAACTGTGACACTGGGACAGAGTACATTCTGACATCTTTGTTTGTTTTGTTTAGTTGGGTTTTCTTTTTCAAGACAGGATTTCTCTGTGTAGCTTTGCAGTCTGTCCTGGAACTCACTCTGTAGACCAGGCTGACCTCAAACTCACAGAGATCCGCCTGCCTCTGCCTCCCGAGTACTGGGATTAAAGGCTTGCACCACCACCACTGCCGGGCTACATTCTGATATCTTAAACCACCCACCTCGATTAGGTGGTCTAAGTAACCTAAAAAGTTATTATAGATTCATTAAAACTGTTCCTTGAGTTGTGTAACACAGACACCTAAGTAGGAAACAAGGTACCCATCATTGTATTGAGTAGCCTCCTGGGGTGTCATGAAATGCAGCTAGTCATTAAATGGAGCAAGTAGGGTTTTTTTTTTTTTTTTGAGTACTGAGAATGGAACCCATGCATACCATGCAAATGCTCTACTCACTCAGCCATAATCCCATCTCATTTTCTCTTACTTTCCTCTAATATCAGATGTCACAATATGGCCCTTAGAGCAGGAAAGGGACACCAGAACTCTTCTAAACTCTTCCCACTGCAAACACACAAGCAAAGGACGCCTTGGGTTCGGGAATGGTGATGTCTTAAATACATTGTAACAAACAAGTTGAGGATAGAGCTCTATGGCAGGGCACTTGCCTAGCAAGGAACCCTGGGTTCCTTCTCCAGTGGGGAAAATTAATTGCAACAAACAGGGCCACTGTTTATTCTTTTACTCTTTAAGAGATCCCTAAGCCAGGTATGCTGATGCACTGGTGAGGCAGGCAGATCTCTGAGTTCTGTTGTAATAGGAGCGGCGGGGCTGCGTCCCCAGCACCCCGGCCGCCTGGCTAGCTTATGCCCCGAAATAACAACACACAAATTGAATTTATTTAAACACTGCTTGGCCCATTATATCTATCCTCTTCTCGGCTAACTCTTGCACCTGGACTAGCCCATTTCTAATAATCTGTGTAGCATCAGTCTTACCGGGAAGATTCTAGCCTATGTCCATCCTGGGTCAGAGCTGAATCGCGTTTGCCTCAGAGAGCAGAGCTCTCACATCAGCCCAGGAGAGGGGAGCATGGCGTCTCTCTGAGCTCACTTCCTCTTCCTCCCAGCATTCTATTCTGTTTACTCCTCCCACCTATGTTTCAACCTATCAGGGCCAAGCAGTTTCTTTATTGCTTAACCAATGAAATCAACAGATTGATATATGACACTCCCACATCAGAGTTCAAGGCCAGCCTGGTCTACAGAGAAAGTTCCTGGGTCAGTTGGGAGCAGCTGGAGTCAGTGACTTAATCCCTTGTGACACTGTGCTAAAGATTTCTATAAAGCATCCCTCATTCCCTTCTCCATATGATGATTTCTGTGCTTCTAATAAGAGAGAGAACACAGCCCTCTGCTGGGGGACAGGGACAGATTCACAAGACAGCCTTCAGGCAGACACAGATTCAGACTCAGAGCAAACAGACAGGGAGGACGGAAGACACACAACACAAAGTAGAGAATTCAAATCTGGACTCCCTCTGGGTTCAATGACACTAAGAGGAAGTTCTTTGGTCTCTTGCCTTAACGGGACACTGGTGCACAGTCGGTGTCTCTGAGTTAGTTTATTATGAATGTGTTCGAATGACTGACTTTGTAGGCTTAGCTTCCCACCTCTGCACTTTAGGATGGACGCAATAATTGGAAGAATGGACACAGTCACATCCCACTGCCCCCGAGCTAGCTCTGGGGGCACCATGTCCACCAGCAGAGCCTTCAGTGAGGCCCATGTGCAGAGTCCACTGTGTCAAGAGCTGCTGAACAGAAGGAAGCCGGTGAAGGTGGTGTCATCGTCCTCATCTGCAAACAAGCCATTAAACCTCTCTCCTCCCGTCACCTGCATCCACACCTCGTCCCCGAGCTTCAGCTCCAGCACGATGCCACCAGAGGCCTGGTCCTCAGAGCTCATGTAACCATCCTTGGTATGCAGGACTTTTGCCCCATTTTTGACCAAAGAGACCTGCACATTCCTGGAAAAAACAGTGATGTGGTAGGTGAAGTAATAGACGCCGGCCACGTGGCAGGTGAATTTCCCCGTCGCCACGTTGTAATGGTTCAGTTCATTGTACAGGATCTTATCGAATTTAATGGGCGCATCAGGAGGAGGGAACTTGCTGATCACCGTGAGACCCACAGTGAAGGCACTCTTAGGCAAGATGGGAGCCTCGCCCACTTTCCCTTTCTCTCCTCGATCGCCTTTCCAGCCTCTCATCCCTCTGACTCCCGGCTCCCCCTGGGGGCCCATGGGTCCGGCTTCTCCCTTAGGACCTGGTTTGCCAATGGGGCCCACTGGACCAGGTAAGCCCTTGGGGCCCAATGGTCCAGTACTGCCCATCAGTCCCTCTGGACCAGTGGGGCCCACGTCGCCTTTATCTCCCTTCTGCCCCTGTGGGCCAGTCTCTCCGGGCAGCCCTTGTTCTCCTGTAGGGCCAATGGATCCCTTCGGGCCATGCTTCCCTGGGGATCCTCTGGAGCCTGGATCACCTTTGATGCCTTTTGCTTCAACTCTTCCATCTGCTCCTGAAGGGAGAAAGATAATGAAGGTGTTTTAGGTTACATTTCCTCGTGAGCAATGTTGGAGTTCCTATCACTAAGCATTTAATTGAGATAAAGCAGTGTGTGGGTTCAAAGATCTGCTCAGAGTCTGAAAAGTCACAAACTCCCAAACTGCATGCAGGGAAATGCATGTGTAAGCACATACACACACACACACACACACACACACACACACACACACACAAACCAACTTAAAAACAAACAAACAAACAGGGTCTCATGTAGCCCAGGATGGCTTCAACTTCACTATAACCGAGAGTAACTAGATGATATTGAACTTCTGGTCCTCCTGTTTGCAGTTCCTGGGTGCTGGGACGATAGCTGTGTTTGACCACTCCCAGTTTATCCAGTGCCAGGAATAGAACCCAGGACCTCGTGCATGCTAAGCAAGCACTCTACCAACAGAGCCACATCCCCAGCCTCCAAAAGCATACTTTAGTCAGTAGCAGGGCTCATCTGAGTATCGACAACTGTGCCACCAAAGTGTCCCATGTTGAGCCAGAAACAAGGGGAAAGCACACATCATTGAAGGACACTATGACAAGGAGCAGACCAATTCAGGCTGCTGTGTCACAGGGCCTCAGTCCCTCAAGGAGTGGGACCTGGAATCAGACATTCATTGTAGCCCCCATGCCTGCCAACTGTGGAGCCCTCGTCTGCCTTTCCATGCCAGTTTTCCTCGGTCTACATGAACACTCCACACCGTTCACTCCCTCCGCCTGGACTGGGAGGCAGTGATGCTCATGAGCAGAGAGCCTGGGCTTACCCCAGAACATTAGCCAACCTTTCTCCAACCCCAGCATCTGTGGACAATACAGGACAAGCAGACAGTGAGCCCCCATCACATCTGCCCCTCATCTACAGAGCTGGAACAGTGATGTTACCCAATTTATAGAATGCTTCTATTTTCATAAAAAGCCTTAGATTAATCCCCAGAATGAGTTACATGTATTTGGCATTACAGCCGTCTTTCTCCATCGGTTACTCCCTACCCTTCAGGTTGCAATTAATTCTGGGAAAGTACCAGTCACCAGTAGCCCAGGGCCCTACTCAAGTGACACCTTCTCCCTGAAGCAGGGCCAGATGCATTGAGTGAAGCAGGACCTTCCTCCTTGGTACTCACGCACTGATGCGAGGTCAGCACGCTGTAGCCTGCTGCCCCAATCTGCCTCCTACCTGATTATGCACTCAGTGTGTGATGGAGAGGGAGACACACTTTCTTCAGCAGTTAGCTAATTAGTAAGGGTCTCCCACTCCCACAAGCACACTCTCACCCATGTGCCTATAGATTCCCTAATGAACTCATTGGGTCACACATACAAGAAAGGAAAACAGACAGGAGAGAAGCAGCAACAGCAGCAGCAGCAGCAGCAGCAGCAGAAAGGGATCTGTGGAACTGGCCAAGAGAGGGTAGTGGGATGAATGTGACTGAAACATTATGTCCAAGTATGAAAATGTCACAGCAGACCCGTTATCTGTAATTAATATATGTTTATAAATGTTTTTGAAAAAAAAGGCTGTGGCACATCATTTGTTTAGCATGCATGAATTTCAATGTTTAATCCCCAGTGCTGGGGAAAACAAAGCAGGACTCCATACTATGCAAAAAGTATATAAAATGCAAATATTGCTTTTTCAGCCACAGCTGTCCCAGAACATGGCAACACCTGTTTGTGTGGCAGCTGAGGCTGCCTTTTGGTGCACAGGCAGATCCCATGACCCACAAGGCTGAGACTGATTTCCATTTGGACATTTCCAGAAGTTTACATATCCCAGTATGTACCTGTAACTATTGAAGAGAGAGAATATATTGGTGGCTGTGGTGGATTATCTTGCTTATCAATTTGAATACATCTAGAGTCAATTAAAACCCAAACATCTGGGCCTACCTATAAGGGATTCATTCTCATATTCTCTCTCTCTCTCTCTCTCTCTCTCTCTCCCTCCCTCCCTCTCTCCTTTCTCCTTTCTCCTTTCCTCTCTCCTTCCCTCCCTCCCTACCTCCTTCTCTCTTTCTTGTTTGCTTGTTTTTTGAGACAGTGTTTCTCTGTGTAGCCCAAGCTATCCTGAAACTCACTCTGTAGACCAAGCTGGCCTCAAACTCACAGAGATCTGCCTGCCTCCCAAATGCTGGGATCAAAGGCATGCACCACCAAACCCAGTGAGAGATTTTCTTTTCTTTTTTTTTTTTAAATATTTATTTATTTATTATGTATACAGCATTCCTTCCATGTATGTCTGCAGGCCAGAAGAGGACACCAGACCCCATTACAGATGGTTGTGAGCCACCATATGGTTGCTGGGAATTGAACTCAGGACCTTTGGAAGAACAGTCAGTGCTCTTAACCTCTGAGCCATCTCTCCAGCCCGAGAGATTTTCTTGATTGGATCATCTGAGGCAGGAAAACCCACCCTAAGTTTTGGCCATACCTTTTGTCATCAGCCCACTGTGATTGACAAAAAAAAAAAAAAAAAAAAAAAAGGAAGGTTTTGGTTTTTGCCCGTTTTCCCTTGTTCTAGCTGGCAAACCTTTCCACCCTGTTGCTGACTCATTCCTTTGCTAGTGTTAGAATCTACCTCTTCACTGTTCCAAGATAGACTGAGGATCAACAGCTCTTTAGGAATTCCCCAGGACTCTAGAACCAGATTGGAACTGCTGAGACATCCAGGCTCATAAACTGAACAACAGATTCTCGGCCTCCCTGTTGGGATACAGCCATCGTTGGACTACACAGGCCACAGTTTGTAATCCCCATCCCCCTTCTCTCTGTGTTTATATTTATATACAATCACTCTACCAGTTCTGTCCCTTTAGAGAACCTTGACTTATACAATGGTTCATCCTGGAAGCACCAGACAGATCAGTTCACAGCAGTGTGGATCGGCTGCTGTCAGTCCAGCCTTGTGTCAGAACACTGTACAAGGGATGACGCAAAGTCACCACTGACCTGGTTCTCCTTTCTCCCCACGAATTCCATCCTTCCCTGGATCTCCGGGATGTCCTGGTTCTCCTAGGTGGAAGGGAGGAAAGCAGACAAGAGTTGAGAGGCCAGTTCCAATCTCCCGGCTATGAGTCTCCAGCAGTGGTTGATATGGGAAGTCCTGGGTTGCCCCAGCCTGCCTCCTCTTCCACCAGTGGAGGTGGAGGTAGCAACTGTTGGTGAGTATCCAGGGTGTTGGATCAGGTAGGATGAGCAGGTTATAAAATGTGTTGGTGACTTCCTGAACACCCAGCTGTGGGGTGCCCAAGGAGCCCGAAGCAAGGCAAACTGAAACACAGAGGGCCATGCTGCAAGTCTGTCTCGGGACTTGGACTCGGAAGTGATCTGAAGGTGGGAGGTGCTAGATGCATCTCTCGTTCCAATCCCATTCACTCGAAGAGTGGAGCGGAAGGCTCTCCAGGTGCTGTGAAGCATCGGAGAACTCTGTGCCATGACTGTTGGGGAAGGAAAAGCATGGTAGACGGGGTGAAGACCGCGGAGCAAGCTGGGATGGGACACAAGGGTTCCAGTAGTCACACACCATCTTGAGTCTGGGAGCAGGCCACCAAGTAACGGCCACACTATGGTGACAGAAGAGCTCACAAAGCCATGGTTTACTCCAGGTTCTGTCTCGCTCAAGTTAGCCAAGACCCCAAAACTTAAACCCTACCATTGTAGTTGTGGGGTGACAAGCAGCTGGGACAGCCTTCAACTCTCACGACTGGAAAGAGACACGGGTTGGTTTGCATCTATCATAAAGCCTGCTGTTACCCCAAGCAAGTCCTGAGTCCCATTGAACCACCAAGAGGGAGGTATCCCCAAAGCAGCCCTCCTCTCCATTATCTCCCATTCCTTGTCTGCACCACCCTAAAGCCTGAGCGTTCCTACTAAATTTCTCTTTTTCCCTGCTTAGTTCCAAATTCTTGTATTCTGTATATCTCAAAGTTTTTAATACAGGCCAGAGCTTTAACATCTACCTGAACAATTGAATGTATGTTATGGACACTGTACTAATTGTGTGTTGATTATGTAAAACACACAGTGAGCTGGGCAACAGTGGTGCACACCTTTACTCCCAGCACTCAGGAGGCAGAGACAGAGGCAGGTAGATCTCTGTGAGTTCAAGACCAGCCTGGTCTACAGAGCAAGATCCAGGGCAGGCTCCAAGGCTCCACAGAGAAACCCTGTTTCAAAAAAAACAAAACAAAACAACAAAACATACACACATAGAGCGCATCCTCAGAGTACCGGGTAAAGAAGCAGCAGATTTTCCTCCCAAGCAGCCCGCATTAACATCATTCTCCAAAGAAATAACACATAGTAGAATATATATACGAACTAAATGGAAAAAGAGAGAAACAGATACTTTTGTTTGTTTTCTTTCTATTGTTTGTTGTTTATGTATCTCTGGCTGTCCTGGAACTCAATATATAGTCCAGGCTGGCCTTTAACTCACAGAGACCCATCTGCTTCTGCCTCCTGAGTTTTGGGATTAAAGGCATGGGCTACCAGAACACATGTGTTTTTAGGAAATCCGTTTGGACCAAGCTGGGGAGGTAGCTCAATGACAAAGAGACAAGATGGGGACACTGGTGGGCGAGGGTTCCGTGGGCAGGTGGAACAGTATACCAGCAGGAAGAGAGGGACGAGGCAGTAAGAAGCTGCAGACGTTCAGTACCTGTATCTCCTTTGTCACCCTTGGAGCCATCTCGTCCATCTCTTCCCGGGAGGCCATTGTGACCTGGATTCCCCGGGATGCCAGAGTGCCCTTGCCGGCAGGTGTCCTGGGAGTACGCACTCTTTGCACATGCACCCATAACCAGAAGGAGCCACCAAATCTTCATGATCAGATGACAGGGACTGGGAGGGAAGAGGAAAACAGAAACTGAAAAATGTCTGGTCACTGTGTGTAGATATAGTTGCTGGGCATGGACACAGCCTCTCCTCTCTGCGATGAGACCCAGCCTTGATCTCTTGGCTTCATAACCTCTCCTCTCTGCTATGGGACAGGCCTTGGTCTCTGGGCATGGACACAGGCCCTCCTCTCTGCTATGGGACAGGCTTTGGTCTCTGATATGGACATGGTTGCTGGGGAGTGACTTGGCCTTTTCTCTCTGCACTGACAACGGCTTGAACATGATCTTACGTGTCCGATAATCGGAGCAAAAAGGCAGAAACCAGGCACCTGACCAAGCTGTCGCCAAGCCTGACAGAGTGGCACATGCCTATAATCCCAGCATTCAGAAGGCTGAGAAAAAAAATCTTAAGTTCTAGGTCAGCCTGAGCTATATAGCGAGACTCTATTGTTGAGGGGGGGGGTGGAGGGAGGGAAGCAGGAAGGGAGGGAGAGAGAGAGGGGGGGGAGAGAGAGAGGGGGGAGGGAGAAGGGAAAGGAGAGAGAGAGGGAGAAAAGAAAGGCATATTGTCCTCAGGTGGTAACACACAACTGGGACCACTTTTAATAGTCAGTAAAATGTGGAAGACGAGTTTTGAGTTCCAGAGACTCAAATTTATTGTTTCAATTTGAGTGAGCCACTTTTTTGAGCCAGAGAAAAATGTTTTCTTATCTCATGGAGCTGATGTAAAGATCAAATTTGACCACAAAATAGATGAAAAAGCACACGAAAATAATAATGTTCACTTAGAATTACCATCTGAGCCAGCAATTCTTTTCCTGGGAATAGAGCCAAAGAAAAACAAAAACAAAACAATAATAACAAAAACTGAGAAACTTGAACAAACTCTGTTCTATGGAATAATCCCTTTGTACACGGTGAAGATTTGTCGCTGTGATTGGCTTAATAAAGAAGCTGACTGGCCAATATCATAACTGAATAAAGTAAGAAAGGAGAGCCAAACTGAGAATACTGGGAAGGGGAAGAGTGGAGTTTGGAGTCCCCAGCAGAGAGACAGAGAGAAGCAAGTTGGGCATGCTGTACTGAGAAAAGGTACTAACCCATATGGAGGGTACATAAGAAATGAAAAATGTGTTAATTTAAAGTGTAAGAGTTAGCTAATAATAAGCCTGAGCTATTGGCAGAGCGTTTGTAATATTAAGCTTCTGTGTGTTTATTTGGTAGCTGCTAGCTACCTACGTCTGCCTACATCTCTGTACCTGGCAGCAATGTCCACAGAGGCCACAAGGGGGAGCAGCTCACGAGGCCATAGAGGATAGAATATGTAGTGTATAAATACAGTGGAATGCCATTTGGCCCCCAGAAAGGCAGAAAATTCCAGCCCATGCTGCATCATGGATGAACCTCAAGGACATTAAGCGGTGACAAAATCTGGGATTGAAAGTTAAATCTGTTAAATTTAAAGCATGCAAAGTAATCCAACTCATGGAGAAGGCAACATAGTGGGTGCCAGGAGCTGAAGGGGAGGAGGTGCTGTTCGGGGGAAAGATGAAACCTCTGCAGGTCTATGATGGGGACGGCTACATGGCTACAGGATGCTGTGAATGTACTCATTGCTCTCAGTCATACACTTAAGACGGCTCAACCGGAAAGTTTGAATTTATATGTACGCTTGCTCACGATAAAAGACAGTAAAACATTAAAGCAGAGGAAGTGACTCAATTGTAGAAAGGCTGCCTTGCACACGCGGGGCCCTGAGTCCCATCCCAGCGCTATACACATATAACAGAAATTATGTGGCCTTAACAGCAACATACCAAACATCGACGCTGGGGCTGTGGCTTCAGCTCAGTGCTAGAACACTTGTGTGAGGTACGAGTTCTTGGCTTAACCACCAAGGCTACAGCAAAAAGACACCCGAGCCTCTGTGATAGTGCATTCCTGAGCACACAGCAGGCTGAGGCCCAGGCCTGTGCACACACCAGCAGTTTGGGGGAAGCCCATTTCCCAACTCCTTTCCTCTGAGAACACTGGCCCTCTTACTTGGCTTCCCGCCTCTTCGTAATTGTTTGTTTTTAATCTGCCTTCAGCCTCAGGTTGGAGCTGAGATCCGGGTGAGAGGGGAAGAATGGCTGGCAAACTGCTCTCCACAATAGGATCAGCATGCAAGTCCCTGCGGGGTTTGAGTCCATGGGATGCCGATGAGGAACCAACCCTTGAGCATGCAAAGTGCCACATCACCTCTCCCTCGGGAGCCGCCTGGCAGGGATTCTGCACTGATACAAGGTCACAGGTCATCTGACTGTATTTTCAACATTATGTCCCCAGTATAGTATAGAGCAGCAGATTGAACAGCAATGGCTGAAGGCAAGGACGATGTGATGACAGCTCTTTGAAGAATTTCGGAATGAAACAAAACAAAGAAGAACACACGGGTTAATGCCACCCTTAGATCCCAGATTCTTATGTACCGTCTGCAGTAACATAGATGTTCATAAGCCTCTGGAAAGGCAAGAAAGAGAGAGAGAGAGAGAGAGAGAGAGAGAGAGAGAGAGAGAGAGGAGAGAAAAGAAAAAAATGAGGGGGGTTCTGTCCCTTTGATCCAGGAGTGCCATCTCTAAAATTACTCATAATAAAGCAAGATCTGTGTGCTGAAGGTACCTGCAGCATCATCTGTTAAGGGGGGAAAAGGGCACATTATGTAATGGCTAACAACAGACACAGGGACACAGGGAGCGGGACCGTACATAAGCACTGAAAGAGCTATCATGATTGATGACATATGTAAAAGATGCCTGGAGGCAGAAGGATGATGAGTTCAAGATCAGCTTGAGTACGGATGAGATTCTGTCTCAAAAGAGCCAGGCAAAAACATAAAAGACTAAAATGGGGCTGGCGAGATAGCTCAGCAGCTATGTTCTCTTGCTGCTCTTGCAGAGGACTGGAGTTCAGCTCCTGCACTGCCTCTGAGCTCATGAGTCCTCTTTCTGGCCTCTGAGACTATCCACACAACAAGCACAATACACACAGAGACATGCAAAAAATAAAGTAGAGGTTTAAAGAATTTTAAAGTGGTGTTTAGAGACTAAAATAACAGGCACCTTATGAAGATATTGATGCAGGTATTTTATCAAAAACTAGAAATATATGTAAATAACCCAACATGTTAATGTTCAGAATGACGAGGTAAGAGGCTTTCCTGTGGAAAATGTCTTTGTAGTGTTAATTACACACTTGTAGCTATTTTTTCATTATTTTTAATTGTGTCAAGTGCACGAGTGCACACACATGAACATAAAGTCCCTTGGAGTCCAGAGCATCAGATGCCCAAGGAAGTTGGAGTTACAGGCTGCCAGACGTGGGTGCTACGAACTGAATGCTACCCACAGTGCTCTTAACCTGAGTGACGTCCAAAAAACTGTGTCACCCTCTAGTGGAAGCTGTGGAGTATTATGGGATACAGAAAGTGTTTCTGGAAGAGGAATCCCAGCTGTTTCCCTTTCAGTCAGGAATGCGCTCCACTTCAGGAAGCTGAGTTTTCTTAGAGCCACATCCATGAGTTATCCACAGCGGCTTCTGCTGCTGAGCTCACGGGTGACGGGTAGATTCTACACCAATTCCTCTTGTATTTTACCAGCGTCCCCCTCGCGTCCCAACCTCTCCATAAAAACCCACCTGCCAGGGTGGAGATGGCTCAGTGCTTAAGAGCTTGGGCTTCCATAGGACCTGGGTTAAATGCCCAGCACCCACAGGGCTGCTCACGACCATCTGTAACTCGAGTTCCAGATGATGCGACTCTCTCCTGGCTTCCAAGGTGGTACAGAGAGACAGTTCTGGCCTAACACCCGCCCACGTTTAAAAGGAAAAGCTACTTGTGGTGCCTCTTCTGATTAATTTTCTCTAATTCACAGTCAAGGGGAAGAACATTTCAGGTTCCTTATGTCCCCTCAAACACTTCAAAGTCCTTACGAAGCCCCAAACACTAACGTTGGACAGAAATCGGGAGAACAACCTGACTTTTTCCAGGCAAGGTCTTTCTGACGCCACTCAGGGCAGCTGAGAACTCATGACCCTCCTGCCTCAGCATTCCAAGTGCTGGACGGCGGGCATGCTACGCTGGGCCAGCTTGTGAGCAGTCTTTGCTGAGGCCCGGCTTGCTTGAGCATAAAGCAGGAGGGATGACATCACGGTGTCCCTCCTCCCTAAGCTGGCTTTATTTGCTTTTCTCATATATTCAGCACAATGTCACAGCACTTCTCTTTTCCTCGACACGCACGAGGCTTTTAAAGACCATACAAATTAGCAGAGACGTAACCATTAAAACAGACTCGTTAAAACATGTAGCGGATCATCTGTGAGCTTCTCTAGGAAGGGCTGCTATTCTTGTGATTTATCCTGTTTTGTTTTGCTTTTCTTGCCTCCTCCGAGGCCCAGTATTGCAGAATTCTGGCAAGTGAAAATCTTTGATTTTTCTCTCCTGTTTAGCGCCACCATCCCAATACCCCCGCCCCGTGTGTGGTGTGTGTGTGTGTGTGTGTGTGTGTGTGTGTGTGAGAGAGAGAGAGAGAGAGAGAGAAAGAGAGAGAGAGAGAGAGTCAGTCTCGTACTACAGCCCAGGCAGGCTGACTAGAACTCACTCTCTCTATCAAGCCTTCTGTGCCAGCCTCTCCTGTGTGGCATTACAAGTATGAACCACCACACCTGTCTGCCCTTTAGAAAAACATTTTAGAAGCAGATCACCGCTGTTCACACCCAGAGCTTTTAAAGACACCCGGCTACCTTGGAACCCAGGCGCCTTCAACTCAACACGGGAAAAAAAAAATCCTCTCCGTCTCTCTTACCTGAAGTCCTAGGCTGCACACGGACACTGTGAGAATAGGGAGCCCACACACGGTAAATAAAATCATGCCTTCCTGCCGTACAACTCCCCAGTGGACATAACTGCAAAATAGCAGGAAGGGGAGGGGACGGAGGGAGGCACAAGAGGTCTTGGATGAGCTTCAAAAATCACAGCAGCACTGGGGTCAGGTGGCATCTCTCTGGAGCACCCCTGGGTGTGGAAAACTTTACCTCTTTCTTCTGTCGACCTCTGAGGTAAAATGAGGGGACCCCAGGTGTTCCAGCAGGTGGGATGTGGGAAAACGGATCCTCATTGCAGGTTTCTTTCCTTAATGTGAACAGCAGCTTCTTATTGGCCTTGAGTCCATTGTGGGGCGACACACAGAAATGACACAAATGGCCGTGATAGTAACTGGGTGGCCTGTGCATCGAAGACCATCAGGATTACTTTTGTTTACTTAGAACTTTCAAATGATTCGTTACTATGGCCTGTGGCTTCCATCAAGGGCAAAACTAAAATCAAGGGTACCCTACAAGTCAGTTAATCCTCCCCTTGGCACTCACATTTCCGCAGGACACTTTGACAGCCAGAAGGCAGAAGGGAAAGGCCTTCAGATGTGCTTTGGGGGTTAGTGTGGTCAGGAGGTTGCTCTGAGTACTTGTGACTTCTGAAGTACTAGGTAAGGCTGGATATTCCCAGTGACCCGCTCAGCCCTTTAAATATAGTAAACGGTAAAATAAAGTTATTTTCTCCCGGTTGGGTATTTAATAGCTCAGTGGTATAGCGCTTGCCCAGCACTCACAATGCCTTGGGTTCAGTCCTCAGTTTAAAGGGGGGTGGGTTGGGGACAGTGGTGGTGCATACCTTTAATCCCAGCACTCAGGAGGCAGAGGCAAGTGGATCTTTATGAGTTCAAGGCCAGGCTGGTCAAAAAAAAAAAAAAAGTTCTAGGACAGCCAGGATTACACAAGAAGACTTTTCTCAAAAAAACAGGGGAAAAAAGTTTTCTCCATAAAAGGGCTTTGAAATGTGTAACAGGTACATGTGGATAGGGACTTGAGGAGTCTAGAAGGCTTTGATATGTGTCCACAGGCATGTTCCAAGGGAAACGGACCTTTCAGGCAGACAGAAACCCCTTTCATGATTTCCTGAGGAATGCTGTTCCCTCTATAGCCCAGCCTGAGCAGAGCAGGTTATCCACTGCTTTTGGGGAAAATCGGGGTTCTGTTTGGGCCTGACAGTTGCCCTTCCCTTTCAGGAACTCCCGAGTTTCAACTGTTGGTGTGCCCGATGCGGCATTACCATGACCCAACCAGACCCTTCCAACGTCTGAGTAGTTAGTTTAGACCACGCACAGAGCAGATGAGGACTTTGTCCTTCCATTCACTCTTCAACCCATGGAGAACGCTGCAGTTGCCATGGGTTGCACCTTGCAGTCATTCCTCGAGCATGCTGCAGCCATCGTGGTTGCACCTTGCAATCATTCCTCGAGCATGCTGCAGTGCTATGGGTTACACCTTGCAATCATTCCTCGAGCACGCTGCAGCTGTTGTGGGCTGCACCTTGCAATCATTCCTCGAGCATGCTTCAGCTACCATCAGCCACACCTTGCAGTCACTCCCCTCCAGCTTCTACTGAGAAGGGTAGAGACATTCAGTCACAAACACAAGTTTCAGGAACATGAGAGGACGCTAGGCTGAGAAGGGCATGAGGTCTACCTAGCAGCCACCTGGGTATGCAGGTACTGGGAAGTCTCACCTTACACAGCAAACCACACCCCATGTGCCCTCAGCAGCACAGCAGGCAGCCCCAACGACATACCCAGGAGGAGGTGGGATTGGATTGGGAGCATCCACTGAGCTAGATCTGGCTTCTTTGGGGCACAGCCAGGCCCCAAAGTCCCTTCATTTGTGGGCAGTGCAGCTGGTTGCTAGAAGAACCTCTGTGGGTCACGCAGCTTCAAGCTGACACAGTCCCCTTTGTTCCCCTGACCACTTGGAATTCTCTCCAGCTGTATTCCTAGCTCTAGCAGAATCAGCAGTTTGACAGGGTGCCTGGTCCACTGTTTACACTACTCCTTTGCCTGTTTGTGGCACTCCAACTCATTCTTTGCATAAGGAGAGGACTCGGTCACCAGTGTCACTCCCCTTCCCCAAGACCTGCTGGCATCACCGCAAAGTCTGCTAGGTTATCTCCCGGGGCATCCCTCTACCTGATTTCAGATTCACTGTAACCTGGGTTCACAATCCTGGCAACAGCTGGCCTTGAGCCATTTGGCCACTTTAGGGAATGCCACCTGAAACCAGTGCCACAGGGTCAGAGTCAACTGTTAACATCCAGCTCCACAGAGACCACCTGGTCCCAGCTGACTCAGCAGAAGCCATGTGTTTATCCACAGAATCCTACAGGGGCCTTGGACCTCCGTGAAGTCCTTAGGAGTTGAGTCCTGGCCTGAAGTTTGTCGGGGACCGGACTCCGTTCTAGGAGCTGTCGTGTGCCTACGTCACATCTCTGGCACTATTGATGCAAGGATGAACTTCATCGTATTTCTATAGGGTTTTCCAACCACATACTCCTGTGTAGGGATATGGTCTCCTGTGCATACAGCAGCCAACTAATACATGCTTGTTTCCCCCTCCTCCCACCCCAACTCTTCTAGAATAAAATACTGGGCCCTCCACTTACGCTTCCTTCTACGTATGGAACCATGCCAGGTCACCGTGTTGCCACTGTCACCCTTTCACCCAGCGGAGCCCACGGAGAGGTGAGCAAGGGTACCAGGGGACAGATGCTGCTGGGAGTCCACAGAAGGCAGGAGGCAGCCTTGGTAACCCTGAGGAACCCTTTTCGGATTAGTCACAGCAAACAATGGGCTGTTTACTGGGATTTTCTGAGCTTGCTAATGAGAAGAGGAAATTCTTATTCACCCCACACCCTGGGAGAGGGAGGTCAAGGCCAAAAGCTCACCTCCCAGTGAAGGGTCTTGCCCGCAGCTCTGGCCACTCAGAGACATAGAGACCTGGTCACCCACATCCCACCATTCATGGGAAATTGCTGCAACAGACTGCCCTCTCTGGCTCCTATATTACTCTAACGGCTTTGGAAGTCCAATGGCCCTTTTCCTCATTCTCCTCAGAGCCTTTCTCCAACATCCTGCCTCTCTCCCCCCCCCCAGTGATTTCCTCCCACCCAATAGGAAGGAGTCTTTAGGAAGATGCGCCAAGGTCGGAGCAATGAAGGATCTGTAAGCTCCAGAAACCGCAGCCTTTAAAGAGTTTTTCTTGAGATCGCGGTTTAGGTTAGGTTTAGGTTCACTTTCACCTCCTTATGTAGCCAGGGGAAACCTGCATCCACCAACCTGTGCTTCCACACTGTTTCCACACAGGACCGAGAAGCAAAAGCAGGGCGCTGTGCATGCCCCAGTCCCACCTCTTTTTGTACAATGTGGCTTACTTTATATGGAGACGCATCACTAAGACCAGTTTGACGAAGTATTTTAATATACAGATACAAAATGACAAATAGAGATTCACAGCATTTACAAGAAATCAAATACCTATTTTTTAAAAAACAACAACAACAAAAAACCCTTCATTTAGCAAAAAAATGCACATCTTGCACACAGATCCTATTTCAGTGTCAAGGTCAACTCGCCATCTCAAGAGTAGCACTTGACTTACACAGACCACAGCACCCCAATATGGATTAGTTTTCACCAAAAGCATAGCCAAGAAGTCAGCAAGTCATGCACACTGGGCACCAACGTGTACCCCCCAAAAGGGACCAATTATTAAATTACAGAAGTGGCTCAAAATACTTTCTAAATATAAACGGTCATGCCTAAGAGACCATGAAGGTAATAATGAAGTACGTGGGATGGCTAAGCAAATTTTCATACATTATATAAGCTGACTCCCTCACCCCCCCAGACTAGCTACTTACTTTGTCCCAAGTCCTTCAAACTCCCCTTCCCTGGATCCTGAGAAGAAACCATTTGTGGGCACACTGCACCCAATATCCTAGCTTTACGCTGCTGAAAGACACTGACTCACACTTCTTGGCACTGGCCTGAGGGACACTTCTGCTTTTCCTATCTGGAATGAAGACAAAATGCAGAAGCCATGCCCTGGCTCCAGGAAACTCCAACTGGAAACAGAACTGACCTGTCCTGAGAAATATCCAGGTCTAATTCTCCACACACGCATGATGCTGGATCGCAGGCGCTTACAAAAGACTTCCACTGGGAACTGGATTTCAAATTAAATACATTTTTGCTTTGTATGTAAAAACAGCAACGTAGGATGTGGAATCAGTCTTGAATGGCTTGGATAGTAAAAGGCACAGTATTTAGAAATGGCGTTCCATAGTGGTGATGGTTCCCGCCTGCAGAAGCAGGTCTACCATATGTCTCTTGAGAGCCCGACTAGCTGTCTACCACTCCCTTTTACTCTTGAGACAAAGCCTGGAATGTTCCTTCTTTTTATACACTTTCAAGTATTATTTATGATCACCTTTCACCTACCACATGGTGGTCATATATAATCTAAACCAGGGAGGCCCTCTCAACTGTATCAACAGAGCTGGCAAATTCTGAAATGCTAACGACAGAACAAATGAAATCATTAAAATGGAAATCAAATCACAAGTTGTTTTGGCCGTTCAGGGAAAGGGAGGGAACGTTCACGAGCCTCAGACACCATTCCGGCAAGAGGCTCCGTGCTGTTTCTCTTTTCTTCCTTTCAAAGTAGAGCACAAGCCTCAAATCAAGAAGGAAGTTTGGAGAACTAAAAATAATACTTAAGGTCTTCCACTTTTTGTAGAACTCAGGTATTTGGTAATAAAATTTATATAGACATACAGATTTTTTACAAAGTCAAAAGGCTATTATAGCTTTTAAAAACACATTAGTTTTCAAACTCACCCAGAAATCCCAAGTAAGATTCATCCGGGTCAGACATTTGATCAAACACTTCTCACACTGTATAAAATTGCCTGGGGCCGGCCCAGGTCTTGACCGTGACTCGGGATTGTTAGGAGGTCTGTGGAGGTAGGTGGGAACCGGAAGTTAGGGCAGCTGGGAAATCTATCAGGACCAGTCACAAACTTAATGTATTACTTCTTCACTGTCATTCACTGTAACAGCAAATGAAGTCTGCAGTGAGCCTCAGGTTGAATCAGTGACTATAAACAGGACCAAAAGACTCTCTTCACTTCCTCAAATCAGTTCACGTATTAAGAGCACAACTGTTGAAACTGCCGGACAGACACAGTGTAGCAGAGAAAGTACACTAAGTATAATTTCCAAAATATATCATTGCATTCAGTTAGTAAAATACAAAAACAACCTGTCAGTTATAGAAATGCAGCTAAGCTGAGGCATCTATTTAAGGATTCTCTCACTCGCTCTCTGTCTCTCTAACACACACACACACACACACACACACACACACGTTCTGTGCATTGAACCACTTCATGACACACAGAAACAGCCCAGCCCTGGGGCTTCTGACCACAATCCCCAGCAGTGTTGCCTCTGAGTGAACACGCCCAGGGTGCACAGCAAGGCCGAGGCTAACCCCAGGTCCAGGGTCAAGGTGATTTGCTGTGAGGTCAGTAGCTTTAGGCCTAGCTCTAGCTGGGGCGAACTGGGTAGAGGAACCGTGCTGATGGACCAATATCTTCATCTCTAACACTGCAGACTTGTTTGTTCTCAAGCAAGAGCTGAGGAGCAAGGAGAACCTTGCAGGAACTGCTCTCAAGAACAAGCTTGTCCAAAAGGCACAGCTGCATGGTGGGATCCCTCCCTGCCAGCTCACTGTGTCGATTAAAATGTAGGACCAGTCTTCCTTATATCTGGTTAAAAAGCATTTTTATCAAATTCCACAATGTCAACAAAGGGAGGTTACTCTCTGTGGGCGTTAAACTCATTAAACTGTCTCTCAGAGCGAAGGAGTCAACCTCCAGATGACACAGCCCGTGAACTACCGTTTCAAGGTCATGTGACAGGTATCTCCACATCCCAGGAAGCAGGACGCTTTGTCTCTCGCTTTCTCTGTGGAACCTCTGTGTCTTCATCACCTCACTGATGAAGAAACTGCAAATGGCTGCTGAAGATGCGCGGGTGCCCATTCTCATGTTATCAAACTTGAAACAATTTTCACCTCGCCACTATTTCTGTGAACGGCAGCTTCTTCAGTTGTGCTGTGAGCAGGACAAACGAGCTGGCAGTGCCCTTCCCTCTGGTCAGGGAAGTAGCACGCGGCTTTGAGGATGCTATCATGACCCACATTGCCGGGGCGACAGGCGCCTCCTGTCTCTCCCTAGCTTGTGAACAGGGAACCTTGTAAGATGAAGCCTACACTCTTGCTTGGCACTAGGTACACCTTGGAAAACAGTGGGCACCTGCCCAGCACTTCTAACCCCTTCACTGTCTCTGCCAGGCCTGACCTGACCCAGGCCATCCTATGGCTGCCAACATCCTACCAATCTCCATCAATGCTTAAAAACAAACACAGAAGGCATCCTTAATATAGTGGCCCCCAAGGGACTGAAAGGCTCTTGGAACTGTCTGGAACTGCAGCAGGGGTGTGACCATCAGTGGTAAACTCACAGGACCACTGGGTCAGCTGTTCCCATGCTGAGAGAGGCCTGGTCTCCACATCCCGGCCACCTGAGAGCGCAGCTCGGCTTCCAGTGTAGGACAGAGCAGTGCTTCACGGTGCCCTTCTTTCCATGAGGGCAGCAGGGCCTCTCAAGATCAAAGATGAGTTCAACTCCTTCTCCTCGTCACAGATTCCTAAAAGAAGCATGCAGCACCACACCGGACACCACACCGAAGAGACGAACCTGGCCTTCCTCCCCACAGTACCTCAGAGGCACATCCTGAGTGAGGCTCATTTTCTGAAGGGGGTTAGTTTGTGGAAAGTGTGCCAGAAGAGTGACGGCTTCCTCTTGGGCTCGGCCAAGGCGAAGACTTGCTGCTGCGGGATGCTGGTAGGCACGGTGATGTGGCGCTGGTGAACGGGCGGCAGGCTCTGGTGGGGCGGGGCCACGGGGCAGCTGCTGTAGCCTAATTCAGGAAGGACAGACAGACAAATCACTTAAAAGCCACACTGGGGCTTGAAGTACTTAACTGATTCACAGAAATCAAAAAGCCATCTAAGAAACTGTCCTAAGCAACAAGACTTTCGGATAGCCGGTGTGGGGTCAGCAACGGTTACGTCATGGAGACTCCCCCAAACTCTCACAGGAAGGAAGCCCGGAGATGAAGCAGATCACCTTTCACTGCCAGGGAGGTCAGGGCGGAATCAGAACTGGGCTCCTGGTATGGATGGGTAAGTAGTAACAATGCTCAAATCAAGGCCTGAAGTCAACACTCCCTCGGCCCAAATGCTACTCCACACTGACTGGCCCTGAGTATTTGGAGGGAAATTCTTTGATTTCTCTGTGCTTTAGTTCCTCATCACTCTCTAAAACAGGAGTAACGGTACCAGGGTGTCACAAGAACAGGTGAGGTGACATTCATTGGCACTATCTACCCTGGGGACATTGAGTGTGCGCACTAGGACCCTGATGTGGCCTGGCCGCGCTTGCTTCTGCGTCACTGCCAAGTTACACTCCTGTGCACAGAGTGGGGAAGCACACTCGAGAAGAAGCCTAGGGTCTTCTCACCCACTGACGCAGAGTGTCGAGTGTCGACGTACAGCTGTGTTGTAAAACGTTACTGTAACTAGGCAAAGGTGTGTTACATTTGTTTAATTATGTAGACGTGTGTTCGTTTCTTTAAAGAAGCCTTTGTTTCACCTTACTTGCCTAAGGCACCTGATTGAACTAATAAAGAGTTGTATGGCCAATAACTAGGCAGAGAGAGAGAGAGGGAGAGAGGAGAGGGAAGGAGGGAGAGAGGAAGGAAGGAATGGAGGGGCTGGCAGACAAAAAGAATAAATAATAGGAGGAGAAAGCTAGGCTTGAAGAGAGAAGAAAAGAGAGAATGAGGGAAAAAGGAAGGGAGACACCCAAGGCCAGCCAGGCAGCAGACAGACAGAAGAAGCAGAGCAAGTATACAGAGGGGAGGAAGATAAAAAGCTCCTAGGCAATAGTTAGATAAAGAGAAACAGGTTAACTTGAAAAATCTAGCCAAAAACAAGCCTAAGCGAGGCTGAGCATTCATAACTAATAGTAAGCCTCCCTGTCATGATTTGAGAAGTGGTTGCTGGCCCAAAAGAATACGCCTGGTCACCTATAGCGGGCAAGCATTTTGCTAATGGAGATTCCTCCTCAAACCAAAGATGCCTGGTGGCTAAGTGGTACCATAATCCCCTCTCACCCCTCAGGAATGTGAGGAGCAGGGAGCACTGGCAGGGCTAGGAGGCGTGAAGGCCTCTGCTGCTGTCTGAAGTATTTCATGCACCTGCATGCAAACCTGAAAGACTCCACCTACATGTCAATTTGGGTCTGTTTCTTTAGTGTCCCGGCTCTGTCTGTCCACCCAGTGTTGGAGAAGGTTCTCTGTGGACACTGCCTCCATATTACCACAAGAGCCACAGGAAGGAGGCAAAGCCTCCACCAACCTTACCTTTAGATTTCCCATGTCCGGCTTTCTGGGCATTCAACATAGCGAGTTTCTTTTGATTTTCTGGGATTTCCATTCCTGGATTTGGAAACAGAGGTAGTCCATACTCAGAACCCGAAAACATTGTCAAAACAAAGTGTGTACTACATAGACCAGTGCCAAGGTGTTCTCTACAGACTGGATCAAAGAACCCTGAGAGGAAAGGCACCAGCGATGTCACCAGGGACCTCACAATGACCTCTGAACCCGGGTGTTTTGGCACGTGCATGATATGAGGTGCTACTGTCATGAGACACAGACCCTGATGTCTCAAGACAGACACGCCCGGGGCCAATGTCCACACGGAAGCTACCATAATTGCAGGTCTAAAGCACTGAACTCTGGAAGAGAGCCCAAGGCAAAGAGGCCTAGGGCTGCTGCTCACAGGAGATGGGAGCTCTATGGGTTGAGATTCTACTCACCTGAAGCCTCAGGTTGGAGCTCTGCATCGTAGCCCTGAAGTGTGGACTGAAATGCCATCTACCGTCTACATACCCATTGTGGGCCAACTATGTAAAAACAAGCTGTACCCGGAGAGAGGACAGAGAGACAAACAGCAGAGGAGCTGCGGCGGGGCTGGGGTGACTGCTTCTCCTGAGGTGAGGAGCCTTGTAGCACTGCAACGGAGCGGAGCCACACTCTACCTCCGCAGCTCGGGGTGCCCCTTGTCTCTGTTTCCAACCCTACCTTCTAGATAGGCTCTGCTCCCCTGGCTTCCTGCAGTCACATACCCATGTCTGTCTGACCGGCGGGGTCTCCTTCCCACCCCATACTCAGACACAGAGATTGGGGTCTTGCTCCAGGCCCAGCCTGAGGACCTGTCCACACTGGACACAAAGCAGAAGACACACACAAGTTGCAGAACAGAGCTGGAAGTGTTTAGGATGCCTGTGTGATCATCATGGACCCTCAGCGAAAGGAGTGCAAGCATCCGACTCTAGCTGCGGCAGACAGTGTGAACGACTGCGCAAGCTGTGGGAGAGCAAGCATTCCGACCTGGGTGCTTCTAGTCACACCAGACAGTGTGAACGACTGCGCAAGCTGTGGGAGAGCAAGCATTCCGACCTGGGTGCTTCTAGTCACACCAGACAGTGTGAACGACTGCGCAAGCTGTGGGAGAGCAAGCATTCCGACCTGGGTGCTTCTAGTCACACCAGACAGTGTGAACGACTGCGAAAGCTGTGGGAGAGCAAGCATTCCGACCTGGGTGCTTCTAGTCACACCAGACAGTGTGAATGACTAAGTTGGGGGAGTGCAAGCATTCCGACCAGGGTGCTTCTAATCACACCAGACAGTGTGAACGACTAAGTTGGGGGAGTGCAAGCATTCCGACCTGGGTGCTTCTAGTCACACCAGACAGTGTGAACGACTAAGTTGGGGGAGTGCAAGCATTCCGACCTGGGTGCTTCTAGTCACAGCAGACAGTGTGGATGACAGTGCAAGCTGTGGGAGAGCAAGCATTCCGACCTGGGTGCTTCTAGTCACACCAGACAGTGTGAATGACTAAGTTGGGGGAGTGCAAGCATTCCGACCTGGGTGCTTCTAGTCACACCAGACAGTGTGGACGACAGCGCAAGCTGCGGGGAGAGCAATCATTCCAGCTCGCCGCTTCTCGAGCTGCGGCAGACAGGGTGACCGACTGAGTAATCGCACCTCACATTTTGGTAACTACCTGCACACTTCTGAGAAGGATTTCATGACAAGCCTTATTGCGACAGAGTCTGACGGTCAGTAGTCAATGCACGGCAGCTACTGTGGGTTCCAGTTCCCTTGGGTCTAAAGGACAGTCACACAGAGTAGACAATTCAATCTGTGAGGCTGGGAGCTACCGGACCTCACACTGGTCTGAGCTCCAAAGGTCTCCGAGGAAATTCTTACTTTTACTGGCAAGATAGCCTGATGGATTTCTAAGAGCTCTCAACATAGGATCCTAGGACACTTTCTAGTTCCAACAGCAGACTCTATGGCCAAGTCTGAAGGTGCTGGCTTATACAGGAGACATGGGGATCACCCTTAAAGCCCTTTGGGCTCAGGGGCAGCAGGGCAGTACTGGCCCAGATACACAATCCTTGAGATCTGGGCACCACAGCCATTTCTCACTCGTCTTATCCCTGTACACCCCTGATCTGGGCACCACAGCTCACATCTGACAGTGTGTGCTCACAATCCCAGTCTGTGTGAGCGGCTCTGGAGCTCAGACATAGAAACTGTGAATGCTACGCTGGTTAACGCCACACGGCAGCTTCCTTCTCATGAGATCATGCAATCAAAAGGTCAGCAGAAGTTGGGACGACACACCAAAGTACAGATTAAGTTCCCCTTGTCTGAATTGTGTGGGACTGGAACATGCAACACTTTAGATTTTCTAATATTTTCACATACACAATATATATCTTAGTGATGAGACCAACGTCTAAGCACGGGATTTGGTTATGTTTCGTAGACCCCTTCTACACAGCCTGGAATTATCTCCAAACTGTACTTTTGGGGCATCTGTATTTTAAGTAGGTCCCTCACATGATGCTGAAGAGTGGAATTTTCCACACTGACACTCAGAGGATTCTGGTTTGGGGACCGCAGATGCTCAGTCTGCACAAGGATACCACTGACTATCAGAAGCAGGAGCTTACTCATGTGCAGGTTCTATGGATGCCAGAGATAAGGGGAGGCCTAGGAGGAACTGTGTCTGAACCGATCCAGGCAGTGAGGCGAATTTAGAGTGCTTTGCAGCAGTGCTGATCAAGGGGAAGTCCATTTTCTGGCATTTCTGGGCTAGGAAGATGACTGCTTGGGGGTGGATAAAGAGTGCGTGCTGTACAAGTTTGAAGTCCTGCGTTCAAATCCCCAGTGCTCATGTAAAAAGCTGGTGTACTCGTGTGCAACTGTAACCAATGCTGTGGGGGGACTGAGACAGGAAGATTGCCGGGTCTTGATGGCAGCCAGCCTAGCTCTAGGTTTGGTAAGACCCATCGCGAGTGAAAAAGGCAGAGAAGGACACAGCAGGTCCCTAGATGTCCTCTTCTGACCTCCATATGCATCACCCCGCCAGGAACAAATATACCACATACATACATGCAACATGAATAAGTGAGTACAGAAAAGCAAGAATTATCTAATGTGTCTACTGGTTGGGTGAGGGGCGTGTGTGTGCCACCATCATATGGTCAGTCCCTGGCACCACACCAAGCCAGGCTGTCTGTAAAACGGGAATAAAGGGAACAAGCAATTCCTATGGGGTGAGGGGCTATCTCGACCACTGCTCCCCGAAGCATGTGCCTGCAGCCCCGTCCACGGATTTGGCTCTTCAGGGAGTGACTGAGCAGAAGAGGCCAGCGGTGGATGGAGGAGGCTGAGGGGACTCACCCATTTGCTGGTCTTCCTGTACCCTCTGCCTCTCGTCTGCATAGGCCTGCAGCCACCTGGCCTTGTCTTCCTGCTTTCTGGCGCAAAACAGGTGCACCTCATCTGTGGTTCTGCTGACCAACTTGAAGGCATTCCGCATGCTGAGGTTCCAGTCCTTGTCCCGCCCGTCCTCCACGTCCACAAGCTCCACCTCGTCCATGTTCATGCGGCCCTTGTAGTACAGCATGTCCCTGCGCAGCAGGTCCTTCTTGCAGGACACCAGCTGGTGGTCGAAGAGGAAGAAGATCCGCTGCTGGGTCTTGCCCTGCCTGGTGATTTTGGTCAGTTCCCCCGAATGAATCAACTCGGAGCTTCGGTCTAGGATGTCCAGGCCCTGAGAGAATGCAATTACGCTGTGAGTTGTCTGAACCAAATTGTGTCTAGTAGTAGACACAAAGAAGGGGTCTCTGGTACAGTCTTTCTAGAATATTCCAGCTCCCTATGGCCAGGCATTGCTGCCCTACACACGGGCAGGGCCTCAGAGGCCATTCAGACCCTGACTTCCTGGATCCCTTGTCCTGAAATACTTCTTTGCTGCTCTTTATTTCCTCTGTGTTACTTGAAGTGTCTTCCTGATCTAAAAAAAACCACACACTACAGTAATGGAATCCAGACAGCATCTGCAGCAGGAGCTAATAAAGCCTGATTTCAGAATAAGGGAGAAGCAGAGGTTGCATTGTACAGGGATATGGTATAATGGAATTACCTCCCGAGTCAGGTGTATACCCACTCCCTGGAGCAGCTTAGGGTCCTGGAAATAAAAGGCCAGGCTGCCAGTAAGAAATTAGTAAATTCTGATGAAATGATCTAATGTTTGATTATTTCTACTGTTAGGTCATAACATTCTAAATGTTAGAATCTAAAGGCTGGAAGAAAAAATAAACTCCCCTTTATAATATCTAGAGTGGATGGATGCCAGCATCACCCTAACAAATTTGGTATGAAGCTGGCCTTCATTTAAAAATTTTCATTTCCCTCTAATCTCAATAATACTCAGCATATTTTGGAGGCAAAAGTACTTGACTCCAAAATATTGCTTCTATTTCCTTTCCTAGAGCAATTCTGTGCCCCAGATTCTTCACTTAAAAAACAGGGGATCAGCAGTGAGGACAGAGGTTTGTCAGGGCTCTGGAGGAAGAGCGCTTCTCTTCAGCTGACCCTGCCCTCTCACCCTGTACCTGCTCAGTCCCTGAAAGCCAGGTAAAGAGAACCTAACCTGGTTCCACAGCAATCTCAACAGCACCAGTTTTCTTAGCTGCTGTGCTTCAGCACAGGTGACCCACACAGACATGCAGTCTGCCAGAATACTGGGCTGGAACCCAGCTCTGCCAACACTCTAGCTACGTGGCCTTGCATGAGGTGCTTACACCTTTCCCTGTGTACTCATGCAATAAATAAGGGTATACATTCATCAGGCCATTACTACGGGGCCCTATCAAGTAGGGTTATTTGTACTATTACTTAATGATCATGTAACCTAAAAAGTAGTATTTTTCTCCTTAAAGACGGTAAGAGAATATCTGCTTGGATCATACAGGACTCAAATATGTCATTATGGCTCAAGACCCCATGTTCCTACTACCGTGTTCTATGACTGTGTAGAAACGGGGCCTTGGTTTAGGATCAAACTGGCTCTCCATGTCGGGGGGACCAGACTCTAAGCAATGAGTAATGACTTTTAAAAAAATTATTTTTAAAGACAGGCAGTGGTGGCTCACACCTTTAATCCCAGCACCCAGAAAGCAGAGACAGGGTCGAGGCCAGTCTTGTTCACAGAGTGAGTTCCAGAACAGCCAGAGCTACATAGAGGAAACCCTACCTTGAAAAAACAAAACCAACCAGCCAAACAACAAGAAGAAAGCCCAAAAAGCAAAAACCTAATTAACTGCCTTTATTTATTTATCTTGTGTCTGCTTAAGTTTCTGTGTATGGGCGGAGTGTGTCACTGTTCCTGTGTGGCGGGTGGAGGACAACCTGTAGGGTTCATTTCTCTCCTTTTACCATGTAGACGCTGGGGATTAAACTCATGCTATTTCTGGTTGGTACCTTAACCCTCTGAGCCATCTCACCTACTCAGACCCTATTTCTTTGTAGGCACTGTATATAAATAAGGCAATTGACTTTTAGATTTATCAAAATCCCTCTGACTACACAGACCATGAAAGCCAGAACACGGAATGCTAAAGGATGCTGCCCCTGGGTCCAAGGCACAGGGGCGGTGAGCCACTCCGCCTATGCGAGCGCCACTCACCTCCCAGCCTACGATGGACACCTGCCAGCGGGCAATCTTGTCAATGCTCTCCAGCTTGCGCTTGCGTTCGTTGATCAAGCAGGCCACGTTCTTCATGGCCTCGTAGGCTGCCTTGATATTGTTGTAATCGCTGCAAAATGGGGAGTTCATTTCAACTGTAAGGACATGCAACTCACAAAGGAGGACTGACAGTGTGCTCGGACCCTGGTCTGTATGCTAACAGTCTAGACAAGGCACTGAGTAAGAGCCATTATTCCCGATGAATAGGCCATAGTCTGCACAGGTTAAGTGAGCGGAGAGAACACAATTCACAATTCTTCTGGAGTAAGAATATTGTCATTCATTTCCCAGAAATCACCATGAATGAGAGTAAATGTCACAGAAATCTAGTGTTAGTCATAGCAGCTTTGAATTATTTCCATTAGCACAGAGAACTGCCTTCATTTCTGCCTTGATTTAACATAACCACTTCTGCTATATAAAGCTGTGCGAAAACCACTGGTTGCGTTCTGAGACTAATTATCCGCATCAAGTCTCATCTTTTACTTGTTGAGGAAGGGACATGAAAGACCGTAAGCCATACAGTATGATGGTCTTCCGGCAGCCCCCCAGGCCACGCCTCTAAAACTGTTAAGAAGCTGTGGACACACACAGGAGCACTGACTGCCAGGAAGTCTGCAGGACTGTCCACAAGGCAGGTCCTGACTCCGGGGGTCTATTCTCAAGGCAGAGCAAGAGGCAAAATGAGCATGAGGTAGAACTGCCTAAGACTTGGGAGCCCCAAGGAAAAGGGATGATGTATTTTCTAAAAGGCCCCCCAAAGCAGCAGAAACTAGGAGGCTTTATTGTTGCTTCTTTTTCTCTAGAATACTCCATCCTCCCATTTAACTTTAACAAAAAAAGTAAGAGTCTCAATGTCATTCTCTTTTGAATATTTCTCAAAGTTGGTTCTGGCGGTGCGCACCTGTCATTCAGCACACGAGCAGCCAGGGCAGGAGGATCAAGAGTTAGTTTGAGGTTAGCATCGGCTACATATGAGTCCTGGTCCCCTTGGCTCTGGAGCACACACACACACACACACAAACTGGAACAAGTGTGACAGCGAATGCCTATAATATTAGCACTACTTGGGGGATATAGGCAGTATTTCTAGATACAGGATTTCTTCAAGTTCAAAGCCAGCCAGGATCACCTTGCCTCAAAAATAAATAAATAAATAAATAGGTGGAATAAATTTGAAAAATAATCAAAATCTGCAAATGCTCACAGGAAAAAAAATGTTCTTAAAAGAGAAAAGTCAGGCAGCTGAGCAGTGATTCAGAGAGTGGAGGTGTCTGCTATGCAAGCCCTGGAACCCAGGTAAAGAGGGAAGGGGAGAACTGACACCACAAAGTTGCCCTCTGACCCCCACATGTGTGCTGTGCCATGCAGGTTGCACCCCCATGGTAAAATACTCAGAACATTCTAAAGTATGAAGTCCGTCTTGCAGAGTGTGCGTGGTCACAGCTGCCCACCTTGGAAAGCGTTGTGCTCCCACGCCATCTCTCCAGAAGGCTTTGCTTCGCTTCGCAGATCTCTCATTATTTTCCCCAAATCACTGATGTGGGAGGTCCTTCTGTATATGTGTTGCTTTTATTGATTAATGAATAAAGCTGCTTTGGCCAATGGCTTAGCCGAGTAAAGTCAGGCAGGAAATCCCAACACAGATATAGAGAGAGAGTAGGCAGAGTCAGGGAGATGCCATGTAGTTGCCAAAGGAGAAGGACATGCCGGAACCTTACCAGCTAGGCCACAGCCTCATGGTGATACACAGATGAATAGAAATGGGTTAATTTAAGATGCTAGCTAGGAAAATGCCTAAGCTATTGGCCAAACTGTACTGTAATTAATATAGTTTCTGTGTGATTGTTTGGTTCTGGGCAGCCGGGAAACGAGCATGCAGTCTCCATCTACAAGTCACTACTATGATGCCCTTCAGTAGTTAGTTTTTAGCCTCTACCAATTGAGGTTCTCCTGACTTCCTTACTTTTCTCCACTAAGCTCTTCCGATAGCCACATCCGAGACAGAAAGATCCTACACAGTTGTCTTTCTCTTTTATTCATTTCGACAAGCCTCTTCCTCCTTATTCCCTTGGGGGTCTAATTCTTTAAGCCTTCACCCTAACTAGGGTCTGTTCAGTAGCCCCTGGCACTTTGATCTTCCGCCTGTCTCTGCCAGAGGCGCAGGACAGAAGTGAGTCACTTTCCAACTCCTCAGGGCTCACTCTCACCCTTACCCAGATTCACCCTCCTTCATTCCTCTATCCAGGTTCATTTTGCTGAACTGCAGTTACCCATTACCAACTGCAGTCTAGAAACGTTAAACCGAAGACTCCAGGAATAATTCCTAAGTTGAAATTATTTATCATTTGTAATAATAATAATAATATACTGTTGTAATTATTCTAAAGCATGAAGTCCGTCTTGCAGAGTGTGCGTGGTTACAGCTGCCCACCTTGGAAAGCGTTGTGCTCCCACGCCATCTCTCCAGAAGGCTTTGCTTGGTAGTTACTGTTAATCTCTTACAGTATCTTACTTGTAAATATATCTTCCTTTTCAGACAGAATTGTATCTGTAGTTCAGGCTATTCTAAAAACTCTCTACAGTAGCCCAGGATGGCCTTGAACCAACAGCAATCCTCTTGCCAGTTTCCCAAAGTGATGAGATTATAGGTGTGAGCCGCTATGAGCAGTTTTTATCTTTTTTTTAAATATTTATTTATTTATTATGTATACAATATTCTGTCTGTATGTATATCTGCAGGCCAGAAGAGGGCACTAGACCTCATTACAGATGGTTGTGAGCCACCATGTGGTTGCTGGGAATTGAACTCAGGACCTTTAGAAGAGCAAGCAATGCTCTTAACCACTGAGCCATCTCTCCAGCCCCCAGTTTTTATCTTTTTATAGGTGTGTATGCATCAGAAAAAGACTGTGTGTATATACACATATACACATACATACACATGTAGGGATGCAGTTCTGTCCATAGTTTTAGGTATCCTCTGGGATCTAGAAAAACAGATCCCCCAAGAATAAAGGGGACTGCTGTAGTACTATCGATTTCTTTCAAAACTAAAAACTGATTTGCCAATAAATAACTACAAAGGATATTAACATAATATTTGTAAACTGTACCAAATAACACCTAAGTGAAAATTCCTGTGCAGCCAAGTGTGATGTGCTTGCCTGTAACCCTAGTAGGAAACAGGTGGGATCGTGATGAACTTCGGCTGTATTTCAAGATCCATCTCAAAAAATCCAAAATTAAATTAAACAGTAACAACAACAAAGCCAACCCTCCGTGCACTCACAGAACCAGCCTAAGAATTCTTTTGCATAATGGGCAATGGTGGTGGTCTTGGGAGATAGAACTTGGGAGACAGGCAGAGGCAAGCAGATTCTGTGAGTTCGAGGCCAGCCTAGTCTACAGAGTGAGTTCCAGGATAGGCTCAAGTTACACAGAGAAACCCTGTCTCAAAAAAACCAAAACAAAGAAACAAAAGAATTATTTTGCTTTTCTATTTCTGGATGTCACAGAGTATCTTCCTATATCTTGTTATAGTGATAAACACTGTAAACTTCTGAGAACTTCATCCATGAAGCTCAGTGGCAGAACCGCAAGGCTACCAGGACCCCCAGCACCAGGACCCCCAGCACCAGCACCAGGACCACTAGTACCATCAGCACCAGCACCACCAGCACCTGTCTCTGCCAGAAGCACCAGGCTGGCTGGGGCTCAGTCTCACGGCCCCTGGGCGGCCCGCATCTCACCTGTGCTCCTGTGTGGTGTACTTGAGCAGCTCGGCCAGCTGCAGCGGGTATTTGCAGATCTTCTGCACGGGCGTGAGGAGGAAGCCATCCAAGGCGATGTCGATCATCTGCTGAAGCAGGCGGCAGGCCTCGAAGAAGTGCCGGTACTTGCTCTGCTTCATGAGGTTGGACAGCTCCACGCAGGCACCCGGGTGGTTGTTGCAGTACTCGGAGTAGATGGCAAAGCCCTCTTGCTGGAAGGGAAGGCAGCCTTGTCAGTCAGTGGCCCTGAGCCATCTGTGAGGACACTCCTGGAGAAGAGGGAGGACAGGCCAACACCCCAAGGGCAATGCACGCTTGGCAGTGGCTTTCATGCCTGGTCAGTAGGAAGCTCACTTGTGGGTGGTTGATAACTGTGTTCTTTTTAATGGTGGGTAGAAGGATCGGAGACCCTACCCCCTGGGCTCACTCCAGTCCAAGCCTACGGCAGAGGGGGAGCAATGCTCTGAGGTCTGGCTCTCCATCCTGGTCCCTTCCTTCCACTGATAAACTCTGGCTTGGAGGTACCACATGATGCTGGCACACTGCCTAACCCTTGGGCCTGGCTTCCACGTGGTACTCCTTCTCCAACGGATAGGCCACTGCCCACTTCCCTTCTTGCAGACTTCTCATTCTGAGGTGCAGCGATACTGCTGCTCTTCTCTTGCTGCCTGCTCTCCCGGGCTTGGGGCTGCACTCTTTCCTCTGCCCCCTGTTCCTCAAGACTGGGTGGACACTGCTTTGAAAGCCCTGTCACTGAGTTCAAGCCCACATCCCTGGCCACCACCTTCCCTCCAGTGTCGCTGCTGGGCCATGCACCCACGGTTGCCCTTCCTTCCTGCTTCCCCTGCTTGACCATGCAGACTTGGCCGAGCCCCCCCCCCCCTTGTGATTTCGCCACCCCGCCTGCTAACTCGACGACGCAGGTGCTGGAGACCACTACTCTTTGTTGGCACAACCAGCCCTGCCAGACTTCCCTGGAAAACACCCCTTTTTAGCAAGGCTCCTTTTCTTGGCTTCTGGGCCAGCACCTGACAGGGCTGACTACGGCAGTGGGAGCAGTTAAGACTCTCCTTGCTGTTGAGACCACTCAGCTGCGTGTTCTTGCCCTGCCTTTGCTCACCCCCAAAGCCTCTCCTGAGCTTCTCACCCACAGGCCTAGGCTGCTCTGGCCACACTGGTCTTCAGTGCCTCGAGGATACCTGGATACCCAGGGACCCATTCCTGCCTGCTTTCTTTTGGAACCACCATGAAGTTCCAATGAAGGCTTAGCCACCGCTTCAGTTATAGCACCCTGCCTCTAAAAAACTATGGGGTTCAGCACCCAGGAAATGAGGGTACATTGCTGCCACTGGTAGTACTACCTAAACTATTCTCTAAGTAGAGAAATAAAATCTCTAAAATCTTTTGTCAGTTATAGTCAACCTAAATAGCAAGGACCAATAACTCATGTCACCACCAGAGAAACTCCGAGGCTGTGTACCATCTGCCTGTGAGCATGTGACCTTAGATCACTCACCCTCTGGAAAAGGAAAATCCCATCTACCTAAAGGCAGTACGTGAGCCAAGGGAAGAAAGGTCTGGAGTGTTTCTGGCGGAGGTGCCTTTCTATGCTATTGTCTGACCGGATGGGGTGACAGGAGGGACAGTGACATACGTGCTGAAGAAAGCAGGATCCTATCTCGCTTAAGTGAGGTTCCTCTTTGTTGTACTGTTTCTCAAGGTCTTTCAGAAACTTTCTTTGGAATTTGTAAATGTCTTCGATGTTTCCAAAAATAGTGGCTAGCTGCGCAACCGTGAACATCCCCGTGTGCTTACGACACTGTCGGATATAGCCCTGCAGAGAACAAAAGCAAACGGTTTTATTTGTTTGGAGATACTTGAACAATACAGTTTGTTGTTTCTATTTGTGCTTTGGCCCCATGCCAAGGTCTTGGGCTGAATTTTATTCTATTTTCAGGACAGGGTCTCACAGGTAGCTTAGGCTGGTCCCAAACTTCCATTCCTCCTGACATACACTCCTGTGTGCTGGGACGACAGGTATGTGGCACTATTCCTAAGCTGGAGTGAATTTCAATTAGAGAAAATGATTTTTATCTCTGTGAGGCCCTGATGAGACAATCACACATCTACAACTACAATTCACCGGAGATATTCTAAAACCAAAACCAAAGTGAAAAGCTTCACATGGATTTCAAGTTTCCAGAAGTGAGGTTCAAATGGCAGAGCCTAAAAATTCACATTGCCACAGTGTGTGCTGTCTGTATGTGCATTCAGGTTTTTGTGGGGGAGCGCGTGCGTTCATATGAGGGTCAGAGGACAACCATGGGTGTCCTTCCTCAGGCACTGTCCTTTTTGTTTGAGACCAAGTCCTTACTGGCCTGGAACTCTCCAAGTAGACTAGGCTGGCTGACCGAAGGGCCGTGATCCACCTGTCTCCACCTACCCACTGCTGGGATTACAGATTGGTGTGCCCATGTCTGGCTTCACGTTGCCTCCTTTACTAGATTCTAATTCTCCAGGCCAGGGACATGGGGGAGGTCAGTGTGTGAAGGCTTTCTGTCAAGCCAATGTGGTTTTGATCTATCAAACCACAGCCAAGACTCAAGAATATCCACACCGAAGACTCCGTCCTCACCTGCTTTCATTCCATAGCACAAGTCTGTCCTTCCTCAGTCTGTGTCCTTGTAAGAGGGCTAACTACTCCTTCTCTATGCATGTTGTCAGGGCTGTGCTCTGGCTTGGGAAAGTTAGTGACACAGGACGGAAAGTCTACACATGCACGGAACAATTACCTCCAAAGTAACACAACACGCTTAAACAGAATAAACAGACCATTTAGTATATAAACCACTTCCTTCTTCACGTATGTGGCGAAGTCTGTACATGCATGTGTTGTACATGAGTGTGTTGGTAGGCTTGCTCATTTAGTTACATGTGACCTCAATCACCCTCCATCTTTGTTTTTTTGTTTGTTTGTTTGTTTTGTTTTTGTTTTTAGACAAGACCTCTCACTAAACTGGGGCTCACAGTTTTGACAGGATTGCTTGGCCAGAGAGGCCCTGGGACCTGTCGATCTTCGCCTCTGGGATCAGAGACACATGCTGCCGCAGACAGCTTTTATGTGGATGCTGAGGATCCGAACTCAGGGGCTTGGGCATGTGCATAAGTACTGCACCCCAGCCCCTCAATTCCTCTATTTTCTGTGGTGATGCAGAGTGTGAGCTCAGGGTCACAGTGCCTGACAACCCTGCCTCTGAACTTCAAGGTCTCTTTCTCATCTGTGATAGGCAACTAAGAGGGTATGTGCCCAGTGAAAACACTGTGAGGAGCTGAGCTGGGCCGGGCATTAGGCCCGTCCACGGTCGGGGCTTGGCCCTGCTTAGCCGGAAGCTGTGACTCTCCTGAAACAGCAGCCTGAAGCCACTTCAGTCACCACACTTGTACAGATGAGAGGTGAGCAGTGGCAGGCTATGCAGCCGATTCATCCACGATTGAACTTGTCCTGACTTAAGCTTGGCTCTAGCACTGAGCGATCACAGCTGGAGGGGCAGCGCTGACATCAGCATTCAGAGCGACATCGCTCACCTGATCCGGGAACTGAAAGCCAGCTTGGAGGAAACTGCCAGCCTCACATCTATTAATGGCCTGTTCTCTGGAACCAGGACGAGACTACTGAATAACAGCTAGACATGGTGGCCAGTGTCCATAATCCCAGGAATTGCTACACAGTCACACTGTCTCTCTGGCTCCCTGCTACGGTGTCTACCAATTATCACTGAAAACACCAGGGCAACATCACCAAATAGGACCACATTTTCATCTGCAGGGAAATGACTGGGCATCCTGTCTAGGGATCTAAGGAGACGCATGGGGTTGGAGGAGGTGGCCGCCTCTGACTGGCACGTACCTCGCAGATGTCCTTGAGGTGCTTGATGTACACGCGCTCGGTGTTCATGATCTCCTGGATGACGTTGGTGCGCATCTGCTGCTGGCTCTCAGGGTGCTTGTGGCGGGCCTTGCTGCTCTCCTCATCCTGCTCTTCCCCATGGGAGCTGCTGCAGCTCTCGGGCAGCTCCTCCTGGTTGACTCGAAGCTACAGGTCACACACAGGAGGCAGGTGGCTTAGGGAAGCGGGGGCAGTAGCAGAAGCAAGGCAAAGACCTCCCAGGCGTCTGCTCTCTGTGCCGAGTTATCAAGGCACGGTGCCTTCAATAAATATCCATGGGTGGCACCAATGCCAAATGGCTTGTTTGCTTTCATTAAGATCCTCACTATAATTGCCTTACTTCCTACAGGTCCGGCTTATGTGTGATGTTAAACACACTGACAGAAGAGCTGGGCCCGAGGAAAGACTGAGATCTACCTCAATCTCTTCTACAGGTCCCTTCCCAAGAACACCCCTGGAAAACAGAGGGCCACACTCACCCTCACAAAGCTCGCAGGGAACCAGGCCTCTTTATCTTCATTCCGGCCCCACCACCAGTCCTTGTTAGAGGCTTCCAGGACCTGGATGACATCCCCAGCCTTGAAGCCCAGTTCCTGATCATCCATGGTCACATGGTCCCACAGTGCTTCTGCACAGACCACGCTGCCATCGCTGATGAGCTGGAACAGAGATGGGAGAGCAAGCTTAGCATTCGGCAACACGGGCAGACTAAGAGCCGCGTGCTAGGTATGCTTTCTCAGGGTGGCGCGCCGCCTTCTACTCTGTCTGGAAGGACTTGTGCTGTCCAGGTAAACTAGTCATATGAAATAAGGTGAGGAACACGGCATCAGGTAGGCGCCTGTGACCTGCTCTTAAAGGGAAACTCAGATCAACCTTAAAAAGGTTGATACATGCTAAGGGTGGTGACATCTATCTGTAATCCCAGCACATAGGAGTCTGAGACAGGAGGATCACCAGTCCAAGGCTAGTCTGGGTCATACAGCAAGGCTGTCTCAAAAAGCAAAGGTGTACGAAACCCCTTGACTGACAGTGGAGTTCCACCGTGGTTAAGTCATCTAAATCAAATAAAACATGTGTTTACTACATCTAGCCGCCGTATGTCAGTGCTTACTTAGCCTTTTGCAGTGAGGCCTGGAATACTCCTACAAGCCCATATAATAGGAAGTAATCACATAATGAAGTGCAGAGTATCACCTGAGCCACCGAAAAGGGAGCTGGGGGGGAGGGGGAGGGGGAGGGGAGGGGAGTTAATGCAATGCAATAGGAAGACAACACCACCTGACCAGGAATAAGGGACACACGGATCGTAGTTCTGCCATTTGTAGTAGGAAAATCACTTCACCTTTTCCTCTTAACTGCTGGAGATAGAACCCGGAGACCTGTGCACTCTTTGACTGAACTACCCTGCCCTTATGTAAGACAGGGTCTCCGTAAGCAGCCTCTGGAGGCCTCGAACTCGAGCCTCCTGCCTCAGCTTTCAGAGTTGTTGGTGTCACACACACACCACCAGGCCCAGTGTAATTCCATGTCCTTACCTCAGGGTGTCTGTTAAAATACAGACAAGTGTTTTCCATTTACCTCAGAGATCAGCTGTGAGGATTTCTGAGACAATGGGCTCATTGAAAAAGCTGAGAAGCGGGTTGGAGAGATGGCTCAGAGGTTAAGAACACTGGTCCTGAGTTCAAGTCCCAGCAACCACATGGTGGCTCACAACCATCTGTAATGAGATTTGGTGCCCTCTTCTGGCCTGCAGGCATGGAGGCTGAACACTGTATATATAATAAATAAATAAATCTTAAAAAAAAAAAAAAAAAAAAGCTGAGAAGCCAGCCCTGAAGACCGGCGGCCCTTTACCTTAGTGCATATGGGAGGGCTGTCAGTAACGAACAAAGCTCAGTTATAGATGCGTCCCTGGACATGAAAGAAACTCAGTGTCGGAAACCAGCTAGCCAGAGCCCCAGACTTCAGGACATGCTAAGAACTAATCAGAGGGCCACAGCCTTGAGAATCAAGTATCTGATATGTGTGGGATCCCAGTACCTCATTGATGGCCAGCTGCTCCCCGCCTGGCTGCAGGTACCGAGGGTTGGCCTGGCAGAGCTCTTCATAGCTGAAGTCCTCCTCGCTGCCATTGTCATCCACTAAGGCCGAAGACTCTGCACCTCCATCTGAAGAGACTGCCGGGAAGAAGCCAGAGAAGACATGTTTTCAAAGATGCGGGCATGGGGGCTCACATCTGGGATCTCAGCACTCAAGAGGCAAAGGTAGAGGGACAGCAGCAAATCTGGGGACTCAGCGAGTTCCCGATGAGCCAGGGTGACAGGGCAAGATACAGCTAACAGCCATCCATTTATAGGGTCAAACAGCTGGCCACTAGGAACACTCCTCGTGGAAAATGGCCATTTTCTCTCACCGAGAGTAGGGAAGTGTTAGGAAATTCCCTGTGAAACCCTAACCCTGAGGTGGCAGCTGGTGCCAAGGGCAGCTAGAGTTCAGTGCCCCAGCACCTTTGGCGATACTGCCAACAGTTACTGGGAGTGGAGGGAGAGGGAATTACATGTGATGTAGTGGGAAATCCACTCCAGAGTGGATATAACAAATACAGGTAACAGTCAACTACGAGGGTTCATAGCTGGGATTCCTGAACCTGGGCTGAGGCAGGAGGATCCCCATGGCTTAGAGGCCAACCTAAGTTACCGAGTGAGACCTCGTTTAAAACAAAAAGGAACAGGAACATAATAATGTTCTCAAGCAATGTGTTGATGTTCCTGAAGTAAAGAGCGTGAGGATTTCATCACTGTTGATAGTCATGAAGCATAAAGAGCGTGAGAATTTCGTCACTCTTGAAAACATACTCTTCTGCAGCCCATAAGGGAACAGAAAACCAAGACCAGAGGTGTCCATGGAGTTAGCGTGGGCTGATCTTCCTCTCAGGTCACCAACCCACAAGGAATGGTGCTCAGTATCAGAAATGGAAACCGTGGGCATCTTCACCAGGACAACAGAAAGGGAGCTTCAGATATGGAGGGAGTACCCAGAGCGAGGGACATCGTGGGTGCTGGAGGAGAACCCACACCTCCACTTCACTCAGATAGCGTAATTCCTAAGTCCACACTAAATGTTCGCCTCACACCCACAGAAAGGTGCAGTCTTCACTCCTCAGCAAGGAACGTCTCTTGGCAACAGACAGAGACCAATACAGAAAACCACAACCAATAGAAACACAGAGTTGTGAAGCCCAGTCCCAGGGGATACGATCTAGAGAACGCTCCTGCACCTAAGGCTGAGGAAACATTGGTGGAAGAGGGGCAGGAAGCTTGCTGTGGGCCCATGTTTCCTAGTAATAACCAAGATACACATAAAGTCCCACCAACACGACCACCCAAAATGAGCAGAAAAGGACAAAAACCAGTAGATGGATGGGGGAACCTGTGAGACCTCACCCCTATATGAAGAACTACAGACAGCTAAGGAATGCCGGGAGTAGGAGACGCAGTCCTCCCCAGGGGGGAGCACACCCATTGGTTATCCAGTACCAGACAGTCAGCCCTGCAAACTTACACACAAGTAACACTATACAGACTGGACAGGTTGTATGTATGCGTTTAGGAATATAATGTGTATATACATATATACATATGTATGTAATAGTGAAAAAGTCTTAAATTTGAAAGAGGGCAAAGAGGGGTCTATGGGAGTGTTTGGAGGGAAGAGGAGATTATGTTAATTGTATTATAAAAAAACTTTTTAATAATAATTGATAAAAATATGGGGGTTCCATTTTGGTCTTCACTTCCAAGGATATCCATTTCTTATAAACATGGTTGCAAAAAAAACTAAATGGAAATTTCCAGAAATAACTCCAATGTCTGCTTACTGGCTTCTACTTAAGGTACCAGAAAGAGACCCAATGCTCAATGCATGCTAGGTAAGTACCCTTGATTCTGACGGTCTATGTTTGTCATTACTGTTGGATTTCTTTATTACTATTGTTCATCTGAACCTTGTCCCCAGAGCACAAAGAAGAAAACACAGCATATGCCAGATTTGGTCTGAGGTTTCTCTTATGTAGTAGGAGGCTGCACGTTCGTATCCCGGCTGCCCAGACCCAAAATAATCACACAGAAACTAAAGCAATTACAACACTGCTTGGCCAATGATTCAGGCATATTCCTAGCTAACTCTTACATCTTAATTTAACCCATTTCTATTAATCTATGTATCGGGACATGGTTGTGGCTTACTGGTAAGGATCTAGCATCTGTCTCCTTCGGTAGCTACATGGCATCTCCCTGACTCTGCGTACTTTCTCTCTATGTCTCTTCCAGCGTGGCTGTATTCTGCCCTGCTATAAGCTGAAGCAACTTCTTTATTAACCCATGGTAATAAAACATATTCACAGCATACAGAGGGAATCCGACATCACATGTATCCACAAATGTGTCTTCTGTGGCCAGGGGTCCTCTGGGTAAGGAAAGGAGAGAATGGGAGAAGGCAGGAGACTCCCAGAGCCACAGAAACTCATGAATGCTCTTGCAGTGTGTGGTTGTATGACTGGTCTCACTACACATAGCCCAGACTGGTCTCCCACCTTGGCCAAGAGCTGGGTCACGGGAACGTGATATCAATTGTCTCCTTTCAATGCTTTCAGTCAGGGGACAAAAAGTTTGTAGTCCAGGGTCCCTTTACACTGCAAGTTTCAGAAAGATGATTTTGGCAGACTGTGCGATAGGAAGGACTGAATGATTCTGCTGAAACAGAAAGGTAGGAGGGCTGAGGACAGAGGAGGGTGCTGCAGTGAGGGGCAGCAAGGTATCAGCCTGGGCAAAGGGGAGCACAGCCGGTGTCCGTGAGTGATGGACATCCTGCTCAGGTGGGGAGCAACTGAAGATGAGCTCAACAAGGGTCTGGAAGGACTGGTAAAAGTGACATCGTAGGAAGAAGCAGTGTTGCGTGAAAGAGGCCCCTCTGCGGCAGCCACCCCACCCTGGCTCGCCCCATCCCATGAGCCTCAACTCAACTCCGTTTCTTCCAGCAGCATCTGACCTGGCTGGACCCGCTCACAGATCCATGCTTTCTTGCCTTGCTTCCTGAGGCTGAGGTCCCCTGACACCTGCAAACCCACAGTGTTGCTTTTAGTGACCCCACTTTCAGAGCCAGTTCAGAGCCTGTGCCCAGCTATATACAGCAGTGCTGTTGAGGCCCCGGATGCTGGTGAGTCCATGAATTCTGGACAAGCTGATGTGGTGCAGCTGAGCTGGGCCTCGGGCCCTGAGTGGCTGCTGGCTGCCTGCAGCGTCCAGTCCCTTCCTCCGAGCTTCAGCTCCCATCCCTGATGGCAATCAGACGAGTTCTGGCTATAAAGTAGTGAGCAGCCTTGGAAGTACCTCGGGAAGTGAGTCAAGGTGTTCCTGAACTTGAAGGCAAAGCCAAGAAGCTCAGAAACACTCGTAGGAGTTCCTACGCTGTCCTGAATCTGGTGTCTTTCTGACTCCTCAGGCAAAGGGCAGGGGTAGCCACTGGGTGTACACGTGTCTGCAAGGCCTCAGCATCTGCAAGCTTCCCCCTCCCTTCAGGGATGGGGGGAGGGGAAAGGAGGCGGAGAATGAGGTCTTGAGGAAGTCAGACCTTGGCTGTCTGAGAAACACACTTGAGGCCACAGGACAGTGTCTGTTCCTTTTCAGTCTTACCTTCCATCCCCCTTCTGTGGTCACAGGCCTTGCAGGTGCGGAGTGGACAGTTGCACTAGTACGTGATCTATTGCACAACCCTGGGGTGTAAGTGTGTGGGATGCTGAGGAAGGAAGCCTTCAGGAAATGAGAACAGGTTTTCTGCATGTGTAAGTCAGCATCTCAGGCATCACAGACAGCAGTAGAGATAAAAGCCTTTGTGAACCCCAGGAGGGGGTGGGAAGGTGGGGGGTGAGGAGGGCGTGGGGGTCTGCAGGGAAGACAGCAGCCTGTAGTAAGACCTGGTGGGGCTCACCCAGGTTCACAGCTAAAAGGTTCTAACGATCGTGGGGGAGCTGAGCATAGACAAACCCTTGGTCTGGCTGGGGCCCAGGAACCTTTGGCTGTCAGCCAGCAGCAACCTGGCACTGCCCAACACCACCAGCCCCATTTCTCCTTATCACATTTCAGCGGTGGCTGAGCCAGATTTATAAAAAACAAAGAAGAAGAAGAAGAAGAAGAAGAAGAAGAAGAAGAAGAAGAAGAAGAAGGAAGCTCAGTCAGAGGAAAGTCCTGAAAACAACACTTTCTCCCTCAGAGAACCAGTGAACGATGTTGGCCCAGTGAGAACCTTGCCACCCGATCTGCCTGTTGCTGGGAAAATCAGTCTTTTTTTTTTTTTTTCTTTTTTAAGCCAGTATCTACCATCTACAACCCATAATTCACAGGAGTCTAATAAAAGGGATTCGCTGGAAAGAGGGCTCGACTTCACAGGAGACAGGGACCCAAAGTGACAAGGTCAAAAGGCCAAATGGCCTCTGAGCTGCGGCCATAAATGCTTACGAGAATGAAGTGGGTCGTGGGACAGACTCAGCACCACAGTGAGCTCTTGCTGAGTACTACAGAAGCAAGGTGGGTTCCGTGAGCCCAGGTACACTGACTTTGGCTCCGCACCAGCTGACTGGGATGGGCATGGCTAGAGGCAGAAGACATGCAATGTGTAAGGAAAGATGCCTGGCATGATAGCGAGATGGCCAATCCTGGCAGTGAGGACCACGCCGACCTCCCTACATCCATCCCACATGGGTACACAGGTGTAAGCTGCAGGGCAGGGATGATTACATGTCAATTACATGATTACTGCTGGGCCGGCTTCACTTTCCGGCTAAAGAACCATGGGCAAAGACACTCAGCCCCTTTCAAGTTGAGTCCCGCCATCTGTAAGGGGAGCAGGTTTTCGTGTTTTATATACTCCAAGGCCATCCTTCCTTTCCTGCCTTTCACAGCCAACCTGGACTCTGTCTTCCCCTCCAAAGGGGATAAGAACCCAGCCATCTCCCACCTGTCTCCCGACACTAGCCTGGGTCATCCTAACAAGCTCGCTCAGCTCCCCCTTGCTGGCCTCCCTGCCTGACCCCACCCACGTCCTGTTTCCAGGAAGCAATAACATCACTCCTCATCCAAATTGTATCTCTGCACATGAGCGACAGGGGAGAGTCAAAGCCCCGAAGTTTGCCACACACCCACACCCTGTCACCCCGGTTCTGATGGCATCCTGATGTCCCCCGCCCCACATGACACTTCTCTTAAGACTCCTTCTTCTTGATCATCCCATTTGAAAACCATATCTTCAGGCAGAGGCAAGATGATTGCCACAAGTTGAGAGGCCAATCTGAGCTAAGTATGGAGACGCTGTCTCAATTAATCAATCAGTATAAGTAACTAAAAGCATTCTAAAAAAATGAAACTGGGGGCGGGCAAGACGGCACAGTGGTAAAGACCCCCACAGCCAGGCCCGAGGACCTGAGTTCTATCCCTAGGACTCACATGGTGGATACAGAGAACTGACTCTCACGAGTGGTGCCCTGTCCTCCAGACGCACGTGCATAAACAATAAACAAAATGATTAAAGGGAAACTCTGCGGAGTGCAGAATATTTTTTGACTGGGCACTGTGTGGAGGGACCTCAATGGCCCATATCTCCTCCCTCCCATTCCAGGGCAGCACTGACCACCTCTGTGATGGCCGTAACTGGTAACCAGATAGAAAAATCTGTGTGACGGTGAACATGGACTGGCACCAACACTTCAATGCTTCTACATTGCTGTGGGAGTAGCAGGAACTGCTGAACCCTATCCCTGGCTCCCAGTGTTTAACAACAAACCTTCCTTCTTCGCCTTCTACAACCTTAATGATAGCTGTGATTTTTGTCACTCCTAACCCCTAGGGCTCTTAAGTTCCCAGTCCTGTGGGTGAGGCATAGATGCTTTATTTCTGCATGTCCTGCACCCCATGAAAACACCTGGTACAGAAGACACTTCGTGCTTTCCTAATGGCTAGTGGAGAAGCAAGGTTCCAAGAAATTACATAACTGAGCCACACTGTGCCAGGCCAGGCTAGGATGGACACCAGGTCTCCTTGGGATCACAGCCCAGCACCCGCCTCAGATGATGGCTGAAAAGCCCTGCAGTTGGTCTTCATCTACAGTAGTCTCTCGTGCCTCCAATCCCATTCCCTACCCGTGCTCTATGCTGCTTCCACGGCAAACTCAAAATCCTGGTCTGAGGTTTTCACAGGAAGCTCCACAGGATTTGTTTTTTTCTGCAACATCCAAGGCCTCCTGGGATGGATGAAGCCGACTTCATTCTGCTCCAGTGGTGTGGTTGGTGCCAGACATTTGCAGTGAATCATTTTCAGCAGAGCTGAACGCTGCTAATGGGAAAAGCGGACCTGAAAAGCCTGGCGTGAGCTGATGTTTGCCAAATCCCATGCCCACCTCTGTGGGCAACCTCTTCCCCAGCCGGGCCTTGCACCTCTGCAGTCACTCCCTACAAGCCGCAAGAGGCTTCAAATTCCTCTGCCATCGACGGGAGTTAGTAAAGGTGACTTGTTAACTCACAGTCATTTTTTCTGTAATAAATAACTAATATAAATTTTCAAAATGTACTCCAGCAAGACCAAGAGAAATCAGAAGAGAATTGCTTGTTTGGGCTGGGTGTTTAGAGACAAGCCTCACTATGTTGTAGGCCAGTTGCCGCCTCCTATCTACCTCTTTCTCTCAATGCTGAGATTATATGCATATACCACCACCAACGGCTAAAGGTGTAATTTTTAAAAAACTCCAGCTTAACCCCTTTAAAGCACAGTTGAGCAGTGTTGTGCTGACAACTATATAAGGACCTCTGGAACGCTTTCATCTTGCAAAACTGAAGCCCTATACAAACGCTAACTTCCTTTCCTCCCTCTCTCCCCTGCCCGCTCCTCGGCAACCACCTTTCTGTTTCCTGTGTCTGTGACTCTACTTCAGATAGTTTGTGTTCAGACCCATGTCGCATGAGCCTTGCTGTGGCAACTGCTTCCTTCAGCATAACACACACATGGTCTGTCCATGTTGCCCGAGTCAGAAGTCCCTTCTGTCCTAAGGCCATGCGTGCCTCCCTTTCCGGTTTGCTTGTCTGCTTCCATGTGGATGGACATACTGGGTGTCTGCCCTCCTGGCCACGATGAACAATGCTGCCGTATGCATGAGTACACGCATCATCACTTTGAAGCCCTGTTTTCAGTTCTTTGGGTTCTGAACTCAATCAGAATAGTGCTGGGGTAGCTCATTCTGCTGCAAGATTTTTATATTGTTTTCTAAGGTGGCTACATCAGTTTACATCAGCTAGCAATATAATTTCTTTTGCTGAAAAATTAAGTATGGAAAAGATACTTTTTCTCCATGAGACATTCTATTATTATTATTGTTGTTGTTGTTGTTGTTGTTATAACATAAGGGAGCTGGCTCAGTAGTTAAGAGCACTTCCAGAGGAGCTGGGTTCAATTCAACAAAACAACTGTCTGTAACTTCAAGATCTGATACTCTTACACAGATACATGCAGGCAAAACATCAATGAAAGTAAACTAAAAATAAATAAATTATTAAAAACAAAAACAAGCATAGCTACATCACTCCTCACTCTCTGTAGTCCATTCCTATGTCCCCCAAACTTCCTCTCAAATTCATGGCCATTCTTTAATTATCATCTGTCTCTGTTTCTCTCTCTCTCTCTCTCTCTCTCTCTCTCTCTCTCTCTCTCTCTCACACACACACACACACACACTAAACCACAATATAACCACAACCTTGTGAGTCTGTTTAGTTTGCTCCTATGCACTGATTCGATTTCAGGGCTGACAGCTTGGAACTGTATAATCATTTCAGAGCCCATCCCTGGAGAAAACAAATTCTCCCTCTCTCAGCAAAACAATCCTGCAAACATGGAGTCAGGGCTGCCCAAACCAAAGTCACTTTAACATACCCAGACTCTCAGGTCTCATCCACCGCCAGGGCAGACAAGTTCTGTTTCTAAGTACGTCCTTACTAAAGCTCCAGCCTAATTCAGGAAGACCTCTATCTTCTTCTCTCAGTTTTTTGCACTACTGGGGATTAAACTCGGGGCTTTGAGCATGCTAACTGCAAGAGTCTCTACCCTCATATTTCGATAGGTCTGTGTGCCTGAGACAATTCTAAAAGAACATTTCTCAGGAGCCCACCCGTTCCAGAAACACAATATAGTGGCTCACAACCCTCTAGTTGAACCACCATGACAGGAAGGTTGTTGAAAAACTTTCAGAAAGGTTGTTTCCCTGGGGTACCATTTGTGTATCCAATTGCCTTACACAGTGCCTCGAGACGTTGGTTTCAGAAGGCATCACCTCACCTCCAAGCCTGTTACCTTCTCAGATGAGGGCACAACTCTCTAGTGGACATCGGACAAACCTCCAGGCAGATGCGACCAGGGAAGGCTGTGTGCTACCTACAAAGAATGGGCCAACGCCTAGGTTCACAAGGCCACTGGTAACAGAGCTGTTATGAACCTAATCAGAAAGGGTGTCGGTTTCTTAAAAGCCAACAAAGAACGGCACCTATGCTCCTCTGCTAAATCTGCTAAATCTGACTTTACCACTTCTGATGGGGCAGCTGATTCTAAAGGGGAGTTTGGACAAGAAATGACATCACACAGCATCAGCACTGGAACCGTGTTTTGTGCCCCCTTCCTGGCTGTACTCGGGAGAACAAACCCATCCGCAGTGCCTGGCATGACTCTCCTCTAGGGGCAGCAAGTCTCTTTCTCACTGACTTACTGCTGTACAAAGCTGCACAGGGTTTAAGAGCACTGGACTACCTGGTCCCACGAGCATAGTTTGGGTCCCAGTGAGGCCTGGAGCCTTTGCTTTCTCTTCTATAACTGAGAAAAACACCCCTGATGGCATCAACTGTGGTGGGTGGAGGTGAGAAGTACCCAGCCTTTCAGAGTCATTGAGGCTGAGCCTGGAGGAGGCACAGCTGGAAGGGACAGCCTGTCACCCACAAACTTGTTAATGCCCATGCCCTTTCCCAAGCAGCCAGCTCCTGGCGGGGATTTCCCCAGAGCTTTGTTTGGGGAAATTCCCGCACTTAGAATAGTCTGTTAAAAACACACATTTCAGAACCCCTCCTGCTGCTCACTCCACTTCCTCCAGGCTGAGATAAGCTATTCCAGCTTCCCCCCTCAAAAGCGGAAATGGCCTCACAGGCAGGCAGCTGTGGTTACAGCTGAAATGGTGGGCCCAGCCCCTCCTCCCAGACAGTCACTCCCAGGCCACCAGACCCACAGAGGGAACCAGCAATGCCCACAGAGCTGCAGGCAGGGGTACCTAGTCCGCTCTTCCTCAGGGCTCCCTGCCACACTGGAGAATGCTTCGAAAGATGAAGATCCCACCTTATTCTCTGGCCATTTGAGCCAGAACTGAGGTGGGAGCTGAGACCTGTGTTTCCCGAAGCCCCTCAAATGGCTTTGATGCCTGACAGAATAGAGAGGCAGTGGGTGCGTTCAGGTTACCCTCACAGCACAGCACACCTGTGGACCTGCTCTACAATGTGTGTCTGGGACCCGACCCCACCACCCCATACCACCACAGGTTGCAGAGCCACGGAAAGGGCTGAAGCTGTGGAATGTTCCAGTGTTCCTGCTCCGATGGGAGAGACTGTTTTGCTCCTTCCCACCCAGGAGCAAGCTTCCCTCTGCAAACAGCCCAGAGCTCAGAATCATTCTTTAGAGCCCAACTGTCTCTTCTTAACGACTCTCTAGTTGTCTTTCATCTCCGCTTTGATCCCCTACAATAGCCACCTCTTACCTGTGCTAGAACCACATCTGGCTCTCTTCTTTCCAAATACCCCCCCCCCCACATGCACACAGCTGTCTTTCGTATCATCCTGTACCCCATTATTACCGTTCTTCTGTTTCAGTTAGTTATGTCCACGGCTATGTCTCGCAGACCTTAACGCCAGGAACTCATTGTGAGCTGCTGCCGCAGGCGGAACCAAATAAAGCACGAGACACCTTCCACACTCAAGTTTAAACTATTGCTGTTATGTCGTGCTGCCTTGAAATCCATTCTCCAAAAACAGTTATCTTGGCATCGCTGGAGCAAACAGACCAACAACAAGATCCAAACAGACCCCAGCAGCAGACACAGTCACCCTCGCTGATGACCTTCCATACTGACCAAGGATCTTTCAGAAACAGTTCTCCCTATCCCGCTCTCACCAGCATGTTACATGTTTCGGGGCGCCCACAGTTGAGAGGAGGGAGTCCCATCACAAGTGGGCACAGCCATTCCAAAGTTCTAGAATAGATTCATTTCTCTGCAGATGGCTTGGTAAGTCTTCAATTTCCACAAGTAAGCTACCAATGAACATCTACCCCCCAACTCCCACACCCACCACAGCCAGCTTGCCTGGAGCTCTGCCATCCACACTGGCTCACCGTGCTCATCTGTAAAGTGAATAGACGGGGTGGGATGGGATGAGGCCTGGGTAGCCGGCACCCAGGGCACCTGTCTCTGGGCCAGTAGCCAAGAGGAGCTTGGCCTCTCTGTGCCCTGTAACATGTCTCAGCCTTACCTATGACATGCCCTGGAGTGTGTGCTATCCCCTCAACCAACTGTCCCACCTCCGTGGGTCCCTGGTTTTGATGGTGGCTGTCTGCATCCATCCTTGCTGGCTGACACCTGAGGGGCTATCCCTCCTGGATATTCCCCACCACTGACCAGGTCCAACTGCCACCTTGCTGATTGGAGGAATCTATCAGGGAAGCCAGGTTGTATGCAGCATGGTATCCACCACCTAACACATGTCCTGAATTATCACCAGCATCACTCATCTATCTAGGAGGAGGCTGCGGCTCAAGATCACCCAGCTGTGGTGGTATATCATGCATATAATCCCAGCCCCCAGGATAGGTAGGCAGGAAGACCCTGAGTTCAGGAACAGACTGAGTAGACTAGGAGATTCCACCTTAACTAAGGGACCCCACCTTTAAAGACAAAAACAAAACAAAAAACTGGAAACAAAAAATGGGGGTCACACCAAATGACAGGAGCCATCCTCCAGCTGATCCTGGGGTTCACTCCCCTCTCCTGCCCTCTTGGAGTGCCCTATGCAGCAACCCACCATGGGGGGGTGGGTATCAACTGTTATTCCAAGGGCTTGCCGGGATTTCCCTTGTGCTCAGGCACAGCACGCCAAGACCCATCCACAGTGGCACAGCAGAGGAGTTGGTGGCTGACCTTCTATAGCTAGGCTGGTCACAGAGGCTGGGTACCCATCCATTCGTTTCCCCAAGGACAAGCCTCCACGGAAGATTCTGGAGTACTGTGCAACAGGGGAAGGGCACTCTTCCTGACAGGCAACAAAAGGTGGAGTGGGCTGCAGGACGGGAGGCTCCTCATCCCTCTTCGTCTCCCAACCCCTCTATCCTGACTCTACTCTGCTGTGCCCTGTCTGATGACAGCATGATTGCGCCTGTCGCTCACACTCATCCTGTGGGATAATCTGCCAGAGACAGATGCTGTAACCACATCCCTGTCCTATCGCGGCTGGTGAAGAAAGCACCAGCTACAGACAGCCTCGCTGCTGCCCGGGCCTGCCTTCAAGCTGTCAAGCGCAGCTCCCATTCATCTCAGCACACGTATCTGGCATCTATTTAAGGCAAGACCAAAGACAAGCTGTTTTTAGAGCATCCCACTGCAGTCGGGGAGAAGTCTTCCTGTGACGCGCCCCTCCCCTCTTATGCCCTTAGGAATGCACACTTTACAATTTATAACTTCCTAGAATAACATTGCTTTCACATTTAAATACTCTAGCAGAGTTGCTGATAAAGGAAATATTAGCAAGTAAGGATTACAGGTAGAGCGAGCATCGCGTACAAACTGCACTAGGGCAGACTGCTTCCCAAACAGTAACGATCTAAAGCCAACTCTGGGCTTCAGGCCTTACCCCTCCCCCTAGCTCAGCAGGGAGCACTCTGCGTCTCCACACACCGGCACCCAGGTAACCCCCTTTAAAAGAAAGAAAGTTCCTGCAACATAAACAAAACCCAGCAACAACCCCACAACAAACACCGGATCCCACCCCTCGTAAAAGGCAGTCCACACGACTTTTTATTCTTACTCTATCACACCCAGGATTAATTTCTCTCCCGGGAGCAAAGAGATTTTCCCTTTCCTTCCTTCCAGGTACACTCTCACCGGAAAAAAGAGGAGTGGGGAAGGGGAGGGAGACTGTGAGTTGCAGCTCAGAGAGTGGAGTCAACAACACTGCCCCCAGGAGAACCGCACGCATACCCATGTGGAGGCTTTCCAGACTCCAAAATCTTGCTATTTCTCCTCTGGCTACCATCCTTCTGTTTAAACACACGCCGCGCGGCAGGTTGAGGGTGTGACGCGGGAAGCGGTCCTCAGCTCATGGTGGAGGGTGGCCGGTCAGGCTGGCAGCTGCAGGAACTCTGGAGCGCTGTGTGCTCTCCTGGCCGGCGCTGCCCAGAAACTAACAGCCTGCTGCCAGTGACTCAGGCTTAGTCGCTCCAGCGGCATCACCACGCGCTGACTTTTGGGAGGAAATTCTAAACGGAGCAGAGCGAGCGAGCCAGTGGCTGCCTCAGAGATCGAAAAGTGTGGCTTTTAAGTCTACCCTCCAGAGTTGCTTTAGCCCAGCAGAGCACTTTCCCCAAACTGTTTGCTTCAGGGAGGTGAGCACAGAGGTCGCCGAGCAAAAGGGAGTTAGAATTTCACAGCATGGAATGCCAAAAATTTGAGTTATGATGCCACATAATTCTAACTGTAATTTATGGAATCACTGAAAAAGGGGCTTTTGTTTAAAAGATTTATGGGTAAAAATTGCAAACAGACAAAAAGATAAGACACATAGTATGTGAATGCCTTACTCTACAAAAGTAATACTTGTGTCTGCTACATTGTGAAATATGGGCTTTATTCTAAAGGAGGGGCCATTAAATAACAGTGTGAGTTATTTTTAATAACTTTCCGCCATGCTTTTCTGTGTTTTCCAAATAATGGGAAATCAGCAGGTTGGTCTTTGACATTCTGCCACAGCTGTCAGCAGCAACAGTGTGCTTCCTACATTTCTTCCGGATAGGAAGTCCCTACCTTTTTAAACTTTAGGAACAATGAGTTGACGTGTGCGAAACAGTGGTCACATGACCACCCTCAACATATGGATTAAAAAAATGAAAAAGGCAAAATGCAGCCGTGAGCGTGTGTTGAAAACCCAAGGGAGCGCAACTCACTGCTCTTCTTTCTGCACTAGACCAGAGCAAGTTTCCACCTGGCTATTGCTCGCTCACCTGCAGCAGAGTGCAGGACCTGGGAACTCTAAGGGTTAGCTGTCCTGAGCCTGCAGCTTGTAGATAACTGGGGAACCCAGTAACATCCAGTTCCCTGCGGAATCACAGCCTCAAGGTAGGTCAGGAGGTTCACGCCTAAAAACCCCACACCCTGGAGAACAGTGATGCAGAGCTAGCCTGTTGTGTGTGGTAGTGAGATTTTGCTTCAAAACAAATCAATCCAACAGTACCAAAGCGTAGAGTGCAGCTCAGTACCCAGTGGGAATTACAAATGTAAGGCTATGGGTTTAATCACTAGCAACATATACACACACAGAGAGAGAGAGACAGAAAGAGAGAAAGAGAGAGGGAGGAAGGGAGGGAAGGAGGGAGGATGTGGTGGCTCATATCTACACTTGGTAGGCTGAGGCAACACTAACGTGATTCTAGGCCAGCCTGTGCTATAGATCAAAACACTGTCTCTAAAGATAAAGAAAACATTAAAAATCATAGTACTTGAGAATGCAAGGCTGCCCAGTTAGTAACCCCTGCCGCACGTTTCATTATTTATGGCTATTTCCATTTACCTGTTGTTTCCTTACCCTAAATCTGCTAAGGAGAGCTTCACAGGGCAATTACAGTTTCAAAAAGCTGTAACACACCGGTACACCCAACACTGGGGAAGAAGGGAAAGAGGAATGGGAGTTCAAGGTCATCCTTAGCCGTTAGCAACTTAGAGGCCAGACTGGACTGATACAAAACCCCACCTCAAAAACAATCAAATAAACAAACAACAACAAATCAAAAACCCACAGCCCACAGGCCATTGCTCTGGTCACATGACACCCTTAACCTTATGAGCTTACGGAAAGTTAATCACCGAGTGCTGGCAGTTGGACAGTGAAATTCCTGGCCTCCAGAAAAACTGAAAATAAATTTTGTTTTATTAAAAATCAGGTAAGGGGTTGGAGATGTGGCTCAGTGACCAAGAGAACTGACTGCCTCCCTTGGTAACCAGGTTAACCAGGTGTAATTCGCAGCACCCACATGATGGCTCACAACCATCTGTAACTCCAGATCCAGGTCATCAGATCTCCTCTTTTAGCCTCCCTGGTGTTGTGCTTTCCTGTAGCTTTAAGGGACAAGCCACACCCACTTTCATTACCTCTGACCTGCCTGCCACCATCTTGGGCCCTTCCTTTTCTGCTTCCTTGACGTACGTGCTTTTTATTATAAGGAAGACCTGGGAATGTTATGGTTTTGGTCCCATTAAGAGACAAGCCACACCCATTCCCCTCCCCATCCGCTGAGGCAGGCTGATCTTCAGCTTCCTGCCTGAGCTCGCTCTCTTTTCCATCTTCCTCTCGGAGAGGCAGCTTTGCTTCTGCCTCTCTCCCCACTTCTCTGCTTCCCCCCTTCTCTGTCTCTTTCTCCTCTTCTCTCTCTCTCTCTCTCTTTCCCTCTCTCTCTGTTCCCCCCTTGACCCTTCCTCCTCCATAAGCCCTGAATTCAACCTCACCCTGCATGTCGTGTCTATCCTTGTTTCTGTCTTCTGCCCGCCCGCCATGTGTCTCCCTGCCTGGAACCAGCCATTGCTCGGGGACCAGCAGCCTACTCTGCCTGGGGCCCACTGCCTGCTGCCACATGGCCCGCCACCACTGCTCTGGGACCAGCAGCTGTCTCTGCCTGGGACTGGCTGCTCCCAGGGCCCGCTGCCTGCCACCACATGGCCCGCTACCACCATTTGGGACCTACAGCATTTCTGCTGCCTACTGCCACGGGGATCTTGGAGCATTTTTTAAAAAAGAACAACACATGGGTACCAAGGACACATGTGGTCAACACACTTATGTGCAAGCAGAATACCCATACATATTAAAACAAAACAAAACCAACCTAAAATAAGGTGAAACGGACATAAACAGAGTCCGTTTCAAATCCTCCTTTTAAAAGATGATTTAAGGACGGGATCAGTGAGGGAGAACCTGCTTAGCAAGTGAAGCCTGGGGTTTGGGAGCAAGCTTCAGACCAACCAATGAGAG